>NC_139554.1:56065033-56665033 GCF_965112155.1 Podarcis liolepis | reverse complement strand
GCTAGTAGGAGTCCTTGCTGGCTGCTCCCAGCGCACCAGGTGAGTTGAATCTGGCCCATCATTATTAAATAAAAGCAAATGAGAATTTAATCATCCCTTATGGATTCTGGTGAACTATCTCTTTGCAAATGGCACATCTGTTCTTAGCAGAAAATTCCCCATCAATGATGGGATTGAAAAACAGCAACTTATCAACTGCTATTAAAGAGCACTATCAGTGTTATTAGTGGTTTGGGGACTAAGCTGTTAGGGGACTAAGTTGTTAATCAGAAATTCACCTCTACCATAAACTGACTAGATGAGTGGCACTCTTCCTCCAAGACAATATATGTGAACTATTTTAACATTATACCATATGCTAGTATACTTGTGTGCAGACAACATGGGGAGTAGCCCAAAATGACAATGAAGAAAGAGAGGAAATATATGCTGGGAACAGAAGGAGGTTATAGGAAAGGCAACAAGAGCACCATACTGCCTCAACTTAGAATCAGATAATTGTAGAGTTGGAAGGGACCCAGTGGATCATCTAATCCAACCCCCACAATGCAGGAACCACAGCTCTTGTTTGTAAGAACTTTGAGCAGCACCGTTAGTCAAATTGGAACTTCTAGTGCTGTTTCAGCCAAGTCCAAGGAATAATGGGAATGTTGTACAACAGGGATGTGGAGTTAGAAACTGAGATATGAAAGCTAGGAGCTAAGTGGCACCTTAAACATAAGTTATGGGTGCAACAATGGAATGCCTAGGTGCACTTTTTAAATAACAAGAATACAAAGCTGAAAATGAATGAACTGCAGCTAAAATATTATGTTCATTTTTCACATGGTCTAGTCTTTCCCCTGCCCACTCCCCTAAATATTCTTATGAGGGTCTCTTCTCCAGTCTTCAGAATAGCTGGAAGTGGGGAGGCAGAAAAAGGCCCTCCTTTCCTTCCACTCTGCAGTTTTAATCTGAAATCTTAATCGCAGTACTGCACCTAGACCTCAAAAACTGCTCGTGCTAATGAAATCCCCTGTCACAAAACGCGCCTAGAACAATGGGAGTTTCAAACACGGCAGGGATGGGGATGTTGTACAGCTGGGAGGACCATTGGCCATGCTGGCTGGAATTGATGGGAGTTGGAATCATGATGAAGAAGAAGAAGAAGAAGAAGAAGAAGAAGAAGAAGAAGAAGAAGAAGAGTAGTAGTAGTAGTAGTAGTAGTAGTAGTTTGGATTTGATATCCCGCCTTTCACTCCCCTTCAGGAGTCTCAAAGCAGCTAACATTCTCCTTTCCCTTCCTCCCCCACAACAAACACTCTGTGAGGTGAGTGGGGCTGAGAGACTTCAAAGAAGTGTGACTAGCCCAAGGTCACCCAGCAGCTGCATGTGGAGGAGCGGAGACGCGAACCCGGTTCCCCAGATTACGAGCCTACCGCTCTTAACCACTACACCACACTGGCTCTCGATTAAACAGCTGGAGGGCCATAGGTGGTTATTGTATTAATCATCTTCTATGCAATCATCTCAAGGCTGACCAACCTGAGTTAGAATGTTGAACTAAAGACTGGGGTACTAAGCTTTGAAGCCTCTCTCAGCCACAAAGTTCACTGAATGTCTTGGGCCATTCACTGTCTCTCACCCCAACTTATCTCATGCGGTTAGGCCCATCCCAACCATGAGGCAAGGTGAAGCAGCCACCTCAGGTGGCAGAAGCCCCCGAAGTGGTGCCGCCACAGATGCCCTGCCCACCCAGCTACCTCCACCGCCAGCAAAGAATCAGCACTGGTGGAGAAACTTGTTTCTGGCAAGATCTCATGGAGTACACAAAATCTCACCAGAAGCCAGTACCGATGCTGGCGTCGCTTCTCTGCCAGAGATGGAGGCAGGAGGACAGGGGGTGGCAGCTGGGTGGGGTGGCAATTTGTGTTTTATTCCAAGTGGTAAAACAGGATGTGCTGCCCCTGCGTAGGGTTGTTGTACTGAAGATGGGATGGGGGGATGACCTTGTAAGCCACCCTGGACCCCTTAGTGGAAAACTGGGGTAGAAATGTAATAAATAAAGCTGAACAAGCATATGCTTAAGTTTTCTCAGCTGAACTCAATGGGACTCACTAACATAGTCAGCTGCTGTCTATTGTCCCAGTAATGTCTTAGTCCTGGGAAACCACATAACAAGTGGCTCATAAACTACCTATCCAAACTCGACAGTCTCCTCTCCACTGAAAGGTAAGATGTGATGCTGGATCAGGGGAAAGAATAAATCCTTCTGTGGAAATGAACAGTGCACTGCTACTCTAGCTGGGAGGAATATTTCTTCCCAGCGCCAGCTGGTGATCAGTTTATTCCCTCAAATCATGTGGATTGATGGACCTTGTCATCTTATCCTAGTCTCTGGAACTGCAAATGCAATCCTGGTTCATATGAAAGGACAGGCCTTGTTTAAAACTTCCTGAGTCTTTTGCCTCCTGCAGGATTTGATGCATGTAAATTCCAGAGGCTCTAGAAATCAACCCCAAGTGGTGGTGATGGTTTGGGGTGGGGGGAGCCTGTCTTAGAATCCTCATTTGGGGATAAACTAGGTAAGATGCAGGAGAGCTGGGATCCGGTTCTCCCTACTTTAGATACGTATGGAACTAATTAGCAGGCCCTACATGGCTACTTTGAAGATCAGGGATGTGGTGCTTGGGAAAGAAGCTACACTCTTCTCAGTTAAACCTCTCCTCTTGAAACTGCTTTTAACTCTGCAATGGGGAAAACACTGAGGGGGGTGTGTGGTACCTGAATGTTTTCTCTGTGAAGCTAATAGCATCTTTCAGGTAGCTGTTGTAACCATCTAGATTAAGGAAGTCACCACAAGCTACAAAATCAAGTGGGTGTGAGAATGTGAGAGTCAAAAGTGTGGCCTTTGTATTATTAGCTTTCCATCTGAGTCTGAAGAGGGCTCAGTCATGTGATACCTTTTTGCATTTTGTCTGTATATATGTGTATATTTAAAATAAAGTCAGTTGCATAGATAAGGGGGAAGTGGTACTTAGTGGATTGACCATCTTGGTAGCCCCCACAACATAACTGAGTGCATCTACATTCTGCAACAAATTTCAGCAGGAGGTAGGGAACGCCATCTGCGAGGCTCTGAGCTAAAACAGTCAAGAATTCAGCTTCTCTGCTTGCAGGTTATAACCAGTCTTACTGAAGCCAGTTTTCATACAGTGGTACCTCAGGTTAAGAACTTAATTTGTTCTGGAGGTCCGTTCTTAACCTGAAACTGTTCTTAACCTGAGGTACCACTTTAGCTAGTGGGGCCTCCTGCTGCCGCCACACCGCCAAAGCACAATTTCTGTTCTCATCCTGAAGCAAAGTTCTTAACCCGAGGTACTATTTCTGGGTTAGCGGAGTCTGTAACCTGAAGCATCTGTAACCCGAGGTACCAGTGTACTTATTTTGTTCTCTTTTTTTCCCTGTGGGTCATCAAGGGGGGTGGTGATGCTGTTAAGAGCTGTGGGAGAGGCATTCAAACTTCCCCTCCCACCCCTTCTGATAACTGTAAATCCTACTAAGTTTTCACTCTGTCTGCCAAGAGTTTTATCAGGCATTTGCCACATACTTTTGCACACTCTATCTAGCCATGGAAACAAGAAACCGAATGTGTGTGTGTGTGCAGTGCTTTTTTTCTGGGGGGGGGGATGCAGGGGGGCACATACCCCTAAACATTTTGTGAATCTAAGTTTGGCCTCATTGAGGGGCAGTATTTCAATATGAGTAGGAAAATGAGGCAACCCCTAAACATTTTTTTTTTTGAAAAAAGCACTGTGTGTGTGTTTAAATGGAATCTAAAATGCTCTATTTTATGAACTCTGAGCTCGGTACTATATTCCGTGGCCGTGCAGAAATGGATAATGTGTGCACCCTTGCCACAGAAAGAAGACAGAAAAGAAGTGTAGCAAGTAGCATGAGGGAGGGATGGAGAAAACTCTGTTCAGGCCTCGAAACATGGCATGTGGTGCCAGCTGAACATGAGCTCTCTCTAGGACAGGGTTGTTGGACTCCAGCTTCCATCAGTCCCAGCAGAATGGCCAGTGTCCAGGGATAATGGGAGCCAAAGTCCAACAACATCGGAAATATAATAGGTTACCCCCCCCCCTGAACTAGGCAGGGAGTGAGGGTTGCTCGGGCAACTGCTTAGAAACCAGAGGAAGTTAATAAGTGCTATGTGATCACTTGGCAAGCTGCTGAACTGCGTCATCCTGCCAAGTGGTAAAGACAATAGCCTTGTGCCGGCGTTACCAACAGGGAAGCAAACACACTGGGTATGTGGAGAGGAGGAAGCGGGGACAAATGCACGAGCCCCGTCCCTCTTTCTGTCACCTTCCAGCTTGTGGGAAGTGCCTGTGTGAAGCAAATCCTCCCCAGGTATTTTAGAGTTCTAGAAGGTGCCAGGTGCAGCCCCTGCTACAAAAACGTTCCTTGCTTCGTACAGTCACATACCACTAACTGGAAGGCAACCAAAACAGTGACAGAGCAAGGGCTCTCATCCCACTGCCCGCCTCTTATAGGAATCTAAGGAACTTGGAGACTTGCATGATTTTCCTCACTGCTCAGCAAGACAAGGGCTTGTCAACACTTCTGCTTGTCCTATACATAGAAACCATGGGCTTCAGCAGCTTTCTGCTTGCTCTGTGCTTTCTAGGCCTGGGTCCGAGCAGTGTTGCCTTTACCCAGCTGCTTTCCCCCAGGAGATGCACTCTTTAGTGCTAAATTGGAACAAATGGCAACCTGTGGCAAACCTGACTGCTGTTTGTTCCAATTCAGCAGGAGACCATGCGTTTTCCCTGGGGGAAAGTGGCAGGCCTAAACAGAGTTTTGAATAGGCCCAAGGTGACCAACTGGGTTACTTGGAAATGGTGGTAAAGTGCCCCTGTTGTCTCCATTCCCCTTCACAGAAGCCTATAAACCTGTTCACTTAACACATTTATTTCCTTATATGAAGCCAGTGACGCCTTGAAGAAGTTGGGCTGGCAACACGTCCCTCAGAAGTGATTACTCTCATTGTCATGGCACCTGTGTGGTGGCAGCTACTACAATAGCGAGGGAAGCCACATCTGCTCAACTTTGTGACTCTGGCTGTGCGCGGTTCAAAGGACAAGCAGTCCTGCTGGAAGTCAAGAAGAACAGCGAGAGGCTTGGCCAAGCCTGTATACCACGTGCTCCACTTTCCACTTGCTTCACCTGGAGCACAAGCCATTGTAAAATGTCTATGAAAGCTTAAACCGCTCTTTCCATCTGGCTAAGTAACTACGAGAAGGAAGCTGGACCACTTCACTGGGCCTTGGATGACAAAGTGGCTCTTCAATTTATCTTGCTTGTACAATATTTGATTTGCTATCCAGCCCCTGCTTGACATTTATTAATGTTTTCTTCCACTTGTGCCATCCTGCAAGCCTTAGGTGAGTGTTTCTTTTCAGTGCATTCAATTTATTTTTCTGCACAAAGTTTCTATTAAACATAACCTCTCTAACAGCAGGCGGGATTACGTCGTAATAGGATCCTGTAATAGCATAAACAGTCGCAAAGACGAGAGGATGAAAACTGGCTCAAGCACATTTGCTTCCTAGGATCTGACTTCCAAGACACAATCCAAACAGGGTCCAAGAGGAAGTCTATAAATTCTGGGGGCTTTAGTGTTGATGCCTGTAATGCAAAGTCAAGTCCAAGTGGGGAACAAATTCAGTGCATATTGCTTGCAAAAAGCAGATGCTGCAAACCGTATTAAAATCCAGAGGGGAAGGGGCCTGCCTTTCCCAAAGATGAGCATTCCCTGGAAATTTCAGAGGACTTATGCATTTGGAAATGACAGACAGAGTAATGGATAGATGACAAAATGACAGGTGCATGGCATTTCTTATAGAGCTGAAGCATGGCCCTGAATCATGGTGTTTTGCTTTCCCAGGCAGTCTTTTCAGAGGGCCAATCTTCCCTTTAAGACTTCTGGTTTCATTGCATTTACATTTCATTTTGGTTTCATTTACAGATGTGCATTTAGAGCAAGAGTGGGAAACCAGTGGCCTCTCATTCTTATTGGCTGTGGCCAGCATGGTCAGGGATGGTGTGATTTGTGGTCAAACAACATGGAGAGGGGCCACAGGTTCCCTATCCCTGATTTAGTGGGATTGGAAACATAGAAAGATGTGTGTGTGTTTGTCTTCTGTGTCGAAAGCAGCACTTTGGCAAGTGCAGCTTAACCTGCAGGTGTGGGAAAAGCTGAATCTACCGATATTTCTCTTCCGCATGTTAAAGGTACAGGACCCTTGGGTCCTTTTTGCACTAGTCCTAGATGTTGAGTGCAGTCAAAAGGACCATAAACTCATGAAAGTCTTTGCAAAGGTCTGGCAAGATGGCTAAGCTGCAGACAACTGAAAAGACGAAGGCACACAGTGAGGACATTCATGGGCTTCTTCATATGGTGTCAAAATGATGCAGTTGTTGCTGGATGCCCACCATGTGTCATATTCCAGTGAACCCATCATGTGACATTCATTTCCCCTTTAATCATTAGTGTTCACTAGTACGACATGCAGCAGGTTGTTGCCAGATTGCAAACCAGAAAATATGGGTGCACTTCTAAATTCCTAAGTGGAGTGAGAGTCAAAATAACCAACCACAACTGATCCCTTTTGCTTCCAGTTGACCTGTTTGTTTTTCATTGGTGGTCTTTCTCCTCCTAACACAGCAGAGAAACTTATCTGCTGTTGCATGCAGGAGAATAGAGTAGATCAGAAGAGCTCCTCCTTTTTTTCCTGCTTCATCAAGGAGTTTTGGGGCACACACCAGTTCTGTGAAGCAGTCCTCAGCTTATCTGACCTCAATTCACATTTTAGCTTGTTCATGTGAAGTTAACTTGCTTCCACTTAAGAATGTAAAATCCAAATTCCTAACCGAGTCTTTGGAACCCGGCAACCAGCCCTTAGTGATTGCAATGCAGCTTATTATTGTTTCAAGGATTAGAAGGCAAACTTTTTTTTCTTTACTCTGGTGAGGAGAGAGCTGTGGAATGCTGTCTGGGGCCATCTCAGGCAAACAAAGATCTCCCCAGACCAGGTGCTTAATGCCTCATGGATTCAGTTAACCACTTGCATGCTTCCATTGCAGGCCATTTTTAAACTACTGTGTCTAAATAGAACTCTCAGCCATGGGCCTAGTAGCCAAGGGGGGCAGGGAGGGGCAGCTGCCCCCCTAAATCAATAAAAATGAATAAAATTACATAGCTAAATGAGTTTCCTCCCCCCTAACAAAAGGCTTGTCCCCCCAAAAAAATCCTGGCTACACCCATGCCCTCAGCCCCAGCTAGTGGACACCCAGTAAATATTATTTGTGTACAAAACATTTGTGTAATGATATTGGGAAAGAGGGAGTGATCTAACATCACATTCCTGGTCCTGTCTACTCAGAAGTAAGTCTTATTGAATTCACTGGGGCAGAACATACTGCCAGACAAGCATGATTTGGATTGCAGCCCATACCTTCCAACATTTCCCCGATGGAAATAGGGACGTCCCATTCCAAAACGATAATTTTACTATTTATGCGCCACACATCTTACTGGGTTGCCCCAGCCACTCTGGGCAGCTTCCAACATATATAAAAATGTAATGAAACATTAAACGTTAAAAAAAACCTTCAGACAGCTCGGGGGCTAGATAACTCCATACCATCCAATGAAAATAGGGACATCCTAAGGAAAAGTGGGACATTCCAGGATCAAATCAGAACCCAGGATGGCTTCCCTAAATCAGGGGTGTCCCTGGAAAACAGGAACACTTGGAGGGGCTGGCAGCCTATGAGAGACTATGAAATAAAGAAATAAGATGTTTAAACATGCAGGGTGGCATTCAACTAACTTCTACTCAAGGTGAAGCTATTAAAATTAATGGATTTAATAAGTCATGTTTGTTCATTAACTTCAAAAGGTCTACTCTGAGTAAAAGCTATTTGACAGGCACCCACATTTTTAGTAACATTTAAAAAGCATTTTAAATGAAATTGCAAGGCTTACTTCAAGCGCTGTTAGTAGTTGTATAGCAACTATTAAGTATATAAGCAGCACCAAAAACATGTTAAAACTCTGGGCATGGAGTGGATTCAGATGAATCCCAAATCTTGAATCAAAGGGAGATTCTGGGTTTGCCTGAGGTGAAGCAGGATTTGCCTGAGGCAACCTGAACTGATGTGAAGGCCTCCCAAGCTCTTTCCAGCTGCATTGTGGCTGGACAGTGGCTACCCAATTTTTACTTTTAAATGGCCTGTCCGTTGTCAATAAACACAGTGCTCTGAGTGTCAGGCCTGAAAATGTTTCAGCTGACCTCCATGAATTGGAAAGTGAGACCAAAAGGCACCAAACTCAAACTGGGTACCAGGATGTTATATTAGTGCATTTTACCGATACTTATACTTAATAAGCATGGGATTCCATTTTGTTCTTTACTGGATACCACATATTACTTTGCAAATGAGCAAGAATCATTTTATTTGCCTTCAGACTTAATCTAACTTCAACTGGCTAAGGGAGTTTATCCTATACTGCAGCCAGATAATCATCTGGAAATTTTGCCTGTCCCTTTAGAAACACCATGGTGCTAAGAAAGAACAGAGCTCTGCTGGGCCCATCATCCTCTACTACCTGCCTGGAGAATCAATCAGATCTCTCCTTTCTCCTACAGCAGATAGGAGAATGGGAGAGCAGCAGTCTGATACACCCATTTTCATCCTCTCACAGCTCTTTAAGGGACAGGCACACCAGAACTTTACATAAGAAATATGCTGAGACAAAGGCTGACAATCCTACTTCCACACATCAGGAGGGTGCATCCCTGTTCTTTCTTTAAATGCTACATGGAGCCAGTAATTTAGCAGAGAAATTCAACTGGAAAATCTTTTCCAAGTTTTGAAAACAATGCTTGCTGTGTAGCTTGAGAAGTCCAGTGGACCTCCCTCTAGGGGAGACAATTTCTTTTTGTATCCATCCCTTTTTTTAAAAAAAAAAAAGCAGATCTAGCAACAAAATTTTCCTTTTTCGGATATTTTGTCAATATCTTGTTCCTTTTAAATGCGAACGTCTGTCCTGACACCCCGCTCCCAGGTTCAAGACGGTGGAAAATTGCCTTTCTTTACTCTCTCTTCTGCAGGTTTAAACAGTCTAAAAAAAGGTTCCCCCCTCTTCTCCTGATTCCAAGGGGGGTTCAGTAATTTTAAATGATGTAATTTTGGTCCTTTACAGATGACTTTCTAAACTCTAGCTTGCCGTGTCTTTGCTTCAATCTATCTACAAAAAGCGGAAGGCGGACTTCCTGTTTAGACCTTCCTGCTTCAGTGCCAAATTAAAAAATTTCTTAATCCAATTTTCCGTTCTACTCACGGGCAGTTGTTTAAAATCCAATTGTCCACAGGAAAAAGTCAGCGCTCTCCGGCAACAGCAATGTGGCTTCACTCCGTGAAAGAAGCAGTCGATTCAAAGCACCGCGCCACTCACCCCATGTCGCTCCGGATCCCCAAAAACCGGGTTTCCCCGCGAGTAGGGGGGGCGCAAAGGTGCCAGCCGAATTCCACGTCCACAGGCTTCTCCCGCCTGTGGTTTTTGATAGGTCTCCGCCTCGCCGTGGCGGTTCAGACCCTGTTTTCCACGGAGCGGATTCCTCCCGATCGGAGGAAATCCGCCATTGCCAGAGGCGCCAACCCGGCAAGATTTTTCCAAGTTTTGAAAACGATGCCTGCTGTGTAGCTTGAGAAGTCCAGTGGACCTGCCAGGAAAAACAACAACTTGGTATCCTTTTATGTAGTACTTGTATGTAACAAACCTATGAAGAAAATAAATTGTCGAATTAAACCATGGGTAGGCAAACTAAGGCCCCGGGGCCAGATCCAGCTCATTCGCCTTCTAAATCCAGCCCGCGGATGGTCCAGAAATCAGCGTGTTTTCACATGAGTAAAATGTGTCCTTTTATTTAAAATGCATCTCTGGGTTATTTGTGGGGCATAGGAATTCGTTCATTTCTTTTCTTCCAAAATATAGTCCGGCCCCCCACAAGGTCTGAGGGACAGTGGGCTGGCTCCTTGCTGAAAAAGTTTGCTGACTCCTGATTTAAACCGACAGTGGCAGAGCAGAATGCTGAACTAGGATCTGGATAACTAGAGTTTGAGTCCCTGTTCAGCCCTGAAGCTCACTGGGTGACCTCAGTCCGGTCACTATTTCTCAGCCTAACCTACCTCACAGGAATGCTGTGAAGATGAAAGTGGGAAGGGAAGAAACTACGTATGAGCTTCTGAGACAAAAAGTAGCATGTGATGATAACAGCACAGAAAACTTGTGAACACTGCAATTACACCTTGATTTTGTGCCATTTCATTTATTAAAAAATCACAGGATTACACCTGCCCACTGCAGAGGGTGAAATGGGGTAGGGGGTGGGCGGAGGATCATTGTTTTATTGCTCTTTAAAGACATGTTAGTTAATAGTAACTGAATTCTACATAAGGAGAGGAAGGAGAGATTAGGCTCCTATCCCTTCTTAGTTCTTATTCCATTTTGTAGAAGGGCCACCCACAGAGCACTTATGAAAGAGAAACAAATCTGGGGAAAGCAAATGCAAAAGAGGCAGGGATATGCCGCCTGCCTCTCAAAGGAGGTTTAGATTCTCAGCTTCAGAAAACAACGGGCTTTTGTATTTTTTGTTGTTTCTTGTTTTTCTTCCCTTACAGTGCTAAATTGCCAGTGAATGTTATTTCATGCACGTATACACGTGTGTCCAAGCCTGCCCAGCTTATTTGTAGAGGAGCTAAAAGATTTACAGTAGAAGGACGTGGTGTTGGTTTCGTTGGTGAAATCTTGTAGCACAGAACTGGAAGAACTCTGAGGATGTGGTTTTGGGGGGATGGTTACAGCAAAGGGTGTGGCAAATGGCACTAACCAAGAGGGCACATTCAGGACAGCCCCCCCCCCCCAGTACTCATGGGAAATCTGGATGGGATGAGACAATAAGACAGACAGTATTTGGTCAAGAGGGAGAATGGTTGGGTGTGTGTGTGTGTGTAGATAGACGATAGGATAGATAGATTAGATAGAATAGATAGATAGATAGATAGATAGATAGATAGATGATAGATAGATAGATGATAGATAGATGATAGATAGATGATAGATAGATGATAGAGATAGATTAGATAGATAGATAGATAGATGATAGATTAGATAGATAGATGATAGATAGATAGATAGATAGATAGATAGATAGATAGATAGATGATACATAGATAGATGATAGAGATGATAGATAGATAGATAGATAGATAGATAGATAGATAGATAGATAGATAGATGATAGTTGGTTGGAGGTGGTGGCTGAACAGGGGCTGGGCATGGGTTGACATTTAACTCATATTCATGTTTGTGCCACAATTTTCCAACACAAAAGCCAGCCCTGCTTCTGCATTTTGAACAATAACTGGGGATGTGCAGCAATAAAGCAAGTGGAACTTTTCCTAGCAGAGTGGAGGACAGGGAAGAAGTTACTAATGGAAAAAGCTTCATTTGCTTCATTTCTACAGGTTCAGCAGTTGTAAAATATGCAGGCACAAGGCAGCAATTAAGTGGGTGGACTAATTCCGCCCAATTCATATTTTGGTAACCAGTCTTTTGTCTAAACAGAAAGCCCAGAACTTGAATGTGATCCTTTGTTAGCGCTAGCATTAAAAGGGCTCTGCTGTAGATCACAGAAGGATCTTTCTTTTATATGAACAAACAGAAATAGCTCAAAAGAGAATGATATAAAAAATACAACTGCCTCTTAATTTGAACTTGATGAGAACCCGCACGTTAAATGAACCTGTTTCTAATCAATATTGTCTTGAACGCTGCTCGTGTTAAATTCTTCAGAAAGCCTTAAATTGCCCGGTGAACTCTACGACCCACTTTTATGAATTTCATTTCTGTCCTTTCTTGGAACCTGTTTCATTTAACCGAAGAACCGCCGTTGTGAGGGCATGACCTTCTTCTAGCTCTCCCCAACATGCTCAGAAGAATATTCTGTCACAGTCAGCTGCTCCTTTTTAAAGCTACAGTATCTAAGGGCCAGGACACAAAGCCACCCCTTTCCTTTTTATGCAAGAACAGACATTAGCATTCAGCAGAAGCAATCCTATTTATGACTGTGTGCCCTGCAACAACCAATGACTGTCTAGCCCACTGGCACCATCTGTGCCATGTCACCTCTTCCAAGTTCTGGGTTCAGTAAATGGAACACATGCCTAACAATGGGATATGGCCTTGCTTATTAGCGTCACAAAGCTTGGCCTCCCAACCCCGCACTCTGCCTTTGTTTTCCTGACCTTGGAGAGGCCTCAGATTAACACAAGCCTAAAATGCCTTGCTGGCGGGTGGCGCTGTGGTCTAAACCACAGAGCCTAGGGCTTGCCGATCAGAAGGTTGGCGGTTCGAATCCCCACAATGAGGTGAGCTCCCGTTGGTTAGTCCCAGCTCCTGCCAACCTAGCAGTTCGAAAGCACTTCAAAGTGCAAGTAGATAAATAGGTACCACTCTGGCGGGAAGGTAAACGGTGTTTCCGATTGCTTCTCTGGTTCGCCAGAAGTGGCTTAGTCATGTTGGCCACATGACCCGGAAACTGTCTGCGGACAAACGCCAGCTCCCTCGGCCTATAGAGTGAAATGAGCGCTGCAACCCCAGAGTCGTCCGCGACTAGACCTAATGGTCAAGGGGTACCTTTACCTTTACCTAAAATGCCTTGCTAAAGTATTGGATCAGCTATAGCTTTGTGTCCGACTGTGTAGTTTGCATATACAGGAGCATAGGTATGACCCACCTCCTGCAACTCCAGTTAGAGGGTCTCAGATGGTAGGCCCAGGACAGTCATTCCCCTGAAACCATGAGGAGATGGATACAGGATCTGCTACTGCATATCAGGACGGACATTGCAAAACTCGATAGGTGAACCGGGAGACAGACCTCCTGAAGATGTAATAGCTGCATACAAGATTTCTCTCTTCTACACAACTCTTAAAGGTGCAGGAAGCCTTAATACCAGGTGTGGGGAAGCTTTGACTCTATAGATGTTGTCAAACTACAGCTCCCATCAAACCCAGGAAGGTTGGCCAGTGCCTAGGGGAGTTGTAGTGTATGAGGGGTAAATTGTAGGTGGGGTCATACAAAGCAAGGCACAATGAGAACAGCAAGAACCTTTAATAAACTAACAGAACTGAACAACAGAGGCAAAGCAACTCCTTATATATAATTCTGAAGGTCTGGGCCACACCCACTCCCAATGTGATTGGCTGTCTAAACTTCCAAGCTTCAAATCATAACTCAGAGTTTAAGGGCTAATGACAGAGGCCCAAATCCTGCAATGTTCTGTGATTGGATATCATGTATCAAATCAGAACACAGGGGCTCAGAATTCTTAGTCCAGACTCAAACTCAGGCAAACACAGGCCACTGAATACATAACAAGGGGGTTATTGTTTTGGTTTGTTACTATGTTACCTCTTTTTGTGTTTTATATTGTAAACCACTATGTGCTCCTCATACGAAGGGTGGTATGGAAATTTAATAAATAATAGTAATAGTAGTAGTAAATAGTAGTAGTAATAGTTTAACAACATCTGGAGAGCCAAAAATTCTCCTTTATGCTGCTTTATGTCACCACTTTTTTAACTTCCCCAGTTCCAGCTGCTGGATTTACAGCACTCAAAAGTAAATCTTATTTATTCTGTGAACTGCATAGATAGCTTTCCTTGATGGGTTGCCATATAATTTTAAAAAATGATAATGATGAGTCCAATTATATTCTATCTATGGGGTTTAACACCAGGTAAGTGTGCAGCCTTACAGCCTTAATCAGTTCCTAGGCTTTCATTCCTTCTCAGTCCAGTCACTGGTCTGTTTTGCTCTAATTAAATGGGAGGGTGCCTGCCTTGATGCAGGCGGCTGAACTAAACTATCATCAGCTGTCTTCCAAACTTCTTGTTCTGCCACTATAAACGAGACAGCGCTATATCCCACAAGACTGTAAGAGTGAGGCCAAGAGGCTAAGATTTCCCTGAGAGCAAATCCCACTGAATTCAGTGGTACTTATCCAAACATTGACAAAAACTGGTGTATGTGTGTGGGACTTCTGATTTCTTGCTGTTTCAAGGATGCATTTTAATTGTTGCATTATAATTGCTGCATTCTCAAATCCCCGCAGAGGCTAAAAAACATAAGATGTATTTTTTGTGTGCATGAGAGGCATAGCATGCATGCAAATGCTTTCTCGACATAAAGGTAAAGGTACCCCTGACCATTAGATCCAGTCGCGGACGACTCTGGGGTTGCGCGCTAATCGCACTCTATAGGCCGAGGGAGCCGGCGTTTGTCTGCAGACAGCTTCTGGGTCATGTGGCCAGCATGATTAAGCCGCTTCTGCCAAACCAGAGCAGCACACGGAAATGCCGTTTACCTTCCTGCCGGAGCAGTACATATTTTTCTATTTGCACTTTGACGTGCTTTTGAACTGCTAGGTTGGCAGGAGCAGGGACTGAGCAACAGGAGCTCACCCCGTTGCGGGGATTTGAACCGCTGACCTTCTGATCGGCAAGCCCTAGGCTCTGTGGTTTAGACCACAGCACCACCCGAATCCCGACATAGTTGTTTTGAATTCTTCAAACCACCTGCTTCCTGAGTAACCCAGCTGAAATTGGTGAGACTACTCTTGAGTTAGTGGTTTGCAAAAGAGAACTTAATTAGGGGGGCAGCATGGGTGGAAACCCACTGTGATGGAAGACATTTTTGGTCAGTTGAAGAAAGTTAACCGTTGTGGTGCAAAACGAGCAGGAGGGAGGGTCAAGCCACTGGAGAGGTCAGGAGGACAGTTTATCTCTGACAGCTAGCACTGCCTTTGGTGGAACTGGCCTTTTCCCACCAGAGTTATAGAGCACTTTCAGATGACCTGTTTATTGAGCATTTATCCTGATTTGTTTGCAGGGAGATGAGGCACAACTGGCTATTTAATGAACACTCATTCTGATTTACTTGCTGGAAGGCTAGATGGCGTTGCACCAAAGCAAGAGTTATCCCACACTTTCCAGGGTATTTTCCTGTCTCTTTATCATAAAAAGTTCTGTATTTTGGGGAGAGCAGGTTCATTGTTCACGACCTCCCAATCCATTATAATTGTGCAACCTAGATTTGCCAGCATGTGGTTGAATCCCACCTGGATATAGCAACCATTTGGGAGTGCCTGTTGTCATTAGCCATCAAACTTTGGGCTAAGAAGAGACTGCCCCACACCCCATGGTGATTTAGTGTTCTTGCTACCATCTCAGGTCACAATTACTTCAATTTTCCCAGGGCTGGCAGAGAAGCGGAATAAAGAGGGAGCGGCTCAGGGGTCAACCAAAGAGAAGAGAAGGATCCCCTGGGGAATAAACATTCAGCAGCTAATGAAGTGTGAATCCAAATGGAGGAAGGGGGGGAGTGAATGGCAAGACATTCATGAACTGTAAGAGCTACACTTTAGAACATGATGGCTGCAGTCCATCTAGCTGAATGACTAACAAGGAGTGTGGCTTGATAAAGTGAGATAATCGATTGTGTGGGCTGAGGATTTTTGTGCTGTCTTCTGAATTCAATAGATGGGGAGGGGGGTTGCAAATGCTTCGCTTTAGGGCTTCGCTCATGTATATCTGTCCTGTTTGTAGCATGGATGCTTGCGAATGTAAATAAGGATTGGACCTGAGAAGGAAGGGAAATGGAATCTCTCTTGAAATATTTTGTCTCTTAAGGGTAATAAGTCAAATGCTTTAAAATAACAAAATCGCACAGCTGAATCACACCACTGCAAATGTCTTCGATCCAGTGGTGTAGCGTGGGGGGTGCAGGGGGGGCCGGCCGCACCGGGCGCAACATCTGGGGGTTAGGGTTAGGGGGCGCAAATCCACGGGTTGGGGGCGCAAATCCACGGGTTAGGGGGCGCAAATTACTTGCCTTGCCCCAGGCGCTGACAACCCACGCTACGCCACTGCTTCGATCCAAGATTCAGCGACAGTAGTGGTAGTGATGATAACTAGTTAGTAGTTGTTGTGCAACATTCTTTCTTTAAACATAGAAATAATGATGATAATGTCAGGCTGAGCAGTCTTAATCCCTAGATGTGCTGGCTAGAGCAGTGTTTCCCAAACTTTTTTGGGCAACGGCACACCTGTTTACTGAAAAAAATCTCGCGGCACACCACAATTAAAGCCCCGCCCCGTGACGTCAGCGCGCAGCATCACGCCGGGAGGGACGCACGAAAGTGAAAGTTTTTTCCCTCCCCCTTGCCGGGGAACCTCCAAGCTTTGGGGGTGGGAGGAGGCAGCAGAGCGAGGGACTGAGGGACGGCGGCAACTGAGGCGGCGGCGGCTGTTGTGGTGGTGGCGGCGATAGCGGGCGGAGGAGGGGGCGGCGGCGGGGCTTGAGGAGCCGTCGCCGGGAGTTGCTGCTGCTGTTGTTGCTGCTGCTGCCCGGACATGCCGGCCTCCTCCTCTCCGCTGTCTCGCGCTCCTCCCTTTTGCACGCGCTGCCCCGCCGCTCGGCACCACCACCGCGGAGCCGCCCCCGGCTCGACGCGGATCCTCGCCGCCGCCACCTCTCACCGCCCGACTCGCCCGCCTCCCTCCCACGGCACACCAGCCAATGTCTCACGGCACAGTAGTGTGCCGCGGAACACCGGTTGGGAAACACTGGGCTAGAGGGTGTTAGGATTTGGGTGAAGGTGCTTCCCCACTTGGGGATAAGAGTTCAGGTAGCAATGAGGGGACATGTTACTGCAGAGGCCCCTGTTGTCCATGAAAGGTTTTTCAGGTGTAGGTCTACAGAAGCTGGCATTAAGCCCTGAAACACGGCATACCAGGGGGTGAGGAGTAGGGGGGGAGTCAGGTAGAAGAGGCATTGGATTTACTGAACCCCAAAACCCTGCTTCTCTGACAGGCTCGAGGACTAGGACCATTTCCTGGAGCTGTCATAACTAATTAGGGGGGGGGGGTTAAAAATGTGGAGGGAAAGAATATGCATTATCCTCTTACCCTGGTAGGGATTGTCTACCACTTCACTGCCTGTACCATTTCAGATTGTCCCGCAAATCAGACTGAAATGAAAATGTCAAATGTGTTTTTTTTATCTGGTTGCTTGAAGAACCAGTCTGGTCCCTTTCAATACTATTGTACTTTAAATGCCAGGCTATTTTATTGAAATCTGATCTAAGTATTGCATGTCACGATTAGCATTTGCAGACATTTTTCCTAATCAGTATTGATTAGGAAGCTTCATCTCGCAGTGTGAGCTTATGGATGTCTCCTTAGTATTGCAGCCTTAGATTTGTATAATTGTAGATTTCCTTAGATCAATCAATATACATAATGTTAAATTATGATGGCGAGAAGGAAAGGCAGGTTTAGTTTCAATTCTTTCACCACAGCTGCAGATTTACTGGACAAGAATGCAAACTGACAAATAAGCTGCAATCCTGACCCCACCTACCTGGGAGTAAGCCCCAATGAATTTAGTGGGACTCAGTTCTGAGCAGACTTGGCTAGGACCTGCTTTTATTATTTGGTCAAAACAAGTTTTATTCTGCTTTTCAATAAAGTGTCTTCAAAGTGCCTTACAAGAAAATATTGCATTCATTTCAAATCCAAGTATAGCTGGAACCCCTTTCAGACATTCTGAAATAGTGTCAGATTAACAGCGGTGAACAGAGGAAGGAATTTGGGATTGCACATCCCAGATCTTCATGCATTGATCATTCCTTGAGGACAGAGCTTTTGTCATAGAGACGCACATTACTTCAAGCTTTGGGTGGCAAAGTGGTCGATGAAACTGTCCTTGACTGCTGATATCTGAGAAAAATGAACTTGGCTTCTTGATATGAACCCCCCCCCCCCCCCAGCATATTATTTTACTGGGGGAAATGTGCTTTGACCTACTTATTTGTATACAGAATTCACCTGTTGGTTTTCTGTCTGCTAGGCAGCTGTTGAAGGCAGAAAAGCCTTTGCAAAAGGATGTGCTGGAAGCACTTTGCAGCAAGATAAACGCTCCACACGCTATTTTGATTTGTCACTACAATTCCTAACCATTCCAGCAGGGGGGCTGGTAGCTTCATTCTTTTGTGGGGGGGGGGGAATACCCACCTTCATCCACACAGCAAAATATAGACACAGCTCTCTCACGGATTACAGTAGCTATTGATCAGATTCTCTCAGTGTAAATCCTGCACCTTATTTGACAACTTAGGTGTGCAACAATAACCAGACTGACTTTTGTCTGGAGAAAGAAGTAAATCAAGAGATTGATTTCCCCACCTCCTCTGGAAGGTTGCTCTGTAAGCAAAGCTCTCCTGCTATGCAGAAAGATATATTCCTTAGGCTAGGCTAGTCATTGTAGACAAGTGACTCTCAACATCTGTGTTAGCTGCCGCTTTTCTAGAAAAAGGAAACCTCAACAGAGCAATCAAACCCAAACTGCATCTTAGAAAGCATTCATTTGCACATATATGGTGGTTCACAGACATTGAATCTAATAGAACCGTGAGGAAAAGGAGAAAATCTAACATAACAGGGAGGACATTTACCTGAAACCTTCATCCCTAATTTGCTCTCCATCCACATACTGTCAGTTTTAACATGAAGTCTCTCACCTGTACTCATAAAGGGTATATTCTTGAAAAGACTGTCTCACATGAGCATTTAGCCTGACTTGTTTGTGGAGAGATAAGATGGGTATTGGTTATTTAATGAGCATTCAGTCAGATTTATTTGTGGGATGATGTGTCAAGCGTTACCCTACACGTTCCAAAGCATTTTCTTGTCACTTTCCTTATTGCAGAAAGTTGGATCTTTGCTGGTTTGTTTGTGAGAGCTCCAAATTGGCCTTAATTGCACAGCCTGGATTTGCTAGGATGTGACAGCCTGGAAGTGTCCTTAGTCTCAATCTTTCAATGGGTCAAAGCTGGCCCTACCACCAGGCAGGGTGAAGTAGCTGCCTGATGCCAGGTGTCATGAAATGGCAGTAGGTCATTAGCTGTTTAATACTGCCTCCCCCCCCTTTTTTTTTTTTACTGCGAGGGAGAGGTGCTTGTGTCTATCTGGGGGAGTCTATGCCTCAGATGCCAAAATATTTTGGCCAACCTTGGATATTCTTCACCTTTGCTGTTCTGCCTCTGGTGGCAAAGTGTCTTGAGCCAACCCTGGGCTTGATTTCAGTGACATGTTGCTGGGCCTCTCTCTAAAAATGCAGCCAAGTCCTGCTTAGTAATAAAAAATCAGTCCCTTCTCTCAAGGTCTTTTTGCCTCCATGGGAATAGTTTGAATGCTCCCACACATAAAATATATCTATAATGCATTTAGATGCTAGAAAGGTTAAAACAGAGAAAAGCCTGAAATAGGACCCTTTCCTTCAATACAGTATCTTTCCACAGGGAGAAAATATTTTTATGTAGTGAAGCATTCAAAAATATATGACCTGCATTCTGAACTGGTACAGTCCTTCGTACATACAGATTGGCTCTCAAACACAGTGTTGGTCGTTCCTGCTGAATTGACTTTCAGTGGTGCTTTGAGTACTGTGCTACCTCGGGTTAAGAACTTAATTCGTTTTGGAGGTCCGTTCTTAACCTGAAACTGTTTTTAACCCGAGGTACCACTTTAGCTAATGGGGCCTCCCACTGCTGCCACACAATTTCTGATCTCATCCTGAAGCTAAGTTCTTAACCCGAGGTACTATTTCTGGGTTAGCGGAGTCTATAACCTGAAGCATCTGTAACCTAAAGCGTCTGTAACACGAGGTATCACTGTACACATAACTTACAGTGGATCATGCCCTTTGCTTGAGAGTCTTAATCTGTTTCTAGCAATTAATTTTATTTACTCTTTGTAAATTTACACCTGTGCTTCCGGTGAACCATTCATGGAGGTCATGATATAAATTGCATCCGCAGTATATAGATACGTGATAGACCTTACATCAAAATAATTAGGATACATAAAATTACAGAAAGCTAATTAGAAATGTCTGCCAGTGGCATCTAAATATCTGCAGGCCTGAGGATAATCAGACATCTTCTGACAAATTGTTACAAAGCCTCAAGGCCACTGTTTTTGGGAAACATTTATGCTGGAGTGTTATAAACCCATTGCAATGGGCCTATTTGGCTCATAAGCATTGGATTGTATATTAAAATATTTTACCTCACCTTCCTGTCATTCCAGGCCCCTATGTTAAGTTTACAAAAAAAGAAGCAATCATTATTTTTTAGTTACCAATTATTTTATGGTTTTCTTGCTGGTTTCTAAAGGCACTGCTCTTTCAACAAGCTTTCTAATGTCTTTAACCAGTTGGTATCTGTTTCATTTGCACCAATTGTATGCATAGGCTGCTGTTTTAAACTAACCTTATAAAAGCTTTTTTAAAACTGTTTTTATATATGTAACTGTTTTGATATATGTTGTTATATTGCAAATCACTTTCTTCTTCTTTGGTGATCACTCGTAGCCAAGTAAGATTGTCTTCCATGAATACAGTTTTAACAGTTGAGTCCGTAAATGACTGTGGAAGCCAATTCTGGATCCACACATCCTTCCACAGTGGGGACATAGGTTTCCGGGCAGGAGTTGATCACGGTGTGGATTTGCCAAACATGCCTTCCTCTTAGCACATTTCTCCCTTTCATCCTGAGTTTGAGCATCTTCAGAACCCATGACACCTTTGGTAAAGACTGTTCTCCAATTGGAGCACTCGCAGGCCAGTGTTTCCCAGTTGTCGATGTTTATACTACATTTTTAAATATTTGCCTTGAGAGAGTCTTTGATCCTCTTTTGTTGACCACCAGCATTACGCTTACCATTTTAAAGTTCGGAATAGAGTACTGTAGTTGCTTTGGAAGACGATAATTAGGCATCCGAACAACATGACCAGTCCAACGAAGTTGATGTTGGAGAATCATTGCTTCGACACTGGTGATCTTTGCTTCTTCCAGTACACTGGCATTAGGATGCCTCATGCTAAGCGATTCAGAAATGAAATGAATAATAATAATAATGAATCATCCAGGAACAGAATATGTTTATAGATTAGTGAATATTTTGAATTTCATAAATGCTGAACATTCCTCTATTGATGGACCCTTCCAGAGTCCAGATAACATATTTTATAATGCATTCAGTGTGAATTGCTTGCACAAATCTTACACAGAGGCTAGGCTATGTTCTGTCTTTATTGAGCACTCATTCTGATTTGTTTATATTACGGTAACATAACAGTGACCATTCTTCCTGATTTGCTTGCAGGGCACTTACATGTCTTCCCATTAATCATTGTTCATCCCACATCTTTCCATGTTTTTCTGCACTTTCCTAACAACGAAAAGTTAATTTTCTTAAGAACAAAAACTGAAGGTGGGATTCTCCTAATGAGTCCTGTCAGAGGAAACCCAGCACAAGTGTGTTTTATTGTGCAATGGGGCTGTCATCTTGCGTGCCCCTAACATTGGCATAGTGTGTAGGGCCGTGGTTCCCAACATGGGGCACACACCCCACAGGGAGGCAATTTGAATATTAAGGGGGGGCTATTTGAGAATTAGTTATTAATAGTGAATGGCCTTTCAGGCTTCCTCCACGTGAATAGGAGTTCACTTTTTGAATAATAAGAATTATATGTCACGGGGGGGGGGATAAGGATTTTAGAGATGCTTAGGTGGGGCATGGCCAAAAAAAGGTTGGGAACCACTGGTGTAGGGGGAGGAAAGTAGAGATTGTTCCATTTGGCAAGGTGAAATGCTGGCCCTGGCAGAACAATTACCTTAGTGAGGCACTTAATTCCTCTCAGAGCATTTGCTTTCATCGTACAAACCCAAATTTGTGCTTGAACCCTCCCACAAGATTGGGACAATCTGAAGGCACCTTTGTGTTAGTTTTAGTGCCACCATATCGAGACCATAACACTTTTTTCTTTCCAAGCCAGATACTCTTCCGACTCTGCCTTTATTTTGTCTTCTCAGTTTGGTTAATTAATGAGCTTTACAGCAGTCTAATTCCCAAAATCTTTTGTTGCTGAGATTTGTGACATCACAAGTCTGCAAGCTTTATCCTGCTGCCTAGGGAGGGGGAAGATAATCTATTTCTAGCATTCACCTTGCTCAAGTTCCAACTCTCGTTAAGCTCCGGCGCTGCCACAGCTCCCCATCAGTGGCTAGTGGGTTTTCTGCCAGGATTATGTTCTACGCAGTTGTATTCGCTTCGTTTCACTTCACTTCACTACTACTGATAAAGCCAATGACCACAGGGAGATGGGAAATCAAGTGAGAATGGCTTTCCACTTGTGAGCGTGACCTGAAGCTTTTGCCAAAACGTTGCTTGTCTCCGATAAGTTTCTGTATACCTTTGCATTTGAAGAGTTCGTTTCGCTTCCTGTCTGTGCCACTCATCCACTCTGTTTCCTTTCTGGAGAACCCTGCCTTAGGCAAAGCCTGATCAGATGCAATAAAAGTCAAGGTTCTATTAAGGTTACATACCTGTAGAAGAGGGAATTTCAGCAGGTGCAAGTTGTCATCCCGTAGTATTGCAGGAGTGTTAAGAGCAGTGGACTTGTAATCTGGTGAACTGGGTTTGACTCCCTGCTCCTCCACATGCAGCTGCTGGGTGACCTTGGGCCAGTCACACTTCTCTGAAGTCTCTCAGTCTCACTCACCTCACAGAGTGTTTGTTGTGGGGGAGGAAGGGAAAGGAGATTGTTAGCCACTTTGAGACTCCTTAGGGTAGTGATAAAGAGGGATATCAAATCCAAACTCTTCTTCTTCTCTTCTTCAGGTCTTCATGGCTGCCATGATGACGATAGGGCTGTCCCAACACGTCAGTGGCCCACCGCATGTGGCAGGCCACATTCTGGACCTTGTTTCTTCAAATGGGCAAGAAGAGGGTGATCTGAATGTGGGGAATATTGACATCAGTCCCTTGTCATCGTGGGGAAGCAGCATCCTGCGGGGCTCTCCTGCCACTCACTTCCTCCTCCTTCTCACTGGTGGTGGTGGTAATGGTGGTGGTGCAGCCATCGCTCTTCCTTTCTTCACAGCACTTCCACCCAAATTCTCCTCGGCAGCAGCCCTCGTGGTGGCCCTCATTTGCTGTCTTGCTCACTGGCTCGCTCTCCCCTGCATGCAGCTGGCACGACAACAAACTAGTGCAATTACAGAGAGAAAACAATAAATAAAAAAGAACATCTGTAACCGTGTACATGTCTGCCTATCTGTCCTTCTCTGAATATATATATATATATATATATATATATATATATATATATATATTTCGGGGGGGGGGGGGTATGAGGCCCTGGAGTTTGCCCCCAAAGATCTAGACTTAGCTGCACTACTACTTATCTCACTTATTTGTTTTTTGTAAATTAGTCCGCTTTCACTACCAGACTATGGATTACATTCTGGTCTAATAAAAAGTACCCCCTCCCTCGCCAAGCTTCTACTGTGTTCTCTTTCCAAAGTATATCATGCTTCCATAGCATGCAGGCCTTGAATTTTCCTTAATTGGCTTGGGAGCATTGCCCGTGAGGAATTTCTCTCATCAGTTTGTAGGCATAGAGACCTGCTATTGATAGTGAGGAAGTGGAAACTACCATGTCTCTTCACTATTATGTGAACACCGATGACTAGGTTCATGCATTTGATCTTCAGTCTCATTGACCATACTTTCTGCCTGCCATCATTGATATCCCCATCCAGCCTGACATGCAGTCTAGCAACAAAGCCTTTCCCTGTGCATATATTAGCTCCAGTTGATGATAATGCCAAAGGGTTGTCTTCCATCATTGTCTGCATGCAGCTTTCTGCGGCTGTCATATCTTATTCGTGCTGCAGGGCTGTTCCTTGCTCTTGTGCGAGGGCACTGGGGTTAGCTGAAGCCACAGTAGCTTAATGAAATGTAATCTTTTCTGACATCTGTAACATCTGCATCATGGCAAAGCACACCTCCATCGCTCAGATATGAAGGAGCCCAGATTGTGAAGGAGTCTGCCCCAGCCTGTTTAGAGCCCAACAGGCTACAAAGTGAAAAGGTGTTTGTTACGCTGCTGAATTACCATGTATACAAATATTTAAATGCATAGGCTGCCCTTCCACCGAAGGACTCTCATTTTTTAAAAAAAATAATATTTATTGCTTTTACAACAATTTAAACACTTACAAAAGAAAAAACAAAGAAAAAACAGTACATTATAAAACAGTACAAAAACACTACATAAAAATTAACAAAACAAAACAAAAACAATTTAAAAACACATCAAAAGAAAGAAGAAAAAAAAGGAAAAAGAAAAAACTTCCAATATCTTATCTTTCTTTCACATATTTCCACGGCCTCCTCACACCTCCCTTTTTGTATTCCACTTCTATTAATTATTTCAGCAATTCCTTACCATCTTCCCCTGTTTTCTATCCTATAATTATCTTAACACCTTTTAACCTTATTTTCCTTTAATACTCTATTAATCTATTTATACTTAATTCCTTATAACATTTCTACTGAAGCCATATAATTTCATTCCAACATTCTTCAAACATTCTTCATTAATTTTACAATATTTCTATAAATATTCTTTAAACTTTTCCCAGTCTTCTTCCACCGACTCTTCTCCCTGGTCTCGGATCTTGCCAGTCTTTTCCGCCAATTCCGTCTAGTCCATCAACTTCATCTGCCATTATCCAACACTTCAGTGCTTTTAAGAGACAGCCATTCTCTCAGCCAGCAAAAAGCAGGTGATTCACAACAAAGTTTAGGTGTCTGGCAGGGCAGGTCCACCTCCTTCTTTAGCATCCGTCAATATCTTAAGTTTTACTCGAGGCTTCCTGCCCTGCCAAACAAATCCAGGAACATCCCTCTGCCACCTCCTGAAACAATCCCTCCCATCCAAAACTTGCACTTTTTGACACAAAAGCAACATCCCCAGCAACACAGCAACCCTCATCCCCACCACAACAGCTCGGCCCAACCATAACAACTTCAGATTTGTCCATATTTCCCAATCCCCCTTCTCTTCAATCCAATGTCCTTCACAGTTACCCTTAAGTAAATTCACATTTTTGGCGGTCTTACTGACCCCCCAAAATCTCTCTTTCTCAGCCAATGTTGATCCTGTCTCCCCCTGAAGCTCTGTCAAACTTTCCTTTCCCAGTTCTGGTGGGGTTCTGATCCTCAAATTCATCTGTTTTTCTTTAAGCTCCATCATAGCAAATGTCAGCTTATGTTCATCAAGTTGCTTTTGAATGTATGGGGCTCTCTCACACTCCAATTGTGTTGGTTTACATTCAGCAGCAAAGGTTTTCTCCCTGACTTCATCCGCAGTTTGTCGTATTAAAGTAGATTCCTGTGTCAATTTCTGGGTGGTTTCTGTGTTGGTGTTCACCTTTTGTCCCAGATTATTTAAACTTTCTACAATTAAATCAATTTTATTATTTGCAGCGTCCGCTTTCACATTCATCACTTCTGTTTTCTTGTGAAGCTGTTCCAGCGAGTCATTTATTTTCAATAATGCGACCACTAAGGCCTCTTCTGTTAACATTTCATCTGTTCTTTCCTTTCCATTTGCCATAACACTTAAGAGATTCAAGGTCAATCCCAGAGTCACACAGTTTTTATCTTGCAGCTGGAAACTCCCCTAACCCAGCTCTTATAAAGTAACCAATTTCAGAAACTTCCACTAGGGGGAAACAGTTTCTATTTATAATAGTCAACAATGTCATCTTTAAGCGCAACTCGTACAATCCAAAGTTAGTTTCAGTTTTCAGTTACTTTATTACTCCTTTTTAGAAGCAGTCAGAGACAGTAGAAACAATATATCTCTCTTACTCTGCTAGCTGTCAAGGAACATTCTAAGTGCTGTCAATGAACATTCCAAAACGTCAGTCCTACTAGCCCGTTTCCAGGGTCAGAGTGGCAGTATTTTAACTTTCTTTACTCTCTCCTACAGGCATACTCAGTCCACAACTTCCCCCCTCTTCTCCTGCCTCCAAGGGGGATTTTATACTCTTTGCCGATGGAAATTTAATCTTTTACAAAAGGCTTTCCAAGACTTCAGCTTACAGACTCCTTGCCTCAGTCTATTTACAAATAGGGAAGGCGGACTTCCTGTTTTGAACCTCCCCATTTCGATACCAAATTAAACGTTTAAAATCCAATTCTCCTGTATCAGCTCTACTCACGGGTAATTACTTTGGAGTCAAATTGTCCACAGGAAAAAGTCAGTGCTCTCCGGCAACAGCTATGCGGCTTCACTCCATGGAAGAAGCAGACGATTTGAAGCACCGCGCCACTCACCCCATGTCGCTCCGGGTCCCCGAAATCAGGTTCCCCCGCGAGTAGGGGAGGCGCAAAAGGTGCCCGCCGAATCCCACGTTCACAGGCTTCTCCTGCCTGTGATTTTTACGGGTCTCCGCCTTTGCCGCGGCGGTACAGACCCAAATTCCCGCGGGGCAAGTTCCTCCCGATCAGAGGAACTCCGCCATTGCCGGAGGCACCAAGCCGGAAGTCCCCACCGGAGGACTCTCAAAGCAGCTGACAACCATCTAAAAATTATGAAGCTCAATCAGATAACAGCAATGAACTAAATAAACAAGTAAAATCCTTCACAATACAAAACACACACAAAGAGAACACCAGGAGTCACATTAAAAGAAAGAAAAAAAAGAAAAGCAACAAAAATCCACTATCATAGCAGCAGAGCAATCAGGGACTGGATAGTTGTCCTAGATCAAAGTGTCCTTAGAATAATATATCCTTTGGCAAATTATTAAGGAGGCAGCCAAGCGACAGAGCATAAAGTGTAGGTGCCACAGCTGAGGGTGCTTCCAGACTGTCATTCTTTTCAGCTGAGATTTGAGGACTCAGCTAGATTGGTAAAGAAAAAGCCTGGCGTGCTCTGGTCCATGGGGTCATGAAGAGTCGGACATGACTAAATGACTAAACAACAACATGTGATATAACACTGTGACACCAGATGGCATTGTGGAGTCCCATCTTTCCCTACTGGATTTCCCTGTATGGATTTACAATGCGTTTAATTGAATCGCTTCTTTAACGTGTCTAGATCCAGCCACAATCACATACCAGCAAATCCAACTGAACTGCTGCTTCTCTATGAACTCCCTATCAACCACTCTATGCAGGGGGTTGGACTAGATCAGGGGCTGTCCACCTGGTCCCTACCGCCCACTAGTGGGCGTTTCAGGATTCTGGACTAGATGGTCCCTTCCAACTCTACAATTCTATGATACAATTCTATGATACCTCCACCCTGACTGGCCACTGGATCCTACTGGGCAGGAAGCAGTATATTAGGGCTTCCTGTTTCAGCAGAGTCTTGCTCTAGCAACGAGGTCCTCCTGAGCTTTGATGTCTTCTTGCATCCTTGCACATTTTGCAGCTTACTCCTCTGTTCTGCCTGCCAGTTCGTTCTTCGATCCTGACGTACTCTTTGATATTGACCACTGGCAGGCCCTATGGCTCCTGCTGCCTGTCTGTGACCCAGTCCTCCACCTGCACTATGCTGATAATAATACTGATTTCACCTTCTGTGATTGTTATTACAAGAATGGCCAAGATACTCCCTGAGCTCCTTGGTGGAAGGAGGATATAGAAATGTTAATGGATTGACAATGAAACACTCTGAATGCTCCAAAGCAGCATTGCTATAAGTTTTTTTGGGGGGGTAGCGCGGGTAGCGCTGTGGTCTAAACCACAGAGCCTAGGGCTTGCCAATCAGGTCAGCAGTTCAAATCCCCACGATGGGGTGCGCTCCCGTTCTTCAGTCCCAGCTCCTGCCCACCTAGCAGTTCGAAAGCATGTCAAAGTGCAGGTAGATCAATAGGTACCGCTCCGGTGGGAAGGTAAGCGGCATTTCCGTGCACTGCTCTGGTTCACCAGAAGCGGCTTTGTCATGCTGGCCACATGACCCGGAAGCTGTCTGCGGACAAACGCCGGCTCCCTCAGCCTACAGTGCGAGATGAGCACCGCAACTCCAGAGTCGTCCATGACTGGACCTAATGGTCAGCGGTACCTTTACATTTACCTAGACTCCCCAAAACTCCTGGAAGCAGGAAATGGTTAGAATTCAACCAAGTCCCATGAGTTTTTGGATGTGGCAGGGATTCAGTTGCTGAGTATGGCTGAGTTGTTAAGCAAACAAAGTCAGGCGCCATTTGCAGAGACTCTGTACCAGGCAGCAGAGGGCTGGGTCCCCTTCTTCAGCTCCGTGTTAGTTAGCAGAGTTGCATTTAGGATTGCCATTTGCCTGATGTGAACTGGGGGGGGGGGGAGTCAGTTTGCAAGTGGCAGCAGGTTGCAGAAAGGGGGGTCAGAGCACCACGTTGGCTGACAGTTTGAATCCAGGACTGTGGCCATGGAAGAAACAGGACCCACCTGGAGTGTGCTATTGGAAGCACCTCCATCATAGGCTCGGGTTGTATATATGTGTAAATAAACCATATATCACAAAGACACCACTGTCTCCTCTGTACCTCATTTTTCCAAAAGGAAGCGCAGACCCTGGTTAAGGGCACCTGGAGCTCCCTGAAATCTCGCACTGCTATGGAGATCGGGGGTGGCATGTAACAATATAAATCCTAGGACTATGATGAGGGTGATTAATCGAGGCACTCAGGAAGCATAGTGGAAATTGGTTGCATTCTATTTTTTCCCTAAGAGTGGAAATATACGAGCCGTGAGTTCTGAAAAGGAAGCAATCAAGGATGAGGAAGGAAACTGGCGAGCAAAGACGAGCTGTTGAATGTTTCACAAAGTGCTTATTCCGTCACTTTTTACAGCCAGTACTGATAGGATATACAGCCTACAAGCAGATTTAATGCACAGAAAGCAATGCTTCTTATAGGCATGCATGAAATAGATGATCCATCTAGAGTAGTTTCCCTTCCCCACCCCAGTTCTCTTTGCCGAATCATCCTCATGTCTGCTCGTTTGGAAATTGCCATGATCATCCACACTCATTCACTGTCTCCCATGACATGTGCGTAATCAGTTCCATAGCCTGTTCCCTTCCCTCATTCCCCATTTATATCAATGTCACCTCACGTTCTTTAATATTCCAGGCAAAAATTCAGCTTCTAAGCATTTTGGATGCCATATATTCTCCTCCAAGCTACCTGTATAGCATACAGGCTTTTTTCTGTCACCATGAAAAACAGCTTCGCAAAGGCCCATCAGCAGTCATAGTGCAATTCCTCTACTCCTTCCAATTTCTGTGTCCTATTTGCTCAGCCCGACATATTTATTACTAGTTTCAGTCTTGCATGATCAACCTATCTAATGTGCTGTGCAGTGCAAAGCAGTAGGGAGAACTCAATAAAGGCAAGTCAGGAGTGCCAAGCTATTCCTTGGGGCTTTAGAAAAGGGAAACACTGCAACCATGAGTTTGTTCCCCTGCACTATGCTAACAATATGCCTGCCGATATTTCTTGCTAAGGAGCAAGCCCAAGATTACTTGGCATTGGATACTGAGAGATTTTCATTATTTACAATGGGAGATGGTTCCCTTAATACCTGCAGCCAAGTGTGTAAGCTCAAAGGGATGTGGGTTTTTTTTCCTGAAGAAGGTGCCAATTTAAACAGAAGGAAAAGGATGTGAGACAGGGGACTGAACCTCTCCTGGGACCAAGAGGAAAAGCATAAATTTTCACTTGTAGAGTTTTGTACTAGCCCCAAATGCCAAGTGAGTCAAAACAGATATAGCATTGGGTGTTAGAACTTAAGTCTACAATTCTAAACTTGAAACTAAGTTTCGCTGAAATCAGGCTAATGTGCATAGAAACTGTGCTTTTTGTTCCATAAACACTACCTGAAGATTGGCACAATTGGAAGCTACTCTATGATGTGCTTTTGTTTATATTTTTAAATCTGTTTTCAGAACTGGTGGAAATGCAGAGCAGAGAGAACCCCCAGTGAGATGGAGTCAACTTTTGCCTGGGTTACCTTGATTTTGCCACATGTAGAATGTAGTTTGGCTTAGTTGCTTGAGTCCTTTGGCACTGCAGCATATCTACATTGCCTCTTTTCTACGTTTGTTGAAAATTGCAGATTCTACATTGCACTGATCATGCAGGTTAATCTTTCAAGAGATTAATATATGAAGCATCCAGTCTTTATGCAAGGGGCTGATCTAGGTAACTTTTAGATACACCAAACAATGATTATGCATTTTCTTTTAACAAGGCACAAGACAAGACTATGACACAATTCATGCAGGAACAATTCAATTAGTGTGATCATGTTGATCATCCAGAGATCCAGAAACAGGATGCTCTCTTTTGTTTACAGTGTGGGGATACAGAATCACAGATAAATGTTGACCATGTAAGAATTCCTTAACAACGAATCCAGTGGCTGAAGGCATGAAACAATTTGTGTCCATTTCAAAGCATGGTCAAAACCAAGAATTTTTGGAAGTGAATTTCCTTGTAGGGATCATGGTTTGATCTCCTCTCCTTCTGCATTATTATATTTTATAATTATCCTTTAAATTAAAACCTGTACAGTGGGGAAAGAAGCAGGGTAATCATGAGAACATATGAAAGGGTGTGAATGTTCCTTTCAGTGCTCCAAAACTGATATGTAGTAACCACTGCTGCTGTCTCAGGCACAACAGAAAGAGATAGGGCGAAAGTAAGCTACTAACTAGTACAAGCCACTAACTTGCTCTCCTAACTAGTACAAACCAAAAACTTAGAGATAAGAGAAATCACAGGTGTCAACACATAATGGAATTGGTTTTTTTTCCCCCTTGGAAGAGTATGTGAACTCCATTGGGCAAATTCCAAGGACCACCAACGTTGTCCCTAGGCAGAAGCTGGGAGTGCTCCTAAAGTAGTAGGAAAAGCAACCCCCTTAACCAAAGTGCTGTTGATACATGTTATCTCCCTGGATTTGTTATTGAGTGTTGCTGAGAAGCCCAGCGTCTCAGGGTAGCTGTACACTGGATCAGCTCTGCTTAAAGTCCTACCTTCAATTATCTCTAGACACTGACATATCATCTGGTCTCAACACTTGGTTAAAGTGGATTCCTCCTGTGGAAAAGAGGTCCTAAAATGTCCAGGAGATTAATAATACTGCTTAGCATTTATAGTGTGTGTTCTGAGTGTTCAAAGCATCTGACATGCATTATGCCATTTACCCTGACAATACCCAATTAGGGCAGGTCAGTATTGTTATCTCCATATTGCAGATGGGGAGTTGAAGCTGAACAAAAGTGTCATGCTCAAAACTACCTAGTGAGTTCACAGCTCAGCAGAAGATATTTTGGCTGAGGAGCTCAGTCCAATGGGCCCACTAATACCAGGCAGGTGCTTTGTGTAATGTTGCAATCCTATGCATCCCCATCCCCAACAGCAAAGCAGAAGGCACACACAACTCCCCCTACTTGGTGGGCCTCAACCATACAGTTCCTGACTGGAAAAAATATCAAGAGCCACAACTTCTCCTTCCACAGTAGAGAGGCAGGAGTGGGAGATGCAATTTAGCAATGCAGGTAAGAACAGATGTGTAGATTGTTTGGATTTTGGCAAAGGCATTTTAAGAAACTGCCTAGGCAAACTCGCTTCCAACGCCGAGCGACAGCTGAGTCTTTGAAAGGCAGAAAAGATTTAATCAGTGAGTGATTGTCTATGGTCTTTACACAGTTGTGATTACTTTCCTTGAGAGCAGCACCTCTGAAATCCCTCTGGGTGATTATAATAATGCAGCCTTTAGTATTTGTGCTTCTTTTTGACTCTGATCCCATCAAAGGACCTCAGGCTGTGCCTCCCCCCCCCCAGCATCTGTTTACTTAGTACCTATGAAAACCATGACACTCTTTCCAATATCTTTTCTTGAGATCATTATTAGCTTTAGTAAGTCTTGTTCAAAATACACTCGTGCACTGTTATTTTACCAGTAAATGTCTTCAGGTCTGCTTGGATGAACTGATTAAAAAAATAATAAGCTGGTTTCCAACCCAGCTGCAAAGCTGAGACTACCTTGGTTGCCCTCACCACTTGGGTGGGCTACACCAGGACATGTTTCTTTTTGACCTTTCAGTGAGTTTCAGTACCAGCAGCTATTATATCCCTTTGGGTCAATTAGCAGGACTGAGGCAGGGACATACTGTTTTGTGTTGGCTGAAGAGAAGGTCCCAGATGGTGGTGTTAGGAAGGTGCCCTGAGGATCATCTGGTCCAACCCCATGCAAGGCTGGAATATGCAGCTGTCTCATACAGGGATCAAACCTGCAACCTTGGCATTATCAGCACTACACTCCAATCAACTGAGCTATCCATTGGATTAACTCGTTATTGCTTTCTGCTAGCTAACAGGTTAGTGTTGTAACCTTAGATCAGGTGACAAATGTATTGGGTTGCAAATCTCCGTTTTAAAGGGAGTTGCTTTTGAGTCTTTCATCTCAAACTCTGTGGAAGTAAGGAAGTCTAAATGACCCTCTCAGTGAGAGAGAAAACATCTCCAGGGAAAATGGATGCTGTGGGAAAGATAGACCTTTGCTTATAGGTCTAGTTAGATCATTTCATATTTTCTAAGGTGCTAAGCCTGTGCTGGACAGAGCAAGATATTGTATGGATATTTTTGGATGTATCATTTGATGTGTCTGTTTTGTTTTGAAGAATTCTGCAAGTAAAAGTTTGAATAATATTTTTATGGATCTGGACAATGATTTCTTCCAAAAGGAATCAGTTATTATGCTTCTAGTTGCTTCAAGCTGTGCAATATTAGTATCTGCAATATTCTGCATGTAAAGGATGCGTTTCACCACTGAGCTGTGGTCCATCCTCTCAGGTATGAGCCTGCCTGAGAATGTCATTACATTAGTGAAGCTGTGCTTTATGGCCTGCTGAATTGTGGTGATGAGCACAAAAGACAGGCCTTTTCAGCTTTGGCACCCAGATTGTAGTTTCTCACTGAACCTAGCTACTATATCTTACCTGACAGTTTTCAATGACTGCAAAGCTGAATATTTCATAAACAGCAGCTCTTGTGTTCAAGTCAGTTGCTGGATTGGTAGTACAAAACAGTGAGCTAAAGCCTTTTACGTTGAGATCTTTCCCAGTCTGCATCAGTATTGGAAATGTTTTAAATATGTTTTTATTGCTTGGACTTTGCCAATGTGGACTCATTTGGGTGGAAGGATACTTCATATTAGAGAGGCGGGGGGAGGGAGGTGTGGCTTGAGAAGACAACTCAATGGTAACCAGGCCTTCTCAAGCGTTGCTTCCGTTTTTGAAATGATCTTACTCATGGTAACATCATAACAATTTCATTTACCTTCTTGAATGGACATTTGATTCTTTTTTGCCATCACTAAGATTTCAGCCATCTCCCTTTAATTCAAAGGCCTCTACTACTGCAGCATGTGGAGGTTATAAATCTTTCCATACTCCTCCTCAGGGAGGGGGCATAATGGGCACTCTAAAGACTCTGAGATGGCGGAAGCTAAGAAGAGTGAGGGGATGGCTCATCAAAGAGGCCCCTGGAGAAGTATTTGCCTTTGTCAGCTCTTGAAAGATGACCGGCTGTTAGATTAATCGTCCATAAAATATCATTTAGGCCATAGCGGTTTAGCTAAATATGTGGTCTTAAGAATTTCCTATGTTCCCCTTTTGGTTTTACCACAGATAAGAATAAAGAACCCAAGTTGGATATATCAGCTTTTTTATTGTGTATACTTTGAAGAGGAATATTCTGTCAAATATCCTGTCATACAATTTTACTGCATTTTATTATGAAAGTCATAACCACAGACTGGCCCAATATTCACCGTCTCACTTGACACACATTTACCCTAACAAGCAAGTGTGACTCTAGTTCATTTGAGTTAAGCTGCTAGTGGAAAGTGACAGAAAAAGAGCAGTCCATGGTTGATGTCAAAACCAATGCTGCTTTGCTCGCTCCTTTACAGAAAGTCACTGCTGATCATTTCATAGCACTCGTGTGGATGGAAGATATGAGGAAAACATCACACCTGGATCAGTATGATGCAGATATACAGAGGAGGCCAAGACTCACTCCAAATAACATTTAGTGATCAGGAAAGGCACTAATTCCCACCAGCTGTTGCAAATGAACAGGGCGAGGTCTAGGCACTTTGTAGACTTGTTATGGTAACTGTTAATGAGGTAAATCTTTGCTGTCACTTCAGATTTACGCATGGGAAACTGAGCCTGATAAATAGAGCATAGAGCGCTTTCAGGTCTAACACTCTGTCTGAACAGATTGCATATTCTGTTTAGTAGATTTTATTTAAGAGATTGCATGGTATCTTCACAAGGTGGTGCACAACATGGCCAATGACAAAAAACAAAAACACAATATAGGAATGTCCGCAACATTAAGCAGCAATAACAATAGGACCACATTAAAATTAGCAGTAGAAGATACAACAGTTAATAAAACACAAATGCAGACCAAAACCAGAAAGCCAACAAATAAGGGGCTATATGTATTTCCATGTGTACCAGCTGAAGTTTCCAAATGGCCTTCCATGGCAGTCCCGTGTAGAGCACATTAGAGTAATCTAACCAGGCCATAACTAAAGCATCCGTGACGAAGCCAAATGGGAGGCATGGGAACTGCAATTCAGCAACATCTGTACACATGATGTACTTGTTAAAACCATAGGCTCATATACTAAGAGGAAAAAAGAAGCCAAATTCTCCAGTTCTTTGGACTTGATCTTACTGCTACCCAAGATACAGACGTAGAAGCTGTTCCCACTTGCAATTGTAACAAAGATCCATATCCCCGCCCCCACAAAAAAACTAAATGTGAAAAGCTTTATTGTCCTGAACTGCTACTAAATTGAGCCGACCTGCCTTGCCTATAATCAGACTGTAATATTGTGGTGGTTATGCAGTTAAACATTTGTCCAAGCCACAGCCCTGCCATCTGCTCCATATAGAAGGTCACCCTGCGGCTCGCTCCCATTTCTCATCTCCTTTATTCCCGAAAACAGGGAAAGGCCTATTTGAACTATTGTTAATTAAACATTTATGATGAATGAGGAAAAGAACTTAAGGCCGTGGCGGCAGCATTTCTAATCTGCCCTTTTTCAAGGCAGAGACTCAGTGGTGAAAAGAGTAAGCTGTTCCTCCCTGAACGCATAGTAGCCACAAGCAATATAGTGCACATCTATGGGAAAGTTGGTAGCATTTCTCTGCTGGGGAGGGAATGGAAGTTTTATGGAGCTAGGCTAATGGACGGTTAGGAAGTAATGGACGGAAACTAGGTTTGCAGAACTACAAATATGTAAATGCTTTTGAGCTTTGTTTGTTTTAGTTCCTCATATTATCACATTCCTCATAGTTCTTCACCCAAAGCAATCCTACTCAAGCATGAGGTTAATAATTGTTTGTTCTTGGTTTATGTTGTTAAACAAAAGGCGTTGCTAAAAGGATGAAGAAAAATCTGTGCTACGAAGGAAATTTAACACAGCCCCTGAGCACACTAGGAGCTTGCTTTGGGTTAGTGTGCTGCTAAATTGCACTTGACTTGCTCCTCTTGCACTAAACCTCTGGGAATTGTGATCCTTGTGGTGTGAAGAGAACTGGAAATTAGACCAATTTGTATGTGTACATATAACAGGAGCAAATTATTCTCTCCCTTTTTGGCACTTTTTAAAAAGCATGCTCAAAGTAGCTGTTTTCATTTGGAAGACAAGTAGTTTTCCTCTTACTGCAATTAGCTGGTGCAAAGGATCTTAACTCTGTTCAGGACTGTGTCAGCCACCTTCCCCTTATGCCATGGTCCTCATCTATCTTCATCTCCTCTTTCATACCAGCTCTGCCCCCCTCCCCCCTCTTAAAGCACTCACTCCAGAGCTAAAGACATGAATGGCATCACACATAGTTTAACCATCCTTCGCACTGCAGTTGCTTAACCAGACTTCACCTGTGCATGCTACAGTAAGGGAGCAGCAGGCATCCTTGGAGGAAACTGATAATCTAGGCCCATTCCAATCTTGGTTCACACCCAGATTCAGGACTGAATCTTATTTGATTGCCCTGATGGATGGCCTCTATAAAGAGAGGGGTGGGAATAATAATAATAATAATAATAATAATAATAATAATAATAATAATAAATTTTTATTTATATCCTGCCCTCCCCAGCCTAAGCTGGGCTCAGAGTGGCTAACAACAGTAAAATGATAAAACATTCTAAAATCATTTCATTATAAAATTAATTCCAATCAGATTAATGGCAACCATTGGGCTAGAGTTCTGTGAGGATCGCCAAAGGAGGGAGTCAGGCTGTGCCCTGGCCAAAGGCCTGGTGGAACAGCTCTGTCTTGCAGGCCCTGCAGAAAGATGTCAAGTTCCGCAGGGCCCTAGTCTCTTGTGACAGAGCATTCCACCAGATTGGAGCCACAGCCGAAAAAACTCTGGCTCTAGTTGAGGCCAGCCTAACCTCTCTGTGGCCTGGGACCTTCAAGATGTTTTTGTTTGAAGACCATAAGTACCTCTGTGGGACATACCAGGAGAGGCGGTCCCGTAGGTACGCCTAACAGGAATGTGGTCCTGTTGCTCTTACAAGATCTCTCATCAGCTTCTGGTACCATTGATTATGGTGTCCTGGATCATCTAAAGGAGATGGATATCAGGGGCACTGTTCTGCAGCAGTTCTGGTCTGCACTACTTTGGGGGTGGTTACAGGAGGCCACATTGGATGAGTGCTTCTCTACTGCACAGGGCTCCATATTGCCTTTGTTGATATTTAACATCTACACGATGCTCAGAGCAATCATTAGGCCAGGCTTCCTCAACCTTGGCCCTCCAGATGTTTTGAGACTACTATTGCCATCATCCCTGACCACTGGTCCTGCTAGCTAGGGATCATGGGAGTTGTAGGCCAAAAACATCTGGAGGGCCGAGGTTGAGGAAGCCTGGATTAGGCGTTGGGAAGCAAAGTGTCATCAGTATGCTGGTGATACTCAACTCTAATTTCTCTTTAACATCTCAACTGGGAATGCCTGAGAAGGTGCACTGCTGGGATGGATGAGGGCTAATAAACCGAATCTGAATCATCACAAGATAGAAGATCTGTGGGTCACTGGTTTCTGTGTTCAGGAAGCTGCTGAGTTACCTGCCCTGGGTGGGGTCACACTCCCACTGAAGTAACTAGTTTATAGTTTGTTGGTACTCTGAATGCAGCTGTCACTGGAGATGCAGGTGTCCTCGGTGACTAGGAGTGCCTTTTCCAACTTTGGTTGGTAAGATGGCGACAGCCTTGCCTAGATCAACCACAGCTGTCCATGCACTGGTAACCTCATGGTTGGATTACTGCAATGCACTCTGTATGAGGCTACTCTTGGGGGTTGGTCTGGAGGCTGTAGTTGGTGCAGAATGTGGTTGCTAGGTTGCTTGTGGAGCAAACTGCCACCAGCATATAACACTTTGCATACTCAGAAATGTGCGAAGAAGTAGGATCATGTCTGTTGGCCACAGACCCTGAAGCCAGCATAGCTATCTGTTCAGCTCCTCCACATGAGCAGGTATCTTGAGCAGCTCTAAAGTCTGAACTTAGTCATCTAAGGTCTTCTTCCTTGATGTATGCCAATATCAAAGTCAAATCTATGTCTTTATCACATATTTGCGTCCTGTCCTTGCTCCACCATGAACATAGACTGGTTAGTAGGTTAAACGGAGATACTTCTATCCCAAGATAACCCAGCAAGCTTCATGGTTGAGCAAGGATCTGAACCGGGATCTCTCAACTCCAACATGTTTTCCGTAACACCACAGTGGTCTCCTGACCAAGTGCTTTCAGCAGTGCCAAGCCTCCAGGAGGGTTCTGCATATTCCCCGTGGACATCATTCAGTATAACTTAGGAGGACCTTCTTTTTTAGCTCATCTCCAAAGCAACGTGAAAGCTTTGCCTGCCAGAGATGCCTGTCATCACAAATGAAACTCATCTCTTGGAAGTCCTCGGAGGGACGGCACTATTGAAAGTCTGACTGCTGTTCATATATTTAAAGTACATTCTCTAGCATGCTGTCCAAGGAAAAGAATCCGGTTACCAAGCAATGCGAACTGATGCCAAAAACCTGCCTTATAAAATTACCTGTGGAAAACTTTCTGTTCATGCTAAATACACGTACCAACTTGCCAATTCTCTACACAGCTGTGTCTCGTTTCCTGTTTGATGATGGCCAAGAAGAAAAGGAATTTGCCCGGTGTTTGTGTTTATAGTTAGAACTGCTCTGTATTCATTCCAGTGCATGTTCCGCTTCCCTTTACAGGTGTCCTGCAATTGGACAACCAGCAGAACACACAGGCTCCTTTTGACTTTAATTATGTTTACTAGAAGTTTGGTTATAGGATGTGGGGGAAGGCACACCTGCATCCTAGGCCTTGAACGATCCCTCTTCCTCGCATTGTTTAAAGGCAGTTCAAAGAGGCTTATCTACGGATGCTTTTGTCTCAAAGGAAATAGCATGAAGGCTTCACACATTTAAAGTTCAACTTCCTTGAATTGCTTCCTGACCACTTATAAGTGAAGTGGAGAAGCGCAGAGTTTTAAAAGATGTCATCCCAGAGAGGCAGGAAGTTTCAGGTGTGCTTTGTGCAGCAGAATGCAAATGCATCTCATTTGCTCAGGACTGAGAAAATAATAATAATAATAATTTATTATTTGTACCCCGCCCATCTGGCTGGGTTTCCCCAGCCACTCTGGGCGGCTTCCATAGAAACCAAAATAACACTAAAATATCATACATTAAAAACTTCCCTGAACAGGGCTGCCTTAAGATGTCTTCTGAATGTCAGGTAGTTGTTTATCGTTTTGACATCTGATGGGAGGGCGTTCCACAGGGCGGGCGCCACTACCGAAAAGGCCCTCTGCCTGGTTCCCTGTAGCTTTGCTTCTCGCAATGAGGGAACCGCCAGAAGGCCCTCGGCGCTGGACCTCAGTGTCCGGGCAGAAAAAGCTGGACCTGACAAGTTGCATCCTATCAGTGGCGTAGCGTGGGGGGTGCCAGGGGTGCCAGCCGCACCGGGCGCAACATTTGGGGGGGCGCGAGTCCAGAGGGAAGGGACAAGCAATCGAGGCTTGGTTGGGGTGGGGGTCGTCGTCTCCGCCACTGCTTCTGTTTCCCACGCGCCGCGCTGAGGCGAGCTGGGCGCGGCCAGGCATGCAAGCGCGGCGCCTGGCCAAGCGCTCCAGCCTGGGGAGCCGGCGCCTTAGCGCCTCGCCGTCAGCCGCGCAGCCGTTGCCCAAGCTCGTGGAGGCCGCCCTGGCGGGAGAGCTCGGCGGCCGCCCTGGAGGAGGAGGACGAGGAGGAAGACGTGGTAGTCGACGTGGAGGAGGACGACGACGACGAGGCGGAGGCGGGCGGCGGAGGAGCGGGAGGCAGCGGTAGCCCGCCGCCGCCGGCGGAGCACGCCGGGCCGGGCAAGGGCCACGTGGCCGCCCGGGGGAGCCTCAAGGTGCGTCGGCATCGCTGGGCGGGAAAAGCGCCGTCGAAGCCGCCGCCTGCCTGGGCCGGTGGGGTCGTCGTTCGTTGCTCTAGTCTCCAGGCTGCGTTCCGGAGGGGCTTCGTAGGGCGACCTCTTGGAAGTTTCGCGGGAGGCGGGCCTCGCTTGCGCCCCTACACCGGGCACAACATCTGGGGGGGCGCTCCACGGGTTAGGGGGTGCAAAATCCACAGGTTAGGGGGCGCAAATTACTTGCCTTGCCCCGGGTGCTGACAACCCACGCTACGCCACTGCATCCTATCCAGGGAACATTCACATGTCTTTAAGTCCCCAATGTGGTATGGGACTAAGCAGCCACAGCTTCTCCCACCCAGTAGATTCTTCCACCCTCTTTTCCAGGACTCCAGGTGTACTTGCCAGAGGTGGTGGGTGACAAAACTAGGAATGAAGAGAGTTAGAGAAGGCATGGTCTCCTAGACTGAGGCATCATTAGGAAATTTGAAGAAATATGAATGTCCTCTGTGTTGCTGCATGACTCGCATCCCTAGCTTCTCCTGCTGAAATTATTTGCATCTAGTGGTCATCCTAGCTGGGATTCTTGTTGTGAAACTATCAGGAACTGATTACACTGGGCAGTCCAGTTGACTTAAGATGACATAGATGGCATGCCCTCTCAATGCTTTTCAAAATGAAAGAGAAATGAGATTTAGGACTCCAATCACAGCACCAAGGTCTTCCAGTATTTTGCTAAATCCTGGGTAACAATATGAATAGCTGCCCCCACACTGTTCTGTTCTACAGACTATTTAGTCTTGAGTGCTAAGATTCATAATGTTGTATTGAGTTCCTATTTACAATAGCATCCAGTACAATTGCCCTATCTCATCTGTGCTTTCTAAAGGACCTTACACATAACGCCCCCCATGCTCTCCACCTGTGAGCTATTAACCTGTTCTATAGTTTAAATATGCAGCCTATTTAGTTTTGAGTGCTAAGATTCATAATGTTGTATGCAGTTCCTATTTACAATAGCATCCAGTACAATTGCCCTATCTCATCTGTGCTTCCTAAAGGACCTAACGCCCCCATGCTCTCTACCTGTGAGCTATTAACCTGTTCGATAGTTTAAATATGCGCGGCATGAAGAAGTCCTGAATCTTCTAACATTCAGCTTCATTGGCTGTCAATGAGTTCTAGTGTTACGAGAGATGGAAAAAACCTGTTCTCTATCTACTTTCTCTATGCCATGCATCATTTTATAAACTTCTATCATGTCACCTCTACAGGTGCAGAAACTCTTTTATTCAAACTTTGGTTCCACTGCCCACATAGGCTGCCTTTTATGTCCTTTTGCAGAGGTTCATCAGCAAAGGTCCATCATCCTTTGCAATTGAGGATTTGGTCCATGTGTGCAAAAACTGCATGTGCACATCAAGTTTCATGCCAGGCTCTGAACTGGGTGGTGGTGTGGGGAAGTCTTTTGGTCTTGCAATGTAGCTTTGGGTGTGCTAAATAATGATACCTGCTAATAGAATGTCTACTTATTGTGTAGGTGGTTATTCAGTGTCCAGTTGAACAATCTCTGCTTCAACAAAAATATGCACTTCAGATGGATGTGTTCACAGACAGAAAGTACAGTGGTACCTCAGGTTACATACGTTTCAGGTTACAAACTCCACTAACCCAGAAATAGTACCTCGGGTTAAGAACTTTGCTTCAGGATGAGAACAGAAATTGTGCGGCGGCGGCGCAGCGGCAGCAGGAGGCCCCATTAGCTAAAGCGGTGCTTCAGGTTAAGAACAGTTTCAGGTTAAGACCGGACCTCCGGAACGAATTAAGTACTTAACCTGAGGTACCACTGTAATGTCTGTCATGGGAAACTGCCACTCAAAGTATCATTGGGAAGCGTGTAGGGGACTTTTAATGAAATCCACAAAACCCACACCCTTACTCCACCCAGTTTTAGGCAAATCATGCTACCCAATAAAGATTTTTAAAAACAGTCACTAAGATGGACATCAAAAAAGGTACGGGAGCCAAGCCCCATCTAGGCCACTCCCTCCCCCAATCTGAAGTAATGAAGCAAATGATTCGTGGGGGCCTCATATATTGATTTCTCCATGGATAGAATTCCTCTGCTAAGCCATCGCCACACTGGGTGGCCTTAGGCAAACCACTTTCTCAACCGCAGTTTCTCTTTCTCTAATATGGGTCTTATAATAATCTGTTTCATAATGTTTTTGTAAGAAAGAACAGAATAAAGATTACAAATGAAGTAATAACATTCTGGTTCAAAGGCATCAACAGAGTTTGCTGCATGTCAGAGAGCCGCAAATGAGCACTAAGTGGTAGATGCCTAACCCAAGTCTTGGATAGGGACTGGCAAATTCACTTCCCAGCAAAGATATTGGCATCTCCTTATTTATACAACCAGCAAAGACCAAAGACCAGCGCTGTGTTTTCTGGCTCAGTGATCAAACTGAAAGATAAGAAGGGTTCTTTGATCTCTGTTGAAAAGATTAATGTCAATGCAGGAGGATTAGTTCACTGCAGAGCTGGAGATTAAGTTTGCAAACTTTCCCATTACTGGCTCCCTACCAGGCGATCCCAACAGGCCACCAGAACCGTCCTTTGCCAAGACCCAATCTCCCATTCACCCATGGTTTCCTCTTTCACACTTGCCATATTAAAAGAATCCTCACACAACTGGATTTTCCAATATTTTATTTTTATTTCAGACCCTCCAAGTGTCCATATTTTCCAATTTTCCAATTTCTGATTTAGAGAAGCCATCTGGTTTCTGATTTGATCCCAGAATGTCCCACTTTTCCTTAGGATGTCCCTATTTTCATTGGATAAATGTTGGAGGGTATGGAATTATCCAACCCACAATTCTTTATAGGGAACTTTTTTTTAACGTTTAATGTTTTATTATGTTTTTATATATGTTGCAAGCTGCCCGGAGTGCTGGGGCAAACCAGTAAAATTATCATTATGGAATGGGACGTCCCTATTTTCATCGGGAAAATGTTAGAGGGTACCGGTATGTTATTTTTTAAAGTAATTCCAGTGCATAGCATTTCAGTTTAACCATATGCTGCAAAGACCTATAAACATACCAAGGTAGATGTTTTTGACCATTATTGGTCTCCCTTTCTCCTTCTCCCCCTTTATCATGTCATCTCTGCTTTCTCACAACCCAGCTCAAAGATAGGCATATCTGCCTAGCCAAAACATTTCCCAAGGATAGTGGGGGTGCTGCTGTTGTTGTTGTTTTTGCTTCAGAATAACTGCCCATTAAGTGTACTAAAGTGGGGCTACTCAGACCTCAATGGCGTATTTGGCAAGCGAAATATGATTTGTGGTGATCACATGGGCTATTGCACAGTCTCCTATTTGAAGGGCAATCAGAAAGGTCAGTTCTCTGATGATTTAAAGATAAAGAACTGTAAAAAGGGAGATAAGGGAGATAAGTTCTTTAAAATAAGTGGACCATGACTTATTGTCTTCTTTCTCATACTTCTAGCCCACTTACCTGGGAGTAAGCCGTATTGAATTCAGTGACACTTACCTTTGAGTAGGCATATTTAGGATTGCAGCCTTGTTAGGGAAAAGCTTGCATTAATGGGACAATTTATTGCCTTAGTAGCAACTCCTTTTCAGGGCTTCCTGTGGACCCACAGATCTTTCCACAAACCATATAAAGGAATACAAACAAAGAGGAAGTCTTGGAAACAACCAGCTCTGGACCTTGGAAAGGTACCCCCAAAGCGGCCAACATTTGCAGTATAAGCAACTAGCAAGTGCGCCAGATGGAAAGCAAGAGAGATGTGACATTGATGAGGGTGCTGACAGGCTCTGAGTTCACGCAGTGTTCATTCATACCGTGGAGCACTCAAGCAGCTGCTATTCATACAGATAAGATATAGGCCTACCCATTTCATTTAGAAGCAGAGGTCTATATGGGCTTGCCTGCATTACTAATTTTCTATGAATCACTGCCACTCGGAAACATCTGTAATCCGTGTCCAATGTGCACCATCTGCATTAACAGAGCTTGCTCTATCAAGCAGAGTCACAGCCTGCACGAGTTAATTCACAAGATATAGCCCACAGGGCAGGAGAATCAGCAGCAAGAACTTTGGAAAAGGGTAGTGAACAGCCTTGTCTCAGAATGAGCCCAGCCATGCTAGGAAAAGCCATGTGGATATCAAAGATGTGTTTCCAATGCAGGGAGCACTAATCATATGCTGAGAGCAATACAAACAAATGGCACATCAAACAGAAGCAAGTGAGCCCGCTGTGTAGCTAAGCTTTCTCTTAGGCCTTGTTCTCACAAACAACAGATGAGACAGTAAACCTCATTTAGGCTACCATGGACTCAGTGCGGTGCTACTCATATCATTGCATTATCCTCCATATAAAAACATTTGCATATATTGATAATAGAATCAAAGAATTGGAAGGTACTTCATTTAGTGACCGCCCTGATAGGTGGCCATCCAGCATCTAACAGAGCAGAGTCTACCACTTTCTAAGTTAGCCCAATTTTACACCCTCAGAAAGTTTTTCCTGGGCTGGATCTAGACACATCAAAAAAAACGTTTCAGGAAAATGTGTTGTAGATCTCATAATGGGAAATCACGTTGCTGAAAGATGGAACTCCATGGTGCCATCTGGTGTCAGTTAAAATGCTTTTTCTTTACTAATGTAGCTGAGTCCCTGATGTTTAGTCTTAGGTTGCAAGACACACTGTAAAGGAAGGACTGAGATGCTCACCATTTCCCTAAGCCAAGTCATCACAAATCTGCTGCCAAGCATCTTCATGTGCAAGACAGCCTACCTGAGGAAGTGGAGAAAGAACCAAGGCATACACCATGAGCAGGAAAAGAGCTTTTAAAAAGCTGAGCTGCTTCTTGCAGCTCTTTCCCCTCTGAGTGTCAGGGGATCCAGTTCCCTTTCTAGCACCAGGGTTCCATGATAGGATCTTCCATGAAGTTGTCCAGTCTTGCTGATTCTTTGTGAGTAAACTTGAATGATGAGAGTAACGAATAGACTAGGATTGGTTCAGTTTTAGAGGCACAGTGCTTGGGTTTATTTTGTACTCTGTTTGTACCCTGCTTTCCCCTTACCTACTAGTTTCTAATAGTTCTAATAGTTTCCTAATTTGACTGTTGAAATGTGTATGTTTGCCAACCTCAGGGTTTTAGAATCTCCATGTGCCTGGACGCTTGGTGTTCCATCTACTGGGAGTTTAGGACTGGAATTATAAGTGACCAGCACACTCTTCTGAGGTTTGGAAGAGACTCAGAGATAGTTTGGGCTGCTGCTACACTCTGAGTAAACCACAAAGGCACAGGCTGGTCTGAGGAGTGCTGGAGCACTGGCTCAGAACCTTTAAAAAAGCCATTGCTTTAGTTCATCACCAGTTCTTCCTATCTGTGTTACAGAAGTAAGTGGGAGGGTGGTAGCAGCAACTACTGGAGAAGAAGACCCACTGGCAGTACTGCAGGGCTGTTGTGTTGCAGTTGGGCAGCAAAGGGGGTGTGAGAGGCTTTCTTGGGCGTACCCCCCCTTTGTCACACACACTAAAAAGTTTGTTGCACAAAAGTGCCATTTTTCTCAATCTGGAAGCACCCAGGACTGCAATACGTCAAGGACCGCCTCCTTCCATATGAAGGAAGTAGTGGTTGTGATCTTAGTATCTTCTCCCACAACATTGTTGGGCAGGTGTGGATTCCACGTCGACTGCCCGGACACAAACAGACACACTGCAGGATAATACAGACTCAATCTGCAATGGGGTTTTGTTTTTGAAATGAAATCAGTTTCTTTTCAGGGGCAAAAAAGATGTAGTAGATCTAGATTGTGTGTGGACCATGTAGGGAAAAAACCCAAGTACTTAGTCGGCATTGATTCTAGAATAAACTGCTGTGCATATGCAGCCTTAAGGCTGTTTCTTGTAATTTGAAGCTGCTGGTTCAGGTCCTATCTGAAGAGAACAAATGTTTCCTCCACATAGGACACAAGCAATCTAGCTGAAAAGGTAATGCTATATCCCTTTATTCATAATTTTGTAAAGTGTCATTTAGATGGATGGTGATATATAAATAAAGGGCTAGGCAATCATGAGAGAAATGGTAACCCTATTGATTCCAGTGAAAGGATACTGGACCTTGCTTTGGCTAATCAAGGAGACTGACATGTGCTTGCTTTGAACCTGCATATAGTAATTGAACTGGTGTGTTGTTTCTCAGACTCAGTTCCTTGTTTTGCTAGTTTTATTAGCCTCTTTCGAGGCATGATTAATACTGACGTTCTGAGAACAAAAATGCTCCATAGCGTATTTCCAGTTGTGTCGTACTGCACTTGAGTTAAAGGTAGAATTTTCCATTGATCAGAAATGAGGACCAGCTGGCAAAGAATTGACACTGAATGTAATTATCTCTCTCTTGTAGAGGTTAGTGATCGTCACATTATCAGGCTCCACAAATAGACTTTTGTGTGAACAGTGGGTCTAGTAGATGTGAGAAAGTACCATATTTTATTCTTCTTATCACCATGTAATTTTCTTCTTTCCTTGCCCCCTGGTATTATACCAGCATAACAACTTTTTTTAAAAAGAAGCTTGCTGACAAGCATTAAACACTACTTTTTAGTTTAAAAGTATAAAGAAATACATTTGTGAGTATTTCTAAGCCATTTATTTCATGGCTACTGGCCATGGTTTCTGAAAAGGTTAATCATGTCAAGCCAACATAATGTCTTTCTTTGGTTAGGCTGCAATCCTGAACTGTTGACCTGAGAATAAACTCCATTGAACTAAGCATCAGACAATATTTGCCTTTGATGTTCACCAAAGGCAAATACAGAAATCGATGAGAATCATATCAAATGCACACACACAAAATTAGGGCTAAGTAGCTAATGGGACTCACAGGTCGAGGCAAGGCCAACTCTACCATGAACAGATGGAGGTGGTTGGCTCAGTTTTGGATGCTGGGAGATCAGCAATGGGAGCCTACCTTGGCTGTTGCTTCTGAGCTCAGTCATTTCCCTCTTCCCACCAGGCCTGTTTTACATGCCCTAAGCTGTCCTAACTGCTCTCAGTGCAGTGAAGGATGCTGTCCCATCACCAATGTTGAAGTACTAGTCAACTGTCAGTCTGGTAAGCTTTTGTAATTGGGGTCATCCCACCAAGCATCAAAATGACTTGGGGATGGTGGCCCTAAGGACCTAGGCATACAAAGGATGACAAATTCAATATGGGTGAAAATCAGTGTAGTGCTAAGCAGGGTATGCATGCAGGAAATGAGGTCCATTTGTGCAATGGGACTCCCTACCCCCTTCTTCAGTGTACTCCTTATGAGCCCACTAAACCTGTTATCAGGGTTTACACAATCTCCATGTAGGGCAAAGGAAGGAGGAGAGGGAAAGATCCCTTGTATAAGCAGACCTTGTTCTGCACTTGTAAAAAATTAGTTGAATCCTGCCCTGTTTTTCCTTTTATTTTGCTGCTGCATTGAAAGGGCTTAATTATTAGAATTTTTTTTTCCCCTACAGAAGTTCTTAACCCTAAGAGAAGATGGGCCAATGGAACGAGCTGCCTTTGGAAGCTTTCTGGTAGGTTCTTAACAAGAATTTATCTGATGCTTAGAGAATCCTAGCTTGGAGGAAAATCTGAGCTCGATGGTCTTCTGTCTTCTTCCAGCTTAAAAGTCTATGCTCAGCATGATGCAGCAAATCATCCATCAAGGCAGGTGGCTCAACGACACAGAACTTTACGCTCCTTGCTCCTTCTTACAGTTCTCTCTGCTTGTCCAGTTTTAAGTGCAGCTTCCCTTGTGTTTGTGTGGGCTGCATGAACCCTTGATTTTCACAAGCTCTTGGTTAGTATCTCAAGAGACGTTCCCTGCAGTGTGAGATGAAGTGTGAGAGCCAGGAAAAAAATGTATGAGAATTTATTAATCAAGGAAGCATTGAGGCACAGATTCTTTTTTATTATTGCACTCATAAAATGGATTACTTGCAGTTTAATGAAACTTTGCCATGCTGGGGCCAGGGGCCGGAAAAAAGCATTTAAAAATGACCTTATTAGCCATTTCTAAAATCCAGGCACAGTTTGGTAACCCTGACAATCCTGAATACACTGACCTGGATGCTTTTCATTATGGGCTTTTGGTAGCCCCCTTCAACCAGAAAATCTGCTTTAGTTACTCTTCCTATACAATAAAATAGCAAAAGGGGGCTGTATACATGGATTTAAATTCTGAGCATGGAATATTTGATCATAAGCTAAAAGTGAAGTAGTACCTGGATTCTCCAGAGTTTACCCTTATTATGGTCAGAGTTTGGTAACTGGTTTTGACTGGTATTGGTACCAGCTTCCCCTTTTTCCTATATGTACTTTTAGAACAGTGTTGCAATAACCATAATGGCATGATGCCCACCACATTCTTAATTTTCTCTCTCTATTGTAATGCCAATATGTTGGCTGGAGTTTCCACTGTTTGCATGCAGAACAGAAGCATAGATGTGATTTAGGTCTTCAATATAGGGCTGCAACATTAAGCCTAGGAAAGGAGTGGGCTTGAGGGAGAGAGAACAGTGTTCTCATGGAAATGGTGCATCTTTGCTTCTGTAGTCTCAATGTAAGTCCTAACTAGTCTGCAATAAATAGCTGATTTTATGCTAATCTATGGATAGTGTGGAGATCTGTGTGTGTGTGTGAGAGAGAGAGAGAGAGAGAGAGAGGGAGAGAGAGAGACTGGGTTGCCTTAGCCTTTTTGTTTTCTAAATGGCAATTTACCTGCAGGAGAAGCAGGGTTTGGGACAACAGTTTGGAAGATTGTGTGCAATATGCAGCAGTTAGAGAGAGAGAAAGAAGGCAGAGAGTTAGCTGAAGGTGAAGCAGCTGTGGCTATGGGGGTTCCTCTCTGTGGGAATGATATGCAAGATAGAGGATCTGCTGCCTTGCTGTTGTGCTTGTTTACCCCCACTTGTGCTCTGCTTGCATATTTATTTATTTCAAAGCACCAACTATTAAAAAAGGACTGTAACTCTCCCATGCTCTTTCATCCAAAGAAAACAAGACAATGTGGAGCTCCACTGGAACATCTCATCAGAAGAATATGTAAACCGGGGTGAGGAACCTGTGGCCCTCCAGAAGTTGTTGGACTACAGTTTCCATCATCCCTGACCACTGGCCATGCTGGGTGGGACTGAGGGGAGTTGGAATCCAATGACACCTGGAGGGTCACAGGTTGCCCCTTTCCTGATATAAATTGTGTGTGTGTGTGTGTGTGCCTGCCCATTGCATCATCCTCATCATGTTGTGACCTTTGTTCCCTTACTTTCTTTTATATGGACTGGCGTGGTGGTGTACACATGCATTCAAGAAAGAAATGGCGTGAGGGTTATATCCTGCTCCAACAATGCCATACTCTATATCTGCAGGAGTGGTAGCCAGGTGTTCCACTATTTCCCCTGACCACCACCATCCCATTATAATCCTCCAGAATCAGATTGATCCTCCTTTCTTTGGAGGCCAGAACCTGGCAGTAGCTCCCATCTTCTCGCCAGATCGTCTTCTGCAACCGATTAGCAGTTTCCCTCCTCCGAGACTGGCCTGTTGTCAGCAGCCCATGCCTCTGTGCTTGGAGCAGGAGAATGAACTGCCACCTGGCAAGTTTGGCTCCTGCCGTTTCCTCCTCACAGTAATGTTCTATAAATCAACATATAATGAGTTAGCTAAAGCAGACAAAGGATTTTGCTAGATTGAAAGGAGCACAGTAGGCCTGGAGAGGCTGGAGTAAGTGGAAACTCTTCTATAAATATCCTTATTATTCTGAATTTCTGCTTGCCCTGTGATTTGTTTAACCTTTTCAAACAAAGGAATATGCAAATAATAAGCACACAGAGTGATCAGCTACTATGCGGTGTCTCCAGCTGTTCCCTAATACACAGAATCAGAATGGCTTGGATGCTCTGAATTAGAGGTACTTGTGTCTATTAGCCACCTCAACAGGTCACACCATACTGGCTAAGCCCCGTCTCCCAGCTTGCTGGGCCTCTGCTCATTGCCCTTACCATTCTGGGCCAAGGTGGTTGTGACAGTGGTGGATGACCAGCTGGAGGAAATTATCTAGACCCATTTCAGTTGGGTTTCAGGCCCAGTTTTAGCACTGAACCAGGCTTGGTTGCCCCGATTGACTTCCTCTAATTGTAGAGGGACAGGGGAAGTGTGACCCTGTTGCTTCTTCTCCATCTCTCAGATAACTAGATAGAGATAACTAGAGCATGCACCACTCTGGTGAGACAGTCTGCAGGCAGATGGAGCTGGTAGACAGCTGCCCTGGACACAGAATTAACCTGTGCCTCCATGGACAGCTGTGAGTCCAAAATGACTCCCAAGCTGTGCACCTGGTCCTTCAGGGGCACAGTTACCCCATTCAGGATCAGGGAGTCCCCCACACCTGTCCACCCTGTGTCCCCCAAAAAGAGTACTTCTGTCTTGTCAGGATTCAACCTCAATCTCTTAGCTGTCATCCATCCTCCTACTGCCTTTAGGCACTCACATAGGACCTCCATAGACTAACACAACAACCCCTGTAGAAAATTACAATTCAAATGCTGTGCAAAGGCAATATTCTAGCTGGCAATTGATTTACTATAGCAGAAACCAATTAAAATTGCTTCCAGATGCAAGGAGGCCAAGTTACAAAATGACACTCTGCCCTCAGCAAGTAAATGGGCTGGGTAGCCACAGCACAGCCAGAAGCAGCTCCTCAAGCCTTCTGGGCTCCCCTCTCTGCTAGGAAGAAAGGGATGCAATAGATACAAAGGTGTTCTGAAAGGCAAATAATTACATTGGCTTTAGGACCTCATCAAATCAAAACAAATATCTCCACTCTCCAGTGGAGGAGTTGCTAGCAAAGACCTAGGATAAGAATCATTGTACTCCCAGTATAGTTTTAATAATACAAGGTTTTGGCAGTGAAGAGGACTGATCCTGTTGCCTAATGGAAGAGCAAATGTTACTCTTGATCAATATCATACAATGTCATTGTAGTTTTGCTTCTTGTAGGTTGCATATTTCAAGAAACTTGAATGGCCAGCTCAAGGGCAAAGCTTGTCTGAGAAATGCAGCACCTGTGAATTAAATCCAAAATGTCTGATCCATATACCATAGTTCTTCCGCCAGCACTCATACATATGCAGAGACGTGCACAAAGGTACATAAATAACACCACCACAACTTTCTCCCTTACTCTTGCAGTCTCAGTCCTTGTGAAGTATTCCACAGGACAAGCACTTCTGATTCTCATGCTGAAGTGGAAAAAGAAAAGACTACATTCTACAGAAGGAGAAGGAGAAAGCAAGCAAATCGTGGGTGCATGATATCAATGTATTAAAAGTGTATGTGCATTATGGATTGTATGTTGCTGTAGAAAGTGCTTGTCGCTACCCAGGAATTCGTAGCATAGATAGTGCAACTTGAAAGTTTGGACCTATTACACCAAAAATTGGTCAAAGTCATACCTAGGTCATGTTTCAGTCTTGAATCAAAATGGCATCCGGAATTCAAACATCAATGAACATCCCCACACACCTTGTGAACCCTCATGCTGTGTTTGGCAACAATATACTTAGCAGCAGCCAAACCTATGCCAAAAAGGTCACACCAAAGTCACATACTGGTCCACCATCTTGATTCAAAAAAAGGCATCCAACCTCCAAGCAGTGATGACTTCCACCAGTCCTACTTTGGGAACCTTCGTGCTGAGTTTGGTGCTGATATCTCGAGAGGCAGCTGACGTTATATCAAAAAGTGGGTGAAATCATGCCTAAGTGACATTTTGGTCCACCAAGTGGATTCAAAATTGCAGCAGGTGTCCAAATGTTGATGACGAACACTGGCCCCAGCTCAGGAACCCACTGCCAAGTTTGGTGAAGATATTTCAAGAGGTGGATGAACCTATGGAGAACAGTCAAAAAGACAAGCTGACAAACCACTTTCCAAAATATATGGTAGGTTTGTTTAGTATACTGATGAATCTCACCTCAGACAGATACACAAATTGTGTACGTATCATATGTTTTACCTCTTTGCGATAAGGTATAGTGGAAGAACCTTTTCTTTTGCTTTCCTTAGCAGCATCACTTGTGAACATCTGCATAACAGCTACATAAAAAGAGAGTACAGTGTTCCCAAAACTTTTGTTGACTGGACTCCCCCAAAAGGCAACTTTTGTTTATAACCAAGGTATAAAGGCAGCTGTCAGAGAGGATATAGAGAAGTCAGACCATGTGGGGCCTTCGGCTCATCTGTTTTGTGTCCCATATCTTGAATCCCTTCAGTTCTGTTTGTCATGTGTTACAATATCACTTCTTGATACATTAAAAACTGCAGGTTACTGGAAAGAAAAAAGAAAAGAAGTGAAGGCTCCAAATGAAATAATGAAACAGAAAAACAACAATGTAGACCTGGCCAGGGCTCCATTTCAACTATGCTCTGCAAAATACCCCCATCCCAAGGTAAGATACAGCATACAAATGGAACTGTCAGACATGCCAGTGTGGAAAGGTTTCCACAAAGTCTGAAAACTACTGTGCTATAGTTCAGAGGTATCAGAAGTGGGTAACTGCTTTTCCAGGAAAAAAACACCATTGAAATATAGTGTTGAGAGTCTTCACAGCCTAGCCTCCTGTCACTGGGAGTCATATATTCTACACCTGGATGAGCTGGATAAGATCTTTCTACTGAAACCGGAGATCTCTCCAAGCACCTTAGTGAAGGGTTTACTGCTAAGTGTCTACTCCTCCCTTTTTGAAGAATGTGACTGGGTTGGGAGGAAGGAAAGCTTCTGTATTCAAACAATCAACACTTCTGGCAAGGCACCTTATCTGCTTAATCTCTTACAGCGGAGGGTAACTTGTTCTAGGGATTCACTCCTACAGGGTAAAAGCAGCTCCACCCATAAGCTGGCAGAAATTCATTGATCACATTCTCTGGCATGCTGAAGAAAACAGCTGCAAAACTCCAGCTGACATACTAAGCAGAAATAGTTTGTTTCTTGAGTGACATGTTATTACAGGACTCAGGGTGTTCTGAAGAGCCAGGAATATGAAGCCACGGGACTTGGAAGCAGTTGCAGTAAGTTATGGCATTTTGAATGGATATGTAATGTACTATTCAGTGCTTACGGTTTCTAGGGAGGACGCTCAGGAGATTAGCAACAGAGAAGGGGGACTTTTTGCATCTATAACTGCAATTCTGTGCATAAGGTCAAATGAAAGAACAATAATTTCAGTGGAGTTTACCTTTGAGCAAGCATGATAAAGGTCATATTCAGAATGAGGATGGAAGGATCTTCCAATTTTGGTTTTCTCTATTTCTCTTTTTTCCAGTCTTAAACCCAGTTCTCCACTTTTCTGTAGCAATTTGTGAATTTTTGTTTTTTAAAATGCCTCAGGATTCCCCGCCTCCTGCTTCCTGCCTCCTCCACTCACAGTCTGTACTCCCTTTCTCCAAGCATCCTGTTTGTTACTCAGTTACAAGCCTCAACTTTCTTGATCCACCCCCACACGTACCATGTTCCCATTCCCAGTTTCCTCTCTATTTTTATAATCTTCATATTTACACTCCCCCTCTCTCTCTGTTTTGCCTTGTCTTCTAACCACCCCTTAGTATATGGCTCAGGTGAGTCTGTGCATGAGGGAGAGCTCATATCCGGTAATTAAATATCCTGTCAGCAGGTGGAAAGAAGAAATAACTATGCTCACCACTTCCGTCAAACAGAAATGGAAAATACATGAGTCCTCTAATTTGGAAGGTAGACAGAGAGACAGATACACACTGAAAAGCTTCATTCGAGATCCTCAGATCTGCTCAAACGTTGCACACCTGACAACTGTGAAGATCCTGCGTCTTCGCAGCTTAAGAATCCACACTGGTTAGGATGCGTGAGGGTAATGGGTTAAGGAGGGGGAAAGCAGGTGCAGTGAAAAGCTGGTGGAACACAGGGTTGTCTGGCAATTGTAGAAACCAGTAGCGCAAGGGGCTTGAGGCAAAAAGCAAGCACTTATTAGGCACCATAAGTCTATATCTAAGTTCAGCAAGGCTTTTGCGCTGATATTTGTACTAAGAACAAACTCACCAAGGCTCTCCCCACCCCCTCCAGTTCTCTTCCTCCTGCTGCAAAGCACATTGCATTGCATCCACAGTCTCAGTCACTGATCAGAATCAAGTAACCCTGAATGCTAATGCCTGTATACTGATAATATATTCCGCATTTGGTGTTGCTGAGAAATGCTTGGCCGGTGCGGGTATAAAAATAGACTCGCGAGCCTGGGGAAGAAATAATGAAGGCATCCATCAGGCCCGGCTTAAAGTCATAGGGAAAATATCAAAGTAGCACCACTATTGCAATAAGATTTCTTATTGTTTTGACTGGTGTGAAATACCACTGCAAAGCCCTCGTGGAAATCCAGATCCTTTGAGGGAAGCCCAGTCCTCAAAGTTTCGTGCTGTCTCCAAGCCAATGGAAATGAACAGGGCGTGCCTGAAACCATCTGAGGATTGTAGCCTGCCTGTAGGAAGCAATGCCTTTTTAAAAAAAAGTAACTTCCACGGCAGCCTGATACTTTGAGAAGGCTTTGCCAATGCATGCATAAATCCCTCCGTTTTGCTTCTCCTGGGTGCGTGCTAAAGTCAAGGGCGTGTTCTGCGTTATTAATATCCTTCTTGTTATTTTCCAGGTGCCTTCCCTTGCAGCCTTCTGCTATTTGCCTTAGGGAAATACTTCAGCTTTAGCCCTGGAATCAGATCCATGTGGAAGTAGCTGCCAAATGCAAATCTCATCTGCTTTGGAAAGTTTCGCAGACAGAGCTACCAATCGGTGAAGGTTTTCAAATCATATAAACAGCAGCAATTAAATGCGTTAATGAAGTGTGGCAGCCTCATTAGAGCGTCCCCTCTTCTCTGCGGAGTTCCTGGATGTAATGCACCCTCGGAAATATTTTGTTCATAGATTAGATTGATCCGATTTGCATCACATTGCCCGTGGCTCCTGGATGACTGTGAACTCTTAACCTGCACATAGAACTGTCATCTGGCTCAGGATAGGAAAAGCCAAAAATAGTGGCCTTCAAATTCATTAGCATCAGTGCCTTGTACAGTGGTACTTCTGGTTACAGATGCTTCAGGTTACAGACGCTTCAGGTTACAGACTCCACTAACCCAGAAACAGTACCTCGGGTTAAGAACTTTGCTTCAGGATGAGAACAGAAATTGGGTGGTGGCGGTGCGGGAGAGTGGGAGGCCCCATTAGCTAAAGTGGTACCTCAGGTTAAGAACAGTTTCAGGTTAAGAACGGACCTTCAGAACGAATTAAGTTCTTAACCTGAGGTACCACTGTATTCCAAAGTAACATGATGTGACTCATCCCAACAATGCAAGGTTTTCTCCTTGCTTAATGGAACTTTCATCCCTCTCCTCTCCCCTGTGTGCCCCCTAAATCAGTTCTAGAACACAGATTTGGGGAGTGTATGTGGGGGTGAGAAAAGGAGTTCATTGTGCGGATGGACACAATGATTGGATACTGCCCAGTATATCCAAAGCAAAACCCAGAATAATTAGTTTGATGTGCAAGGTTTGGATGAAACCCCTTTGGGACATTGCAAGGACTTATCTGGGTCTCAGAATGGATTGCTATGAATGAAATATATTATAAGGATCATTTTGTGCACTAATCTTGACTCCTTACCTGAAATATCATACCCAACATGATGAAATAACATACCCAACACTACAGTGACATACATTTGGTCAAGGTCATGAAACCCTGTTTAAATTCCTATGTGATGAGTCCACCCTCTCTCTACTAACTGAATAACATTCTGTGGAACTTGGATGTAGAAACAGTCAAGGAAATTGGCTATGAATAAATATACGTTAACAGTGCAATCCTATACATGTCTACTCAGAAGGAAGTCCCACTGAGTTCCCAGATAAGTGTATTGCAGCTGAAATGGGGCATCGGCCTTGGCATCTGGATTCAGTGCCAAAGTCCAACAATGAAACTGCTTGTTTTAAATAATTTACATCACTTTTTGTAGAATCTCTGACTGCACCTAAGGAGATCACACAGTACATTTTATATATATTCACACAGAACGAAAGTTTATTTTACCAGTTCACAGCCACCAAAGCTGTCTCCAAGATAAAAATTAGATAAAAACACAAAAAATACAAGCTCTAAGAAACATGCAAACCTATTTCTACAAACCCTAAAAGCAACAGAACAGCATTTACAAATATGCAAATAATAGTCCATAAATGAGTAGTTCAAGTCAGGGCTTGTTGTTATAGTTCTACTTGCCCAAACATGTTTATTCTGCACATGATGGTTCTATGAACAAGGCTCAGCTGAATAGTGTGCAGAATGTTAGCATCATTAGAATCCTTTTTTCTTAAAGTGAATCTCTCTCCGTTTTCAGCTGATTGCTTGCAAAGCCCATCCTTTTCTGTTTGCTTGCCAAGCTCTGCCAGTTAACTTGCCAGTGCCATTAAGAAATTTCAGAAAAATAAACACAGGCTTTGGAGTGTGCAGGCTTAGGAGTGGGAACCTCTTTCAGCCCAAAGGCAAAATTGCTTTGTGGACAACCTTCCAGGGGCCGCATGCTGGTGGTGCCAGAGTTGGAGGCAAAAGTGGGTGGGGCAGGAGATGGACTCCTAGTCATTCAAAAACCAGAGGTTTTTTTACACACACACACACAGAGAGAGAGAGAGAGAGAGAGAGACTTTTGCATCTAGGCAAAGAAAAATACATGACCATAGTTTAAGCATGCTTTCTAGCCAGACCAAAGCACTGAAGGAAGGCAAGGAGCAGGGCTGGAAAGGGGTGTGGCCTGCAAAAGGGGTGTGGCCTAGGGAGAATCTCGAGGTTCAGCTAGTGAGGCATTTGCCCCATGGGCCTGAGGTTCCCCATTCCTGTTCAAAAAACAACCCATCATCCTTAAACCTAAGGAATCTTATTGTCTGAAGGAATACAGTTAGCATATCTACAGGGCTACCTCAGTTGTACATTTCATTTTCATTTCTCCCTCATCTGGCACCATGAAGATTGAACTTTTATACAGCTATCACAGTCCAAGAAAGCACGTCAAGCTGCAACTGCTATGTTTCCCACTTTTATCTCCGAATTTCCCGTTTATCTGTGCTGGCAATTAATTTTTATTCACAAATAGCACTTCATATGATATATGTCTAAGAAAGGTTCAAGATGCTCTGATACTGTCATCTGATGTTTGTTTCTTATTAAGTATATAGTAGTGAGGTATTTACTGACAGTAAATAGAGTGCTCTGTTTATTTATTTTCCATAAAAGTAAGTGGCTTCCATTGACTTCTCTCCTCTCCATCATTTATTTCTTAAACGGTGCCTATTGCTGTACCAGATGCCACACAAAATTAAGTGTTATGAGCCCACCTACAGGCTTACAATTTCATAAAGCACAATTCACAAAGAATGAAAACCAGGGAGGGGGGAGGGGCAAGGCAAAAGAAGGGTTCCTCCAGACAACCTGCTTATTGAACATACAGCCTGATTTGTTTGCACAAAACTTATGCAGAGGTCAGATTATGCTTGCTCTTTACTGACCATTTGTTCTGCTTTGTTTGTGGGGAGCTTATTCATATTCCCATCACTCAGTCATATATTACACACTTTTAAGCACATTTCATCATGACTTGCTTAACCACAAAAGCTCCACTTTTTAAAAAGTGGGTTTGCTGCACCAGTGCAACAGAGCACTTTAATCCAGTTTAATTGTGCAAAACTCTATTTCCAGTATGCAACTGAATCCCTCTCATGAATGAGTGATAGTCTGGAGGCAGCCTCTAGCATACTTTCTCATTGTTAGTTCCAACCTAACAATGACCATTCATCTTGCATTCATCCTGATTTCTTTGAATGGAGTTTCTACATCTTCCGGTCGATCATTCATTCATCCCACACTTTTTAGTGCACTTCCGTAGCAATTTCCTAAGGGAAAAAGTCCATTTTTTAAAAAAATGGATTTGCTGCACCAGTGTGCTTTAAATATGCAAACCTAAATTTCTTATTTAAGAAGTTGAGGCTCCAATACTTTGGCCACCTCATGAGAAAGGAAGACTCCCTGGAAAAGACCCTGATGTTGGGAAAGATGGAGGGCACAAGGAGAAGGGGACGACAGAGGACGAGATGGTTGGACAGTGTTCTCGAAGCTACAAACATGAGTCTGACCAAACTGCGAGAGGCAGTGGAAGACAGAAGTGCCTGGTGTGCTCTGGTCCATGGGGTCACGAAGAGTCGGACATGACTAAATGACTAAACAACAACAAATTTCTTATAGGTGCTTGAATCCCTCCCACAGAATTCTTGGGTGGCCCAAGACTGATCACAATGAAAAAAGCAAAGTGGGGAGACATATTTTTGAAAGTGTCTTACATAAAGGAAGATGAGAAGCCAGCTGGATCAATGGTGCAGTGCTCTAGGAATATGGTGCTGTGAGAGGAAAACAAAGCTGAGACGTCACACCAGAGACAGAAACCTGAGAAAGATGATGAGTATTTAAAGACTGACCTAGCCAATAAGGATGGTGAAGAGAAAGCAGAATGAGTGCTAACAAAGCTTGGGGCATGATGTGCTCCAGATCAGAGTGGGCTCTGGGAAATGTGTCCTTCAGTGGGTACCTACCTCCATGCATGGTGAGCTTATCTGGCAATGCCAGCAGAGGTAGTCGCCATTTAAATTCATCCAATGCCCTAGAGTGATGCTATCTCTGGGCAGCAATGGAAATTCTAATGATGCACTGCTTAGAGACTGGGCTAGGAAAGAATTAAGGTGGGTCCAGCAGGTGTCCAACAATGACATCTGCTGCCACATGAGGTAACACAGATGAAATGTTTCAAAATCCAGCCCCAAGATCAGGAAGGCATTTAAAAATGGATAGTTGAGTTTGGTCCCAAGACCAGGAAGACATAATGAATCAAATATGTTTACAGTTAATTGAGTTGATTTATGGAATAAAGAACTATCATCATGGAGAGAACAGAAGGAAGACATAATTTATTGTAATCTCAACTGCCTTCCAACTGCGGCTGTAAATCTCCACCCACAGAAGACAATGGGAACCACTGAATTCCAGGAGAGAGGAGAGTCGAGTCTGGGGGAGAAGTGCTTAGCAGGTCCTGTTACAGGACACAATGGATCCTAAGATCTCTGCCCTACTTGATGTTTGGAGGACATATGTGCCCTGTAACAAAGACTTAATAAACTTCTAATCTGAAAAATCACTTCTGGGGTGTCCTGTCTCACAACAACAACAAACTGTGATTTTGCAAAAAGGCACACATATTTTATTGCCTTGCAGGAAGGCTACCTCCCTTTCAATTGTGTGCAAATGGGGCCATTTAGGCAACACCACTGAATTGCAGACTTAGGGGAAATCTAATGCAGCCAACCCTCTATCAGATGATGCCTTGCTGCAACACAATCTGAATTCTATCTTCCAAACATTTTCTAGAACATATGCATAGCTTAGGAAAGTGGCTGCATGGGTAACATTAACTGTGGTTTCTCCGTTGTTATATGTGTTTCCAAATAAGGCAGGAAAAAGCACTCACCAAAAAATGGTGATGATCTGAACAGTCCTTGCCCCTACCTCCAGCTACAGAAACTTTGGTTTCAAATGCGCTTTGCAGAAGGATGTGTAGAAATATATTTTGTTTGGGCTAGTGCTATGCCCTGAGAGAGGAGCTAAGATTTCCAGTGCTTTTTAGACCGCTCCCATACTAGTGTTCTGCGTCAAAGGTGTGGCCATGAAGTGGAACTGACACATTTCCCTGCAGCCACGGTATGCTGTGCCACATCCAACAGAGCCACTCGTGTCAGATTGATTCCTCGGTCACAGTTTTATCAAAAGTGAGATTTCAGAAGAGGGTGATGGCAAGTGGGAAACGCTACATTTTCCACGCTGTTGGCAAATTTGCACAGCTTTCAGAAGAGCCTGCATTAGCAGGAGGCCGGTAAGAGACAGAGAAAGGGACTGCTGTTCTCAGGGGTGTTTTCAGAAAGAGCAGGAAAGGGAATGTGCCTTGACGGGTGCAGGAGTGTAATCTAATCCAAGCGGGAATTGTTTCCCATTGGCTCTGCACCAGCCAACATCATTAGGCCAGCCTTGAAATCAGATCCTGCCTACTGGTGACATTTTCCTTCAAGCCCTGAACTGTGCGCTGCCTCTAAAACTTCCTGTCTGGAGTCCAGCTCTTATAGGATTCTGTGTCCCATTTATCTTGACCCAGACACAGAGCAAAGGCTTTTATTGGCTACTTGCTCAAAGCAGATCAGTAGTCATTTGGGGACGGAGCAGGTGAGTGTGAACCACAACTCTTCTCCCTGCAGACGCAAAACATATAGCTAATATATTATCATGTTAATATTTGTGGGTTTTTTGTTTTGTTTTTATGCACCAGAAGAATGTCAGAAACTATAAGCAGAATCCTCAGATCCCCTTAATCCAGTCTAGGTATCCTGTATGTGCATAATCTCTAATGATGAGCAGCAGTGAGCCAAAGATCTTCCCTGGTGTAACTCCCATCCCTTCAACCCATACGTGACGCCAGGGATGAACTGCAGCCATGATATCTGGCCCGTGGCCATGCAAGCTCATGCTGTGATCTTGTAAGCTTATTAACATGGCTACACCGGTTCACTACTTAGGTCGCAGGCAAGTCTCCCCAGAGTAAAACCGAGTAACTGCCTAAGTCTGTCCCCCAAGACTTCATTAGTGTTTATTAATGTCTGTTCAATTGTGATGTGTCTAGTAACACCCACACTCTTTTATGTTAGGTAGGGAAACGTGAAAGTGCCTGCTTATTAGCAACGGGTGCTTGATGTTAGACAAGAAATGTTTCCGCTGTTTCCGACATCTAGGGGGAAATGTCTCTGCAGTCTGGGAACACTCCTTTCTATAGTAAATATGCAACATATGGGGGGTACTGGTAAGAGAATCTATGCATCACGCTGATCGCTTCTCTCTATAATCAGTTTACACTGACTGAGCTCAAAGTGAAGCCATGCAGTCTGAGGGTGGACAACAGGTAAGAGGATTCTCTCAACTTCTTTTGGTAACATGACGGGGATAGCTCAGTTGGTAGAGCATAGGACTCTTAATCTCAGGGTCGAGGGTTCAAGGTCCACATTGGGCAAAAAGATTCCTGCATTGACTAGAGGGCCTTTGTGGTCTCGTCCAACTCTACAATTCTATGATTCTAAGCATAAGCGGGCTTTTGAGTTCCACAAGCTTTGTTAGGCCAAATGGAAACACCACTAGCTCTTCGTCAACATAATCACCACCACTCAGTGGCATAGCGTGGGGGTGCAGGGGGGCTGGCCGCACCGGGCGCAACATCTGGGGGTTAGGGTTAGGGGGCGCAAATCCACGGGTTAGGGGGCGCAAATTACTTGCCTTGCCCCGGGTGCTGACAACCCACGCTACGCCACTGCCACCACTCCTTCTAATAATGAACTTGGGTAGAAAATGCAAACAGGACTGTAGCTTGACAAAGCTATTGAGAAACAAGAAGGGGGCATTTGTATAGCCAAGAGAAATCTGAGGTTTGCAAAAGTGCTTTTTTTATTATGAAATCTGAGGAGACAACACTGCCCCTGCCCTGCCCCGCTCCCAAACTCCCAGTTTGATCTGATCATGTTCAGTACTCCTAGAATGTATACAGTCAGCTGGAAAAGAAAAAGGGAGCATAGGGAAAGAGAGAGGGGAATGCTATGCTTGGAGGAAACGGCTGACAGAAACCCTGAACAGGAACACTCCTTTTAGGGGAGGGAAGCATTGCAACCTCCACCCCTAACTACTCTAATTTAGCTTTGTAATGCTCTAGAGCTTGCACAGTGTTGCTTAACATAGATAGCCTCACAACAACCTTGTACAGGATCAGGTCTGAGAGGCTCCTGGCTTGCTGCACTGGAGCGGTTGCCGCAGAAATCTTCACAATCTTTTGGTGGGTGCAGAAGGCTCCTCTGTTTCTTTCTCCCTTCTCTTGGTCACCCAGCAGCAATTAGGCCTCCCTGTCCCGGCTCCCCTGTCCCTTCCTTTGCTCTCCAAGGGCCTCCTAAGGCCCATCTTGCTGCCTCCTTCACTCCCCACTACCTTCTGCCAGGTTGTGAACCATCCAGCAACATCTGAATAATGTGATCTTGGGTCATCAGTCATTGTCACACCATTGCTTCCTCTTCAGCGACAGGACAAGTGCACCTACCATGGTCACGGGTGATCTGTCTATGTGCCACAGTGGGGAGAATCCATAGCAATCTTCTCTTGGTATAATATCCAAGGGACCAATGGGACTTTGGGGGAAATGGGAAATTAATGATCCATTAATGCTGAAATCCATATGTCAGAGCCAGTTCACGGTGTAAGGACAGCTCTGCTGTCATTGTTTTCTGTTCTTGCACAAGTGCACACCTAAGTACAGAGAATATCCCAAGATAGTCATTGCTGATTCATTAATTTTTCATGCTCTTTTGCTAGGAAGGGCAGTCTGATATTAGACAGCATTAAAAAGCAGGACTTGAAGTGAGACCATAACAGCTAATCCTCAGCCAGAAACATTTGCTTCAGTTACAGAGACTTCAATAAATCTGCATCTGCTGAGGATCTGAAATTGGTTATGTGTGACAGTAAGCAACACAACCTCCAGTCCTTCAGAGCTGCATAAGGTTTTCTCATCATAGAGATGTATTGATCTTCCATATGTAATTTATATGTCAAAAGTGCCAGTAATGGATCTTTTTGAAGCAATCTTCTATATTCACTAAAGGGACTATTTATTGATCTGGTCATTCATTTTACTGATTTTTCACCAAACCGCCAGATGATCCCCGGTGATCACTTGTCTTCATTACATTTGGGGTTTGGAGAAAAGTTTTTTCTAGTTTTCTTGCTGTCCATTACGCTAATGGAAATTATTGATATGGTCCTATTGTCTAGGAAGTGAGTTTAGGCATTTACAGATGATATAATCATATTGCATTTCTTTGTGTTTTCTGTTATGACTGTTCTGGGATAATTAGGAGTAAATATTAGTGTTTTGAGCAGAGATGGGAAATTAACGTAATTCATTCCAAAAGGAACTGAAAGTGCCTTTCAAACAAAACAATGCATGCCAAATGCTCTGTATTCCTGATTAGTTCCCATGAATAAGAAAAATAGTTTGGTAGTTTAATTTTTAAAAATCACCCCAGGAAGAATTATGCAAATCATTTGTCTTCTTCTCTAAATAGAGCTGCCAGGCCTACCCTGCAGACAGAACTGTGGCTCAGTTTTAGACATTTACTGAGCTGTGCAGGAATCTTAGCACAACAGAGAAGCTGACGCATCTCCTCCTTCCACTGTGTACATAATTTCAAGTGTGGATGCTCAGCTACTGCAATTCTTTACCCACAAGAAGGAGGGGAACATCATGCAGTCTGAGTATAAGTGCAATTCTGGCCTGCCAAATGAAAGCAGATTCTGAGAATTTCACCAAATCATTCTAACATATGGGCAAAAACTTCTTAAAGGCAACTGAAGAAGATATGCTAGAAGCCAGCTCTTTTGTGAAACGGATTCAGTTGCATACTCAAAATCATCTTGCAGGACTGATAATACCTTTGGGGAGAGGAGGGCAATTTTGATTGGGAGAATGGCAATGGTTAAACGACCATTCAGAGCCACTGCTCACACTGCAATGAAATTTAGCAGCAGAAAAAGCAAACCAAAATATGGACTACCCTATATTATATTTAGCTTGGTCATAAGGAGTTATTTAGGATATGTATAAACAAAGAGCTCGTTCATTTCTGCAGCTTACTCTTGAGCAAACAACCCTCAGCCAGCAGATAAATGGATTGGCTACAGGAAGCCCATTCTTGAATTTAATGTGGTTCAACACTTCCACATCTATTTCACTTGATTCTTTGGAAATCTGAATTTGTCCACATTTAGCAGAATGTTCTGTTTCCAAAGAGAGATGTTATCACCTAGTGACAAACTCATTATGAATCAGCATTCAAACTTAAGGGGCTACAGCACTGGGGAGCTTTCTGCCACAGACAAGATACATTTACAGCACCAAATGAGCTTGACAAATTTATTTAACTGGATTCACAAAGCTCAAGTTAATTAAAAACCAGGTTGTTTTGCTCGGCAAGAGACATGCAACTAAGGGCATTTGAGCTTTAAGAAATGTAACAAGAGGAGCAGACCTACTGATCCCATCATGCACAGGTCTAGAACAAACACAGATTACAGCCAATTATTTTGTAAAACACAAGAGAGCAAAAATTTCTCTTCTGTTCCCTGAAACATTGACTCCATAGAAACTATCGCATCTCATTTAATTTTTTTCAGAAGGCAACGATGACATTACGTTTTTGATTATTTGCTGCATAGTGAACGTTCCAAATCTCCATGTCAAATGTTCCCATGACACACCCGCATACAAATAGGAAGATGTCAATAACAGGAAGCATTTATGACTCCTAAATAATATTTTTTGTAAAATAAATAAATCCCAAAGTAATCTCTCAGAAATGTTAAATAAAGTATACAAAAGACAAATCAACATTTAATAGGAAGTATGCTTTTAGCACCAGGAACATTAATTACAGATAAATGGGTTTTTTAAAAGGTTGTGCAACAGAATATGTTGCTATACTGGAGAAGGGCTGCATTGCAGCTCAGTGGCAGAATATCTCTTTGCATGCAAAAGTCCCACGTTCAATCCCTAGTATCTCTAGGTAGGGCTGGCAACATCCCTTGCGCGAAACGCTGCAGAGTCATTGCCATTCAATGCAGGCAATACTGAGCCAGAGGAACCAACCATCTGACTTGGTATGGCCCCATCTGCACTATATATTTATTTATTTTTTTAATAATTTTTTTTTATTGCTTTTTTTCCAAGGTCAGAATACATCGTCAATAAGACAACAAAAGCGATTTTACAGAAAAAAGAAGAAAATATATAAAAGAAAGAGAAAATTCACTTTTTCAAGTCTATTTTCCTAATCAACTGGACTTCCCCACGTCCTCCATCCCCTGCTTTCTTTACAGTGAAAATAAACAGCAAATTGATACCTTATTTTATGTGTTTTTGTACTTTCATTTAGTTATGTAATCTATAATTTATACTTTTCAATGTCATAACTTGATTTCCATCATTTACAAATCTCAATACCGAAGCATGTTTTTTCCCGAAAACTTAGCAAATTCTCAACATTCATATAACTTATAATGTTTTTGTAGATAGTCCTTACATTTTTTCCAGTCCTCTTCCACTGCGTCTTCTCCCAGATCTCGGATTCTGCCGGTCATTTCGGCTAATTCCATGTAGTCCATCAGCTGCGAATGCCATTCTTCCAGTGTGGGTAACTCCTGTACCTTCCAGTATTTAGCTATAAGGATTCTTGCTGCTGTAGTTGCATATAAAAAGAAAGTTCTATCTTTTTTTGGCACTCTCTGGCCTACAATGCCCAAGAGGAAGGCCTCTGGTTTCTTATGAAAGGTGTACTTAAACACCTTTTTCAACTCATTGTAAATCATTTCCCAGAAAGCCTTCACCCTCGGGCATGTCCACCAGAGGTGAAAGAGTGTTCCTTCAGCCTCCTTACATTTCCAACATTTATTGTCAGACAAATGATATATCTTTGCAAGTTTGACTGGGGTCATGTACCACCCATCTGCACTATATATTTAAAGTAGTATCATACCACCTTAACAGTCAAGGCTTCCCCAAAAGAACCCTGGGGAACTTTAATGTGTTAAGGTAGCTGAGAGTTGTTAGGAGAAATGCAGGCGTGTCGTGGGAAGACAAATTAATTGTTAAACCACTTTGGGCACTGTAGATCTCTGATGGGAATAGGGGTTTTCAGCACCCTAAAAAACTACACTTCCCATAATTCTTTTTTTTTGGGGGGGGGGAGTCATGACTCTAAAGGATTATGCTACTGCTTTAAATGTGCCATGTGGGTGTGGCCTCCAAGGCAACTTCCTGTGTTCCCTATTTTGTGCTGTATAGCCAATGAAATTTAAAGGCTCTGCACAAAACAGAGATGATTTGTCAAGTAGTGTGCTGTCCAATGTTAGTCAGCCAGTACGCCCATTGAAATCAATATACTGCAGTTGGTCTGTGAGTATGACAGCTGGATATCACCCACTGGTAACTATTATGCAACTGGAATTATAAGCCTTTCAATTTATAAGTATGTATTTAATTTATTTTATTTATATACAGTGGTACCTCTGGATACTCACACCTCTGGTTGCGTATCCTTCAAGATGCAAATGTGGCAAACCCGGAAGTATTTTTCCAGGTCTCGCCCTGCACACATGCGCAGAAGCGGCACCTCCGGTTGCAAATTCCTCGGGATCCGATTGGAGCTCCGGAACAGATTCCGTGTGCAACCGGAGATACCACTGTATTCAGTTTCTGTACCGCCCATCATCCAAGCATCACTGGGTGGTAAATACATAACATAGTTAACAAACAAACAAAATACTCCACCCAAGTTTAAAATGCTATAGATTGTTTGATTAACCAAAGGCCTGGAAGAAGGGATATGTAATGAAAGCACTTGTCGAGCTCCTTGGGGAGACCATTCTTGTGTTGCCACCCTCCAGACTTCTCATAGAAGAGGAACACCAACAAGGGCCTCAGTTGATGATTGTAGAGTCCTGAGAGACAGCACTATTTAAGTAGTATTAAATTCAAACATACTTGTAAACAGGACAACAATAAGTTCACTTAGCATTATTCTTCTATTTTGGAAATGGTGTTGGCCTAGTAACCTTAATAGGAAAATTGAATCAATACTGGTATTACTGTATTATTCTAATATAATAAAAATGCCCCTTAATTTTTAAAAGAAAGTTCTCAAGGCTGTTTTCAGAGTCACTAGGCTCCCACCGTTAAATTATAAGGACATTTGGATTGCAGATCATGTAGTCACTTATTATGAATATGAAGCCATACAGCAGTGATTTGACACTGAAGGACCTGAAGTGTCTCTGGAAAAAATCTTCCTTCTCTTAACCTCCCCAGATACCTCCACAGTGAAAGAAGGGCATCAGTCATGCAGACTGCATAACTCGCTTGGTCAAGTTTCTCCGCTCATATGTCACAGGACAGGGGATCAACATGACCTCAAGCCCCTATAGTATGGACTCCCAAGAGAAAGATGTTTTGCCTGAGTAGACTGTACATTTGCCACAACTGGAGGGGAGAACAGAAAAAAGTACGGCATGTGGTCTCAGCTTCTTGATAATGTTTTGTTTTGTTTTTCCTGATAATTCTGTTTTTAGCCCCCCAAAGCCTTGAAGGGTTACTAACTTAGTAGATTATGGGAATGCTGTGGACATAATTTATTTTTTTAAAGCATTTGACAAATCCGCCCCAGGCTGTTTCAGTTAGTAAAGTGGTTAATTGTGGGCTAGAGACAATAGTACAGTCGGATGGATTCATAGCTGATTGGAAACTCATAAAACTGCAGGGAGGTTACAAATGGGGCATGGGCATGGGCAGGGGGGCAGCTGCCCCTCCCAAAATCAAGTAAATAAATAATAATAACTAACTGACCAATTGTGTTGCAGATAACTCTGTTCTGCCCCCCAACATAAAGTCTGCCCCCCCTTAAAATAAATCCTGGCTACACCCATGAAATGGGATGCCACAGGATCCTGTTCTGGGTCTGGTACCCTTCAACATTTTTTACAATTACAGATGAAGGGGTGGAGTAAATCCTTATCAAATCTGTGGATGACTCAAAACTGAGAGAGAAAGCTAGCACTGCGGAAGACAAAATAATCTTGACAGAATGGAAAATCAGACTGAACATACCACAACGAAATTAAGCAGAGACAAGTACAAAATTCTGCATTTGGAGGAAGGGGGAATCAAATGTAAAGATATAGGATGGGGGATACTGGCTTGGCAGCACCACATTTGAACATTATCTTGGAGTCAAGGAGAACATGAGCTAGCGGTGTGAGATAACTACCAGAGAGGTTAATGTGATGGTTGGTTACATTAATAAGACTATAGTTTCCAAGACATAAGTAGTAGTTGCATTTTATACTGATCTCATATGGAGTAATATGCCCCGTGCTGGGAGACATATTTTAAGAAAGATGTAAGCAAATTGGAATAGGCTTAGGGAAGGCAGTGAAGATGGCTGGCAGGCTGAAAAAGAAGTCCTAATAAGGAATTGGCCCTATTTAACTGGAGAAGACTGAGAGGAAACATGACAGCACTCTTCAGTGACTTAAAAAGGCTGACACTTAAGTTGCTCATCATTTTTTGGGGGGGGGGCCCTCGGTGTTTAGTGAAGGTATGGAGCACAATGGAAGGAAATTTTGGTCAAGAAATTCTGGCTGCAGCTCAGTGACAGAGCACATGACTTGCACATGGACGCCCCTAGGTTCAATCCTCCATATACCCAGGTTGGGCTGGGAAAGACTCGTAGCTGAAACCCTAGACAGTGACTGCCAATCAGTGAAGGCAGCACTGGGCTACATGGACCAATAGCCTGACTCAGTATAAGGTAGTTTCTTATGTTCCTAATGTGTATCCTAACATGAGAAATGTCTCTCCCTGCCTGGGATTTGGGATGTAGGAAGCAGAAATGCTGGCTTCACTTTTCAATCCTCTCATGAGTCCGCAGAAACTCGTCCCTTTGGACCCCTGCTTGGAAAGGTAGCTGAGCTCCTTTTCCTTTTCTCTTTTTTCAGGTTTTAGGATAAATTGCTATATAGCTGGGAACACAGAAAAGCTTTCAGCTTGTTTGGATTCGTGAGAAAACTAGATGGTAAATCAAAGTAGAGCTGAACAGTAGTTAAAACTGATGTTGCTAGTGTTGCATGTCACAATTACTGCTTGTAATAGGCAAAAATATTGAGGTAAAATGACAATTTAAGTAGAGTTAAGTTAAAAGTTAATCCCAATATAACATATTGTGATCTTTGCACTGAACAGCTAATAGATATTCCATTGTGTGGTTTAATAGTGCATGTCCATATTCTCTTTTGTTTTTCATGTAAGCTGTGGTATTTGCCGGAATATAATGTTTGTTGTATTCTCATTCACCCAATATTCATTTATGTATAATGTGATTTTCTTATAATAGTCTCTGTGGATTATGCTTATACCTTTCATGCACTGAAATGCATCCACTGGTCTTTTGCTGATGCATTTTAAATATAGTTCCCAGACTCTCTTTCTCCAGCCTCTGGTTCTGTTTTGTCACTACCCTCTCACCCATTGGGAAGGGGTGGGGTAAATTCAGGACCTTAATTTCAACACAGAACAGAGCAAAGGTTCACTGATGACTCAGAGCATGGAAAGAGGTCTAAGGAGTTTGTGGAGGAGGGGGTTATTTGTTTGTGGGAGGGGGTTGTTCTTGTTTTTTTATTATGTATTTTGTGTTTTTATATTGCACTTTTATGTTGTGAAACACCCTGAGATCTACTGTAAACAAATTTAATAAATAATAATATTAATAATGAACCTAAATTACAGGAGAGCAGGTTTGATTGAGCATTAGGAGACATTTCTAGTAAGAACAGTTTGACAATTAAATTGGGTACCGTCACGAGAAGGGGAGCTCTTTTCCTTCACAAGAGGCCTTCAAGCAGATATTGGATAGTTGTCTATTGGGGATGTTGAAGCTCTGGTTTTCCTGCAGGAAATCAAGCAGGAAGCTGGATTACTTGATTTACGTACAAGGCCCCTCCAGCTAACTGGGCCTGGAGCACTGTGCCTCTTAATCTCAAACCCTCTTAATCTCAACCCCCAATCCAGCAGTTTTTCCGAAGAAAATCACCTAAAGGACATAACATAAAGGCCTCGCAACTGTACTTGTATCATAGTTACCTTTGCAAACATCTATTTGGTCCAAACTAGACATGACATTAATTAGCTTCAAATGAAAGCTTTCCTCAAAATGCATATACAGTCGTACCTTGGAAGTCAAATGGAATCCGTTCCGGAAGTCCGTTCAACTTCCAAAACGTTCGAAAACCAAATCACGGCTTCTGATTGGCTGCAGGAAGCTCCTGCAGCCATTTGGAAGCTGCGGAAGCCCCGCCAGATGTTCGGCTTCCAAAAATAGTTTGTAAACTGGAACAGTCACTTCCGGGTTTGCGGCGATCGGGAGCCAAAACATTCGAGAACTAAGCTGTTCGAAAACCGAGGTATGACTAGTAGTTTGGGAGTGGATATTTCTTCTTCAGGAATGTGATAGGGAGAGGAAAAAGTCAATCTTTCTGCTTCTCATGGCATAGACTTTCCTGCAGGTACTATTTACATAACAAAAAAGTGCATGTTAATTGCATTCACATCATTAACCCATGTCTAGCTTGGCCTCTTTGTCACAATAGATTACATATAGGTGCAGATGTAAAATTTTCTAGTACCCTTTTGAAATGCAATGTACAAAATGGCACTTAATGGCATGTAAATGGTGGGAATTAATACTTCCTTAGCCCACATAATTTCCACTGGCTCGCCTTCATGCGGAATATTGGAAGACTAATGAAGACCTTTGTCTAGGTCACTGCACCGCACAATTGCCATTTGGGGCTAAATTTTTCCAGAGTCTTTGGAACAGCTCCTAGCTGGAAGCAGAGTTAAAAGATCAAAACATTAGAAAGCCATAATGAAGATGAATTTTAACCGGTAAATGGATATGTGCTCATATGGTAAGAGGCATGGCTGGTATGATAAATGCTAATGAAGAAGTCCATTTTATAAATGTTTCTAGAAGCCACATTTATCATCTCGGTGTGATATAATTAAAAGAAAAGGATTGTTTGTGATTTTGAATCTATCAAAATCCTGCAACTAAGCATGGTGACTAATTCAAAGACTTACCAAAGCGGCAGCCAGTCATTTATAAAATGGTGCAGTATATTATTGTAAGGTTTTGTCCATAATTAACACGACCTCAAATTTTTATACTCATCAATCTGATGCAAGAGGTATGACAACCAAACAAATTCCCACTCTCATTTTTTCAGCCTGTGCACAAAACAACAACAACAAAAAACAAATACCCAGGTTGAACAAAAACCCTATATTGTTATATATTACATACAAACATTCTTACGTTCTTTGTGGCCTGTTTATGGGGCAGGGAACCCCAAGCTGCATAATAATTTGACTGGAGAATTAGTGCCTATTTAATGTCTCTATAATTGTTAAAACAAAGACCAGGGAAACAGTTGTGCTGGTCCTTCCAATCAGATGAACTGGGTGAGGAGTGAGGGGCAGAGATGGAGAGGGAAATAATAGTAGGGTATAGGAGCTAGTGACGCGGGTGGCGCTGTGGGTAAAACCTCAGCGCCTATGGCTTGCCGATCGCATGGTCAGCGGTTTGAATCCCCGCGGCGGGGTGAGCTCCCGTCTTTCGGTCCCAGCTCCTGCCCACCTAGCAGTTTGAAAGCACCCCTAAGTGCAAGTAGATAAATAGGTACCACTTTATAGCGGGAAGGTAAACAGCGTTTCCGTGTGCTGCGCTGGTGCTGGCTCGCCAGAGAAGCTTCGTCACGCTGGCCACGTGACCCGGAAGTGTCTCTGACCCCCGGACTCTTAAGTGAGATGGGCGCACAACCCTAGAGTCGGACATGACTGGCCCGTACGGGCAGGGGTACCTTTACTTTTACCTATAGGAGCTAGCACCTGAGGCAACACCAATAGAAATGCCTAGGTGGGTAGGTTAATTTTTTTAAAGCTGAATACTGATGTGCTTGGAGGCAAGTAGGTGGTCCTTGTTCTGTTTGTTTGTTTGTTTGTTTGTTTGTGTGTATGTTTGAACTTGTCTGCATGGGTGTGTTTGTACCAGCAGCTGGAGAAAAAGAGGGCAGAGGCTGGGGGAAAAACTGTGAGTGGAAGGGTGCCCTTTCCCCTCCTTTGGACCTCCTGGGAAACTCACAAAATGTGCTGTTGTTTCCCAGATATTCTGGATAGAATTCATGTTCAGAGACTTAAGACGTACGGTAGTGACTTGCCTAAGGCTACATCGTTTATGTTAGGAGACCTCCCCATTTAACCACACAATCATTCTATATTTAGTTAGTTAGTTAGTTTAGTTAGTTAGTTAGGTTCAGTTGGTGGTTTAGTTTGTTCATTAGTTAAATGTGTGAAGAGGGAAATCCTGAGATAACTCATCAAGGTTGCCATGGATTTGCTGAGCTAATCTTTCATTTTGGCATCTCTTGCTCCCCCCCCCCCCCGCATCTGTCAATTCCATCTGGCACCAAAAATGAGCACATACCCAGATGAGTCCTTGATGCGACTTGTTTTGTGTTGGTTGTTAGTCAAGCAGTTATGCAAATTGATAGCTTAGGTCAGAGGTTTTCAGCCTTTTGAGTCTACTGCTCCCTTGACCAACTACATTCCTTTTGTAGCACCCCTGTGGGGCTCAGGAGCCCAGTTATGTAACCCCATGCCTGTAGAGCTGGCAGCCTCTCACTCTTTTTCAAATACCCTCCCTTGTTCCCTTAGCCTTCTCTCCTCTCTCCTCTCCTTGGGAGTCCTCTGGGCAGGCAGCTGCTGCCCCAGTCTCTGAGTTGCATCCCTCTGCCCCCAGAAGAGGTGCCTCCTCACACTGCCCCACAGGGGCCTAGGACTTGTCTGTTCATTCCTAACAGCAAGGGCTAGCAATTGCTGGCTGGGCTCCCTCGCCTTCTTGCTTGCTTACGCCAAGGCCACTTTAGTTCCTGGCAACCAGCACCCCCTGGCCAGCCCCAGAGGCAGCATTTGCCTGTGGAGCTTGTAGCCAGAGCTGTTGCAACAAACAGCTGTGTAAGCCTTTGGGAAGCAGAGATGCAAGGGGGCACCAGAGGAGGGAGGGAAGGAAAGAGAGACAGAGGACAGTGTTGGCTGCGGCATCCCTAACCATCATTCAAGACACCTCAGGGTGCCACGACACAGTGGTTGAAAACCACTGGCGTAGGTTACACAGTTGTGATTTCTAAATCTATGAGCTTGAAAACAATGCATACATTAGGGAGTGAAGATCCCTAAAATTCCTGGGTATCGGGATTTCTGCATAATTTCTGAAATTAGAAAATGTGGGGTTTGATCAATGGATTTAGCAAGGCCTTTAAAAAAAAAGTCAAGCCAGTTTCCTTAGTTGCTTCGCTTAGAGAGGTGCTATCACATGCAGTGGTACCTCGGGTTACAGATGCTTCAGGTTACAAACGCTGCAGGTTACAGACTCCGCTAACCCAGAAATAGTACCTCGTGACCTGCGCAGACGCGGGTTACGCTCTACTCAGGATGCGTACGGGGCTCCAGAATGGATCCCGTTCGCATCCAGAGGTACCACTGTATATAATGTTACCATAGGGGAAAAGGTGGCCTTTTGAAAAACAGGTTTGGAGAAAGGAGAAGACCATGCACACTGGTTCTGTATTCCCTCCATGAAAATGCTCTGTATTCCCTCCATGAAAAGCTCATGTTGTAAATATGTGTAAAATAAAGCATATTTCTTAAAGACAATAGTCTCCGCTGTGCCTCATTCCAAAGGAACACAAACCCTGGTTAAGTGCCAAGACCCCTGGAATTTTGCTACCGCTCGGCAGAGACTGTGGTGGCCGGTAACACTATTAATAACGCAATCAATGAAGGTGGCAGATCAGCAAAGCTCTTTCCACCGGAGTGGTGGAACAACATGATGCCAGCTTAATACGGTCAAAGGTTGCTGATTGGTATGCAATAATCCATCATTTAGTGAAGACATACTCTGGTTCTCGTTCAGCATCAATTACAAGACCAGGCTGTTCGATTCACACACAATGCAAACCTAATACCACGTACTTGGAAATATAGGAAGCCCTTTGCATTAGACACGCTTGCAAGCAAGCTCTTGAAGCTGAACAGCTGGCTGGATTGTGTTGGATTGCATTATATAACACTGTATCTTACTGATGTGTGTTTTTTAAAAAATCATTTAAATATCATTTCTAATGAAGGGTGGGATATAAATCTTAGACTTTATTTGCACAATCCACCTGTAAGTTCTTTTAAGCAAGACTCCACCCTACTGAGGCTTTTGCCTTAATATTGTATTTCAGCAAACCTTGGGGTTCCCCCAACCCTGATAATACTTCCCAGTTGTGCACAGATGGTGCTCTTTGACTTCATAAGGACCCACACTTGCTATTAGTAATGGTTTGCTATTAGTAATATCACATAGGACAATAATGGTCTAATAAGGCTGCAGTAGGGATGACTGAGACTGTGTATATGAGATGCTTTTAACAATAAAAACTGCTGCATGAATGCTAAGCATGACTGCCTCTCATATTCTTTGAATGCATGCTGTGTGGGTGTGTGGATGTGAACAGTCCCATTGTTCTGGCTCCACGTAGTCGAACATGCTCCATAGATATGTATTCTTCTGAGCTACTAAGAAGCAGCATCTGTGTTTATTTTAATCTGGTCATTTATATTATCTGGTCATTCTTTTGTTCAAAATATGTCTGTTAAATTTGTCTTTGTACCGTTAAATTCATAGAATCATAGAATCTTAGAGTAGGAAGGTACTCCAAGGGTCATTTAGTCCAACCCCCTGCAAGGCAGGAATCTCAGCTAGAGCATCCATGACAGATGGCCATCCAACCTCTGGTTAAAAACCTCCAAGGAAGGAGAGTCCACCGCCTCTCGTGGGAGTCTGTTCCACTGCTGAACAGCTCTTACTGTCAGAAAGTTTTTCCGAATGTTTAGTTGGAATCTCCTTTCTTGTAACTTGAAGCCATTGTCTCATGTCCTTCCCTCCAGAGCAGGAGAAAACAAGCATGTTCCCTCTTCCACATGACAGCCCTTAAGATCAGGGGTCAGCAACCTTTTTTAACCATGGGCCAGTCCACCGTCCCTCAGACCATGTGGTGGGCTGGACTATACAGTGGTACCTTGGGTTACAGACGCTTCAGGTTACAGACTCTGCTAACCCAAAAATAGTACCTTGGTGTAATGGGAATTCGGGTTGCTCGTGCGTAAAGGATGCTGAAGCTCTAGGCAACGTTGCCTGGCTAAACCTTTCCCTGGCTGGACAGCCCTTTCTCCATGGCTGTGTCAGTCGCTGGTAGAATCCGTCAGTGGGCGTTTCCTGAACTTCTTCCAACATAAAAATTCCTTGACGCCCAGTCTCCGCTTAGCCTCCCTGCGCGGAAGCTTTCTGCGCAGAGTAGGCGTAGCCAGCGGAGGTCCTGGACTCTCCCCGCTGGTCTCTGTGGAAGAGTCTTGGAGCCCTCTCTCCGAAGTCCTTCCCTGATCCCCTTCCTCCCCGGTGTCACGCTGATTACCTTCCCCAAAGGGAGTGTTCTCTCTCCCTCTACTGTTCCCTTCTCCTGCATGGTCGGGGAGCCTTACCTCCACTCTTGGCTCCGATGGCAGTTCCCTGACACTTGGGTTAAGAACTCTGCTTCAGGATGGGAACAGAAATCATGCGGCGGCGGCAGGAGGCCCCATTAGCTAAAGTGGTACCTCAGGTTAAGAACAGTTTCAGGTTAAGAACAGACCTCCGGAATTAATTAAGTTCTTAACCCGAGGTACCATTGTATTATGTTACCATAAAGCACCAATGCTGCAGCAAGCAAAGGCTCCAGCAGCTCAGTCAGCTGCTTGTGGCTGGAAAGCCAGACAGGATGTTTGTGACTGTTGCCATGGGAACAAAGGGGCAGTTCATTCTGTACTGAGCACCGGATGTTAGCTCAGTGTGTGTGTTATATGACCCGTACTGGAAGTACATGGGTGGAGTTTTCTTCTTGCTGTTGTCGAGTGCAGACATGTTTCTCTGTACTGATATGAGAGACAGAAATAAAGGATGTAAATAGTTTTCTGTCTGCTTCTTTCCCCTCTTGGGGGACACCAAAGGGGAGAGATGATGAACGGTGTGTTCCTCTCACACATCTGAGATGAATCGCCGAGACCTCGCCTGCTTATCAGCAGAGTGGAGACGCGGGGAGGTCGACAGGAATATCTGCCGGTGCCTACGCTGTGGCACATTCCTCTGACCCAGGCAGAATTCCAACAGTGGCAGCCTTCGGATGGTTGCTGTTTTCTTCGATCCATCGGACATCTGGATGAGAGGCTGGTGAATTGTCCTCCTCTGCTCCATGGAAGCCTGATTGGAGAGGCTGATTCTCTGCAGCCAGAAGCTGACCAGAAGAAGCTGACAGCCAAGCCGATGCTCAAGGTATGAGACTTTTAAGGGCTTAAAAGTGTGAAAGCAGATTGATTCATTCCCTGCTTCACGGAGAGCGTGTGTGGGAAAGCAGCTCCAACTTAGAAGAGGCCTGCATACCAGGCATTTTTGTGGTTTCCTGTCCGAGGAAAGGAATGCGCTGTTGCTAGGCAACGTCCTTCAGAAGGCTGTGCCTCAGAGAGGAGAAATGGAAAGTTACTAGAGAGGGCTGGACAGTCAGACTATGCCTCAGAGAGGCGTAAACAAAGTTTGTTATGACTAGGTCCTCACGAACTGGTGGAAGGGACTTTCCAACGCAGCCAGTGTCAGAGTTGCCAGGTGTCAAGAGAGTAAACAAGCCAGCTATTGGATTTTAGAGGCTTGTCTTTTAGAGTCAATGCAAGGACTCAAAATGGATGCCAAGAAGGGGGGAGGCTTGCCTTCTCCACCCCTCCTGACCAATGACAATTATTCATCTTGGTCTGTAAAGATGAAGGCCCTGCTGCAGAATCAGAGACTGTTTGGGGTGATTGAGAATCCCATCCCAGCAGCACCAACGCGTGCTTGGGAGTCACAGAATGTGAAGGCTAGGACTGCTATAATTCTGTGCGTGTCAGACTCGCAGCTTGTGCATATACAGCATTTAGAATTTGCGCAAGAGGTTTGGAACGCGCTGCGTACAACGCATCAGAGAGATGCTGGTTCTTCAGCGTTGCTGTATTTTGAGAAGTTGACCAATCTGAGATTAGCGCCTGATGGAGATGTTCAAGCGCACCTGACAGAGATGAAGTTTCTGCGTCAACAGATGGTGGAACGCAATTTTCGTCTACAGGAGGAAGTGTTTTGCTTCATGATGATAAACAGCCTGAACCAGACCTACAAGGTTGTTGCCAGTCAGCTTGGTTCCCTACCTGCCGCTCAGCTAACCGCGGAAAGAGTGTATGCCGTCGTCCTGAACGAACACGACAGACTTGCTGCACTGGAAGTGAAAGACAGAGGGAGGCAAGAACAGAGTTCGAATCTTCCCACTACTGGAGAGCATGCCGTAGCATTGAGTGCCGTCCGATGCCACAATTGTGGACAGACTGGGCATCTACAGCGAAACTGTAAGAAGCCACGACAGTCAAAAGGAGCCAAGAACAGCTCTACGAAGCCTGAGGCGTCAAGCAAAAGCCGTACCATGTGCCAGGTGAAACCTGCAAAGGCTATGATGGCGAAAGGAACCACGCCAGATGTTGGGAACGCATTCATAATCGATACCGGCGCCACGAAGCATCTCTGCCCACACAGAGGACTGTTTTCGACGTTGAGGAAGCAAAGCTTCACTGTGAAACAAGCCAACGGTCAAGAGCTGGAAGCGACCGGAATTGGAACTGTGTATCTTGAGAGTCTGAACTTGACTATAAGCGATGTTTACCTGGTTCCAGAACTGAAATTTAGTCTGCTGAGTGCTTCGCAGATTGCAAAGAAGGGACTAAAACTGTACTATGATGCTAAAAGATGCAGGATCTACAAAGATGGAGAACTGTTTCTTACTGCCAAAGAGAAAGATGGACTGTATTTGTTGACTTTTGATCAAAGTGATTACATGAAATGTAATACTTCTGATTCTAACGAATTTTCTCTTACAGGTCTGACCAACAAAGAGGACACCAAGAAGGTGGCTAAGAAGGTCGACAGAGCTTTTCAGCGGGTGTATGCTGATGTGATTGGTCCCCTAGAACAATCTAGAGGCGGTGCAAAATATTACCTTGTGTGTGTTGATTGTTACACTAATTATTCTTGGGTTTACTTGATGAAGAAACCGCAGGAAACTTTAGAAAAGTTTCAGGAGTTTTGTGACAAGGTTAAAAGTATGCATGATGCTAACATTGATTGTCTTTTCACAGATGACAAGCCAGTTTTTCTTTTACAGGATTTCCAGAGGTTCCTGGATGAGAAAGGGATAAGACACAAACTTGCTAGTTCCGAAGAAGCATGGAAGAAATGTGTCTGTGTTAGGGTGAACAAAGAATTGCAAAAGGGGATGCATGCGCAATTGCTAAGTTCACATTTACCACATGATTATTGGGCCGAATCTTTAGCGTCCTATCTTCATGTGTGGTTGAGGAAAGTCTCAACAGAGTTGGGATGTTCTCCTTTTGAGAAGCTGTTTAACAGAAAACCTTCTGTTGCCTATTTTAAGGTTTTCGGGTCTCATGTGAGAACAGAAGCTCCAAGTGGGGTAAAGAATGCCAGAGGCATCTTTGTGGGTTATGAAAAAGGTCTCTACAGAGTAATTTTGTCTGAATCTGGTCAAGTGATTCTCACAAAATTTCTAGAGAGTGCTCCAGAACAGGAGAGAGTGATAGTTAACACTTTTTCCACAAAGGATTCTGATGATGATGATGAGTTTGATCTTATTGAGTTCAGTGGTACTGATGATGACACCGATAGCTCAGACAGCTCAGTTGTCACAGTCATTGAGAGGAAATCTCAAATAATGACAAGACCCTCAGAAGAGGAGGATAAACCACTGATTAAGCTTAGTACTGGTTCTCCAGAGAGTTCAGAGGCTGAACCAGAAAGCAGAGAAGAGCTGCAACTCTTACGTAGATCTGAGAGAGCAACGAAGGGTGTACCACCCAAGAGGTATTCAAAGGAGTTTGCTAACCTTGCATATGTTGCTGTTGTAAACGACCAAGGACAGATTGAAGCTGTGTCTGAGTCAGAGACAAAGGCACAACAGAGAGTCGTTAACCAAGGTAATGTGAAGTCACACAACCAGAGAGGTACATTGGTAAAACCAGTGGCGGGTAGTTCCAAGGGTGGAACTGAAACAACAGGGGAATGTTATAAATATAACAACTGTTTGTTTTCTTCTCTGGATGACGCTTTGCTCGCAGCACGCATTGATACTTTAGGGGGAGGATGTTACCATAAAGCACCAATGCTGCAGCAAGCAAAGGCTCCAGCAGCTCAGTCAGCTGCTTGTGGCTGGAAAGCCAGACAGGATGTTTGTGACTGTTGCCATGGGAACAAAGGGGCAGTTCATTCTGTACTGAGCACCGGATGTTAGCTCAGTGTGTGTGTTATATGACCCGTACTGGAAGTACATGGGTGGAGTTTTCTTCTTGCTGTTGTCGAGTGCAGACATGTTTCTCTGTACTGATATGAGAGACAGAAATAAAGGATGTAAATAGTTTTCTGTCTGCTTCTTTCCCCTCTTGGGGGACACCAAAGGGGAGAGATGATGAACGGTGTGTTCCTCTCACACATCTGAGATGAATCGCCGAGACCTCGCCTGCTTATCAGCAGAGTGGAGACGCGGGGAGGTCGACAGGAATATCTGCCGGTGCCTACGCTGTGGCACATTCCTCTGACCCAGGCAGAATTCCAACAGGGGGGGGGGGATGAACGAATTCCTATGCCCTACAAATAACCCAGAGATGCATTTTAAATAAAAGCACACATTCCAGTCATATAAAAACATGCTGATTCCCAGACTGTCCGCGGGCCGGATTGAGAAGGCAATTGGACCGCACCCGGGCCTTAGGTTGCCTATCCCTGCTTAAGATATTTGAAGATGGCTATCCTATTTCCTCTGAGTTTCCTTTTTTCTAGGCTAAGCATACCCTAGCTCCATCAAGTGCTCCTCGTAAGGTTTAGTTTCCAGGCCCTTGATTATCATGGTTGCCCTCTGCACATGTTCCAGCTTGTCAACATCCTTCATTGTGCTCACATTAATGCACGGGGTTGGAGCACATTGGAGTCTGTGTGATTACATGAGTGCATTTATGTATTTTAGAACTGGAATGAAATCCATATATTTTATCTTAATTCTTTTTTTAAAAAATCAAGTTTAACCCCGGAATAAGTGTCCACAAACATTTAAGCTAGGATTCTCATGCGAGAAAACTTAGAAAGAGGACGTCACTAGTCCATTACAGCAGTGGGTATCTGCAAACACTTAAGCTTGAGTTCTACAAGGGGACTTAGCCTCAGAAAAGCCTCTCTGGTGAATCAGGGGACCCTCCTAAAGGGCATGAGATGAGCTAGAGTGGGCTGCTAGAGAAATTAGGAGTTGCTTCAAACAAAATGGAGTCAGCCACATTCTGTGCATGAAGCAGAATTTGGTCAATTACCTCCCCTTCTCCCCTGAATCCCATCCCTGACTCATCAGAAGGGCTTTTTATGAGGAAAGAGGCTGGAAGAAGGAGGGAATTGTAAAGTGTCCTTGTGTGACCTTCCTTTCCCCCCACAGTTGTTAGAATCAATTATTGATGTCTTTGAGCCTTAGAGATGCTCATTTCAACTCTTGTACATTATAGCATGTTTGACAAAGAGGAAAATGGCATATGGTTACCATGTTTTGAAATGGTATGCATTGTCTTTAAAATCTATCAGAAAATTGAATGGAAGGGGCCCTTTCGGGTATCTTGTACTACAGCCCTACCTCTCTCAAAAACGCACTCTCAGCCCATGGCAGATAAACTTCAAACCTGGCAAGAGATGCCCCTCTTTGGTGCAAAAGTGCTAGCACTTGCACAACACAGCTATTGTGTTTTAATCACATCTAATAGTATTAAATGTAGCTTCATAATAAGCAACAGAGACACTTATAAATTCAGGGTTAGTATTACTTCATCGGATAATGTTTTGAGACGGGAGGTTCAAGGGGAAATATATTTCATTATAGTAAAGGGAACCCAATGGGAATATGAAATACACAGGCATACAATTTAAAAACAATCCTGTAGCTAGGTTTTATTTTTCTTTTACTAAAGCTTACACAGCATTCTGTATTTATGTTCTGTCTAAGCTTTAAAAATTAAGATAAGAATTAAGAGCAATTCCAAAAGTGTTGTTTTTGCTCTCTCTCAACGACAGGCTTATCAAGATGTTCAAACTACAGTGTTATTCTGCCTGAAGAGAAGATTTGAAACAAACTTATTGTCCCACAGAGCTCATAGTCCTAGTGGCTAGAATATCTTCTTTATTTTTGGCACTAATTCCTGCAGCGAATAGCCATTTTCAGCTCCAGAAATTAACTGCAAGCACTTGGAATTTAATGACTGATGGGCAAAGCTTCACTCAATCTATAACAACAACAAAAAAATGCTAGGTATTAAAATAATAATGAAAAACATTCATCCCTCCAAATTATATGAAATCCTCATCAATAAATCTCTAGAACCCAGGCTTCTCAGTTGGCTATATTAAAAATGAATTACACGAACTCAGCTTGTACCCAGCAGTATTTTTCTGCAGATTAGTTGGTGACAGTTTTAAAAACCAGTTGGCAGCTTTAGGCTATTACATAAAGAATTGAGTTCTTGGCTGAAATAAAGTTACTCAGTAGTTTCATGCTCCTGTTAAATGTATTCTGAGGTCTTTTCTGGGAATAAAGCTGTGTACATACGGCAGCTTTGCAAAGGCTTGAGGGCGGTATGATAGAGGCACTGCAGGTCATGGTTAAAAGCCTCAAGGTGGGACAGAAAAACAGATACCTGTTAAACCTATTTAACTGTGACAGAAAAATAAACATCTGTAACGCAATCATAGTCATGCCTTTTTTATTTTTTTATTTCTTCATGGGTATGTTTTTTTTCTTTATCTGTGTGCAAATAAAGTTTCTCAAATACATTATCTTTACATACCCTAAAAGACTATCAATTCACTCCTATATTCAGAAGTCCAAATTAGTGTCTTCAATCCATATGTATGGGAAGCAGCCTATTTTACATATTATTTATTTAGTTAAAACACTTTTATTCCATTTTATAAAGCTGAAGGCAGCCTACCTAAAGTTATCAGATTATCTCCCATCCATCCCCAGACCTGCTTAGCTTCAGCAAGGTTGTTGAACTTTTATCACATGTCTTTAGGCTATACCATGTTAAAATATATTTGGTTTGTGCATTATAGAGACCAGTGGAAAATTACATAAGTGAGTAAGTGAGTTTGGTCCACCAGATATTAACAATTTCATTTGCAGTTCTGCAGAAAGACAAGAGAAATGGTTTAACTATAAATATTAGTACAGTGGTACCTCTGGTTACAAACGTAATTCGGTCTGGAGGTCTGTTCTCAACCTGCAACTGTTCTTAACCTGAGGTACCACTTTAGCTAATGGGGCCTCCTGCTGCCGCGCAACTTCTGTTCTCATCCTGAGGTAAAGTTCTTAACCTGAGGCACTACTTCCGGGTTAGCGGAGTCTGTAACCCGAAGTGTTTGTAACCCGAGGTGTTTGTAACCTGGGGTACCACTGTACAGGTTTGATGTAAGACTGGTTTGAGACTGCTATCAAACAGGTTTGATGTGAGACTGCTGATTAGAATGTTACAAATGCAGTATTTGAACAAACTCTAATTGCCTCTTAATAATAAATGCTAGCTGGCATTTTGAATTTCTTGTATTCAAAAATTATCTGTATTTCCCCTGAATTACAAAAAAAGAGGAAAATTTTATAAAAGAAGCGTTGACATTGCTGGACACACGTATCAGCCTTTTGGAGCCAAAGCCCTAGTCAGTGAGCCTTAAATCTTTAATTATTACTGATTAAAGAAAATATATATACGTGAAACCTAATGAAACTTGGGATGTATCAGATGTATCAGGATTTGGTTCACAAACATTTGGTCCATGTGCCCACACATAAGCTGTGAAAATGCACTGCACATATTTCCTTAACCATGAACCTTGGGGAATCTGACTACTTTAGACAGACTGTAAATTCACCAAGAGAATTCTGATTGATTAGTTATGATGAAAAACTCCATTACTGGCAGTCAACAAGAGATTCCAGGAAGATAAATGTGAGATCAACAGATGAAGAATGAGAGCAGATATGCTTTTTGACACAGAAGAAAACAAGAGAGATTGGCTGCACTGTGAAAAGGAACAGGAGTGTACAGTAGGTTTCATAGGCTCCCATCTCATTCCTGCTTTCAAATGTGCAAAGATACAAAAGCTGGAAAACAAGCATATGATGTGTTTACTCAGAAGTAAGTATGCTGGGGCCTACTAAATATGTGTGCATTATGGGATGGAAACCTCAGTAGCTTGGCTGACTGTTCACATAATTGCAAACCGGATTATGTACTGCTCCAGGGCTTCCTTAAATTGTAATAACAACAAACCACAGAAAGTAGCAATTGACCAACCTACATTGGTGTACAGGAGTTCTATGGAGTTACAGTCACTCATGAATGGAAACTTGAAGTAACAAAATAAATAAGAAAAGAGTTCAGCACTGTGCTTGTATGCTCCTTCTCTCCCTGACTCCTTCTCAATAATTCAGCACTTTTTCCTGTCCTGACAAAATCAGGTCACCAGGTATCCTTATTAATGAATAATGCATATTTACACAACTAGCCCTGTGTTGGATATCCTGAACAGTCAGGAAACAACAAAAGCAATTCAGTCACAAGAAGCCATACTTTCCATCCTCTCCTGCAAGCATGTTTGTGTGCGGAAGGTATTGCAGGATCATTCTTTTGGCCCACTGTGTCAGAAGCCAGTCAACACCACAATAAATATATAGACTAAGCTTCAGGAATACCTTCCTGATGGTGCAAGCTGCTTGACAGTGGAACTGACTTCCTCAGAAGGTGGTGGGTTCTTCTTCCTTAGAGGTTTGTAAGCAGAGGTTGGATGGCCACGTATCAAGAGCAAAGTAGAAGGTTTGAATCACCTGCTGATGAAGAAAACGAGGGGTTGCCCATTCCCCTTCCCCAGGATTTTGAGACACAATTCTCTTTTATTTTGCCATTCATTTTGAATGCTCTCTGTTTTTTTTTGGCACACTACCCTCTTTTGCACTGGCCCTTTTGGAATTTTGGGAAAGTGTGGGGTGTCTCAGTCCCAAAATAGTTGCAGCAGGGGTGCGTGGCTTAACACAACATGGCTGCCACCTTTAAAAGAGCAGAAAAGGAGATGGAGCCATATTGGTGAGAAAAAGGGTACTTATATCAGCCACCACTGCACTCACTCACAGGAAGCTCTTTGCATCTTTTCTCTGCTTGGCACAAAATAGAGGGTGAATGTCCATTCCTGGCATCTAATAATATGTGTGCATGTTTAAGGATGCAATGTAGGAGAGGTCAGTCCAATGCAAATGGAAAGTGCCTATTGTGCACTATGGCTTTTTCAGGGGATATTTTGCAGGTTGCATAGGAAGTACTGCATAGGAGACGCCCAAACAAAATGACCTTTGAGATCCCTTTGGTGGCTAGGTAGGTGAACCAGAAGGCAACAGCGTTTTGCCTTCCCTAGAGTTCATTTAGTCTTAGGGTTAGCCGGACTTACTCTTAAGTTCCACTGACTTGAGTGGCAAGCTAAGCCAGAACACATTTACCTCCAAGCAAGCTAAGCCTCCACACGTTTTGCTCAGAGGGCAAGCCCCTGAGTCCGGCGGCTGTTACTCCAAAGTAAGCCTGTCCACGGAGACGCGAGGAGGGGAAGCGGAGCGAGCTCGGGGCCCCTTCTCAAACTGGAGCCCTGCTCGGAGCCGGGCAGACGGCGCTCGGGAAACAGGGGCGCCGCGGGGCAGGGCAGGGCGCGGCGGCGGCCGCCTGGGCTCAGGGACGCCGCGAGGGCGGTGCAATGGCACCAAGTAGCCTCGCCACCCTGCGCTCCAGAGGCTGCGCGCGAACGGGAGAGCGAGAGAGCGAGCGCGTAGACGGCAGGCAGGCTGTCTGGTTGGGCGTGAGGGTCCGGCTGCTGGGGAAGGAGGGAGCCTCCCCCTGGCCCTCCTCCCGCTTCCCCCTCCCCGCCCGCACAGCCGCCTGGGCCTGGGCCGGGCTTGGGCCGAGAGGCGGAGGCGCTCGGCAGAGCCTTAAAACTTTCCGGAGCGGCCGTGGCGCTTGGGGGCAATGTGGCTGCTGTGGCTGCTCCTGGGCTCGGCGGGTGAGTCGGCGCCGGGCGCGCACCCACAGGAAGCGGGGCATGGGGGGCGGGAAAGAGAGCGCGAGCTGGGGGAAGGGGAGGCGAGCGCGCCGTGGGGACGGACCTGCAGGAACCCCGGAGGGCAGCGGCGCCTCACGCCCCCCTCGCGTTACTATGACCCCCTCAGGCTGAGGGTGGCGGAGGAGGCGCGGGCTTTGCGAGGGTCCAGGACCCCTCGGTGTGGACTTGGAAAGGGGGGAGAGCCGCCTCACACAAAGCACAACATGCACAGCAACTTGGGAGTGCGTTTGCGTCTACTCTTTCCAGGGTTACCTGGATTTTCTCGGACAACGCTGCTTGGTTGCGATAGCCCCAGATGGGGATAAGTACTACGATACCAGCTTTTTCGTTTTGTTTGGGGTGCGCGAGTGGTAGAGTTGCTTATTCCTCTCTTCCTCCCCCCAAACTCTTCATCTCAGCTGGAGAGGCAGGCTAGTGACTGGCAGCTCCAGCTCTCCGCTCTGTTCCTTTTAAGTACTGTAGTTTGTTGATAATTTATGTAGTGTTTTACAAAGTGCCTTACCATGCCTGTCTCTTCTCACAGTTCAGTTTGTATATTATTATTATTATTTTTAAAAAACCTACCAGTCCTGTGTTAGAGAAGGGAGAGCTTCTTGAAGGAATATACAACAACATCATAAAATATTACACACCCCCACCCCCACCCAGAGCATTCATAGTACAGTGGTACCTCTACTTATGGACCCGATCCGTTCCAGGGTGCCATCCACACCCAGAAAAGTCTGTAAGTAGAGCACTGCTTCTGCACGTGCGCATGACGCAATAGAGTGCTCCTGCGCATGCGCAAAGCACACAGAATCCGCAACCTGACGCAACTAGAGGTATGACTGTGTTCAGAAAGTTCCTTCCCCTGCCTCATTCATTTGCTTAGAACAGCCACATAAGGGTTTAAATGTGACTTCTGGTGTTGGGGTTCTTCACATCTAGCTGTGGTGCAAAGTGTCATGGAGGTAAACCTTCATTGTATTTCATAAAAATACACATGGAACCACAGGGCCCTTCTGTCCCAAAGGAGCATCAGATTTTGGTTGGTGTTTGTGTTAACATTCTCGTTCTCCTTCTTGGAGTTTTGGCTGCAACCTTCCTTTCTGTAGAGATACGCTAGCTACTGTGTCCTGAAAGGCCCAACCAGTATCATCAGTCTGACTTTTGATGACTTTTGTTTGGGGTACTTCCATCTAGATCCTCTTCCCTTCTAAGTGAGTTTGGCAGGAGTTAGAAAGGTGATACTCAGCAGCATATCTCTAGGAAAAGAAGTATAGTTGAGGAGAGAGGAATCAGACATCTCTGTGATACCACATGTTTGGAAGGGTCCAGAAGTCTTCTGCTCCAGCCCCTGCTGCAAGGCAGGAACTCTTCCTATCCTCTAATTCACCCAAGAAATCCACACCAAAGAGTTATAAGAATAAAAAACTGCTTCCAGGTAACTTGGAAGAGGCATTTTTCGCAGTGCTAAACATAGGCCCTTGATACCTGAAAATATGAACTATGTATTAAGTCTTCAAAACCTGGATCAATGCAGCTTTGCATCTCCACTTCTAGCAGGAGATACAGATGTTGTATGAACACATAATTTAGAACACTTGATGCAGAGGAATTACTCTGGTGCTGTTTTTTCTTTATAACACTTGAAATTGTGGAGCCCAACTCAAAACAAAATGAACTTTCTGACAGCATAAATACTTTAAAAGAAACAATTCAAAATGTCTTTCAGGTTGAATTGAACACAGGTTCAAATGCCATTTCTGTTTACTAGATCTAGTGAAAATGCTAGCAAAATGTCTGTGTTCTAAGGATCTTCTTTATCAACCCCCCCCCCCAATTAAAGCATTTCACACAACTCTGCAACTACACATAAAATGTGCCCACAGTGGGAACTGGGAGAATTCTATCAAAACTGAGCAAAGTTGGTGGTGCTAGACATAAAACTCTCCTCTCTCTCTCTCTCTCTCTCTCTCTCTTTGCCCTGACTGCACAGCACATCATTCCATCTTGGATTTTCCATTCTCATCTAAGCTGAGTGATTTATCTGCTGTCTGTTTGTATTTAATAATAACCATGTGTAAATAGTGATACTTTGCTGCTGTAGATGTTGGCAGAAGATGCTGTGGGTGTACAAAGGATTTTGCTGTAGCAGCTTTGCGATTTCAAAAAGTGTTTGCAAAGCTCATATACAGTTCTTTATGAGCTTCCCCATATAATATTAGGAGTGCTTTATCTCCAGATGCATTGATGTCACATGAAGTTGCATTCTTTGCTTTCAGTGTCATACAATAGTTTTACCATTGCAAGTAGCATCACCACCTGTTGCTGTACAAGCAAAAATGACACACATTTATTAACCCAGATTTTTTTTAAAGAAACCATTTAAATATTTCATATTTGAAAATTGTTGTTCTTTGACTCGTGTAAGTACAGTGTTCTGCTGGATAAGTTCAGCAAACAGAAAAGTATCACTGGGAGGACTGTGCCATTTGCTACACCATGTTTGTAAGAGTACTGAGACTTTCACAGCTGTCTTGTATTTTCCCAGGGGCATCACCTGGGCTTTATTCACTGGAAGCATTTGTACACATCAATAGAATTTGGCTTTGGTCAGTCTTGTGGTCTTCTAATCTCCAAGTTGTCTCTCTCTTACAGCCTTGTGTTAACTTGAGCCTTGGGGTCAGTTTATATATTATGGCTGCCACTGTTGTCATATTGGAAATACATTTCTGTGCAGCAGCTTGCTATGCTGTTGGGTGATTTTTAAAATGTCATTTGAGAGCTCTCCCCCCCCCCCCGCAAAAAGTGTGGTGCTTGCGGGGGGGAATAATACATTCTGTGTGGAGAGTTGTTGTGCACACAACTCTCATGACATGGTCATGCCAATGGAAGTTATACAGTGGGTGGCCACGATGTGCAAAATGGCCTTTTAAAGAGTCAGGTCCTGCATAACTCTCCAGGAACCCTTTAACCCAGGGTTGCCTTACTTTTACACACTTGTTTATTGCACCCTTGTACGTAAGTCCACAGAACTTGCTAGTCTGCTGGCAGAGGAGTGTTGGAGAGCTCTGACCCCTTGTGCAGCAGACCACTGCCTTTTTGTCCTGGGAGCAAAGGAGGAATGGAGTGTTTTGCTCACCTGCATGTAGTTCCTTGCATTCACTTGGTATGCAATTCATCAGTTGCTAGGAATTGCAAGTGGAGATCGAGTGCTGTTGCACTTATGTTCTGCTTGCAGACTTCCCATAGGCTTCTGGTTGGCTGCTGTAGGAACGGGATTCTAGACTAGATGGACCCTTTGGTCTGATCAGTTGAGCTCTTCTTATATACAGTGGTAACTCGGGTTACACACGTTTCAGGTTACATACGTTTCAGGTTACAGACTTTGTTAACCCAGAAATACTGCTTCAGGTTAAAAACTTTGCTTCAGGATGAGAACAGAAATCGTGCTCCGGCGGTGCGGCAGCAGCAGGAGGCCCCATTAGCTAAAGTGGTGCTTCGGGTTAAGAATAGTTTCAGGTTAAGTATGGACCTCCGGAACGAATTAAGTACTTAACCCGAGGTACCACTGTACCAAGTTAGTGCTTCAACAGAAGACTTGTAGTGCTGAAGATATTCTGGAGAAGGCTAGTGTATTTCTGGTTTGCTATTGTTAGGAATAGAAATCCTGCAACATTATGACAAATGATATCCCTCCCATTTCAGGAACAAGTGTTTATTGAAATGGTGGTTGTTATTTAACAACCTGTTATTAACAGATGTATGTGGACACTAGGAAATGTTACTTATTATCTTTGAGATACGGAGCTGAGATAGCAAGATTTTCAAAGCTTAGTTGCACACCTCTAGATTGTTAGGGTTTTGCATCCTTTTAGTATATAATCTAAACATCACACAGGAAAGCTCTGTCAGGTAAGAGAACTGAGATCTCCCATGCTGGTAAAATTATTTTTCCAAAAGATTAGCAGGAATATATAATTGGCTAGATAATGATAATGATTTGCTTTGATGTTCATTAATGTAATGGATTAATACTTAATTGACCCTCACCGGAAAACAAAAACATTATTGGGTAATAAATCAGAATGTCAGGATAAAAAATAATAATGAAATGTACAACTACAAGTTGCCATATTGCTAATGAAGGACAGAACACTTTTTACAATAGTGGGCACTTGTTTGTTGAAATCTGAATACAGGCTGAGGGTTCTTTTTGCATGTTTGATATAGGTAAGAATTTATTGTGTGTGTGATGCCTGTAGGCATTGTGACAAAGTGTCTGTGTAAAATATTTTTAAAAACCTAAAACCTTGCTTTGTGTAGCTGTGTCTCTTCCTACAGAGCTCCTTGATGGTTAAGTGGTGGAAAAGAGAGAGAAGGGCCACCACCACTCCTTGATCAAATTTAGTTTTCCCTAATAACTGTCAGCAACAGAAGTTTATTTGAGGGGGGAAAAAACACATAGTTGGGATCTTTAGAAACTTATATCAGACATTTGGTCCCATGGTTCTCTTTAACTCTTAAAAATGAAACAAACAACCATGAAAAGTATGCTGTTATAAACATTTGGATTTCACACACTACAGATAGCTTTCTTTGGCTGCATTGAGATGAATACCCACTGTGATCACAAGTTCCTTCCTCTTCAATTCCCTCTGATAAACAGGACTTTATTCATTGCTTTCTTTCTTTTTGCCATTATGTCTGAACTATGGTTTGAACAACCAGGATTGCTAACTGTGGTTATTAGGTTCTGCAAAACAAAATCTCAAATACTAGTTTCCAAGTTCCAGATCTTATTCACTGCAGTATTCTGAAATGTATAAAGTAATCAGGATTGTAATTGCAGAACGCAAAGATGAATGAGAGAAATTAACATTGGGGGTGGGGGGTGGGGACAAGGCTTTCCAGTTTCCCTGCATACATATCAGTACAGTCACTGTAAGAGAATTAAATATACAAATTTACCTTAGAGTTAAAATCTATTTAATATGGGTAACTTCCAAAACTAATTCTTGAATTATTATGATACATGTCGTTTAACTTGAAATGTAATATCAGCTTCTGCTTTATTTTTCTAGCTCTACTTAAGGGTGATTTTGTTTTCAATACTAGTCTTTGTTTAACTTTGTTTAACTCTACTTACTAAAGGGTGATTTTGTTTTCAATACTAGTCTTTGTTTAACAAATGAAAACAGCTTTCTTTGTTTTTATACATTATGTAGTACAGTAGGAAGTTTTTGACCCAAACTGATTACAGACAAGCAAGGAAACACCCAATTAATACTCCCCAAATCTCCTTTAAGAAGAAACCTGTGCTTGGTGAATGGAAACCATACCATTGAATGTTGAGAAGTATACGTTCATTTGTGAAGGCCTTTTATTTGCGTTTGATCATTGCATAAGGTAGTTGCATATAGTTCTCAAATGGAGGATACATAAACAAAAGAATAAAATATGATGTTTGAACTCATTTGTGTCATGTAATAAAATACTGAGTACTTTATTTGTATAGCATAATAAATTCAGGAGATAAGCTAGAACAAGGGAATAAACGCCTAATTCAAAATAGCTTCCATTTTCTCAACTGCAGGCAAAACTCGAAAAATTAGAATATTGTGGAAAAATTAATTTATTTCAGTAATTCAACTTAAAAGGTGAAACTAATATATGAGATAGACTCATGACATGCAAAGCGAGATATGTCAAGTCTTTCTTTGTTATAATTGTGATGATTATGGCATACAGCTGATGAAAACCCCAAATTAATAATGTGGCACTGCTGAGGTGTTATGGAAGATCAGGATGCTTCAATAGCAGCCTTCAGCTCTTCTGCATTGAGGCAGTAATTGATGCAAAAGGGGCCCAAACCAAGTACTGAGTAAATATTCATGCTTCTACTTCTCAGAGGTCCAATATTGCTCTATTTGCAGTCCTTGTTTTGCTGATTTCATTTAATATTCTAATTTTCTGAGATAGTTAATTTGGGGTTTGGGGTAATCAGGCAAATCTTAGGACTATGGAAACATATTTAGGCCACAGCTTAGTAGTTTAAGTGTCTTTCCTAATGAAGAAACCAGGCATATATTATGATTAATAATATGTCATCAACATAGCCTATCCTTAGTAGGTTTATACCTTCCTGGTAGTAGAACTATTGTTGCTGAGTTTGTCAAAATACAGCCAGAGACTTAATTCAAAAACACATGCAAACAAATCACCAGTGTTGCAAAGCATTGCCTATTCAAGGACTCTTCAAAAGACAAGTGGAGATTTGCTTGGAGAAAAAATGCAATGTTATTGCACTGTTAAAAGTTTGCAGGCATTCCACCTGGCTTCCTGCTGTTTCCCACATAGGAACGCTTATGTTGAAATTATGCTTTTTTTTTCTTGTTTCCCTTTACTAATGAAGCAAAACTAGCCAACGTTTGTGCTTCTCTCTACATTCAGGGCAATAAGAGTTGTATCCTGCTCAGAAACAACACAGGATTCTAAACTTGTTTGCTGCTAGACTAGATTATAACTTCACTGCGTTATGGAACAGAGTTGTATCAACAGTCTGTGATGGAAGGGGAAGTAATGTGATATTGCTGCTGTTGCTTATGAATGGGCTAGTGAAAAATGAGTAGCACCTCTACTTCGTTTTCATAATGTAAGAACACAGGAGTAGTAGATTAATAAACGTGCTGCTAAGCAAGTTGGCAGTGACTGTTTCTTTGAATAACATGACAATGTAGGTGTTCACTATGTCAAATGTAAACCAGTATTTTTTGGAAACGTGCTTTGATTTATATGCACAGATGGGAAAGATTAGTACTTTCCATTGTAGGTACTGCATTGTACACCTAAACAGCCACTGGTGAAGTTTCCCTATACATCAACATTTGCAAAAGGTATAAAAGATTTGGGAAGGTTGGACTTTTTCTAATATGTGCTGAGCACCAAATGGATCCTTACGTAGGGCAGGCAGCTGCATGTGTTGGACTCAAATAGCCAGTAGTCACGTTTTCCTGATTCTCATGGGAATTGCTGGTTACCTACATAGACTGGTTAACAGGTTTTGATGCATAAGACAAAAACTCTAAATGGTGGTTAGAAATATAATTACAGGCACCCCCTTATTCACCCCCACCCCCTTATGCACATTCTACTTAAGCATGGCCGCTTTTACACAGGCCGCCACGAAATAAATAAATAAATCACTTTACATTATTTCAATTTTGCTTGCAGATGCCTGGAATGTAACCCCTGTGTAAGTCAGAGGGCGTCTGTATAATATATTAAATAACTTTCAGCTTGTTGCCGTTATGATAGCATAGAATTTGATCCCAAATTTGGTCTACCTGCCTACCAGTAGAAACTGCTCTGAGCTAACCTCTTAGGTGCCTGTTGCAGGAGAAGTTAGGTGCAGGAGAAGTTCAGTGACAAAGCTGTGTAAAGCAAGCTTTCTAATTCTGTCTATGCAAACATTTTAGTTCTGAGACTTCCCAGGCCAGCCTGCAGCTCTCAGACAGTGACTGAAGTGTAGCCGCTTAGAAACACAGGGCTTCCATGCACTTTTATGTACACTGACATGTAGGACAGATAGTCACATATTTTGTAGGGTTATTATGTCTTTTGTAGTACTTAAGCATAGCAAAATCTGCGCCTAGGTAAAATGTAGAATGTATGTTTCAATGTTAAAAATGGCATTTTAACAGTTGCAGGAAAAATAAAAAAATTCCTTCCAGTAGCACCTTAAAGACCAACTAAGTTAGTTCTTGAAGTGTGCATGCACATGAAAGCTCATACCAAGAACTAACTTAGTTGGTCTGTAAGGTGCTACTGGAAGGATTTTTTTTATTTTGACTATGGCAGACCAACACGGCTACCTATCTGTAGTTGCAGGAAAGGCTTTGCTTCATGCCAAGTGAAATGAATTTTGCAGGCCCCTGGTTTGTCATCGTTCAGGTCTCCTATTTCAGTGGTATTCTCTTTTCAATGAGTGAGTGGTTTGTTAATAGGCACTTAGAGCAGTGTGTTAAAAGTTAGATTTGACAGCAATTTCAGTTCAGGCAGAGAGACCGTCAGCTTCTGTGTATCAAAAGTTTAGAGTTACTTAAAAAAGAAGAAAATTAAAAAGAGGATGTTTGTCTTGGCAAAAGGGTATGATGAAATATATTTCTACTGAAATATATTTTAATGTATTGAAACAGGAGACATGATTTTAAAATAGTTCACCAGCGCTGTACCTCCAGACCGCCTACTGACCTTTAACTTAAATAGACCATGGGAAACTTTACAGGCTAGCATCATTTGTCATTAATAGCAGTTGGATGGGCTATCTCTTTTACTGCTGAGAAATGTCTTGTGCTTTTCTCCTTCCTCCAGCTAACAAGCCCTTGACAGTGAAGTACTGTTTTTAATTGACTCTGAAGGGAACATGCAATATTGAGGGAGATTTTGAGGCATATGTTTCTGGTCAGTGAACACCCAGCAAAGTAATGTGGTGGAGTTCTTCTGAGAGTGTATCACTTCATATAACTACTGCGCATGACAGTTTTTCCAGTGCAATTTTCCCATAAGAAAATCCCTGTTTAATTGTCAATTAGAAAGAAACATTTGATACAGACAACTCTTTGATAACTCTAGCATTCAAAAAGCACAAACCTCTTCCTCCATTATTTTTGTGGTCTGAAAAGGTTCTGTCCCAGAAGAAATCTTCACAATGAGATTTGGTTCGAATGTATAGATCTTAGTCTTTTTAAATCTGGAAATTTGGGCTTAGGGAGTGCATTACCTATTCATCAGTTTTGCATGATTTGCAAATGCTGAAGTCTTCAGGCAATTGCAAGCAATAGGAATTGTAGGTGAAATCTAATATTGTATGAATGCTTCCCCCCAGCCCTCAAAAGCAGATTCTGTGGGTGCACAGAGGCTGTAGTGAGGAAGAGTAGAAGGGGAAGTCCTATTCTGTGGGTGGAAGTTTATTCTGCGAGCAGGTGGACACAATTGGATATTGCCCTTTGTAAGTACTTATGAAAAGCATTTATTTAGCTACTAAACCTAGTGTTGGCTTCCATATATGCTGTCATTTCTGGAGGTTTTGCTGAAATCAGTGGTAGTCAGGAAAATGTGATTAGCATTTCAAATGTTCTTCCCTTGGCACAGGGGGGAATGGTGATAACGGGCCTTTTAAAAAAGAGCTTTTGCTACCATCAACTTAAAGCTGGCACATCTAGTCATTCCTTCTTGTTAATTTGCTTCTTTATGTATACACTTTATTTGAGCTTTTTTTATTAGCGAAAGGTATCTATACAAATTATGGTGAAACACATAATCTAATCAGAATGAGTTTCTAGAAGATTCCTAATAGGACTTTTGAATACTTGCCAAGAGAGGTTTTAGGCTTTCTAGTAAATTTCTTAAATGGACCCGCTGGCCTGTTGGTTGTTTGAGAGCCCTCAGGTTAATATTGGGGCACTTGCTTTCCAATTTCTGAAAATCATCAGTGTAGAGATGTCTGGTTCAGTGGATATTATTATGTAATTAGCAGAGTCAAACTATATGTGAAAACTGAAGCAGCAGCTTTGATCACTCTGACAGCATGGTGAGTGCAAACTGAGGTTGAGCGGAGGTGTTGCTTGCCCATATAATTTATTAATTGTTTCCTTGGCTGCCGTCCTTCGTGTATTCTCTGGAGGAATGTTGCTTTTAGTCAGCACACTGATTTGTATAACTTCTAAACCAACTTAATTTTATTGTGTGTAGCACTTAAGCTGCATCTCTTAGTTGCTTTTTGAGGCAGGGAAAATTAGGGATTTATTTATTTCAGGATTTGTATGGTGCTTTTCAGGGCAAAGTCTCCCAACAGTGTTGAGCAGTATACATAACACATGTACAGTGGTGCCCCACAAGACGAATGCCTCGCGAGACGAAAAACTCGCTAGACGAAAGGGTTTTGCGGTTTTTGAGCTGCTTCGCAAGACGAATTTCCCTATGGGCTTGCTTCGCAAGACGAAAACGTCTTGCAAGTTTGTTTCCTTTTTCTTAACACTGTTAATACAGTTGTGACTTGACTTCGAGGAGCAACTCATAGAACGCGGTGTGGTAGCCTTTTTTGAGGTTTTTGGTGATTTTTGAAGCTTTTCCAAAACTTTTCTGACACCGTGCTTCGCAAGACGAAAAATTCACTAGACAAAAAACTCGCGGAACGAATTAATTCCGTCTTGCGAGGCACCACTGTATACATGGCCTTACCTATTTAAACATGATATTCCATGCTATGGTGCCTATCGAGGCTGACTGCATGATTTAGGGGCCCTGGGGCACATGTAATACGTAATAGCAACAGTTGAGTTGGCATCCAGTGCCATCTAAAACCACCAGTACCTCTAACCATCAATACCTGAAGTCAAGCCTGCCAATTCTTTACCATTTGAGTGAACAACGGCTCTGGTTCTTACTTGACTTACTTTATACTGGCTATTTGGAAGTTTTCGCTTCTGCCCAGATCATTTTGAGTCAGGACCCTTCCCAGGGCCGGGATACGTAGCAGCAGCAACAACAGGAGTGTGGGGTTGATACACATTAAAGGTAAAGGTAAAGGGACCCCTGACAGTTATGTCTAGTCGTGAACGACTCTGGGGTTGCAGCGCTCATCTCACTTTATAGGCCGAGGGAGCTGGGGTTTGTCCGCTTCGCAGACAGTTTTTCCGGGTCATGTGGCCAGCATGACTAAGCTGCTTCTGGTGAAACCAGAGCAGTGCATGGAAACACTGTTTACCTTCCCGCCGGAGCAGTACCTATTTGCACTTTTTAGGGTGCTTTTGAACTGCTAGGTTGGCAGGAGCTGGGACTGAGCAACAGGAGCTCACCTTGTCCACCACCGACCTTTTGATTGGCAAGCCCAAGGCTCAGTGGTTTAGACCACAACGCCACCTGCGTCCCTTGATACACATTGAGATCATGTTACTGTTATTTAATTAACGCTACTACCCACCCTTTGCCAAGGTGGTCCCAGGGCAGTTACAGCAATTTAAAACTCAGAGTTTAAAACAGCTAAAACAAATTACAGTCACAGGAATAGGGTTGGTCATGAACCCACCCGCTCCTCTGCTGTAACTGTATCAGTTTTAAAGAATAAAATATAGGAGCATAAATGAATATAGAATACAGTAGGGGTGGGAGTGACACATGTTTTTATGGATTCTTTTGTTGATTTCATTCTCATATGTTTTATACTGCCTTGATATGTTTTTATGAAAGTGTGAATTTTAAATGCGTAAATAAAAAAAAATACTTCCCACCCACATTGCATTTTGTATTAGCATAGCCAGAATGTGGTAATTTTTGTCTACCACAATTTTCTTATGACTGCAGAAAGAGCCCTTTAAAGCCAGATTTGCACAGTTACATATGTCATAACTGCAACTTGATTTGTGAAATTGTTATAATGGAAACAGTCTTGTCCTGCAGGCACAATGCCTGATAAATTTTGTCTCGGCTGCCAAGTGAAGTGTAAGGCTTATCATTGGATTACTTCCACTTTTAATAGGCCATATGACTTAGAATTATAGAGTTGTCGAGTTGGAAGTGACCACGTGGCTCATCTAGTACAATCCCCTGCAATGTAGGAATATTTTGCCCAGGGTGGGGCTCGAACCCATGACCCTGGGATTAAGAGCCTCATGCTCTACCAAGTGAGCAAGACTAATCATAATAAAAAAAGTATTGTTATTGCCACTCTGGGCAGCTTCCAGCAAAATACCAAAACATAATAAAACCGCAAACATTAAAAACTTCCCAATACAGGGCTGCCTTCAGATGTCTTCTAAAAGTTGTGTAGTTATTTATCTCCTTGACATCTGATGAGAGGGCGTTCCACAAGGAGGGTGCCGCCGCCAAGAATGCCCTCTGTCTGGTTCCCTGTAACTTCACTTCTTGCAGCGAGGGAGTTGTCAGAAGACCCTTGGAGGTGGACCTCAGTGTCTGGGCTGAATGATGGGGGTGGAGACTCTCCTTCAGGTATATTGGGCTGAGGCTGTCTAGGGCTTTAAATGTCAGTGCAGTGGTACCTCGGGTTACAGACGCTTCAGGTTACATACGCTTCAGGTTACAGACTCCGCTAACCCAGAAATAGTACATCGGGTTAAGAACTTTGCTTCGGGATAAGAACAAAAATCGTGCTTCAGCAACGCGGCAGCAGCAGGAGGCCCCATTAGCTAAAGTGGTGCTTCAGGTTAAGAACAGTTTCAGGTTAAGAACGGACCTCCGGAACGAATTAAGTACTTAACCTGAGGTACCACTGTACGAACACTTTGAACTGTGCTTGGAAACAAACTGGGAGCCAGTGAAGATTCTTTAGGACTGGTGTTATATGGTCCCAGCCGCCATTCCCAGTCACCAGTCTAGCTGCCGCATTCTGGATTGTTGTCACTCCTTTGGTGAACAAGTGGTACCAGGGATTACTCCTAAAACAGCTAAGGGGGAACCAGCTAGGAAACTGAGGCTAAAAACATGACTTTGTACATTGAAAGCAGATGACAACTTTCTGAAATCCAGTCAAGGTTCTTCAGACAGCTTGAAAAAAGTGCCACAAACTGTGATTATTTCTAAATCGCTGACCATGTACACCCATTTTCTTCAATGAAAAAGTGCACTGAATGTACCAGACTTTCCCTTTCAAAAGAAAATAAGGACGTTATCTGGTCCAGAGCTCTGGGTTGACAGATCATTCTTAAGAGAGTGATCAAATTAAAACAGTAACCTACAGCATCTTTGCAAATTCAGATTTTGGAAGCAGTCACACCCACTTAACAATAATGTGATGGGTGACTCAAGAGCATTAGGTGTGCAACCAGAAGCTATTGTGACTTCCAGAATATGATTGCTTGGAGAAGTAAGCAAAGTGAACTCATTCCAGACCTGGGCGTTTACCTGTAAAACATATGTTTCCCAGGATTAAGGCAAGAATATGTGACTGACTTGTGCTTGCAAAACTCCATAGATCTAATTGGATGCACAAAGAAAACTTGGGGGCAAAAAAATTAAATTGCTTCCAATGTTACATTAGTCTGGCCCAAACTATCTTCTTTAGTGTAGTTGATGCAAAGTGATTGACAAAATAGATTTTGGCAAGGAAATTGGTGCTGGCTTCTCTCTTGGCACATGCTGGGTCTCTACATCTACTAGGGTAATGTATGGGTGGAGTACTGTGAAATGACATGCAGCAATATCCTACAGTCAAAGAAATTAGAGATGGAACATGTCTGGTTTATCTTGTTAATTTCCTTCCACAAAGAAAAATTCTTTGTGCATTGTGCAATGCAGATTATTAGGGCTGGCAGCTTTCAACGTCTACCAGTATCTTTTAATCTTTCTTTATTTAAATGAAGGTGCAGCTTTGTTTGTGGAAAGTAAAAGAAAAAAAGGTGACTTAACATGAATAGCTCCCAGCCACTACTGAATGCACATGTCATATATTTTCATTGTTTGCTGTGCATTTGAACCTGGAGTCTAGCCCCAACTCTAACCCTAACCTTTAGGGAAAAGGAGTGGGTGGGATGTTTGTAGCAGACATTTCTTAAGCTGAAATGACCTAAACTAAATATATTAATAAATCCATTTGAAATAAAACATACGCTTGAAAACAGTTACATTTTATTTTCAAACATCTATTATAGCCTTATAAATGGGGTTATACAGTGGACTCTGGTTTGTATGGTCACTAAGTGCTTATATTAATGGGCAGGAAGGAGCCTGATCAAATCCTCAAGCTTGCATGCTGCCCTCGCCCCAAAGTGTTTTGAAACAAACTTGGATTAGTTTAACAAGCCAGTTTTATAACCCATGGCTTGAAGCTGACTTGCTTAAAAATTTAGTAGCTTGTTTTAAACCACAATCTTTTACTCCTACCTGGCAACTAGCTAGGATTCTGTGAAGGTAAAAGAAAACACTAGCGTAGTCCTTCTCCCAGCCACAAGGGAGGAGGGAGAGGCTTTGTTTAGCTCCCATTTATCCTGTGCACTAAGTTCTAAACTGTGGTTTAGTATTATCCGTGAAACAACATACTTCCATCAGTTTGACCGGAGTATTAACATTGTCCATTTGTGTCTCTTATCCATTAGCACTGTATCCCTTTTCGCATATAAGGAGCTCAGTTGGCATCTTGTTTTTAAGAATGAAATGGAGAAAGAGAAAAGCCCAGTAACCAAAGGATGCCATTGCTGTGTTGCATGTTAAAAGCTGTGTCTCTTGGAATGACATGCCCAAGTATTGGACATAGGGTACCCCAGAATCATCCCCCCCTGCTGACTGTTTCTTCTGGAGAACTTTGAAGCTTGTGTTTGGGAGAAGGATATATCAGGAAGGAAGGGGAAATTACCATTAGCTACTGTTTTTAAGCCCCTGCTGAATGTGAAGGCATTCTTCTTCAAAAGATTTGCTCGTTTAAATGCTTGTTTATGTACTCGGTCACACCAGCACAACTTCATTATCAACAAAGAAGTCATACCAACTTGAAAGTGGTGTAACTAACAGGGATTCTGGTCTGAAAAAGACCTCAAATAATTGCTTGCTTAATTTCTATTCCACTCATCGGAATGGCAGAGCTTTCATGTTGCTCTCTGTTTTCACTCTTTTGTTGTGCAATGTTTATTTAGATAGGGTGTTGCTTGATTTTTATCTCCCCAGTGCAGAACTATTTACACCAAGTTTTTAAAAAGTGCTTCAACATGATTCATAGCTGTTAGCAAAGGGTTTTTGCTGGCAGGGTGTCGCTCATAAAGATGTGTCTTCAAGGTTGGTCGTGTAATCTGGATCATGCTGTCAGTGTGAAACCTCTTCATTTGCTTAGTCTGGACTTACTTATTTGTTCAGCTTTAACACTGCTCTGTTACACAGTGTTTTCATGAGCAGTTCCCGAAAGACTTTTAAAAACAACAATACAGTCAACAACGTGAAATTTACAATAACAATCAACAAATAAATATGACAGGGATTAAAACAACTCTCCAGTTGAAAAGCCAATTCTCTCATTGAAAAGCCAACTCAGTTAACAGTTTAAAAGTTAAAGTGATGGTGCATTTCATAAATGCTGCATTTCTATGGAGAAGGCTCTTATTATTATATTTTTTTAAAAAAAGATATTTATTGAGAAAATTTTTAGATATAAGAAAAAATGAAAAATAAAGGCTCTTAAAAGTCACATGCTGTATTTTAGTCAACAAGCCAATTTATGATAGAGTATCTTGGGACAAATCTGGGAGGAAAGGGGGCTTTTAAGGACCAAAACCAGGATTTTGAATCTATCCTACAAACAGGCGAATAAATTATTTAGGGCTTGTGTTAATGTAAGCTCTGTGAATGACTAGTTAAAATCCTGGCACTCAGTTCTGGACCAGTTGTAGTTTCCAGATCGTCTTGAAAATCAGCCCCATGTATAGTTGATGACAGTAATCCAATGTTGAGGTTGCCAAGGAATGGATTATGGAGACCTGATCTTGATGAAGGAGAAGACAGCTATAAGACTGTCAAAGCTGGAAGAGGGTGTGCTTGCCTATACAGCTGCCAGCTAGGAATATAGAAGCATGGCTGTGTAAAGGAGAACACTCAAGGTTGCAAATCTCCTTCAGGAAACCAGGTTGAAATGGATGCAGAAGTGGGTATGAAACCAGATTGACATGAAGCCTGAAACCGGATTAAAACTGATAAGTATTCAAAAGAATCCACCACCTCTAAGTTGCTTGCTCCAAGGGTATATATAGACTTGTCAGCAACTCTGTGGATCTAAACAGTCCAGGAAAGAGTGCTTTAGGAATGGCCATGTTACAGCTTCCTTAAGAGGTGCAGGAAGTCCTCACCTCACTGTGGTGGTAATAACACTAATGGCTTTGGCCCACCTCGTTGATAAGGAAGAACATATATTCTGAGCACAAGTGGCTAGTTGAACCATTCCAAAAAGACTATCTGTATCCTTAAGTTTACAGTACTGTATCTCCAAGCCATCCAAACAAAAGCAATGAGATAGGACGAGGGATGGCTCCTGTACAGAGGCATCACCTGAGAGCTAGCTAACAGTTGAGAGTCCTGTGGACAACAGGGAGTCCAGCCTGGATCAAATGTGAAGGATTGTATCAGTAAGGTATTTTGGCAAGTATCTCATTGGAATATAAACCATCAGCCTAATCATAAGAGATTCCAGGATTAGTTAAGCAATGTATGGCTTGGGACTCCAGTACCAATAAGGTGCTCTTTGCACACGTAAATACGCATGTTGCTATATAATCTTTGGAGGCCTTCAACTCCCTTCTCATAACTCTTAAGGAAAAGGTTTTTTTCAGCAGTGGGTTGTTTGTGTAATGTTCTACTATTCTTGAGCTCCCTTCAGGAACAAGCAAAGACTTAAAAAAAAAAGTTATCTAAGATCTTTGCTGACATCATGGCTGGTAGATTAAGAAGCTCTTAACAAAGCATATACACAAAGACCAAGCAGGATTTCTCCCTAACAGACACCAGAAAGAAAATGTTCGCCACATACTAAACATCATTGAATACCTAGACATGAGAATAGACGTCCCTGCAGCATTAATCTTTATAGATGCCGAAAAGGCTTTTGATAATGTCTCATGGGAATTTCTATTACAATGTTTGGAGAAGGCAGGTATCGAAGGTCCCTACATGAAAGGTATCAGGGCAATATATTCAGAGCAGCAGGCCAGGCTGATTATAAATGATAATTTGACTAAACCCTTTAAGATCAAGAAAGGTACAAGGCAGGGCTGCCCTCTGTCCCCCTTGTTATTTATAATGATATTGGAAGTAATTGCAAATAGAATAAGAGAGGCAGTAAATGTGAGGGGGATAAAAATTGGAAAGAAAGAATTTAAGCTTAAGGCCTACGCCGATGACTTGGTCCTGTCCGTGGAGAATCCAGTGGACAGGACAAGCAGGGTTATAGAACTTCTAGAGGATTTTGGCAGACTGTCGGGCTTTAGATTAAACAGGAAAAAAACAAAAATTTTAATAAAGAATATGACTGAACAGGACAAAATCCAACTAGAAGAAAAGATTGGTATCAAAATCGCGAACAAAGTCAAATATTTGGGAATTTGGCTCTCACCAAAAAACATAAATTTGGTTGAGGACAATTATAGTAGGGCCTGGCAGGATATCAAAAAAGATATGGACACCTGGCACAGACTGAAACTATCATGGACAGGGAGAATGTCTGCAATTAAGATGTGCATCCTTCCGAGACTATTATTCCTGTTTCAAAATATTCCGATCATTAAAGGTACCTCCCTCCTTAAGAACTGGCAAAAAACCCTGACCAAGTTCATCTGGCAGGGAAAGAGAGCCAGAATAAAGTTTAAATACCTAACAGATTCAAGAGAGAGGTGTGGTTTTGCAGCCCCGAATATCAGGCTCTATTATGAAGCATCCTGCCTATGTTGGCTAAAGGAGTGGGCCACCCTCCAAAACACAGATTTATTGGACTTGGAGGGCTTTAATATTAGATTTGGGTGGCACGCCTACCTCTGGCAAGAGAAAGGGGAAGTTCACAGAGGCTTCTCCAATCATATAATTAGAGGCCCATTACTAGAGGTGTGGAAGAGGTATAAAAAATTGATCGAAAAAGGCATCCCATGGTGGCTGTCACCAACTGATATTATTAAAATTAAAAAAATAAACATGACTGATGAAAGATGTACATATGAGGACCTTTTAGTGAAGACAGAAGCAGGATGGAAGGTGAAGCCCTATGAGCAGTTGAAAGATAGAATAAAAGAGTGGCTGCATTTCCACCAGATTAATGCTTTATGGGGCGAGCATAAGAGAGTGGGTTTCAGTGAAAAAAAATCAAGGTTTCAGGTGGAAATTTTGGAGAGTAATGAAAAACTTCTCTCCAAAATGTACAAACAATTATTGGAATGGGACACTAAGGAAGATCTGGTGAAGGGAGCGATGGTAAAATGGGAAAAAGACCTTGGTCACAACATAGAGTATAATAAATGGCAGATACTGTGGACGAAAGGTGTAAAATTCACAGCATGCGTAGCCCTTCGTGAAAATTTAGAGAAAATGATATATCGCTGGTATTTGACTCCAGTAAAGCTAGGAAAGATGTATAATACTGTCGATAACACCTGCTGGAGATGTAGGGACAAGGTCGGGACCTTTTTCCATATTTGGTGGACCTGTGATGTGGTGAAGGAATTCTGGAAGCAAATACATGACGAACTGAAAAATTTTTTGAAATATAATTTCCCCAAAACCCCTGAGTTGTTTCTTTTAGGTATGATTGGTAAAGAAATAAAGAAAATAGATCAAACCTTCGTTCAATATGCCATGGCAGCGGCGAGAATTCAAATTGCACAAAAATGGAAAACCCCTGATTTACCCACGGTTGGAGAATGGCAAATGAGGTTATACCAATATATTGAACTAGCGAGACTAACCCAAAAAATAAGACAAAATAACACAGTCAAACTCAAAGACGAATGGAACAAATTTCTAATTTATTTTGAGAGCAGCCAGGGAATAAATAACTTATCAATCGACGATAATTAAAATCATTGATGTATAACGTTTTAGCAATACTGCAGAATCAATGTAAGATTATGTAACTCCAAAACTGAGTCAGACGGAAGTATTGTATCTGTATTATTGTACGTTCTTTTTTCTTTCTTTTTTTTTTTCCTATTTTTTGTTTTTCCATTTTCTTCCCCCTTTTTTCTTACTTTTTTCTACGATGGAAATTTTTATGTGTGTATATACTTGAATAATGATGTAAAGTGTGTATCTTTCTTAAATAAAAATTATTAATAAAAAAAAAAGTTATCACAGGCCATTTAGCATCTTTAAGTATAACACAATTTAGCATCTTTAAATATATTTAGCACCCTAACAGAAACATTTTTATGCAATTCTGCATAGTCAGATTATCAAGGATTGTTTTTCATTATGTCCAGCAACTGGCTAAAATGTGAAGCTAGTAGCGGTATGCTGTATAAGCCTCTTTATTGCTACTAATGTTTTAAACTGAAAATTTAATTATTTTTAATATATCTTGCTCTTCTATATGTATCCTGAGTGGTGATTTGAACTCTTCTCATTATTCTCAGGATTTCTCTGTAATAGGCTCCATAAAGAAACCATTTTGTTTATTCACAGCCATGCAGAATCCAGAACCCATAATCGTTGGTGATAATGGGACATTGGTGTGTTCCTCAACTGTAAGGCTCCTCTATGCTTCTTTAAAGCAGATACTATTCAGCTGAATATTCTAGCAATAACATTCTTCAATATTAAAGAGCCTTTGGGATGCTTTTCTTCCTAAGAACAATGCACAGGCTTTTATTCTGGTGTTGCTTTTCTGTCATCTATATGCTGCACCTACATTTTATGAGGTGTTAATCAGGAAGATGGCAACACGAATGGTTAATGCAGTGAGATGTTCTTTTGCTGCATGTTTAACTTCCTGAGTCAGGAATACCTATGTAGATTATTCAAGTGATGAGCATATAGCTCTTCCTCCACTGTATGTTATAGAGTATATTGCATTTGAACAGAGCAAAATTAATTGCTTATAAGAGGTTAGGAAGATGGTGGGAAAACCTATAACCATTTATCAACTTCTGCAGCGTTAGTGAGCTTTATAAATCTAAGTTACACAAATTATATTTATTCTTTAAGCTTCACACATTCATCATGTTCCTTTTTAAAAACAAGTCTCTCATCCATACAAATGCTCTGTAGTTTCAAGCAGTGTTATGTACTGTAGGGCCCTCCTGGTATTTGCTTCTGCTTTATTTAAATGGAAGCCTATGCTGCCAACATAATGGACAACAGCAACGTTCAGTCCTTAGGAAAAATACTCCAGTTACATGACCATTAATAGCTAAATGATTAATGCAGTGTGTCTTGCAGAGGAAGCTTCTTGACTGCTGGGTATCCTCTTACATTTGGCACGTTAATAGCTGGGAGCAGAGGAACTAGGTGAGAAGCCTTCTAATATGCGCAGGTCTCTGATTCTGAGCTGAGCACAAAGATTACTATTTCTGTATAGACATATTTCTATAAAATTATGCTTTCTGATGACGGAACTTGTATTTTGCAACAAGTGGGATAGATGTGGACACAGAAATGGAACATTATGTTCCTTAGTATCTGTCATTGATCCTGTGCAGAAGTTAATGAAACTTGGATTAGGTAAGAGACACTTACTTTGGAAAATGGGAACTGCTGCCATTTCAGATAATGTGACATTGTGATGAGAACCAACAACTTCTTCCTTGTGAATCCTAAACAATGCTGCATATTTCCCCTTGCTTTAACAATTAGTGAAACCATCCTGTTTAGCTGATGTGACAGTGTGTCACAGAGCATTAGCATTTACAGAGATGAGATCCTCACCCTTTGGGAAGGCATAGGAAAGAGAAAAATAATCGGCCTTGATAGATGGTTTTCATTCAGACATAAAGGCCCAGTTTGGACGTAATGAATAAGCAATGGTTTTTCATTTTGTTCACGAGCCTCAGGCTTGTGCATTCTCCTTAGATGTGGTGACAAAGGGTGGGATTCCCCTATTGAGTCCTGTTAGCAGAAGCCCTGTGCAAAGACTTCCCACTTGTGCAATGCGGCTCCCCCCCCCCTTGCAGCTGTGTTTCCCAGGATTGGCGTGCGGGGGGGGGGGGGAATCTCTGGAACAGCATGCTGGGGAGGAGAGGCAGGATTGTTCTGCCTGGCAATTTGAAATGCTTGCCCCAATGGACAATTGCCATAGTGTGTCAATGAATTCCCTCCAATGCATTTGAAAGCAGTTGTTTCCTATTTTATTTAACCACAGTTTCATGTTAGGTCTGAACCCTAAACTGTAATTGATCTTTAGTGTGGTTTACAGAAACATGCCAGCTTCATATATAACTGGTTGAAGTTTGCTTGTTTCTGTAATTGAGGGGTGCTTTAACCCTTTTCTGGCTGAGGGTCACATTGACCTATGGTTAACACTTCAGAGGTTGCACGTCAATGTGAGTGTGGGCAGTTTCTCTTTTTTAAAAAGATGAAGGTGAGGGGGGAGCTTAGGTGTCACAAAAACGTTTTGGCATCTGCAGGAGTGGTTAGTAAACTAAAAAAAACCCCACCTTTAAAAAAAACTTTTAAAAATGGCAACAGGATCGCCATAAAAAACCTTTCAGGAAGGTACCTATTGTTCATTTAGCTATAGATATAGCTATTTTAAAACTGAAAAATTGGCCGACACTCAAGGATTACTGAAATGTATGTGCTTTGAAGCCTCAAAGTATATGTTAAGGATAGGCAATATGTTAAGGGGTTTAACAATAAGGAGCAGAGTGTTTTGAAAACTGAAGTACGGTACCAATTTTTTTTACTGTAAACACCAACTTAAACATGTATTAACAATTTCTGCTAAAATGTGATATTAACAATGTGTTACCCATGTGAATTGCATATTAGTTCATGCTTAACAAAATAATAAATAAAAAGTGTTGTCCACCCCCCCTCCCCTGAGGCAAGTAGACATTCTGTTTTGGTGCCCACAACCCAGGTCCCAGAAGCCATTTGGCTCCAAGTTTTTCTATTCTAGTCTCTAACACTGGGGGGGAGGGGGCGGGGAGCCACTGGCGGAGGAAGGGGGTGCGGTGGGTGCAGTCCACCCCAGATATCATCCCTGGGGGGTGGTTTGACATCGCTGCCCCGCCCCCCTGGGACACTAGCCCCGCCCCGGGTGCATAGCATGTGTGCCACTCTGGGTGCCAGAGCAGCTAGCTCCACCTCTGGGGAGAGCTGCCCCTCTGGCTATGCCCATGTCCTGTGCCGGATCTACACTTACACAGTCTTGGAGTATTGCATGCTGTATATATGCCATGGAGAGCTTTTCCTGAGTCTTTGTAAAGAAGCTGCAATTCATCATTGCTCTGCTTTGCAGCTTCAATCTTTCCCTTCTGCACTTCATTCCATTATTTCCTGCCTGTTCATTGCATTGCAAGATACAGCTATCAGTTAAAATGATGTAATTTGAAGCTTGCTTTGTTTATTGCAAGCCATTATATTACTTTCCTACTAGTCGCAAGGTTGTCTTAATATATTATATACTTTACTTGCATTTTCTTGTGGCTATTTTTGTCGGCTGGAATTTGTCACTTGTGCCACACAATAAGATTAGCCCTTACTCTTCCCTTACGTGGCCATTGGAAAATACAGCACATGACAGTGCACATTTATTTCCTATCTGCATTTGCTGAATATACGTCCTGTTGTAATAGAGATATATATTTTCTTTCAGCAAGGGTTTCTGTTGTGATGAATAAGTAGAGTAGATAAGGTGAAATTAAACTCCCGTGAGAAGAATGGGGCTGACTTCAATATAATGCCTGCTGTGCATCTTCATAACAGTTTGTATCCCATTGACAAAATGCAATGCCATTCATTTGTGTTATTGATTTGCTTACAGAAAGCAGCTGAAATGTAATACATGCAGGAAATAACTGGAGTCACATTATATTTTGCACATATTCTTAAAATTTATTGCTGAATAGAGCATATTAAGAAGCTGAGACGGTGTCCTGTTTTTCAGAGGGTTACTATGAAAGCTATTATTTCCAGGTAACTGGTAATGATTTCAAGTATTATGCTATTTAAAAGTAAATAAAAGAACTATTTTTATTCATTTTAAACTGCTTTCATCTTACTGTTTCACTTAAAAGTTGAATATATTGACAGACCAGTAGCCACAATTGGGAGAGCTCAGTTAGGCACTAATTAGTTTCTGCACACTCAATAGGACTTTGTGATGTACTTGGGCATGAGGGATACATGCAGAGTTCATTACATAGTTCTCAGAATATGCCAAATGTCTTCATGGCTGTCTCAAGAATTAGAGACAAAATTGCCTCCTTCTGAAGATGTGTCTGTCATGAATCTCTCATTACCCTAGAGCAGAGATGCATCTTCCCCCTCCCTTATTAAAATAGTTCATAAATCATGAGAGTAATGAATATTCTCTTGTTCAGAAGGACTGCCTTCAGTTGAGGCACCTTGTCTAGACTTCTAATTTATTCATACCAGGCTGCAGCATTCCTTTCTTACTATATAATAAAATTGTATGGCTGTTGTCATGTTGCAGTTTGTGTGGCCGCTGATAGACCATGTGAACTGCAGTGTGATGACAGAACAGTTGACAGGTGAATGAGCTGGCAGCCCAGGCAAGCAGCAGAGGAATGGTCAAGACAGGCCAGGGCAGCTCCCCAACACCTGTCCTGCTCTGCTGCCACTGTGCACCTCACATTGACACTGCCATTTTGGCCTCTGTGGCACAGGAGGCCAAGGAGTAGGGAAGTGGCAGTGGAGCAGGACAGTTGCTGAGGAGCTGCTTTGTCCTGCCTGTTCCTCTGTGGCTTGGCTGGGCCACAGTTTGGCCGAGCTGTAAGAGGAGGGGAATGCAATTCTGGAGAGTAAGTGGCTGTGTTTGGTGAGGGAGCAAGGAGGAGTTAAACATAGGTGGACACAGACTGGTAGGTGCTGGGCAGGCCTTGCAAGACTTCCAATGTTCCCACTATTCCTGCCTGTTGGCAAGTGGGGAGCGGAACCACTTCTTCATCCCCCTCTGCTGTTGTTGCTACTATGGGACACTGGAGAAAAAAGCCTGCATTCTCTGCCTCCCGCCAAGCAGCAGCAGTGGTGTGGGGCCGAAGGAGAGAAAGAAACTTTGGCGAAACTAAAAGGGGAGGACCATAGGCAGAGTGTGTAGGCAGGGTTGGTGATCAGTGTGATCAATGTGCTTTATTTTATACAAAAATAGTTTCCCTAACTGTATTCACTCTTATTCAAATCCCCACATGCAAACAGTTTTTTCCATTCCTCACTGCCTATCTCTCCTGAGTGTCGTGATGCATGGACGTGCATGGATTTTCTGTGTGAGATGAAATGACAGGTGTGTGAACAGGCTTCTTTCTCCAACTTCCTCTTGAGTCCATACAAATAAAAGAAGCTGTTAACAAAAATCAAGGAAATACAGAACAGTCTCTGGCTTATTTATGTGCTATATTGGCAAGTTTGGTTATTTGATTACTAGCAAGTCCAAATTATTTACTAGAGAAGAATTTGCAGGATTTAACTGCTATAATAATAATAATAATAATAATAATAATAATAATAATAATAATATTTATACCCCGCCCATCTGACTGGGCTTCCCCAGTCACTCTGGGCAGCTTACAGCACATCTAAAAACATAATAAAAACATCAATCATTAAAAACCTCCCTATACGTGTGGAGCTTTTTAAGAACCTCTTTGATAACTGCTCCTGCTGAACCTTTTGTCTGTATAGGAAATTAACAAATTAGTTTGTTTCTTATTTTAATTACTGATAAACTTCGCTAAGTACATTTTACCAAGTCCAGAGAAGAGGAAGAATGTTACAAGTGTAAGATATTCCAAAATCTCTGCACACCACCTTGGACAGACTTAGTTTATGTGCACCCTGAAAAGGGTGGATAAAAGTAAAATGATAGTTTTCAAAAAGGGTTTTTAGTTGTTTTTAAAGGATGATTTGGGGTTTTTTCTTCCAAACTCCACTACAGTATAGTGTAAAGCAAAAAGTATATTGACTTTATTTTTAGGTAATCAATGTGTGTCTTGAAGGAAGATCTTTAAGATTGCCTAGGGGGAATGACTCTTCTGAGATGGCACCTGCCAGCACCAGTTTTTAGAAGTAAACACAGTATATCAAAAGTAAATAAAACATCTGCTTCCCAGTTATTCAGGATCCCTTATTATATAAAATATGCTAAACCATTTTGATAGCAGAACTGATTTATTAATTTATTTTTCTTTGTAAAATTAAGGTGATTTACACATAACATGAAACCATGGTTTGTTAAACTATGACAGCAGTGAACTTTTGAAGCCGAGTCCTGAGCATGTGGGAATCAAAAGCCAATTACCACCTCTAAACCATGATTTGTCTGCCATATTTCTGGAAGCTCAAAGTATGGTGTTGGCTCTCAGTTGTGGTTAGCACAAACCATGGTTTGCATTATGTCTGGACCCCTGCTGGAATCATGGAGGGGAGATAAGTACTGAGGTAAAATGTTATAAATGGAACACTGGGATTCAACCCTGAGGACAATCCATGTTTCAGATTTCTTTCACTCCATAATTCCATTGTGCAGGGAGACGTCACCCCTCCTCTGCTGCTTTTAGGAAAATTATTGCTTGGCATTTCAGCTGAACATGCAAACTATTGTCTGCACTTACTCTGCAAATCAGGATTAAACTCTAGTTTCTAATTGGGGTTTGCAGGAAGAGTGTAAACCATAATTTGTTAATTCAGATGAAACATAAATCAGTGGTGTACCTTAAACCAGGCTATTTACATCTGACACTAAATCATTTCAGTGGCCTTGTTTGACATAACACTAAACTATTATTACAGAAGCAGCTCAGCAAGTCTTGGGCTCACATCCTTCCCTGCCTCCCAAAATGATTGCAGTTTAGAATTATGTCTCAGCTAGACAAACTGGTTAACTTTAGCCATGGTTTACTAAACAGGTCTGCTTTAGTTTTTGTAATCAAAAATTTAATACCTCACTAATTAGATACCGTAAATAAATACAAACTAGAAGTAACAATTTTGTGGCATTCCAAATACAAACTGATAGTAATTTTGTGGCATTGTAAAAACAGCAGCAGCAGCAGCAAACTAACAGCTTTATTACTTGAGCCTTGGTGGGCAAAAGTTCACATTCTAACAGTTTTTCTTGAACAAGCGAGCCTGTAGATTTGATCACTTGAAGTACAATCCATTTTATTTGTGTAGTCTTCTAGTTAACGCTTAACACCTGTCACATTATAGCTATGGGGTTTGGTTTCCACCCAGTTCGATTTTAAGTAATTCTTGTATCTCCCAGTAAAATTGATGATTTTACTCTGGAGCTTGAGGGTATCAGTATGCAAGAAGACACAATGTTTTCACAAAATCACAGCCGCAGCTTTTGGACTGTGTACATAACATCATAAATAAGTTGCATTATTTTATGTGTTCGGCTTTGTTTTCTTATTGTTCTTTCAGCTAATTAGTGCCAATAAAAACTGCATTTACACAGCAAAATGTGAATGCTTTAAAACAGGAATTAAAAGCAGGAGTAGAATATTAATAAGGATCTGAGTTGGTAAAAGCTTTTCTGAGTGTTTCTGGGAGTAGCTGAATGTCTTTCAGGATTCAATTTGCAATTTTGGACTCTTAATGGTTCATTCTCTAGTTAAGAATCTTATAATGCATCTTACATTTATCATGGGGATACGTATTTTTAAAAGAAAATGTACCTCTTTTCTTATTGGAACCATTTATCAGTTATGGGACAAATGTGCTTTGAGCACTGTGCTTCACAACTTCTATACACTTACTTTTTATGGGTTTATGGCTTCAGACTGCAGCCCTGCAACAATTTCAGCTCAGCAGTGCTTAACCAGTTTTAAACTTCCATTTCAATTTGAAGAAGCATTTGCTTAACACAAAATGGAGAGTGGGATGTGTATGTGCATGCATAGATGAAAATATACCTAGCTAATAGGACTTACCTGATATATACATCATCATCTGTATATGAATATTGATTTGAGTCTTCTCATATTTGTGCTTATGAAGCAAAAACTGGGGGACGCCGGTGGCGCTGTGGGTTAAACCACAGAGACAGGGCTTGCCGATCAGAAGGTTGGTGGTTCGAATCCCTGTGATGGGGTGAGCTCCTGTTGCTTGGTCCCTGCTCCTGCCAACCTAGCAGTTCGAAAGCACATCAAAGTGCAAGTAGATAAATAGGTACTGCTCTGGCAGGAAGGTAAACGGCATTTACGTGCACGGCTCTAGTTCACCAGAAGCGGCTTAGTCATGCTGGCCACATGACCCGGAAGCTGTACACCGGCTCCCTCAACCAATAAATGAGATGAGCGCTGCAACTCCAGAGTTGGTCACAACTGGACCTACTGGTCAGGGGTCCCTTTACCTTTATCTTCCTTACAGATAGCTCAGAGTAGCATCTCATAGGACATCCAGTTGCCTCTGTAACCTGCTCTAACCACCAGCAGTGGTTATAGTGTCATATAGGACCTGAGAGATCTAGTCCCCACGTGACCTCATGGGGTGACCTTGGGCCAGTCACAGTCTGTCAACCTAACCTACCATACAGGGTTGTTCCAAGGATAAAATGGGGTGAGGAGAAAACTATCTACACCACATTGAGCTCCTTAGAGGATAAGTGGGATATAAATATAAAAAGAAATTAAATAAATAAAAAGAAATCAGATCCACATTTGGTTCCCTCACTGCTGGAGGTATGCTTCTGAATTCCAGTTGCTGGAAACCACAGGAGGGGGAAATACTTGTGGGCTGTCCACAGGCACCTGGTTGACGGGCTATATGGGCCACTGGCCTGATCTGGTGGGCGTTTTATGTGTTAGTTAAGTGCAGTTCATTGTGAACGTGTAGGTATTCAAAACCTTTTGGTTTTGAAACTCCTAAGAGATTGAGAAGCATTTAGGGTTTACTATTGTACTCTCTTGTGGTGTCTGAGCTATGTGTTCCTTCCTGTTTGTGTAAATGCTGCTCACAGGCTCTCTCACAGGTTGCCAATAAAAATGTTAGCAGTTGTGTTTGCTAAGAGAACAATTAGCCACAGATAGACTTAACAGGAAAAGTAAACTGCTGCATAGACAGAGAACATGCTAGACATTTCTTAGCCATGCTAGACATTTTCATATGAAAAGTTAGACAATTGAATGTCTTTATGTTAGTTCTTGCCACCTGCATGCTTGCATACATATGCTGAAATTCACTGCCCTGGTATTTAGTGATGGCCATTAGCTTAAATGGCTTTAAAACCGGGTTCATGGAGTATGTGTCTACTAAAAGCTGTTAATCAAAAGCTGTATGGAAATTTCAGAGAGAACTAGTGGGTGAGGGATGAAACCTTCAAGCTGTGCCTCTGAGCTTCCCAGTGCAATTTAATTATCCTCTGTGGGAAATAAGATTTTGGACTAGATACCTGATTCAGCAGGTCTGATCTTGTGTAAGAGCACTTATAAAGAAAAGGTTAAATTTGAATCTAGGGCCAAACCAAGTTAGTGAATAATGGGGTATCGATTTTAGTAGTTTCCATCTCTTACCATCTCATTCATAGCAAGGGACATGGAACAGTGTTCCTTCTGAGGCATGGTGCCAGATATAATGCGAGTAGCCTCCTAACTGCGGTGCAATCCTGCACTCCCACCCTATGCAATTTTAAACCTCTATCTTTCCTTTACTAGTATTAGCTATGGTACAGCTCTGTCTTCACCAGTGGCATTAAAAGTTGTTGAGGTTTCAGTGTTTTTTTTGTTTCTTATTTTCTTAGATAAAGCTGATGTGAAGTCCATTGCATGAATACAATTAATGTATATGTTTTTGTGATGTGAATAGCAGCCCCACAAAAGCTTTAGCTTCTAGGTTATGGGGGGCTAGGCAAAGAAGTTTAAACTCTTTCTCACTTTACTGTGATACAGCAAAAATAGGTTTCTCTGAATCTGCTGTTTGCAATCAAGAGAAGCTTCTCTGCAAAATGCCTGCCCTTTGCACTATAGCATGCATAGCAAGGATTTATGTAGAAGTGTCTTCCAGATCATTAGGCCCCAGCATTACTTAGCAATTAAGTTCTCCAAAGGGCACAAGTGAAGTTGCCAGTTTGCATCCTGGAGAATAAGTTTTACTTTTAATTCTCTTGTTGCCAGTGAAGTGGGATAGAGTGTAATATGTACAGCTGTATAGCTCCCTATAGGTTGCCTAATGCTGTTCACTTGTGTTAATATGAATGCAGGCTAAATATATGGCTACTGCCCAAGCACTGAAGTGATGCAGCCCAAACATCCTCACCCTCATTCTTATTGTATTATTAATGCTATGGTGTCAGCTACCCATAATGCTTGCTATGCAGATATTTTATTTCTCTGGTGTTTAATCAGAAATGTTTTTTCGGAGAGGAGGGGAGAGAGGCAGGGCAGATAAGTGACTTCCCTACCTATGGATGTCCTCTCTGAAGCCTTACTAATGCGTCTCCTGGGGCATATCTGTGTTGACGGCAGAGTTGGGCTGTCCATTTAGCCCCTCCTCTGCCATCAGGCCTTTTCCTCGAAAGCTGTGTGTTACGTACAGTTGTCTGCAGATAAATTCAAATGTGCAGAGCCCCTACACGAGAATAGGTACTCACATATTTTATTTTCTCTGCACGTAATCACACACAACTCATGAGTGTGGTGGAAATACCTGAGGTGGGGCTAAAAGAGTGGCTCTGCTTCACTGTCAATACAATGCCTGACAAAAGTAATGCATGAATAAAAAGTTGAGGGAGCAGTCATTATTATTATTATTATTATTATTATTATTATTATTATTATTATTAATATGTAGTATATTTCTCCCCTAGTGTTACTTGCTTGGCTTTGTCATAACTTTTTATCTGGATAACATGAAGCCCTTCTGTAAAATGTTTTCTTTAATGCTCATTAGTGTTGGAAACACTCTTTTTAGGCAACCACATGGAGCTAGTTTCTTACATAAGCAAGAAACCATGACTTGTCTATCTGTTTTGGCTTGGGTTGGACTTTATATTGATTTGATGCCAGCCACAGCTTCCACACAAACTTTATTTCCCAACTGGCACATGTTCCTTGTTTTCTCTCAGCCATTAAAGAGGACTTGTGAGCTTTGTATTTATTTTTGTCTCTGCCCAAGCAGAAGCAACAGCTGCTGTGGAGACACTGAAAACCCGAGGCTGGGGATTTCACCAACAATCTCCAACTGTGAAGCCTAACCATGTCTTGTTTGGTGGGATTAAACCAAGCACAGTCAGTTTTGGGATTAATTATTCTTATTTCTTTATTGGAAATTTTTATAAAGGAGAGGATATGAAAGCATGATGGTAGAGCACATTCAGAATGCATCTACGTAATTTGGTACAAAGAATCTCTGGGGCATGCAACCATCCCTGAGGTAAAATACGACAAGCATTTAGCACTTTTATAGAATCATAAAGTGATAGAATTGTAGAATTGGGAGGGACTGCAAGAGTCATCTAGTCCAACAATACAGGAATCTCAGCTAAAGCATCCATGACAGATGACCATCCAACCTCTGTTTAAAAACCTCCATGGAAGGAGAGTCCACAACCTCCTGAGGGAGAATCATAGAATCATAGAATCATAGAGTTGGAAGAGACCACAAGGGCCATCGAGTCCAACCCCCTGCCAAGCAGGAAACACCATCAGAGCACTCCTGACATATGGTTGTCAAGCCTCTGCTTAAAGACCTCCAAAGGAGGAGACTCCACCACACTCCTTGGCAGCAAATTCCACTGTCGAACAGCTCTTACTGTCAGGAAGTTCTTCCTAATGTTTAGGTGGAATCTTCTTTCTTGTAGCTTGGATCCATTGCTCCGTGTCCGCTTCTCTGGAGCAGCAGAAAACAACCTTTCTCCCTCCTCTATGTGACATCCTTTTATACATTTGAACATGGCTATCATATCACCCCTTAACCTCCTCTTCTCCAGGCTAAACATGCCCAGCTCCCTTAGCCGTTCCTCATAAGGCGTCGTTTCCAGGCCTTTGACCATTTTGGTTGCCCTCCTCTGGACACGTTCCAGTTTGTCAGTGTCCTTCTTGAATTGTGGTGCCCAGAACTGGACACAGTACTCCAGGTGAGGTCTGACCAGAGCAGAATACAGTGGCACTATTACTTCCCTTGATGTAGATGCTATACTCCTATTGATGCAGCCCAGAATTGCATTGGCTTTTTTAGCTGCCGCATCACACTGTTGGCTCATGTCAAGTTTGAATGTTCCACTGTTGAACAGCTCTAGCTGTCAGAAAGATTTTCCTGATGTTTAGTTGGAATCTCCTTTCTTGTGACTTCTCCTACTCTCCAGATCAGGAGAAAACAAGCTTATTAACTCTTCCATGTGACAGCCCTTAAGATATTTGAAGATGGCTATCTCCTCTCAAGTCTCCTCTTTTCCAGGCTAAACATACCCAGCTCCTTCAACTGTTCCTCATAAGGCTTCATTTCCAGACCCTTGATCATCTTGGTTGCCCTCCTCTGCACATGTTCCAGCTTGCACATGTTCCAGCTTGTCAACATCCTTCTTAAATGGTGGTGCCCAGAATTGCACACTGTATTCCAGGTGTAGTCTGACTAAAGCAGAATAGAGTGGTACTATTACTATAGTACTAACACTATACTTCTGTTGATGCAGCCTAAACTATTAGCTTTTTTGCTGCTGCATCACACTGTTGAGTCACTGTTCCACCAAGTCCCCAGATCCTTTTCACAGTAATCCAGGGGTCCCCCATCCTATATTTGTGCATCTGGTTCATCGTGCCTAAGTGCAGAACCTTACATTTGTCCCTATTGAAATTCATTTTATTAGCTTGTGCTAATAAATTCTGTGGCATTACCTACCGTATTTTTTGCTCTGTAGGAGGCACTTTTCCCCCTCCAAAAATGAAGGGGAAATGTGTGTGCGTCCTATGGAGCGAATGCAGGCTCCTTGGCTTCAGTGATAGCAACTTTCCCCCCCCTTTATTTTTTTTCCAATCCCCCCCCTTTATCCCCCCCCCTAAAAACTAGGTTCGCCTATGGTCCATTGCGCCCTATGGAGCGAAAAATATGGTACCTCTACAGTTTGTTGTCATCTGCAAATTTGATAAGCATCCCCTCAATTTCTTCATCCAAGTTGTTTATAAAGACGTTTTAAGATGCAATGTTTGAACTTTTAATGATCAATATGACAAAGGCAAAAGTAACATTGATTACAGTTTCTGTTCAGCACTGTGTTGCCTTTCATCTGATATGGAATGAAATCAGTACTGAAACAGTTAAGATTTATATCAGAATTTGGAAAATCTCAACTTTTTTCTTAACGAAAGACATGTTATTAAAAATATCTTTGTTTCTCACCATTCTGATTCTGAACTCTCTGAAGTTCTGCATTAAAAAAAATTACATGAGATTTTTCAGCTAACTACTTCATAAAAATTAAGGTTCAAGAAAAGCATTATACAATTTATTCAGCATTGAAAACCATGGGGGAACGGGATCCCAGAGCTCAATATGTCTACTTAGATACAGTCAGCTATCATAGTGTGCATACTGTTTACTGCAGCACGGTGGGGACCAAACACTTGCAGTTGTGCCAAAATAATTTTGTACTTTTCAACCATAATGATAAGATGGAAAATGGTGTTATTACTATGTAAAGCAAATGGTACATGAAAGCAGCTTGAAGTATTGGGAGGAGATGTTAAACATGTGTAGACATTAAAGATGTTGCTGAATTTCTTAAAGGAGATTGCCCAATCCTTGATTTACCCTTTCATCTTAAGAGATCTTTTCGTATTATTTGTGTATTCCATGGTATGTAAACTGCTTAAGAAATCAAAGGGTCAGCGATAGTTGCCTGAGTAACATGCAATTTCTGTACTGCTGATGCTACCTCTGCATGTTTTATGCTGGAATTCAAAGTGTTAAAACATATATGTCCCCATGAAATCAACAACTATAAACTAGAAATCGTATTTGCAGAACTTTCTTCAAAGTTAACACTGAGTCTCTTCTGAAACTGATGACAGTGGTTCACTTTGAAATAGGAAACGGCATACCTTAGTGAGCAAGACTTACTTTCTTTCCAATATCACAATCCTCTATGCTCATTAGCATGTATTTTGACTAACAGCAGTCTTGAGGGTTTCATTTAGTAATATCTTTAGGCCAAATCACTTAAGAGTTGCTTATCTAGAGATACTGGGGATTGGACCTGGGAAATCACATATAAATAAAGATCCAAGTTTGTTTATGCAACTATTCCTCCAATAATTCTTAGTTAACTAGGGTTAAAATAAAATGTCTCTGTCAAATACTGTACACACAGGTTACAAAACTTGGCAAATTCCATCAGTGTGGATGAACCAATTTTTACTCTTATCAGAATTTCAAACTGGAATTTAGAACTTTAGAAATAAACTAATTGTATGAATTGAAAAAAAAATGGCCCCTCTTTTGTACCACCCACTTCTTCTGTGTGAATAGTGGGGAGTGGAATAAAATATTGGGCAGGTGTGATGGAAAAGCTCCAGTCTGCAGTTCCAGTCATAAAATGGATTGGAGAGGGTACTTTGTAGACTGTGTAATCCTATACATATCTACTCAGTAGTAAATCCCATTGACTTCAGTGGGTATGTATGTATGTATGTATGTATAGAACTGCATCCTTAAGAATTGTAGCTTCTCCCAATGCAAATAAATCTTAGCCTATGAGATCTTTTCATATTGAGGTGAATGAATAGTGATTCCCTTTCCTTTGAATATATATATATATATATATATATATATATATATATATATATGTTTTCGTAGATTTTCACGGGTACAGGAATGCAGGTTTTGGTGTCCTCGGGTGTCTTCCCGTGTAAAAGTTGGGGTGTCTAGGCGACGTTTCGACGAGGTCTCACTCGTCATCTTCAGGCTGGTGCTTTCGGCTTCTTGTTACTGGAACAGAGCGGGATCTCAGTGTTTGAGTTCCTATAAATACTGTAGAGGGGTGTGGTGTATTGCCTCAAAAGTTCTGGGCAGAGGGGAAGTTCCCAGGCTAGTGTTCTTTTCTTCTTTTGTTCCTTAATTACTTGAGGGATATCTTGAGTGATTTCTTGAGTGATATTCTGAGTACCACTTAGGTGGGTCATTAGGTGTGGATTAGTTGCTAAAGCCTTCGTGTCTTGACCTCTTGAATTTGTGAAGAGTTTTTCTGGGAAGTACAGCCATCTTCCCAGAAAAACTCTTCACAAATTCAAGAGGTCAAGACACGAAGGCTTTAGCAACTAATCCACACCTAATGACCCACCTAAGTGGTACTCAGAATATCACTCAAGAAATCACTCAAGATATCCCTCAAGTAATTAAGGAACAAAAGAAGAAAAGAACACTAGCCTGGGAACTTCCCCTCTGCCCAGAACTTTTGAGGCAATACACCACACCCCTCTACAGTATTTATAGGAACTCAAACACTGAGATCCCGCTCTGTTCCAGTAACAAGAAGCCGAAAGCACCAGCCTGAAGATGACGAGTGAGACCTCGTCGAAACGTCGCCTAGACACCCCAACTTTTACACGGGAAGACACCCGAGGACACCAAAACCTGCATATATATATATATATATACTCAGTTATTCAGGTATTCTATCTCTAGCCCTAATCATGGATGGCTCCCTTGTAAGGCAGAGACCAAAACTAAGGCCAAACATGGTATTCTTTAAGGCCGGCACTGCTGTGCCATTCATGGAAGGGCCTTTGATTCAGTGGGTGTCTCTACTAATGGAAAAGGGGAGCCAGCAGTATTGCTTTAGATGTGAAAGCAGTTTCTGCATATGTAAACACTGTGCATTTTATCTTCTTGTTGCAGAAGGCCAACAGTTGCCTTGGAATAACTTCACAAATGAATGTAATATTCCTGGAAACTTCATGTGCAGTAATGGACGTTGCATCCCAGGAGCCTGGCAATGTGATGGGCTGCCAGACTGCTTTGACAAAAGTGATGAGAAGGAATGCCGTGAGTGTCCTCTACTTGATTGCTACCTTTCATATTTTGAATAGCAAGACTCAGCCATGTAAAAATCAAATGCATTTCAGGGATTAGTATTCAACTTGTGTTACCATATTTCTTATTGGTTTGTCTAACTGAAGTGACTGTTCACTTCTTGCTTGGTGGCAGTACAATTTATTGTAGGTTGACGAAGACAATACCTTTCTGAAGGGCACTGCGAATTTTATTGCTGGGCTGGTAATTAAAATCTGCGTTTTCTCTATCCAAATTTGTCATGAGCAGATGCAGTCTGTTTGAATATTTTCTGTGGCTTGAATTTGCCCCATGTTTCAGTTTAACTCGCATAATTTCTAAAATTCTGGAACAGGTTTACCATATTTTTCAGTTTGCATCTCCCCCTCCCGCTCACTTTCCTGGTTAGTGATGCGCAAAAGCAGATGATGCGCAAAAACCTGCAAAAAGTGATCTGGATGAAATAGTGTAATCACATGATTTCACAACAAAAACAGAAGAAATGTAGATCAGTACTTCCCTGTAAACAACATACAGTAATTCAAAATCTCCAAATGCAGAGAGCAATTCATTTATGCAGAATTTTACAATCATACATAAATAGTCTGGTAAGTATTAGCAAAGTTGTACATGTGACTTTCAGTCGTAATGCTTGCCTATGTGAACATCATTGTTCCCATAAATTCTGTGTATTGTTCTCCACAAGACTGCAATCCTCAGAATGTTCTCAACCCCCTCTTACACCAAAGGACGGGGCTTAGAGCCACTCATAGTCTCTGCTCTGAGGACCTAAGTTTATGACTCTTATAATTGGGTCCAAGTGAGAACAGCCTTCATTTCCACACTTCCTTCTTAGAAACACAGTAACAATTTTCACAATTTTTCTGTGTTATTTCTTTCTGTTCTGTCTTTGGTTTGTCTTCCACAGAGACTATAAACAGCATAGGAAATATTCAAAACTTGATTGACTTCTTTCTACTTTGATTGGGTCTTTTCTGTTTGTTTCAATTGAAAACATTTTAGTTTCAACCTCACTTCACCTCGGAACAGGAAAAGAGGTTAAAATAATCAGAATACTTTAGGGAGGAATTCAGTGTTGCACTAAAATGATCGTTCTGTCAGGGCAGTTGACAGAACTTCAGCTTGAACTTAGAATGCCTTTTCTGCTTTTTATTTGTCAAATAAATGCATGTGGTCTTTGGTTAAATCTTTGCAAAAGGAAACTAAGACGCAGCAAGCACCATGTGTCTTGCAAACACATTTTCTAAGTTCTATATTGGCTGTTTAGGCAAAAACATTCCATGGCACCAAAACCACTACTGTGATGTAATGTTTGTTGCCTAAAGTTGTGTGGCCCTGATCGCCTGACAACAAAGAATTAACATTAACAGCAAAGAGTGGATTGGATTTCCTTTTTGGCTTACAATTGTATCTTAAATTAGGTGTTCTGGGATTGTCATTATGGGACCTGGGATAATAATCTCTGGCCAAGTTTAGGTGTAATTCAACATTCTTTCCATCCACTGTATGCAAGACCAAATCTTATCCTTAAACCCAGTGGAATACATCTCTCTCTCTCTCTCTCTCTCTCTCTGTACTCAAAAAGAGTACTCAAATAAAAAAATAGTTTTAAAAAAGAGTTCTCAAATATATTTTTATTTTGCTTTTCATATAATTTTGTTTATCTCTTCTTTGCATGCCACCTACTGCCTTGAAAATAAGCAATTAATGAAGTGTTGCTGAACAGACTTCTTTTTTGCTTATGAATAAGTCAGTAATAGTCTGCCAGTGACCATAGACTCAATTCACAATATTCTTTTGTCACTGAGAATAAACTGGATCCACAAGGTTTTGGTAGTAATTAATATAGTATCTGCCAGTAAAATTTAAATAGCTGCAAAACCTCAGTTCATAAAATTCCTTTCGTCAGTTGGATTGGGTTAATGTCTTGGGATTTGTCAATTGATGTTTTTGGAGAACTATGATCCCCCCCCCCCCGCTTTTCTAGTTGTGTTAGATTATTAAAATATATTAGCTAGGCCATTTTTCTTTCACCCAAGCAGAGATAATCATCCTTTTTTTGTTTTGTTTTTCCTTACCTTTGTCTGCTAACTTAACTGGTCTCATGAATAAATTTAAAAATAATGCAAAGGAAAAGGAATCTGGGAAGCAGGTGATTCATTTCCTGTTATGCCCTATAGTTGACAGGTGAGGTACATGTAAACAGAAGAGACCGTGGTGATAGATTTTCAGTTTTAAATAACTCTGGAGGGCTGCAGACTTTCATTTTAATTTATTTTATACCCTGACTTTCTCATTACAAAATGATGGCGTAACTTGCCTTACAAAATGGAGAAAAATGGCAAGAGCTGAGTAAATAAAATCAATGGGAAGAAATCAATCCACTGTTAACATGCCAGAAAGCCCAGAAAATTCAAGATGTAAAACTAGTGTTGTGAAATTAAAAGAATGTTTAAGGTGTGTGCTCCAAGTGGGAAGAGCATAGCATACTTTGGGTGCTGCACGACAGCCCTGCTTTGTAACTCCCAGGATTTTATTTATCGAGTAGGGTGACTGGATCAGACTTTCCTGTGTAGATTGGCTGGAGGAAGATTTAGATAGCAAAAGGCACTGCTTCCATTACGTTGGGTCCCACTGTGTATGGATTTAAAGGTAATAATAACCAGCACCTTAAATTGTGCCTCAAAGCTAATTGGCAGGCAGTGTGATCAACTGCACTTGAGTCTTTTGCGCTTAACAACTTGCTCACCACTCAGGAAGACTGGGGAGCATCATCTCTAGTTCTGAGCAGTCTCTAAGGCTAGCCCCTTGCAGAGTTTTAGAGAAACTAATCCTCACACTTACAAATTATACATGATCGTTGCAAGGTTTCTGTTAGGTTGTGGGTGAACATATCAGGCGATACAGAGATTCTTTAAACAGCTCTTGTTTATTCACAGGCCAGAACAGAACTGAACTGAAGGGTTCAGTCAGCCTGCTTATATAGAGCTCCAGTACAGTGCAACTGTAACAATTTTCTAAAACTATCCAATCACTGAACATCACTTTCGATCCCTTATTTGCATAACTATCTACAGTATCCCCCTGCTGGCCCAGGGTGAGAACTTCAGTACATAACAGTTTCCATTTAACAATAAGGGTAGAATTGGCATATAAAATACAGAGGACATAAAATGGCCATGCTTCCATATTCTGTTTGCACTACCAGAGGCAGTATGCCTTGGAGCAACAGTTGCTAGGAATCACAAGTGGGGAAGAGTGGTGTTGCACTCAGGTCCTGCTTGTGGGCTTCCCAATGGTCACCTGTTTGGTCACTGTGAGACTAGGGGGCTATTGGCTTGATCCAGCAGGCCCTACTTAAGCCCTGCAAGACATCTCCTATGATGTAGAACAGCATGACTTTCCAGGACTATAAAGAGAAGGAAAATTTAGAACAAGCTTAAGGCAGATTCCCACTTCTCACATCAAATAAGACAGGTGGTCCAGTAGCATTTGATTGTAGCTTGTGCAGATTCTGAGACTGCAGTCGTGTTTATGATAGGAGTCGCTACAGTGCCCTATTCATTTGTTGCTAAAATCGTGCCCTTTAGGAAAGAATTTCTCCAAAATGCATTGGGCCTGGAATACAGTTCATTTTCAGCACCTGAACTATTTGCTGTCTCACTGACCCCCCCCCCGCCAAATCCCACAGTTTATCCTAAACCCAGATGATCAGATAGGATCTTGGCCTTTGTCTGAAATCTGACTACAGAGGATTAAGAAAATCCTCTTGAACAATTGAGGCTTAATGCCTAATGCATATACTGTCATCTTGCTCAAAAACTGAACTTTTGAGACTGACACACACATATATATATATATATATATATAGAGAGAGAGAGAGAGGTAGTAGTGGCACCCTCAGTTCCTGAAGAATAACATTAACATCAAGAAACTGGGGACATCTATCTCAGCATGATTTAACTAGGCAGTATTGGCAAGGGTCTTCTTAAACGAGCAATGCAAAGAAATAGAGGAAAACAATAGAATGGGAAAAACCAGAGATCTGTTCAAGAAAATTGGAGATATGAAAGGAAAATTTGTACAAAGATTACCACAATAAAGGACAAAAGTGGTAAGGACCTAACAGAAGCAGAAGACATCAAGAAGAGGTGGCAAGAATACACAGAGGAATTACACCAGAAAGATATGGATGTCTCTTACACTCCAGGTAGTGTGGTTGCTGACCTTGAGCCAGACATCCTAGAGAGTGAAGTCAAATGGGCCTTAGAAAGCACTTCTAATAACAAGGCCAGTGGAAGTGATGATATTCCAGCTGAACTATTTAAAATTTTAAAAGATGATGCTGTCAAGGTGCTGCACTCAATATGCCAGCAAATTTGGAAAACTCAGCAGTGGCCAGAGGATTGGAGAAGATCAGTCTACATCCCAATCCTAAAGAAGGGCAGTGCCAAAGAATGCTCCAACTACCGTACAATTACACTCATTTCACATGCTAGCAAGGTTATGCTTAAAATACTACAAGGCAGGCTTAAGCAGTATGTGGACCAAGAACTCCCAGAAGTGCAAGCTGGATTTAGAAGGGGCAGAGGAACCAGAGACCAAATTGCAAACATGCGCTGGATTATGGAGAAAGCTAGAGAGTTCCAGAAAGACATCTACTTCTGCTTCATTGACTATGCAAAAGCCTTTGACTGTGTCGACCACAGCAAACTATGGCAAGTTCTTAAAGAAATGGGAGTGCCTGATCACCTCATCTGTCTCCTGAGAAATCTCTATGTGGGACAAGAAGCTTCAGTTAGAACTGGATATGGAACAACTGATTGGTTCAAAATTGGGAAAGGAGTACGGCAAGGCTGTATATTGTCTCCCTGCTTATTTAACTTATATGCAGAATTCATCATGCGAAAGGCCGGGCTGGATGAATCCCAAGCCGGAATTAAGATCGCCGGAAGAAATATCAACAACCTCAGATATGCAGATGACACAACCTTGATGGCAGAAAGTGAGGAGGAATTAAAGAACCTTTTAATGAGGGTGAAAGAGGAGAGCGCAAAATATGGTCTGAAGCTCAACATCAAAAAAATGAAGATCATGGCCACTGGTCCCATCACCTCCTGGCAAATAGAAGGGGAAGAAATGGAGGCAGTGAGAGATTTTACCTTCTTGGGCTCCATGATCACTGCAGATGGTGACAGCAGCCACGAAATTAAAAGACGCCTGCTCCTTGGGAGAAAGGCGATTGCAAACCTAGACAGCATCTTAAAAAGCAGAGACATCACCTTGCCAACAAAGATCCGTATAGTGAAAGCCATGGTTTTTCCAGTAGTGATGTATGGAAGTGAGAGATGGACCATAAAGAAGGCTGATCACCGAAAAATTGATGCTTTTGAATTATGGTGCTGGAGGAGACTCTTGAGAGTCCCATGGACTGCAAGAAGATCAAACGCATCCATTCTTAAGGAAATTAGCCCTGAGTGCTCACTGGAAGGACAGATCATGAAGCTGAGGCTCCAATACTTTGGCCACCTCATGAGAGGAGAAGACTCCCTGGAAAAGACCCTGATGTTGGGAAAGATGGAGGGCACAAGGAGAAGGGGACGACAGAGGACGAGATGGTTGGACAGTGTTCTCGAAGCTACAAACATGAGTCTGACCAACTGCGGGAGGCAGTGGAAGACAGGAGTGCCTGGCGTGCTCTGGTCCATGGGGTCATGAAGAGTCGGACACGACTAAACGACTAAACAACAACAACAACAACAACATTGGCAAGGGTCAGGTGCACACACAGAGGTTGAATTGATCTAAACAATAGGACCAACTGATCTTCTCTGATGGTCTACACTCTGCAATGAAACTGAGTACAGTCGTACCTTGGATCCTGAACACCTTGCTACTCAAACAGTTTTGGCTCTCAAACTGTTCCAGTTTGTGAACTTTTTCTGGAACCTGAATGTCAGATGTGCCTTCTGCACCTTCCAGTTGAGTTCAGGAAGCTCTTGCAGCCAATCGGAAGCTGCGACTTGGTTGTTGAATGTTTTTGGAAGTTGACTTGCGTAACGGATTCTGTTTGACAACCAAGGTACGACTGTATTCAGTTCATAAGTTTCTTGTTTTAGCCAAAGGCCATGACAAACTTGTAGCAACAGTATAAATAAAATAATACATATATCCATAATATGAGCCACCATCCATGATACAAAGAGAGAGAAGTTACCAGAGAAACCAGCAAACACAAATCCAACTTGTTTATGAAACTGAGTAGGTTTTGCAACATTATATTTGCAACACTGTGGGATTCCCCTTCCCCAAAAAGAAACATTAAGATCTGTAATTAAAAATGTAACTAAGTATATGACAGATCAATGTTACTTTTTATAGAGAGCTACTAAAATGTATCTTTTCCAATTGCAATAATTGGGGCACTTCTTTCTGTACTTGTTCAACTTTTTCCCCAGCACTCCAGGGTGTATTCACATGTATCTCTTTAAGGCACTGCTAAATCCAATCTGGTATTAGCTCTTTATTAACCGGCTTAATTGAGTTAAGCTGATTCCCCACAATCTTTTGTCCCTTATGTCATTGACTGCTGGGAAGCTGCCCCTGGAAAAGCAGTGTGTAGTTTCCATTCCAAAAGGGGTAACTTACCCATGGATTTCTGTCTTGTATGTTTGGACGAATTGGTCCTTATAGTACAGCTACAGTGATTATAAATTTGCCTCTAGACAATTTGTTGTGTTGGTTATTATAGACTTAAACACCTCTTCTGATGAAAACTGCTGTGAATGTAACCAATAGAATTTTAGCATTTGAATAAAACGGGTGAGGAGCCTGTGACCCTCCAGATGAAATACTACAATTCTATTGAAGAATATCTGGGCCTGACCTGCAGAGCGGTGGGAGATCAGCTTGAGGCCTCAGCAGCCTGGAAGAGCAGTGGTATACAGGTCTAACAAAATTAATATATTTAGAATCACGTATACAGTTCTGTAGAGTTGGAAGAAGTTCAGAAATGACCCAGGGATTGGAGCTTCTTCCCTATGAGGAAAGGTTGTAACGTCTGGGACTTATTAGTTTAGAGAAAAGGCAGGTAAAAGTTGATTAGATGTTAGAAGTGTAATAAATTGTGCATCACATGGAGAAAGCGGATAGAGAATTCTCCCCCCCCCCCATAACTCTAGTACTTGTAGACATCCAATGAAACTGAATGTTGGAAGATTCAGGAAAGACAATAGAAAGTACTTGTTTCTATTGCACTATGTTGCACTATGTTACACCATAGTTACACTATGGAACTCACTCCTGCAGGAGGCAGTGATGCCCACCAACTTGGATGGCTTCAAAAGAGGATGAGATATATTCATGACAGGAGGGATAATGCTACCAGTGCCTACTAGCTGCAAGGGTTATCCTCTGCCTCCATGGTTTGAGGCAGTATGTTTCTGAATATCAGTTGTGGAAAACTTTAGGAGGTAAGAGTGCTGTTGTACTGAGGTTCTGCTTTTGTACTACTAATTGGCATCTGTTTGGTTACTGTGAGAACACAGGGCTAATTCTTGTGTATAAGTTACATTAGCTGTACTCTTCTAAGGCATGACACTTCTGAAGTCTTTGGGAGTATCAGGTTTATGGCAGAAAATGTTTGTCTGGGTCACAGAATCCTTACAACACCTATCCCCAAATCACATTATTTACACTAGAAATGTGAGTCCAGAAGCTATCATTCCTTGGTTCACAATTTGCAACTAGCGGGATTGGAATTGTAGAATGGAAGGAGTGGGCCAACATTACATAACTAAATTACTAAGTCCAAAAAGCTGAGTAAAATGGACAGTTAGTCAGTGGCCTGGTTTATACATCACACTAAGCCAAATCATAGCTTGGTACAAGCAGGTGGGTTGGGGAGACGGGATTGCAGCTGCTTTGCTTAGGTAAGTCATGGCTTGACTTAGCTTATTGTCCAAACTCAGACTTGTGATATCACTTTTTCCAGACTAACCACAAGCTATAAACATAGTTTGCCCTGCGTTTATGGCTGGTGGTTTGTACAGGACAGCTAAACCATGAGCCTGAGTTTGGATGACACACAAGCCATGCTGTACAGCACAGCAGCAGAACAACTGGGATGGAGCACTTTACATATTTGTGCCAAGCCATGATTTAGCTTAGTGTGCTGTGCAAACCAGGCCAATGTATGGCAAATCCTCATTAAGTGCTCCTGGGTGTGCCACTTCAGTAATCCGCTGTACAACCCTTCATTTCTCATTGTCCCAATGTTGGTTAGTTTGACATCTACTGTGTGCCCCTCTTGAAATAGAGAACCTCTTAAATTCCAGTAGCTGTTGAGGTGGCTGCTACTAGCCAACACAGTTGTGAAAAGTGTGTAGCCCTGGTGATTGGTTTTGCATTTTATGAAAGCTGCTTGTAGTAGGCGGAAAAGAATTGACCCTAGGTGGCTTTCTTCAATAGAAGCCAAGATTACTCCTGACACATGCAAAATCCCAAACAAAAGCCAGGATAAATTGAAGGAGCTGGAGGAGACTGTTAACGCTCTTGTTTCTGAAGTCAGTTCTGGTCCCAAGCACATTGACCAGGCATTAGTCTGCTTGTTCATGCTGCATCTGTCAGTCTGCAGTGAGAGGGACTGAGGAGAAGAGGACCAGTCTCCAGGTCTGACTGCTGATCACATACACAAAAATAAGAAAGTATGAAAAGAAGTGTTAGGGAAACTAATGTAAACCTGAGGGAGAGGATTATATTGTGAAATATATTTTGTTTCTCATTTTGCTAACAGTATCTCTGGAACAGCTGGGAGGTGTTTTCCCAGAGTCCCAGGCACACATCACATCGGTGTTTAATTGTGAATCTTGTCTTCGGCTTCACTGGGAGTAGGATCCTGATCATGCTGCCATAGTTAATTTCCCTTTGTGTTCTGTGTTTCATTCTTTACTCCCCCCACCCTTTCTTCATCAAATATAATCTTCTTCTGTCTAAAATAATCTAATAATATGTGAGCATTGAAAGTGGCTTTTGTCAGCTAATGAGCAACAGCTACTTAGAGAGTTGGTAGGTTGCTGCCTTTGTCAGCTAACGAGCAGCAGATGGTGCATTTTCAAAGTATGGCACATCATCCTAGCTTACTGCCTGACACGATAGGAGCCAAAATTAAAGCTGTACCAAATATCCAGACATTTCTGATTATAACCCCCCCCTCCACCACCACCTTGGGGGAGAAGAAACTTTTTTCTGCCAGTGCTGTGTGCTTTCAGAAATGTGTCTGTAAACCAACAGTGACACCCAGTGACCAGCCACGTTTATCTTTGCTATGCATGACCATTGCATTTAAAGGTTAGAATAGCTAAGCAGAAATGGACTGAATACTAATTTGGTGCTTAATTTTGTGGTGCTTTTAGTGTAAGAAGGAAGGAATTTGTGAATGCCTTCACTGCAATCTGTTCTTGGAATATGAAAATAGAGCAGACTTTATGGCATTGTAAGTGGTTTCTTAAATATTCAGATTAAAATGAATAGTTGCTGATTCACAATGCACCTGAAGACTGCTTTGTGGGAGGGGTGGGTGGCATGTGCACAATCTGTTGCTCTCAGATTCCAGGGTCTTCAGCCTGGACTACACATCCCTACTCTACTGTTGCTTCCTTCGGTCATGTGGTGATTCACCTATGGCAGCTTTGGGGAACTGGATCCTTCCAGCAGACTGGATCCTCATCTACACACATCTTACCATTCACCAAGTCTGACAGGTAGGGCAGCCTACCTGTCTTTTTTTTTTAATGATATTTTATTAAAGTTTCCAAATTATAACAAAACAAATGAAAAAAGAAAAAAGAAAAGAAAATAGAAACAGTTAAAAACACATTATTTTTCGTAACATATCTTCATACACTTATTTCCCCAGACCTCCTCATCCCTCCCTTTTTTGTATTCCAGTTCAATTTGTTAGTTCAGCAAATCCTTACCATCAAATTTTTACCCTATTCTAATCTTTCATTACATTACCTTACTCTATTCTCCTCATTGTCTTATAAAAGACCTTAACCTAAATTTTGTTTTTGATAACTTCTCTTAACTGTTATATTCTTTCCTAATCCCTTAAACTTTTATACCAGAGCCAAGCAATTTCATTTCATGCATCCTTCTAATATTCATCAATTATATAAAATTGTCCTAATAACAAAAGATAAAAGTCTTCATGCAACGTCCCTTCCCCCAGGTCCCGGGTTTGTCAGTCCATTTATCCCATTAAGCTGACACATTAACCTGGTGATCTTATATCCGAGGCTCTTAAATCCCTTCCATATCCCTTCCACTGTTTTTCTTCATGTTTTCTTTTCACACGTGTGGTCTCCAATTTAATAATGCTTTTACCTCCTTCCAACCAAAAGGTCCCTTTTCCACAGTCCAAACTGAGCTCCATGTAGTACTTAAATGCATGTTTCAAAGTCCCTCCAAACTTTGAGATCCCCATATCTCCAAGCCTCTCACAATCCACTACCACACTCAGAAAGTCCATATGTCCCTGTTCAGGGGGGTCAATCCAACCCCCCATTTCCAGTCCAGTCGAAACTTCATCTTTCCGAGTCTGATTTTTACGAAAGTCAATTGCCAATTCCAAAGGTTCATGTTCCTGCAGGGCCGCAACCTCCATCTGTGGCTCCATTTCTGACTCCCAAAGTTCAGCAGAATCTTCTTCTTTCCTCTGTTCTGACAAGGCACAGTCCTGGTATAATTCCTGGGTAAATTCCATACTTTTTTCTACTGCGTGTCCAAGATTTCCCACATTCTGCTTAAGATTTCCAACCAAATCAGTCATCAAATTCATTCCCTCATGAATTTCTTCCAGTAAAGCATTTGTTTTGAGAAAAGCGCATAACAACATTTCTGAGCACATTGTCCTTCAAGGTCACCACTCAATTCCCACGGGTTATACTGTAGCGGCTGGAAATTCCCTAGTTACAGTTTCACTATCCCCCCCTAGAGGGAAAGCTTCTGTTGCAAATTGCAAATCCAGCCCCAAAGTTTCTTTTACTTTTAGATACTTTGTCTATCGTTGTTATTTTTAAGTTGCAAAAAAAAAAAAAAAAGACAGTGGAATTCCAGTTTTTCCCCTTCTTTTAGCTATCTGTCAAACAGCTTCTATCCTGGTCAATGAGCTTCAAACGTCAATCCTGACACCCCGCTCCCTGGGTCAGGATGGTGGAAAATTACTTTATTTTAAACTTACTTCTGCAGGCAGCCTACCTGTCAATCACCTGACATCACAATGATGACCTGTGGTTCGAAATTAAACCATGCTGGCAAATATGGGGGTGCAGTGCTTCCCAAGAACCAACTGGTTTTTGGAGCTTGGGAACAGCAGCACAAGAAGCTTTACAAGCACAGCCAATCAGCCTGCAAAGCACCTCCTTCTGTCCAAGCACCACCTTTACCTATCCCATTTCTGGCATCATATATGGCTGTGATTTGTCTAAAATGGCCCGGCGGCCAAATGGCGAAACCTGGCAGGCCTAATTAGGCCCATAGACCAGAGGATCCTCATCCCTGACCTTTGAGCTTGCTACTCTGAAGGTACAAAAGGAGGCCTTGGCAAGCCACATGTAGTCTTTGTTTTGTTGTTGCTGCCTTAGGGGATACACTGAAAAAACCCAGAAAAGGGTCCTGTTAGAATACTCCCCATTAAGAAGTTACACCAATGATCCATCTAGCTCAGTGCAGCAAGGCAGTGCTGGGGTCTTTTACCCACACTACAGTAAACATATGAGGTTCTAGATTAAGAAACTGAGGTTCAGACCTTCAAGAGAGCATCCTGGAAATACTGCCTGTTTCAAATGCAGGGCTACCTAGACAGGCAAAGACAAGCAAAGACAAATGGGACAATTTCATATATCACAGGTCTACCAATGACTAATAGCTACATGGATTTTTCATGTTCGGAGGCATTATACCTCTAAAAATCAGTTGCTAAGGGATAAATAATGGAGGTAGACTATTGATCTCAAGTTATTTGGTGATCAGGTCTGTCTGGCCACTGTTAGAAATGAGATTTTGGATTCCATGGCCTGTTTGTCTGATCCAGCAGGGTTCTTCTTACCTTAGCCTTGTCTAGCTTTATCTGCTCTGTCAGTGGTTCACCATTGACTACAGTGGGGGTATTTCTCAGCACTGTGAACTGATTTCATAACTGCAAGCTATGAACCACAAATCTGGAATCGCTCACTACTTCCTGTCCAAAGAGCACCATTAGAGCTGATTACCATTTATTTCAAAGTGTTCAATAAAACCACATACTTTCATGTCTCTACACTTAGCACTTGAAAATTTGCTTCTTCTAAAAATGTTGGACAAATGTTCCCAAGAAGTAGGAAGAGAACTCTACTGAGTATAAAATTGCTTGCAGATCAACCAGGTTTTTTTTATCTAGCTCTCATGCCGTGACAATTAATAGTCTGGTTGAGCAAATTCCCATAGAAAGTGCTCCTTTTACTGACTTTCAAGTGCCCTCTGAGTTTATAGTATAATGCTTTCTTCACCTTTTGATTGTAGAACCACCAACCAGGCAACATCATGTAATGCTCTCATTGTCACTGTATACATTTGTAACAGGTTTTGCTGCCTAACAAATTCACAGAGAAAAAATATAAAGAAAATTGTACTAATTATATACACAATGTTATCTGAGAAGATGAATACAGTATTAAAGGTTTAGTCTGCAGCCAGGAGTTTTGATTGTTGTACTGTTAAAAGTACATCAATACCAATTTTAGCTCCAAATTCTGAATTCAAACAGAATAATTTATTCGTGAACTATTGATATAACTTTTTAAAGGGCACATTTACTGAAATGGCCACAAGTGAGTAGCTTTTAAATATATTTCATATTACAAAAACTTGCAGCTGCTTTTTAAAAACATTAAAGGAGATATGAAAGCACTTAAAATTAATACATTCTGCCACTTCTTGTCAAAAGGAAAGCCTGTTTTAAGCCTCAGTCCCTGTTACTGTAACAGACCAGAACCCAAACAGCTTCAATGATGTAAGCCTCATCTCCATATCCTGTACAAATGTTGACCTTGTAAAGAAGCAACTGGTATGGAATGAAAACCAACTAGCCCTAAGTAAAGTCTGGAGAAGCCCTTGTCATCTTTGCTGTCTGGACTTCAGATTTTAGAAGGAATTATTGCCCTGGGGAAACGGCTAAGATCACTAAGTTTCAGCTCTCATGATCAAAGTCTCTTTCCAAACACACACCATTTTTTATGCAAGCTGAATGTTCCCTTCCCTTCAGTGTACCTTCAGGACCTTTTTAAAACAGGAAGGGGAACATCAGTAGAGCTTGCTACCCCAAAGGAAGTGCCTTCTGCTGTCCTCCTGCCCATTTTCACTGGACTGGATATCCCAGTATTGCCTTGAACTGACACTTTCAGGAGGATTCTGAATAAGCTGAACATGTAGGGACACAGTCTAAATGGATTCAGTCTTCATCAAGCCAGGGACTATTAAGGCATAAAGCTTCCAATAATGAAAATGTTTTTGAAATCAACTGCATCATTAGAAACTTAAGGGCCGGAGCTTACATTCTACGAAGGATGACAGTAAGCTTTTGGTATCCTATTAAATATCGCCTATTGTTGGTTCCTTAAATGCTACTGTTAGAAAAGTCCCCCCACCCACCAAACTAACTAAACTGTACCTTAGTCATTCTCTGCTACTCAGGACTACACTGTGCCGTCCCCCAAAGGTTGTTGAATTCCTTAACTGGTACTTTTGTCAATCTCCTTTCTCTATAAAGCTAGTAGTAGTAAATCAGTTTACATAGAATCACAGAATTGTAGTGTTTGGAAGAGACCACAAGGGTCATCTAGTCCAACCCCCCCCCCCCCAATGCAGGAATCTTTTGCCCAAAGTGTGACTTGAACCCACAACCCTGAGATTAAGAGTCACATGCTCTACCTGCTGAGCTATCCCAGCTGCATATCTCAGGCAATATTTGGCTTAAAGCACCTCTTTAAAAAGAAACACTGAATAATATTAAACAACCACACTAGAAGAGAGTGAAACTGCAAAACGCTTTCTCTGATAGCTACTTATGATCTTGTTTGCAATTATTATGGTTGATTTTGCTTGGAATTATCCACACAGGAGTCAGAGGCTAATTAATCAATTTCATGTACAGAAACTCATGAAGGGCATTAAAGTAGCTCAGTCTACTCTTCTAGAAATGCTAACCTTGAGCACTCATTTACAGGTCTGGGTATTTTGTTAGGCAGAATAAGGATTTCACTTGCTAAGAAATGTGGCTTCTGTTGCAGTAGCAACATGTGAAAACACTGGGGATTGTCTAAAGCTGAGCCTTCCCTAAACAATTCAGCAGTAGCCTAGGAGTCAAAGATCAGCCAAATAACATCTGCAAAGAATGTTGTGGCCTTTTTATAGAGCAACAGAAGTTTGGCTACAATCTGCACACCTACATGGAAGGAAGCTTCATTGGAGCAGTGGGATTTACTTCTGAGTAAGCATGCTGTGGCTCATGCTGTTTTTATTATCCTGCTCTGTCTGAGCACAACATGAACACTCCCAATGTTGATGGCTGGAGAGGGTTAGGATGCAGCATTGGTGAGTTTCCCTTGGCCTCCACTGAATGCCATCACTAGGTGGGTAGAGGAGGTAGTGTCTGCAGGATGGAAGCCTTTGCCTGGTTGGACAGAAAGCTGCCACCCGAAGTAAGTTTCAAAATAGGATGTTTCCTAGGCAGGCTGTGGATTTGATGGATCCTGAGGCACCTAAAAAAAGAACACAGGCTGGTGCCACCCGGCAGGATTTAGACAGCGGCTGCTGATCTACTGTGCCAACCAACCCTTCCTGTCATTTTCCACTTGTCATAACTCTGTGCACAGTACATTGCCTGCAACACTCTACAGTGTGTTACCTTGTTTAAGATGGAAACTGTCTGCCATCTGCTCAACTTTAATAAGAACGATGTGCAGTTACAGCAGAAATGGCCATTTGCCAAAGCAAATTAGCAGCATTGGTCCAAGCAGAAGATGCTCTATTGTCACTTAATGGGATGGTCTATTAGAAGCTGGAGTGCATGGATTTCGTATTGGAATGCCAAGATTTAGAATGAGTTCTTCCTGTAGAAAGAATAAATGGATGAGATTCACTTGTAATAAAGATCTGGAGAAATCGCTGTAGCTCTGTTGGTTAGAGCTTGCGGCTGATAATTCTATGGTTGCAGGTTCAGTCCCCATATGAGACAGCTGCATATTTCTGCATTGCAGGGGGTTGGACTCTACAATTCTATGATGGCTCACTAGAGCAAGTTACGCATGTCATGCTGCTGCAAAGATCCTGCATTCAGCACATTGTGGTGACTTTATGATGGATAGGTTTGGTTTCTATGAATCCTTTCCCTTCCAGGCCATTGTAAGGATCTAGTGGTTTTAAAGCATTGTACAACATACTAATCTGCGACAAAAATGAAATTGTGCTTTATATTGTTGTACGTTGAGCCTGAAAGCTTTGAGACTTCTATTCACATTTTTTATTTGTTCTGTGCTTGTTTGGTTCAGTGGTGTTGAGGAAATATGAAACCCATTTATGATCTGAACTGGGGAGAGAAAAGCAATGCCAAGTGTTAATAAAGAAATTAATAGCGTGAGAAGATATTAAGCCCCAAATGTGTCTTCAGGAAACAACAGCAATGATAAACTGGCTGCAACAACACCATGTAGATGATTCTGCAGGTGTCTGCAATCATGCTGGTTTGCATATGTTATGAAATCAAATATGACAATGTTTGGCTCCATAGAATATATTCTGTAATAGAGAATGTAATGATGGAAAGTGCATTGAATTTTTTCCAGGGGGCTTAGATCCACATAAAGTGCTTGCTCTAAGCAGAATTGCTAAAAATGGCTGAAATGCTTTCTGCCAGGATTTGATTAGCTTCCTTGGTGACAGACAGTGATAGTGGAGGAGAAATGCAGAGGACCTTTTCAGAGCAGGAGTGACAGTGTCATCTGCTGGAGAGTAGTGAAAATAGATGGACCCTTCTTCATTTGGCATGTGAACAAGGTGATAATGAGTCTTTCAAGTTGGTTTGTGACAGATTGGCATAAAGGAAGTTGGAAGATGATGAAGATAAGGAGAGGCTAGATACTACTTTCCTTTCCTTTGATGGAGTTCCTGTACTTCAGTTTATATGATAATAGTCCTTTGCTGATTAAAAGCAAACCTTTAGGTTTAGCAACGTTTAGGTTGTATTGCAAAGGACGCGGGTGGCGCTGTGGGTAAATCCTCAGCGCCTCGGGCTTGCCGATCGCATGGTCGGCGGTTCGAATCCCCACGGCGGAGTGAGCTCCCATCTTTCGGTCCCAGTTCCTGCCCACCTAGCAGTTCGAAAGCACCCCTAAAGTGCAAGTAGATAAATAGGTACTGCTTTCTAGCAGGAAGGTAAACGGCGTTTCTGTGTGCTGCACTGGTGCTGGCTCGCCAGCTGCAGCTTCGTCACACTGGCCACGTGACCCAGAAGTGTCTTTGGACAGCGCTGGCCCCCGGCCTCTTAAATGAGATGGGCGTACAACCCTAGAGTCGGACACGACTGGCCCGTACGGGCAGGGGTACCTTTACCTTTTAGGTTGTATTGCAGCTGGCTGAACATCATTTGCTATAGCCCATTGTGTTTTACAAATTGATCCTATGCAGACAGAAGTAAGTACCCTTGAGCACTGCCTGCATTTTTGTGATCATCTTCGGGGTGTAGCTATGGGAAATGTCCTGATGAGCTCTGGTGTTATCACTGATGACAGCTTTCTTTCTTCAAGCCTTTCTTCCTTCTCTTTTTTCTCTTTCTGAAGACAGTTTATCCAGACAGTAAATTCATTTCAGTGGAAGAACTGTAGAGAGATGATTGAAGAAGCTGCTGAGGAGATTTTTAAATTTTTTTTAAATTGGAGTCTCCTTGCTAGATGGTGCAGAGTGTAAAACTGAATATCTTAAGAGTGCAGTGTTTATGACTGCCAAGAACTTTCTGGGGCCAGTAGATTATTGCACAAAACTGTGTCTCTTTCGGCCTTTATTTTGTGCTTCTCTACCGGATCTACTGGACCAAGGAATAAAATGTGAAGTTTGCATTGTAGAAAAGTCCAAAATGAAGAAACAGTTTTGGGAAATAATGAGCCAGATGTTGTTGTTGTTGATGATGATGATGTTGATCATGGGGGTGCATGTTTACCAATTAACCAATTTTATTTACTTACTAAATACCATTAGCAATATAATTCTGGGAATTATTTTCTAAGCGAAGTATACTTTGAAGAACTAACTCCTATTTCAGATAGTTGCCTCCTTCTCATGTCTCCTCATGTCTCAGGACAGGATATGATGACTTAGGAATGATTTTTTACAATAATTTTAATATTCAGTCCTCCAAAGGTTGATATCTTTGCACACTATGGGGTGGGTTCAGATGTCTGAATGCTTCCACTTATTTCCAAAATGTGTCAAGACTCTTGACTATTTGCTTTCTTCTCCATCTCTCCCCCTAAAGGTTTGGCAGGCAGCGTCAAGTGTAAACACATAGCAAAGATCTCTTTGCCACCTGGTTGTGACTCAAATATTTATTATTGTGTGTTGAATAGCTAGCTAGAAAGTTTACTCCTGTCAAATTCCACTTGCATAGTCTATGGCACAATATACTGGGAGTATTTTGTAAATAATCATCAATTTAGAACAATGACATTCCTCTGAGATACATAAATACCACCCCTATTTTTAGATAAGTGGCACCAAGACAGGCTTGAATGACTTGCCAGCAAAAGGAACAGAACTCCATGAGCAGTGTTTCCCACTACTACCTGACAAGCATTGGACTGTTCAGTAATTCTCATAAGTACTATAGCAATCTTTTGGAAGCAGATTGTTTTCTACTGCATATAGATGAGTACATGAATAAGTCAGCATAATGGAACTGATGCAGAATTTGTCTTCCAGCATGTAATGTTGTTGTTCAGACTTTAGGAAACAGACAACAAAAATAGATCAAAAGTTTTACTTGTATAGAATCATAGAATTGTAGAGTTGGTAGGGACCTTGAGGTTGGTAGGGACCTTGATCCCAACTAAAGCATCCATGCTCACCCTCCAGTAAATTCTGTCAATACCCAAACACTCCTCTATGTTTAGAATTTATTGGAGGATACGCATGTAAGTAGATGCTGCACATTTTAAAGCTGTTTTGGTCTTCCTGTTTTTTGTTGTAGTGTGTACACTTGGTTATTTCATTACACTTAAATCTCTGTCAACAGGGAAACTTTCAGTTTTCAATTTCATTTCTCCCTCTAATCAATTTTTTGTCTTCGGGAAGTTATGATATTGGTTATAACAACAGACAAAAATTAAAAGATGAAAAACGAAACTATAGCATAGGCACGTTGGATGAGTAGTTAAAACAACATAGCCCAAGTAAAGATTAGCAACTTTATCAGATCATCTAGTACCATATTTGCCCTAGGCTTGTGACGAGGGTTGCCTTGAAAATGATGGTTCCAATCTATATGTCATAAATGAATGTCAAATCATTTTATATATGATATTTTTTATAAGTGTCTGGACATCCTAGTCCTTGCTGGAATCTCAAATTATGTGTGATTTTTCTCCATTATAGCTATATTCCAGAGTGAGTGGTACCAAGTGTCCAGTGTAAGATTTGGGACTGTTTTCCATTGAGTTGCAATTGCTATTCGTGTTGCCAAGATCAACCAATTCTTTTGACAATATATATACATTGACATCATCAAAAATACTCAGTAACATTTATTTTGGACAACAAACAATCGTTTCCTTAGTAATATTTTACATTTCTGTCAAAATTAAATTCCAGAAATCTTGCATCAACTGACATTCCCACCATAAATGATAATATGTACCAAGTTCATTACAACCCTTCCCATCAGTTAGGTGACATAGAAGAAAACATTTTTGGCATTTGCCAAGGAGTGCGATACCATCTGTGTAGTAATTTTAAGGAGTTGTCCCTAACAAAACTGGAAACAGATTTTAAGGGTCGTGATTCCCAAATTTTATTGCAGTCCTTGGGAAGAATTTGCGTGCCAATATAGAGTTCCCACATCTTTTTAAGGGTTTCCATAGGGAGTTATGACATTGTTGTCGCTATCCAGAGGGAGTGAAAGTTGGTATTCAAGAACAAGGAATACTAGTTGCCTCTTCTTTCAAACTGTGGAGCTGTCATACATTTAGCCCCAGTCATATCCAGTGGTGTGATTACTGTATCCATGTAAATGCCTTGCCAAGAGTAACCAAGTTCTACCTCTGTGAAAATCAGTAAAAAATGTGCTTCCTTGCTGGAGAAGACATGAACACAGCTTCCAAAATGTTGTTTCTCCACCACGCCCAACATTTGAGGGTGGGGAATGGGGAACCTAAGGAACTCTGCAAAAACTACAGTGTCCAGAAGGGTATCCAGTTAGTTTGTTGTTGAGAAAACAGCAGAATATTGTGGTACCTTGAAGACTAACAGCTTTTTTATGGCATAAGCTTTTATGGAACAATAGGGGAACAGCGTAGCAGGACACACTGTGCTTGGTATTTATACTTGAACAACAACAACAAAAACAAAACATTCCAAAATCTCCAGATAGCAATTTATCAGGGAATTCAAATCTGTCACCTCTCAAATGGTTATTGTGGACTTAAAAAAAAAATCACAATACAAAAGTAAATTAGGTTACCAATGCCCCACAAAATATGGCAAGTACAAACTCTTATGGTGTTTTGGTATTTGAGGGCTTATTTGCATGCCCAGGCCTTTAGAGCAGACTTTGACAACTTTGTGCCCCCCCAGATGCTTTGGAGTACAATGTACAGCACCCTTGAAAACTGCACAGCTATTTAGAAGCTGTTGGTTAAAATCTGCAAGCTCCAAAGGGACTTGGGTAAGATAAGCTGCTGTGTCGTGGGATGTCTCCGTGTGTATGAGGTCAATAACCTACCGTCCATGACACAGAATGGACGAGTTCTCAGCTATCATACAGAGAGCTCCCCAGCTGTTGCTTATGTTACACATGCCATCAAGCTGAAATTTTTGAGAGTTAATAGAAGTCTGTTTTTAGAAGACTTGAGTGGATTGAAGCAGATGTGGAGCTTAGGGCTAAACTAGACATGACACGCAATTGCTTGCATCCTTCTCCTAACTTCTTATTTTGTTTAACCAAAAGCAGCCTCAGGAGGCTGTGAGTTTGAGCAGAAAAAAATGACAAAACTGAACGAGTGGCTTAACCCTTTCCTTTTGGTAGTTTTCCTGCTCAAAATCTCCACAACTGCTCTTTCCCCATGCAGAAAAATATATCCGTATTTTTTTCACCATGTTTCTTGCATCTTTTTGGGGGTTTTTTATTTTTTTGTAGGGGGTAGAGGGCATCAGGAGAGGGTTAATGTTAGTGGAGAAACAGGACATGTGGGGTGGTGGTGATGAAAATGAGAATGAAAAGTGTTAAGCAGCCATTTTCCTGCTTGAAGTTGCAGCCTCATGAGGCTACAGAAAAAAGAAAAAAAGAAAAGAAAAAAGAATTCAGGAGAAAGATATGATCACATGTCACACTTAGCTGAGACTTTACTGTCCTATTCCCAGTTCATTTTAGCCTTGTTTGGATGTTTCCTTTCACATGATTTGCAATTTACAATCATGTGAGGGGAAGAATGGGGCAATGCCTGCTTGTCCATTCATTGGGCTAGGGCAGGGGTTGGCAAGGTTTTCCTTGCCTGGGCCACTTCACTCCCACGGAGATCGCTCCTTGGGCCGGATCACATCTGCGCAGATGCAGTTTTCGGCATCTGCACAGACACGATTTTCAGCTCCATGGAAGCGAGTTCCCGCTCCACAATGCGCCAGTTTAGCACAACGAGCGGGGACTCGCCAAGTGAGTGGCTCGAGGGCCGTTTAAATGACACCCGTGGGCTGCAGGTTGCTGACCCCTGGGCTAGGGGATCTCTGTAGAGGAGAGCAGGGGGTGAGGGTAGGACTAGCCTCTCAGCCTTCCCATTGTTTATCCTGTATAGGGCTTTCAAATTGCTTGTTTTAGAGTACCGTTTCCCTGTCCTATTGCTGTGCATGGATGGAAAATGCTTTGCTTCTGGGAATTGATAGATGATGTAACACTGTGGTTTTCAGCCAGTGTGCCGTGGCCCCCTAGGATGCTTTGAGTGATGGTGAGGGGTGACACAGGCAAAGTGGCCTTTGTCCCTTTTTCTTTCCCTCCCTTTTATGATGCCCTCTCACGTCTCTGCCTCCCAAAGGCTTTCACAGGTGTTTATTGCAGCAGCCCTGGCTACAAGCTCTGCAGGTGAATGCTGCTTCTGGGAGGAATCTCCGTTTGAGGCGGGGATGGGCAGCTCAGAGATCAGGGATGGCACAGCTTGCTGCCCGGAGGACTCCAAAGGAGAGGGGAAAGAAGACTGAGGGAACACTCCATAAGGAAGTATGTTCGAAAAAGGGTGAGAGGCTGCCAGCTCTGCAGGCAAGGGGTGACACAACTGGGCTCCTCTGATGTAACAAATTAAATCTGGGGATACTAAAGGAATTCTTTTCTTGGGAAGGTTCTGAAAATGTGTTTGTTGAAATTGTGTGAGCATTTACAAGGCTCCTTCCCATCTCTACTGACCCAAGTCATCTTTTGCTTTAGGTAGTTGGCTAAAAGAGTATTCACCCCTTAGCCTCACTGTGAGAAATACAAACTACTACTACTACTGTGGGCTTTTGATATTCTCCGAATAAATGAGCGTATGGGAAATCAAGTGCGCCCCCCCCTTGCAGTTGTGCTGCTGTGTCACATTACAAGGTGCTTTTAAGCTAGTAGCTCCACCAGAGCTGTCTGAGGCACCTGATGAATCAAGTCACATGGTGCTGATTTTATGGGAATTCTTCAACATCTGAAGAGTGCCTCTGCTGCAGCAGTACTGCTGGAGTTTGTTGTGGGCAGCCTGGCAGAGAGGGGTTAAGGATGAGTCGCTGACAATGAAGCATTGCAGTTCTGTTCACAGGACAATGAGCCTGTGCACCAAGTGGTTGCTTCTGCATGAAAAGGGACCAAGGTTGTAATAGGCCAAATTCATCATCAATTATTATCTGACTGAGACTAATGCTCCTGATACAGCTTCTTCCTGATATTAACTCAGGGATCTCCTGAGGCAACATTCTTGTGTGACACAGTTCTGATAACTTTAATGCATAGTAGTTTACTCCTAGTGGTGATTTGTCACACTAACAGACAATGTTTAGGAGAATTGCTTTAGTAGTTGACATAGTTTGGTGGGAAATATTTGGACATCTAATTTCAAAGTATGTGTTACTGGCCCTAAGAGCTAGCAAAAATGACATATTACCCTTCTGGTTTTTCCAGAGATGTCTGTCCAAGTAGAAGAATAATACTCTATAATTGTCTGTGTACTTCATATTACATCTCTATGTTTCTGCTGCACACTTTTTAAAAAGTTTGTTGCTGGAAAAATCATAAAACAGATTAATCTTTAGAGAGAAGGAAAGTTTTATATATATATATATATATATATATATATATATATATATATATATGCCCTGAAACATAGTAATATGTTCCACTGCTAACCAAGGCAACAGTGTAGTGTTTGCCTTTTCTGTTTTGGAACAACAACTACTTAGTTATAACAGACTGCGTTTTATGGAGAAATTTTACCCCCAGGTGGAAGATGACTTGCACAAAGGATCATAAAATAAACTGCAAGTGGAAAAGGTCATTGCATCATTAGATCGTGTTTAAAATGGCATGGTCATTTTTGTCTTAAAACAGAAAAGGTGTTATGAAAATAGGGGTGCTTTGTTAGTGATGGTGGCTTTTATGGTCCATGACGGATTCAAGTGCTGCTGCTCTGGTTTTGGCATAGCACTCAAGGATCTGCTGTAACCATTTTCTTTTTCTTTCTCTAACATTTCTCTTCCATGGGTCTGAGGCAGCTTTCTGAGGCACCTGCTTAATATACATATGCTAACAAAACCCAGTCACGTGCCATGGATGGCGCTTTCCTTGCTTCTTGCTTTTCCCTCTGTCTCCTTTCCTTGTCTTGATGCCATCTGTTCTGATGCCATAGTGGGCTTGTGTTAGTCATAGAATCCTGACTTCTGTGACTATCACTGATATAGATGTTCACGGATCACAGAAGGACTGCTCTGTCATATTTCAGGCACCTGAGTCTTTAGAACAGGGATGGAGAATCTGGTTCTCCAGAGGCCGTTGGCCTATAGTCCCCATCACTCCTAATAACTGGCCATGCTGTCTGAGATTGATGGGCATTGGGAGTCCAATAACATCTAGAGCATATTATAACTCAAATTCAGATCCATCAAATGACACCACACGGCTGGTTATTGGTCAAGTGTACTCAGAACCACTTTACAGAAAGGGACCAGTGAATTCTGTTGCTTATATTAGGGTCACAAATGTGCAGTTAGCCATGTTACGATGTTATCTTATACAAGGCTGTTCCTGTAGGAGGAGGTTTGTCCTATGAGAGTCAACCAAGGCAACCTTACCATTGGATAACACTAGCCATGTGCTTGAGACAAGAGGTCATAGAATAGTTTCTTAGTTTAGAGTAGTCTATACTGCTCTTATACCTACCCCACTCAACATTGCTTGTACAAGGAATTCTACTGCTTTAGGAGTGGTAGGGATTGAAGGCAGGATGGATGTTGTAGAGCAGGCGTTGCCAACCTTTTTGGAGCAGTGGGCACATTTCGATTGTTGAGAAAGTGGTGTGGGCACCAGTCACAAAATGTGGCTGCCATTGGGACAAGGCATAACACAACATGACTGCTGTAGGCATGTCCTAGCATAAAATTAGAGAGAGTACAGTCATTGCTGCTCCCTTTAGACTCCCTGGACAACTATATTCTTGCTGCGTAAAGTCATCTATCTCCTCCAGATCCTGTATGTGGAGATCACACAATACTGGCCCCTCCTCCTCATGATGCTATTGCTATCGAATTACAGGGAGCACTCCCCAGTACTGGGGAAAATATCCACACTCAGGCTTTCTTATGCGTACCACACACATACATACCATAGATACATATCTGTGCATCTTTCTCATGCACACTTACAGCATACTTGAGTGTAACCCCCCCCCCCCAAGTCCATTCAGAAAAATTCCTCTGTGGGTGAATAAAGTACCTGGCATTAAAAAAGCCCTACCAAACCGGGGGGGGGGGGGCAGCAATCTGGTACATGTGAACACTATGCTGGTAATCTCTGTTGTAGACCTTCTAGCCAAGGTTGCATGCTTGAATGCTACCCACATCAGAACTGCTTATACATGAAGCATGGACCTAATAAGGAGTGGAATGTTGTATGAATATGGCCTCAGAGTTCTTCATTGGGTAGTCAGGCTGCTCTAAGAACACTGATTTATTTAAAACCCTGGAGACAGTAGGATTCAGCGTTTGCAGTTTCCACAAACCAAATGTAAAAAGACCATTCACTCTAAAGGATATATCAACTTGTTGCTTCCCACAAGGATATTGAATGAGGTAGCAGATCTCAGTGTAACCACACATTCTTATTCATAGTTCAGTTTAATTTAAAATTTGGAGGAGAATTCACTGTTTATACAGTATTTCTGTTTAAAAAATTTCCACTGCTAGAATTGGTATGTCATAGCAGTAACTCACAGATAATTTATTTTCTCGTCTCTTCAAAACGATGGCCTCCTATTTCTGAGTTGTCCTTGGTTCCTGCCCAGAAAAATATGGTAGTTGGTGTGCAAGTGACATTTAGTTGATATGTCTCATTTTCTGCTCTACAAGCTCTGCTAAGGACTAATGCATCTGCAAAGGGTGTGTGCCATAAAGGAATTGCATTACTTTGTTTTTGAAAGATAGTAAATCAGTTTAAGAGTTACTGTGGCTGCTTCTTAATAAAAATCCTTTATACATTATTACCTGCTAGCAGGAGAAGCCTTCAGTTCAATGGCAGTCACTTTAGCTCTGAAAAGGATATTTGTCCAAATGGTTGCTCAGCAAGCTCGGCTTTTGTCTTCTCCATAGCTTCTCTCTTTTTCCCCCTTGACCCTTCCTCCATTTCTCCCTTATTGATCTTCATAAACTGCGTATTCACACATTCATGTTCATCACTGAGTGACTGCTGATTCATTTTGCACTGGTGAATTTACCATCTCAGATGAAACACCATAGACAGGACATATGCCAAATATAGTGGTTTTTCAAGAGAATTATCACATATATGCTGCAGATCATTGACTGATACATACAAATGTGAATCATCTCATTTCTCACTGGCAAAAACCTGGCTGTGTTCAGTTAAGCAAAACACAGGAAAGTCATCATGTTTGCTTTGGCTACGTTCATGTGCAGGTGGTACCCATACTTTGGTTCTGTTCTGTCTCTTTGATTGCATTTAGCATGTAGACTTGTATGGTGTATATAGTATTTTCAGTACATCTGCAATACAGAGGATTTCTTGCAACATTAAGACTGCTTCATCAAGCTGAAAAAAAGTATAGCCTCATTCAGCCAACTAAAAGGTGTGAAGAGAAAATTATACTGTACCTACAAGTCTCACCTTTAATTCTTCTGCACAGACTTACATAGTTGTGAGAGCTGGAGACAGAGTCTGTGGGCATAATTCTCTTTCTACAGACTGATTATCTCCCGTTTAAGGCAGCTGAATAGGGCTTATGTTGCATGAAATTCTATATACTGCATATTCACTGATAATGCTAGTTAAGTAATATTACAGGGATTCTAGAGCATGATATCACACACACGGGGGGGGGGGGAGGGGCTCATTTTAGGCAGCCCTTGAAAACCTTTTTGTCTGGCTCACTTTTATCACTTTTTTTTTGGTCTGGTATTTTATGTGTCTTATGTGCTCCTGTTATTATGTTTTTGGATGCATTTTAATTGTATTTTTACATTATGTATATTATTGTTTGCTTAAAGTTGTAATCCATTTTGAGAGGGATTTTTACTGGGAAGATGGGTTACAAATGCATTAAGTACATGAATCATATAATTAAGTCTCTTTCAGAAAAGTGGGTTCCTTTTCATGTGACCCAGGAAAGAAACCTCTTCGCTGTACAATAAACCCATCTCTTAGTTCACTGCTAATGGATTACCTATGCAAACGTACTATTATAATCTATCTCCTTGGTTTGTTTTAGCCAGTTCTGAATCCATTAAATAACTACACTTAAGGTTTCTAAATGATATGCTTTTGGGTGACTTTCTAGCTGTGATTTTGGAATAGAAGAGGAAAGTGTCAAAGAGGCCAGAAGCTGTGTAGAACAGATCTTGATGAGGTGGTTTGAGAAATTTTCTTGATGAGCTTGAAAGGCTGTGGAAAAATAAAATGTGGTACAAAGGTTACCACTTTGTTTCTCAAATAATACATTTTTGGAAGGAGGATGTCTTGTTCGTGATTTTTCATTAGTGTGCCTTGTTCAAGGAATAGTGTAGTTGTGATTGCTGTGTAATGCTCTGCTGCTCCCAGTTCTTTCTGTTTCCCCCCCAAATCATGTTCTTATGCAGTGATTTCCTCAGCAACTAGTCCAGGGTTGGGAAATTCTGTTCCTCCAGGTATTGTTGACCAGTCAGTATAGCCAGTGGTCAGGGATGAAGGGAGCTGGTCCAGCAACATCTAGAGGGACATAAGTTACCCATCCTTTGCTTTATAGAGTCAAGGGTTGGGCCTCCCTGAAGTCTTCCCCCCCCCCATTAATATATAGCAAACAGTTTCGTATCTGTTGAATTGAAATCTTAAGTGCCAGGGCCTACAATTTAAGTTCGCACTTCCTGCTGGCCTTGTCTTTCAGGCAAGGCATTTCAAATCTCCATCTCTCCCAAACCAGCTCATCCATCCCAAGGGAGAGACAGGTGGGCACAGGGCATCTTCAAGCAGGTACACCCAATGCCTTCAGGCCTGTTCTAGACAGAAAAGATAGGCTTGCCTGTTTGGCTCTGAATGGCCAAGTCTCTTTAAACACTTTGATTATGCATCTGCCAAATAATCCCCAGCCTTCCTCCAAACTATGGAACTATAGAGCTGGGAAAATGGCAAGAATTCCTGTGCAACTGCTGTGAAGTTTCAGAGTCTGGCTGATTGTCATACTTGTCAGAAAACAGTGGTCAGAATGATTAAATCCTGGTGACAATTCAAACACTGGGATGCCTTGTTGGTTAAAACTGGTTGGGAAATTTAAGGAAGCTTGAAATGACTAGAGCACCAATACAGTAGTGGCCTAGCCCTATGCTATATTGATGGCTATATTGATGTCTTAAAAACACACACACACACACACACCTGTGTATCACCAGCCAAGCAAGCGGAGGTAACTATTGCGCTTTAACATTAATTAAAAGTGACTCTTTGGCTTTGACATTAATTCTGTTACTAAACATTTAAACTAAGCTTTGGAAAAATCCTTACTGGAAAAGTCTGAGATGCTTGTGACCAGCTCTGACAGAGGGAGCTCTTTCACCACCCATATTTTCTCCTCCTACAGCAAAAGCCAAATCTAAGTGTGGCTCCACCTTCTTCCCCTGTGCGAGTGGAATTCACTGTATCATTGGCCGCTTCAGATGCAATGGTTTTGCGGACTGTCCTGATGGCAGCGATGAAGAAAACTGCAGTAAGTATATTTCTACCTGTGGGCAGGTTTCCCTTTTTTCGTAAATAAAGTAATTAAATATATTTTATTAATACCCGAAGCCCAAATTCAGCACCACAATCCTTGCTACTATTTACAAGTATTTGGCTTTGTTAGTGGCAGAACCCATCAGAGGCAAACTGATTTTATAAATGGAAAACTCTCTCTAGAATAACATAAGCCCCAACACCTCTGGAGAATCCTGGAGTTTATGTAGATGAGTAGCTTATCTCTATTGCAGTTTTGCTTTTGAAATCCATGGTTGTATTCCAAGTTTACAAGGCACTTCTCTTTGTAGCTGATCTCTTTTAAATGTTAAGGTCACAATAGGGCAGCTCGTGAACAGGTGGAGTTCAGAATGATAATTCATACCATTTAAGTTACCTGTAAGGAACATTTCTTTTATAAAATAAGATTATTCATTATTTTACAAAAGAAATGCCACAGTGTATAAAAGTGCATGTTGTTGGCAGTGGGTTTTTTTTGTAAAGCCTCATTTATCTTTGCCACATAGGGGTCTTAATGGCTGTCATTCTGTGCAATTCTATATTGCTATATTTCATTCTCCCCCCATCTATCTCTGTTAACATTTCTTTCCACTGCATCTTCTGAGATGTCCCCTGAGTCATGTTGTTCCTTGACCTTGTCAACTAAAAAACAATGATTTTTTTTGTTTAGCCTTACAGAGGCAGCACAAATATGAAATATATTTTCCTCATGCCCATTGTTGTTAATATTTTTATTGTTTTTATTTTGCTTTATATACCACCCTTTATCTAAAAATCCCAGGGGAGTGTGCAACATTAAGAGCATAATTTATGCAACATAATAATAAAATAACAATAATAACAGTCCCCCCACGCATACACATTTAAGAAGCCATAGTTTATTTAAAGAAGGTAAAGAAGAATGTTGTTGCCTGGCATCTCAAGACATGTAATGATGCCACCATTTTATATCATCATGCAGTCTTTCTGCCGCTGTGGTTGGTAGAACGGTTGCCATTGTATGATGTACGTACGTATGTATGTATGTATTTTATGTACTGGTGAAGTGAAATTTTGGTTTGGTTGAAAAGAAAGTTGTTTGCCTGTCTGTTTATATATTTCTCATCCCATTCTGTTTCCCCCCAATTGTTTTCTTTTAAATATTTGTTCTCTTGAGCTTCAGTCTCTATCCTGCTTGCCATTTTGTTGAGCAGTGGCTTTCTGGCTTTTGCTACAGCCTGCTGCTCACATTGCCATGCATCAGGAAAGTGCAGACAATATAAAAAAATGACATAGGGAAAATACAAGAGGTGGAGACAGGCATAAAGAGAGAGAAAGATGTGATTGTTTCAGATGCATATATCATTTAGTTGCTGGGTTGGCTGCAGTAAAACAAAACTTTCTGTTCTGTGGAGCGCTGTGTTTCTTGAAAAGTGCCTTTCCCTAAGGAGCAAATACTGAATGTATTGAAGTGTTGTCCTATGGAAACAGACAGGTTAACATTTGACTCGTGTATAGTGGTAGCTCTGTTGTCGAACGCAATCAGTTCTGGAAGACTGTTCGACTTCCGAAACATTTGGCAACCGAGGTGCAAAGGACAGTCGGCAAAGTCAATGGAGAGAAAAAAGAAAAACACGCAGCAGAAGCTGTTCGACTTTTCAGGCGTGTTTGAAAATGGAAGCAAGTACTGCCGGGTTTTCGGTGTTCAAAAACTGAAACATTCAGCTCCCAAGATGCTTGAAAAATGAGGTACCACTGTACTGTATGGGATTTCCCTTGGAAATCCCTTGCCTGTTTGGGTGAAGTCTTAAGTTTAGAGCAAAATGTTGTTCCTTTTGTTTTTACAGCAGCGAATCCCTTGATATGCTCTACTGACCGATTCCACTGCAGGAACGGCTTGTGCATTGATAAAAGCTTTATGTGTGACAATCAGGATAACTGCCATGACAACAGTGATGAGGATAGCTGTGGAAACCCTTCTGGTAAGTAGAATATGATTTTCACAGCCAGGTACAGAATTCTCTCAACCTCATTCTTAATTAACCATATTGCTTTCTTTGCCTGTGTTGAAACATTTTAGCATTCTATTATTATTATATAAATTATATTTAGGGAGTTCTGGACAAACATGTCTATCATTTCTTGATTTTTTTTTTCAGAGCAAGCCTCAACTTTTTTGTCAAAATAATATGCTATTTATCTCCCGTAGTGTCTTCTCTGTGAATGTCACAAATTCTTGTAAGTACTGCATGGTGTGTAGCAGACATGTTGCCAGTTCCATAACCATGAAGATCATTTCAGATCAAATCTCCACCAGGAAATTTCTTGGCTTCAGCAAGAGCTTTGGGAACTGTACACAAGGTGTCACAGTCAACAAACCAAGTGGCTTGTTGGTCCTTAGGACGTCAAAAAACAACATGCCCAAATGCCCCTGGAAGTTCAAAAGAAGCAAGGCATTAAGACAACAGCATTCACCTGTTTGTCACCAGTGTTTGGTATTCAGAGAGGGCGGGCGGTTGTTGACCAGTGCCTAACCTTCAGAAAGCAACATCTAAGAGTCTGTCATACCCAGGTGTTGTGGAAGTGCAGTACAACTCCAAAATCAATGCCTAACCCTCAAAAAACCATGTCTACAACCTTTTGTAGAGAGCCAGTGTGGTGTAGTGGTTAAGAGCGGTAGACTCGTAATCTGGGGAACCGGGTTCGCATCTCCGCTCCTCCACATGCAGCTGCTGGGTGACCTTGGGCTAGTCACACTTCTTTGAAGTCTCTCAGTCCCACTCACCACACAGAGTGTTTGTTGTGGGGGAGGAAGTGAAAGAAGAATGTTAGCTGCTTTGAGACTCCTTCGGGTACTGATAAAGCAGGATATCAAATCAAAAAGGCAAAGGCATTTTGCAGGCAAGTGGCACATATGAAAGAAGGAGAGGAATTGGGTAGAACTGTCTTCAATATTTTTTAAAAGCTAAAACCCACGTGTTATCAACACAGGTGATGTGGAGGTGTGTACTGTCTTTAATATAACTCTAAAGCCAATATTGATAAAGAAGTGTGAAAATGAATAAAACAAACTCTTCCATATTCCCAGTTCTGAGGATTTTCTGTCACTTTGTGTAGGTTTCTAAATGTGACTCTAAGCAACAAAACATGTGCACACAAATGTAAAAGGGAAACAAACAGGTGTGTTTTAAAGATGCTTTATAATGCCACGTGCTATCCATGTGAATTCTAATATATACTTGCAGAATTTCTGAGACCCTGTGAAGAGAAAATTTTTAACAGTGGCAATTAATTCACAGAAAATAACTTTGTCAGCTTCTCTGGGGGTTTTTGGCTCAGTTTCACCATCTACAAAATGAAGTTGTTCACCCTCTCTTTACTGTTCAGGGGTCTCAGATGGAATACATTGCAGTATACTTTTCTAAAGTCCCAGTCAAATATACTGCAGAGAATCACGAAAGCTTTGTGGTTATGCTTGTTTTTTATTAAGGTAGTTCATTACTTCAAAGCCATATATGGTCCCTTTCAAGCCTATGCCTCCTGTGTTCGTATATGTATTGGTATCTTAAGTTGTATGCTCAAATGAACTTTCTTCTGAGAAGTCCGTAGGTTTGCATTGTAAATCTTTTCTTTTTCTTTACCTTATTTAAAATGAAGCAATTGCGTGTTCGCATTATCCATTCAAGTATTTCCTTAAATTTAACAGTAATTCCATAGCCACTTCATCCCCCCCCCTCAAATATCCCCTCCCCCATTTGTGTGTGTGTTCTGGAAATAGTGTATAAATAAAGTCCACCGCAAAATCTGCTGTTGCATCAATCCCAACTTTCCTAGTGGACTTCTGTGCCCTCTCACATGCTTGTTAAAAGCTCTTCTTTCTTTTAACCCGTTTGGCTCCTGTGAACTCATTTTCCTTTTACTGCTGTGCTTATTGGTTCCTTAACTGACTCTGAATGATGCTTGCAAAGTGCCAAAGCATGGTAATATCCCCACAATGCTGTTATTAGTTTAATGATAGCATTGTTGCCCAATTACAGGCTGGGTGGTCTGCAAGCCTCATTAATTGTTAGTTCGAGTATTCTATTACCAGGCATTGAAGACATTCGCCTTCTGATTAGCATTTTGTCTGCACTCAAACATTTTCCAAGGAAAGAAGAAAAACCTGGCTATTAACCCCACTTGGATCTGCTGAGACTGCAGTCTGGCCTTCAGTGACTACCTTCTTTTAGCCATTTTCCAGTTCCTTAAGGCAGGAGGGATAAGTGATCCATTAAAAGATGCAAGTTTAGTGTTTGTGATTACGCTCAAGTCAGCGGTTCCGTAGTCTCATGCTAACAGAAAGATTGCAGGATCCGATAATGGTTATTGCAGAGCCCTCAACCAATTTGCATGTTACCCATTCAGGCAAGTCCTTTAGCGTTTGATTTTCAACACAATCCATATCTCTTCTATTTCTCACATCTTTCCCAATACCAAAAGTAGGTGCCAAACTTATTAAACTTTTCCTGAACACATAGTTTCATTTTTGCTTGACAGCGTTAAGAGGAGATAAAATATGAAATTAAATTTCAGAAGTCAGACACATTTCCTTCTATCTTAATACTTATGGAGTATCCCAGCCCAAAGTCTTGTGTTTTCTGTTGAAGATGCTTATGGTCTGATGTTGGCCTTTCTTAAGGGCCATCCATCAAGATCTCATCTCTACATTATTTTATTTATAAAAGTATTTCTATAACTTCAACTTGCATAAAATGCCTTCTATATATATGTATCCTTTATGTGTATCCAAGGCATGTGTGCGTTAAGTCTTTTAAAGCTTCATGGTTTTGTATCATTTCCATGATTTGAAACCAGAGCATTTTAAACCTCTGGTAGCTGCTATATTTTATGTTGGCTTTGGTCTTCAAGAGCAGGCACACATTGTGATATTATTTGATTTTGTAGGACATGAATAATGGTTTCTGAGTTAAGACTATTCTAGGTATGAGTATGCAGCCTTCTCACCAGAAGGAGATGGTGAGAATAATTTCTAGCAGACACTGTGGATTTACTCAAAGGAGTTTGCCAAGGGAACCAAAACCCTCCCAACAAATCTGGGAGCCTTTTCATATATTTTCCATCTGCATGAGCAATCTGATCTTCCCTGATAATGTGCTTATGTGGGCAGACCATATGCCTGACCTCCACCTTCATCACCTTCATCCAGTCTCTGACCACTCTTGACACCACAGGATTGGTGCCAAAGGTTTTGATGGTGTCAAAGTATTACCAAGGTGAAACGAAGTGCAAAGAAACAAGACCGGGATGATTCTTTGAAGAATGATGGACTGTGTACATCTTACTTTCTCTTTAGTTTTTCTCAACCAAGAGCAAAGTCAAGCAAGAAGTAATTACTTAGTACGTTCCAGGATAAAAAGTACAACTTATTGAAGATAGACACTTCCTATTAGTTCACCCAGTACAATACTAGTTTTCTCTTCAGCCAGTGCAATACTAGTTTCCTCCTAAGATATCAAAAGTGAATGGTTCAATCCAGAAACTCGACAGTTTACTGAGAAGAAAATGAACCAGGATCAGAACCCTGCTGTGCTGTGGATTCTAGAAATGCCTGCCAAATGCTGCAGGCACATCCTGATTTGCAATGAAATACTCCAGTGTCTTATTTCTAAAATGGAAATGGCTTCTAGTGCACTCTGCCTCACGTTGAGCCTGTAACCAGTCCTTTACACACGGCAGATTGAAATATCCTTAAGCTCACATGGCTGCAATATTGCTTAGACTTCCTGATTCCTTACTGCCCAATTCTGGCTGTGCTAAGTTTCCTTTTATTGAGTCTGTCTTTGGCTTGTTATTTACGTAGGCTGTAAACTGAAGCTTAACGTGCAATTACTGTACATCAGCTTAGTCCAAATGCAAACTACATCTGGAGCTTAATAGTTAAAGGCAGACTAAATAAAAAGAAAGAAAATTCTTGAGAACAGATACAAATGAAATGACACCAAAAGCTTAATTAAAGCAAGCCTGTGCTTGTGCATATTTTAGTAGCCGCAAATAGCTTGCTTATAGCATCTGGTGCTCAGAAGTAGCTTCCAGAAAGTTTAATCAGCTGGATATAACTTTTCCTGATAAGTTATTCTCTTGCCTATTGCACTCATTTTTTCCACAGTAAAATGTACTTCATTAGTCTTTAAAAGAAGAAGTGATTTTATCATTTTAGGGGACATCTTTTACAAGATGCAAAGCAGATGCCTATGATGAGCTAGTAATTGAATACCATTGTGCAACTATCTTGCACTTTGAGGTTTTTTTTGGGTTTTTTTAGTCTTTTTTACGAATCTGTCAATTACGCATTTAGTTTTGCAATCTTGCTTGATTTAGAAGGGTGAATAGTTCCGTGTTAATTGGAGAAAAGTGTTTGCTGAAAGCAGGAAAATTTTGATTTGGTGGCTCACTTGTCTTGTATAATTCTTTATGTGGTTTAGCACAAATAATTCCATGCATACTTTTTGTAACCTTTCCTCTCCCCTCAAAAGAATTCCTCTCCACAATGCTGAATTTAATTACTTATTCCTTTCCAGTTCATTATTTCCATAAAAGATCAAATCTAAGCTCATTGAGTGGGGCACACCTAGCCCCAGTTCCTTATTTGTAATTGTAATCTGAGTTCATCATATACAAACACTGTGCAAAAAATATGGTTTTGATTGGAGAAAGTTATTGTGGATCTCAAACATGTGTTTATGATATGGGTTAGATTAAAGCTTATTTTGGATTTTTAGTTCCTTAGTAACTAAACTGCTCTGTTTCAGACTTTTGTGTTAACCAGGAACTGAGAACCAGCAGCTAATTTCTGCATCATTTCTCTCCTAGGTTTTGTAATTATCTGCTCTATCAAGAGAGTAAAGGGAAAGGTTGATTTGTGTCTGGAGATGAATGCTTGCCTCCTAACAGGGTTTGCCACGTGTGTTGGTTGCCCACCAACAACCTCAATTTGTCTTGGGATAAGATTGTCGTAGCAGGATTAGAGAACTGCTGGGGCTTCTATTATTGATATCCCCACATCTACAGTATATATGCATGGCTTGCTTCTCCGCAGGCTCTTCTCTCAAGCCCTTGGAATTTTAAACAAAGTTGGATGGAGTGCCTTAAGGGGCATTATGGATTGAAATTCCTCCCGAATGATGTCACCTACACTACACAAATTCTCTAGGAATGGGATTTTCTGAAGGCCTGCTACACGTAGGCTAGTTTCCAGCAAGCCTTTTTTCTGCCAAAACTCACTGGAAGTCAGTACCAGCACCTCTCAGGTGAGCTCCATTGCCATTCTAAGAGAATGAAGGTGTTCGTGGTGAGTTCCGGCACCTCTTTTTCTAGAAAAAAGCTTTCAGGTTAGAAAAAAGTTTTCAGGCTTGAGCCAACAGTGAATCGTGAACACCTGACCTAAGGTTGTCAAGTGTTCACTACCTAGCTCTTGCTTTTAGGCAATAACTACAGAGAGGCCTGCCATGCCATTCACACTCCTCCTTATCCCAGTGGGTCACAATGAATCAAGTAGTGCTTTTCAACTCCTTTAAAATCCTCATTTCAGACGTGCATTCATTGAAATGTGTAATATGTACATTTTATTTAAATTTGATTCAGCTTTCTTCACTTACAACAGTTTTTCAAGAACTTTTTAAACTAAGGCTACCGCTTCAAATCTAGGTTGTTCTTCAGAAGACAAAGCAGCTTTGAGCCTGAATCCAGGTGCAGTTGGCAAAGAGCCATACCACAAAGCTGACCACTGTAGCTACCTGGGTGCATTTCACAGAGAACAAAACTAAGTGGGCTACTGTGCTTCCTATAAGTGAACCCTGTAGAATAGCAGTCAGGGAACAGAAAGCTTCCAGAGCAGCTGCCTGCAAGGTACTTATGATCTCATAAGGGGTTGTCAGTTCAGACTTTTCATTGCACTAGATTTCACACCAAATAAAACCTAAGTGGATTTTAATATATGCAATATATTAAACTGATTTGTGCTAATGTAATTCTGGTCATTGTGTGCCGATGGGAATGAGTAATTGTTGGCATCTGGCATAAAATAGTACTATCTCTCCCCCTCCTTTCTGGTTAAGAAACTTACCTTACATATAGGAAGTAATAATAAGAATCTACTACTTGCATGGGACGCGGGTGGCGCTGTGGGTAAAAGCCTCAGCACCTAGGGCTTGCTGATCGAAAGGTTGGCGGTTCGAATCCCCATGGCGGGGTGCGCTCCCGTTGCTCGGTCCCAGCGCCTGCCAACCTAGCAGTAAGAAAGCACCCCCGGGTGCAAGTAGATAAATAGGGACCGCTTACTGGCGGGAAGGTAAACGGCGTTTCCGTGTGCTGCGCTGGCTCGCCAGATGCAGCTTTGTCACGCTGGCCACGTGACCCGGAAGTGTCTCTGGACAGCGCTGGCCCCCGGCCTCTTAAGTGAGATGGGCGCACAACCCTAGAGTCTGTCAAGACTGGCCCGTACGGGCAGGGGTACCTTTACCCTTACCTTTACTACTTGCATATTATGGTTTTCCCCCTTAGGGAGCTTGGGATCTGTATGCTGTGATACGACTTTGAGAAAGATAGGAATTCAAATAGTTCTACCCTTTTATCATTTGCTTTCCCCCATTTAGTTTGGTTAATTGGTAAATCAATTAAAAACCTCTTGCTATATTAAAGTATCTCTGATTAATTAGGAAATGGGCTTTTTAAAACAGTTAATACAAGTATGTAGGGGGGAAATGCGAATGTCCCACACCATTTTCTCTTTCACGCAGGAGGAAATGCTTCTTTTAGTATGTTTACCTGATGCATTTCATGAATGCATAATATAAAAACAAAGTAAAAATGTGTTTTACTTCAGAACTGTTTTATTAACATGCATACTTTTGAGATATACTCAATTTATTATTCATTCATTAATCCCACACAGGGTGCAGCTCTGCACCCACTGGCTCACTAGGTGAGTGGTCTTAGGATGAAGTAGACTCTGCTAGCACAGCCACAAATGGAGAACTGCTAGCTCCTGCCAGAAACGTACTCATGGAAATGACACAAAGCACTGTAGAAAAGCTTTGACAGTGGATTTGCACCCATGGGTCCCCCAAAATGGAGTGAAATAATGGGTGGCGTTGGAGAGGAACACATTCATAGACCCCCTGATTGCACAAACACACCCACAAGAGGAGCAAGAATCTATGTCTGGATAGACCTGGCATAAGTAATTCTCCTCCCCATGACTCCAGTAGGGTAAAATGGAGGTTACTCCTCCTGCCACACTTTCCCTCTGTTTCTCCCTTCTGAGCTGGGGGTTACTTGCAGTTGCAGACATTCTGCTGCTGTAGTTACAGGGATTTCCCCATCCCTTCCAGTGGAAAATATGAGTACAGGATTATAAGATAAAATGATTCTCAAGGAGCTGGAGTTTCCTCCCAGATGAAAAGTGCACAACACAATGGCCAATACAGTGGTACCTCAGGTTACAAACACTTCGGGTTACAGACTCTGCTTACAAACACTTCAGCTTACAGACTCATCCTGAGGTAAGAACTTTACCTCAGGATGAGAACAGAAATCATGCGGTGGTGGCAGTGGGAGGCCCCATTAGCTAAAGTGGTACCTCAGGTTAAGAATGGTTTCAGGTTAAGAACAGACCTCCGGAACGAATTAAGTTCATAACCAGAGGTACCACTGTACTAACAACATTTTGCATTGCTTAGTGTTACGTCTGAACCCAGACAAAACTGGTTAGTCTTACCTATTGTTGCAAGCAGCCAACTTTAAACAATGATTTATGAAGCTGACATGTTTAATGAAGCACATTCAGACATGTGGATGTTGATGTATTTTAATCTTTTTTTTTGTTTGTTTACTGTTAATTTTAATTAGCTATTAGATGTTTTAAGTAGTTGTTTTTAATCATTTTTAACCAATAATTCAGATATCCTTTGGAAACTGCTTAAAGGTTTTATTCTAATCAAGTGGAATATACAGTTTGTTCAATAAAAATAAACCAAGATTAACCAGTTTTTTAGGTTTCAGATGTGGACCTTGCACCATTAGAGGTAGGGTTGATATCAGCCCTACCTCTAATTGTACAAAGTCCACATGTGGATCATAAGAAATGGTTCATCTTGGTTTATTTTTATCTTTATTGAACAAACTGTATATTCCACTTAGTCCTTAGTTTTGCTTTGTGATAGGCAGCAGTTGCCAATTCCTCCCAGGCAGTGTCAACATCCATGTTACACCTACTAGTATATTTTGTTAAGACATCTTCCTTTGGTATAGGAGCATTCACACTTTTTAGTAAGAGATCGCTATAAGTTGAAAGCTCCAACTCTCACATGCCAATAGAAGTTTGCATATTAGGTTGCCTAACCTAACGTCTCAGAATGCAACACACATTTCACCATTTAACAAAGATGTAGAATGGACTTGATTATGGGAACCCTTGCTGGAATTTTCTTGATATTCTGGTCAGTTAGATGACACCTATGAGGACTGCGGTCTGTGTTAGTGCAGTCTCTTGGTTAACAAATGCACATCACACCACAGGTTTCCCTTTGGAAGAGAGCTGGTTCTCAGCAGGAGAGAATCCAGTAATAGAAGCTATGAAGCCACAGAGTTTTCCCACTTACTCCCAGTCATTTATCAAACCAACAGTCACACTGAAGCTATGAACACAAAAGGGTAAAGGTGGGGGTTCTTTGCTTTATTGCTTGTTCTATTCCTTACCCTTCTCCATCACTTCTAAGCAACGGGAGATGAAAGCTTGATGCATGGTGATTAATGTTCCATCTCCTGCCTATTTGGTGACCTCAGTAAGGTGTTTTCTGTCAAAGGCCGGTGGCATGTAGAATGCTTAAATATTCCCGAGACTGTATGATCATCTCTGTGTGAACCAATCAACCAGATTTGTTCCTTTCCAATGTCAGGCAAGAGCAGTCAAAAACCTTAATGGTTGTCTGAATGGCTCTAATGCACCAGAAATATTATGTGGTAGCTATTTCAGTAAGTAAGCTGTCGGAAGGTTGCTTAAAAGAGTTGTGGCCACATAGTGTATCACAGATTGGGGCTGGGTGTCTCCTTTCAGTCTTGGGCAGAACAGGCACTCTTCTGTCTTAAAAAAGACCCTGAAGAAACTCACCTATCTTTCTTTGTCAGGAAGAAGAATATGGTCCACTGGTGCACTAAATGCTTACTGCTATTCAGTACATTCTCCTGCCACAGTGCCCAGTCTCTACTGAAGTAAAGAGGGATTAAATGTCCTCTTGCCATGTGATATACATTGGCGAGGATGGGTGCTTGCTGTACTGTAATTCCTGCTGCTGTCAAAGCTGCCTGTGTGCTGGATCACTGCATAATACTGCTCATATTTTCAACATATGTTCTGAAGTCTTGATGAAGCGCCATAGGTGTATAAATTTCTGTTTGAAGATCAGTTGTTCACCATCTGACCTGCACAGCGGGAATGAAATACTGAGCTGTTCCACTTGCTTTCATCATGACTCATGCTTAATGAGTATAATTGAGAAGGAAGTAGACTGGGTTAAAAATAAAAACAAAATGAACAGTGGAATAAAAGAGACATTTGCAATTCAGTTCTGACAGTGTCATGGCCTTTGCTTGGAGCTTCGAGAGCTTGGAATCGGAGGAAGAGGATGAGCCAGCTGAGTCAAAGGCCGCTGGGTTGCTGGCTCGGAACATGGATCAGGCTTCCAACATTGAGCTTGAGGCCCTGAGCCTGGATCTGGCAGGCAAGATTCTTCAGAAACAGCATCCATTGAAACAGAGCCATGACATTCAGGAATCCCCTTTCCCTGAGCCCCAAAGGCAGTGCGCCTCCTGACTATCATATCTATCCAGTGATGCTAGGAGAATGCTAGGTGGGGGGTCAGAGAGAGAAGTGCCAATCTGCAGGCCAGGGGGTTGGCCCTTTAAGAATTGACATCCTTCAAGCAAGTGGGCGGTGCTTAGGGAGGGTAAACTGAAGGTAGGTCTCAGGTCTCTTCAGTCTGTCTTCAAGTTGTTTACTAAGAACTTTCCATGGTGCTGCAGCCACTGGCTTGCCATGCCTTGTGAGTTCCAATCAGCAGTCAGATCAGGACTGCCAAGATTAAGGGCTCATAATTATGGTTTGGCATGTCTGAATTGACAAACCATGGTTTGTATTTGGCTAGCAACCCAGAAACTGGAACCATTCTTTTGCAGATGTGATGTGATGCTCAAATTGACAAACTATAGCGAAGGCTAGAGCATCCTTTCTCAACCGTGGGTCACCAAATTCTGTTTGACTACAACTCCCATCATCCCTTGTAGTCCAGCAACATCTGGTGACCCAAGGTTGAGAAAAAAGGTTGGTTAGGCTTTCGTTTCTCTCTGCCATGATTTCCTCTTTCCTAGGTTTAACATGTGAACTTGAATGTTATTACTTTGATTTACTGAACGTGTCACAGGTAATTCTGCTGATGCTTCTCAGTATGCAATTAAGACAGAGGAAGTCATTTCCTGAACAGTTTTGGCATAAAGGGCATGTTTGGCAGCAACGTTTTCCTGTATGACTCCACTTTGAACAGAATATTATGGGAAGGGGAGGGAATTTATTCTTGGGTTTGACTTGATAGCTTGAGCAGGTTACTGAATTTAACAGCCGAGTTATAGTTATAGAGTATGCTTTTAAATTTTCCACCCTTTTCCACCCTTGTGTGCTTTTGCTGGAACTGGATCCCAGTCCAACTCAGGATGTGGCTGAAGACTCTTTATATACAGCGAAGGGTTAGGATCATCAGGCTTCAGATTCCTTGTGTGGCATTTATGGATTTCCCCTGTGAACATGTACTAGGATTGTGTTTGCTGGTCCCACTACTGATGTTTGTGGATCCTGCCTGTTTATACTTCCTATGCTCAGTCTCTATCCTGCAAAAATGTAGGGTACAGATCAGGCATAGGAGGTCTATATACATTCAGAGGTGCTTGCGGGATGTGAACATATGGAGGTTTAGGGTAGCAAAACTGGGAGGTATAGTCCCTTCCCCTTAGCTGAACAGCTCATATACAACTGAATAGGGTGACTGTATTCTCAGGGCTGTTGCTGGAGGCTGGATACCTGGCATCTATACAGGTGTATTTTCCTCTGTCGCCAAAATTGTGCACTTCTGTGTTTTGCTCTGTGTCTTGTTTCTGGGAAAAGATGTAACCAGATACCTTCAGCAATGCCAGACAGCTTGTAATCCTATTAATATGTTTCCTGTTCAACTCTGGTCGTCTTTGTTTGAAAAATATCATACAAGAGAGTGAACATGAGCTTGGAAATACCTGGTTCAAATCTCACTGTGTGGTTTTTGGCTAATCACTACTTTTCAGCCTCAGTCCCCCGCCCCCCAAATCTGTTATTTGGAGGTAGTTATGTTGGCCTACTTACCTTGCAAAGTTTTTATAAAGATTGCTAATGTAGTGTATGAGAAGAGCCTCTCCTAATTTTTGTGAGGATCATCAGTAGTCTCTAATTATTTTTTTTTCCAAGTGCAGCACGTCACTGAACCAGGCAGCTGCTGTTCCTCCTTAGTAGGTAAAGGTGGCTTCAGCACATGAAACTCGGAGTCACTGTGGCATTTGCTGAGCCCTGGGCTGCTGATCTTTCCTCCAAAAGTACTGCTTCCAGCAAATTAAACCTGCCCTGCAAGCTGTTCCAGTCTCACCCCTTCTCCAGGCAGAGGAGGATTACAAAAATACACCTGCTTCCCTTCTGAGGAGGAGGAGGATACTATGTGAATTGGTCCTTATTCTAGCCAGTAAATATTTATCAGTGATACAACTCCGTAAATGACCTATTCAATGAAATCACTCAAGGATGGGAAATCTGTGGCTCCTTCCCAGCTATTGTTGGACCCATCAGTTAACAGCCAGCATGGCCAGTAATCAGAGGTGATGGGAGTTGCAGCCCAACAACAAATGGGTGGGTAGGTCACAGGTCCTCCCCCAAAACCTAACTATATGCAATACTTTGCCATACCATTAACACAAGCATACATGCAAATAGCAGGGGTGCAGCCTCTGTAATTCTGATTCTTTAGCTGGCATTTCCAGCCTGTTCTCAAACACAGTCAAGTGAAAACATGTTTTCATGATTCAGGGGAAAGTATTAGCCTGAGGGAGGCTTGCTGCTCTTGGCATATTAGCCGTCTCTACTTTGGGAGGTGGGTTACAGTGCTATGTATTTTGTAGTGGGTGCTTATGCCTGGAGTTCTAGTTTCTAAAATAAAGTCTGACTTGTTGTTTAGTCGTTTAGTCGTGTCCGACTCTTTGTGACCCCATGGACCAGAGCACGCCAGGCACTTCTGTCTTCCATTGCCTCCCACAGTTTGGTCAAAGTCGTGTTAGTAGCTTCAAGAACACTGTCCAACCATCTCGTCCTCTGTCGTTCCCTTCTCCTTGTGCCCTCCATCTTTCCCAACATCAGGGTCTTTTCCAGGGAGTCTTCTCATGAGGTGGCCAAAGTATTGGAGTCTCAGCTTCATGATCTGTCCTTCCTGTGAGCACTCAGGGTTGATTTCCTTAAGAATGGATACGTTTGATCTTCTTGCAGTCCATGGGACTCTCAAGAGTCTCCTCCAGCACCATAATTCAAAAGCATTAATTCTTCGGCGATCAACCTTCTTTATGGTCCAGCTCTCACTTCCATACATCACTGCTGGGAGAGCTTTGACCAAACGTGATCCACCTGGAGCAGGAACCGGCAAGCCACTCCAGTAACCCTGCCAAGAAATTTCCATGGACAAAGACAACAGGCATATAAAAGTCTGACTATGGTCCCCTAAAACTTCATTCACCCCATGAGTGTGGTTAAATTTAGCCAATCATTAGCAAATGGACAGAGAGACTATTTTATAATATATGTGACTGCACTTTTCATCCTATTTCCTAAGGTACAAAGCATATATGCCATGCACATTTAATTTGTGCCTCACTGTCAGATAAGTGCTGAACTTCTGCTGTGCATTGGAGCATCACTAAATTGTATGTTAGAGATAGTTGCCTGTACTAATTGTTGCCCCGGGGCTTACTGATCGATATTGCTTTATGTTTGTTGGCAGTAAAGTCCAAACCTATCTAAAATGATATATGCGTTGTTGGTTGTTGAAAATTATTGTTAATTAAGGGTCACTGAGGGTATATACATATTTAATATGCTCCTTTCATACTGCAGCACAGACGTCTTAAAATGTCCTAAGTTAACATTAAGGCAAACCAGCCAAATTTAAGCACTATGAATTGCTGTTGGTTTTAGTGAAACAAAATCAAGCACATATGGCTTAAACGGGCTCTAAATAGACATAGTTTTCAATTTAGCTTGTAGTTACTGCTTAACTTTTGGTCTTCCTTTATTAGTGTAAACCTGTTTTGTTCCATTTTTATTTCACCATGGTAACCAAAGAGACACTAGTTAGGGAGTCTTGTCAGCATTCTCCAGGTCCAATTGGTCAGCTGTTTCTCAGCAATGCAAAAACAGGGAGTCGGTGAGCCTTACTAAACTAGTGCTATTCATATTTTGTTTTCCATTTTGATGACAAGTTTCAGTCACTCCATTCATTCTTGCACAGAGAATCCTTTCTGGATTTTGTTTCTCCCTCTCTTCCCCAGTTTCTATAAAAGCAAGCTCAATAAATATGTAGCAGGAGCTTATGCTTGCTGTCCTTTAAATCATTCAGTTCTTTGAATATATTCACAGTACACTATTATTTAAATCTCTCACTATGCAAAGGGCTAGCATTCACCAGTGAACTTAGTTATACATTTGTGATTGCTGACCCTTTGTATAGTGGGAGGTTGAAATAATAAGGATGGGAACTGAAAATACTCCATCTTGTGGCAAATACAAAGGCTTGTTATCTCTCTGGATGAAATTATAACTCTTTTTCCCTGTGCACATTTGGTATCTGAAACATCATTTTGCAAATGGGTTTCTGAAGAGAGAGAAAATACTGTTTCCCTTTCAAAATATTGGATAGCTATTTAAATATCCATACAAACCTCTCAAAAAAGTTGAGACAGAGGCAGTTTTGTCAACTCTTTGAACTCTGCTCTATTACCAGTTGCTATTGCCTTGAAGTCTGGTTTGAGTCATCAAGCAAATATGTAGCAAGTATGATTATTTTAGTCCTGAAGAAGACCGTTTTAATGCTCTTCATTCATTTTTGTTTTATTCATTCATATATTCTCTCTTCAGTATAAAGAAGACTCATTTGGTATAGATTTATTTGTGCAGTGTCTTCCAGTTTTTCTGAGTAGCACTGTTGGTAGTGAAAGGATGCCAGTAGTCTTCCTAAATTAGTACTTTTTGTCACAACAGCATTTCTGCCCGATTGAACATCTACTCCTGAACATCTATTCTTTTCCGCCTTACAGCACCTTAATGGCGGATATGTGTGTGTGCATGTGTGAGAGAGAAATGGTTTGTGTGGCAGTGTATGCTTCCACCCCACCAGATTGAAAATGGATACCAACTGCCACTGAATCCACACACAGATAAAGTTACTCTCAGGCCATGCATACAGTACTTCTAACATGCCTAACCTAGGATGCAAAGGTCTTTCCTCAGTACCGTTTCACTCTGCACCTATGTTGGTTAAATTTGTATTCTGAGACTAAATCTTGAAACCTTAACTTAAATGGTCACATGTAAAAGCATTCCCTCCCATATTGCCAAGGCTCCTGGGAAACTAAGTCTGGAATTTTGAAGAAACTTTCTTACGGTAAGACCAAAGAGCACAGAGTCCTGGATTATCTTGCTCCAGCTTAGTATAGCTGGTGCTAGTGAATTTTCCATGGAGATTTGCCACACTTTTCTTCCCCTTTCCTCCTGCAACTCACTCAAGGATGGCTGGAGAAAAGCCAGCAAAATTATTTCTTGCTGAGACTTTAAGGCTCCCCAGAGCCACTAGGTCTGTGGAAAAGTGATCTTTGCCTAACAGCAAAACTGTATAAAATGCTTTTTAGGCCAGTTCCCTTAGCAGTCAACTGATGCTTCTTTCTGTTTCATCACTTATTTCCTTGCACGTTTGGTCTTTTATGCATATGTTAACACCTCTCTGTATGCTGCTTTTTCCTCCTTGGCCTGTCTAGAATCCTATTCTTAAAGAAACTATATCTGTGATAGGAACTATGTAGAACAGGCAAACCTAAATTATTTCAGTTTGTGTACTTGTGACATGTGTGTGTAAGTGAGTTGATGGACAAAGAGTTGTAGGAGTGAGACACCTGGGTGCTATTGAGTTCTAGAGTCCTGGAGGAGGGAGAGAAGAGTTTGCAGACTGAAGATTTCATGCACCTCTTGCTTTCTGACCTGTTTAATTTTCTAGTAGGTCTGCTTTTGGACCTTCATTGTTTGTAGGCTTTATGTAGAAACCTTATAAATGTCACCCTATTCGATGAAATGTTATCAAAATCCTAAGAGATACATTGTTGCTGGAAGCTTAAATGCAGCTGCAGCTTTGCAAAATTCTAATGTCTTCCGTTCAGGTTAAGTTTGTCAACATTGCCAAACTTAATTAGAATAGGAAACTGAAAGCATAACATGCATTTAAAATGTATAGATTTTTTTTAAAAAAAATACTGTTTAGTGAAAATGTTGCATATCTAAGAACATGTTTCTTTTCATGCATGCAGTGTTCTCATTAAAATACCATCTAGTAGTTTCCATTCTTAAAAGCAAATTCACTTATTCACTCATTTATTCATCTCTTCATCTCTCATTCATGCACAAGTAGCTTTAACCAGTCTTGAAGAACATCCCTCTCACTCTCCTATTCATTGAAAAGCTTTTCATTTTCCCTCTTAAGGGAGAGTATCTAGAAATAGCTGTGTCTCGTTAGGTGGCCTTCATTTACTGAATGATGGAGGGAGGTCTCTAGTCAATTGGAGGAATATTTTAATGGTTGAAGAGTTCAGAAAGGGCAGATTAATGGATGGATTGGTTTGTTCTTCGTGCTGTTCAGCTCCTTTCTATGTTTCCCTTTAATTAGGAATGTATTCCTGGTCATTTGCAATGTTCTATCAGCCTGAAGAGTAGATTCTGATCATCAAAACAAACTCCACTGATGTAACCAGTCACTTATATAAACCGCCTATGGGTTTAGGCTTATGTTCGCAATGAGAGAGAGAAAGGTATTATGAGGGAACGAAGTGGGGGTTTCCCTATACTATGAGAATGGTCCCTTTACTTTTTTATACATTTCTTAGGAGCAACATTATATGCTAATTGTATATGCTTATATACTAATTGTAGAAGCTGCCAAGCCAAAATCAATTAAATAAACAGTGCTTAGCATTAAAAGGTCATAGGTATAGGGGTGTATATGAAAGGTGATAGGACAGGGAGACTTATTTAGGTAGAATTGTCCATGAATATAAACCCTATGGAAAGAACAAGGAAAGGTGTATTGGAGGTAGTATTTTTTTGTATTTTAAATATGGCATAAAATCCAACAAGCTGGAAAGAAGAAATAAAGTCCTTCAAATAATCACTGTAGATGAAATACAAACTAATTTAATACTGGAATCAAACTCTTCTCACATCTCCTGAACTGACCAAAGGTCTGAGGATGAACTTGGAGTGGAGAAATAAATAACAGAGAAACACGCAAAGGATATTGTAACAGTGTATGATTTTAACTATCCTCTGCATCCACTGGGTAAATGTACATTCAAATTGTGACACACACACACACACACACACACACACACCACATTTCTAAATGTGATAAATAAATGTACCATACAGCCAGCTAGTCATGGAACTGACTAGATGAAATGCAGTCATTGACTATAACCAAGTAGCACCCAGGATCTATTGCTCAACACAAATGTTACTGAGATACTTGGGTATATGTTAAAAATAAATGGGGCAGCAGTCATATTTAACTACAAAAGAGGGAGCTTTTCAAAGATGAGAAGATTAGTTAAAAGAAAGTTGAAATGAAGAGTCAAGAGGGGAAAATGTATTCAGGATGCTTGGTGGTTAGCATAAAAACACAAGAATAGAAGCTAAGATAGAAATATATATATCTGTTTTTAGGAACGGTACAGTGGTGCATGGTGTAGTTAAGGATTCACAAAAGATTCCTTTTAAGAAGTGGTCCTACCCAAATTAATAATAATAATAATTTATTGTTGTTGTTGTTATTGTTGTTATTTATTATACCCTGCCCATCTGGCTGGGTTTGGGCAGCTCCCAACAGAATATTAAAATATACAATAAAACATCAAACATGTTGCAGCCCAAACTCTGGCGAAATTACCCAACTGCCCTCACCAATTTAGCCAATCTAATTTGGCTATTTGTTACCATTGGTGCAGTAAGTAGCATTGCCCATGTTGTTCCCCAGCCCCATTGCTATTTTCCCGTCCATTTTGAGGAGCAGCTAATTATTCATAAAACTTGACCGGCCTGTTCAGTTTGACCCCAATTAACCTAATTTTTAATTGAAAATGAATCTCTTCAAAAAGATTTTTGCAATTCTTAAATCGTAAGAGGTGCTGAAAGATCATATTGTCAGAATGTCTTAACTTTGCTTTGTAAATGGCCTGTGAATGTGGGACATGTCTTGCAGCAAAACATACACTAAGTAGAAAGGTTCATGATTAACTTGTACCTTCCCTTCCTTCTGTTTGGTGAGGAAAAAGCAACCAATAGAATAAATATTCATGAGTTTCATAACACCACATTTATATCTTAGATTCAAATTTCAATGAATACAAGAATGTGCCTCTCATTTATTTCTGCTTCTGTGTATTTTCATACAGTTTTAGTCTTACTCCCCTACCCAACAACAAAACTTAATGTATTCTTCTTTAGACAGACAAACACAAAATTGGTTTAGTGTTGGCTGAAAACTGTTATTTTCTCCCTAACCTTATCCATTAAGCCTCTGTACAGGGCATGAAGTTGTTAGTTTAATGAAAGCTTCCAGCTGAGTATTAATTTTGCAGATTCTTCGTCTAATAGCAGTGCTTGTTGTCTTGAAAAAAGTCTGGTTGTAGCCTAAAGATAATTCATCCAGATTCCTTTCTTTCTGTTTTTCAAGCCAGAGTCACATAAGACCACTGAAGCGCACTGATTCAGCACTGACTTCTCATGTCAAACTCATTAAATATAGCTTCATCATAACAGAATACTAAGGAGTCAGTGTTGTAATAAGAATATTCCCTTACATAAAAAGTATTTTCTGACCTAAGGGCTCAGTATGGATGATGGTATGTCAAGCCAGAACAAGATGCAACCCCTTTGTCAGTTTTCAACCTCGTTTTCACTTTGTTATGAGCATACAAGTTGGTAATGGAAAGTGGCTGCTATGGAAGTTAATTTCCGTGTGACTGGAAATGGATATACAGTCGTTCCTTGGTTTTTGAACGCCTTGTGAGTTGAATGTTTCGGCTCCTGAATGCCGCAAACCCAGAAGTGAGTGTTCTGGTTTGTGAACGTTTTTTGGGAGCCAAACGTCCAACGCGGCTTCCGCAGCTTCTGATTGAGTGCAGGAAGCTCCTGCAGCCAATCGGAAGCTGCGCCTTGGTTTTTGAACATTTTCGGAAGTCGAACGGACTTCCAGAACAGATTCCGTTCGAGAACCAAGGTACGACTGTACAGTAGTGTGGCAGTCTGTACAGAGACAATGCTGAATGCACACACATATTAAAACAATGTTTCCTTGCTTCCAAATGTTGCATTTCTCAGATCAGGTACACCCACATTTGTTTAAATGTAATAAATGAATACAGATCAAACAACTAAAAAACCCCCAAACCATTTCTCAGATCATAATCAGTCTTATATTCATACCTCCTTTCTTAACATGCTCTGCTCCATGTGGATTAAATTTGGGAACCAACAATGCAAACCAGTAGTTTCTGCAGACCTCACTGTTCCTCTCCAGTGAAAAGAGGACACCACCTAAATTCCCCAAAGGAAGTTAGATTTCATGATGCATGTCTTTGGTGCACGTCTTTTGCCTCTTGGGTAGAGCAAACTGAAAAAAAAAATATGTGGGCCTTTTTAATACCAGCCAGTGAGCTTCCATTTCCTCTGTGTGTGTATATCTATTTTCTGAGCTATCCAGTCCCATGGTAGTTAGTTAGATCTTTAATAATTGTCTCCCTTGATACATGGTCTTTTTTCCCCAAGGATCAATCTATAGATGTTTAGTCAGCAGCTTGTACATCGAATGGCAGAGTTTCTATAGCACACAGGTTTAATTGATCTGGATTCAGTCTGTAGCTGACTGGTTCAATGCATCATGTGCATTGAGAAAATTTGCTGACCTGTAATTTTTTCCCAATATTATTAATGAACCAAAGAACACACTGCCCAATTTTCAGGGGTTTTAAAGGCGCGTTTGTGGCTCTGTGGTAAATAGTGTTACTGGTTTAAACATATTTACCCTGTTCATATATGTGCTGTTGGGGGTAATATGCACAATCTCTAGGGAGTTGGGAATTTATGAGGTCACACCTGGCCATCTCAGGATTGCCTGCTTAGTCACAAAGTTTCCAGCCCCAGTTCTTCCTTGGCATCTTATGCTTTCCCCAAACCATAGCCCTGTCCCCAGCTAGTGGGTGGAGGAGCATGGAGGGGAGATGAAGAGCTATGCTAGGGTACATCTAAGTGGGTGTGGGGTTAATATACTACACACACAGGCATTGGCAACAGTTCTTTTTTTTTTAACTTATCTGATTTCTGTGGAAATAGTAAACTTACAAGGAAAAATAAACTTCTTTATAAGCGCCTGACCATTATGGTAAACAGCCAACAAATGTAAAGAATGAAAATCACAATTGAATAATCATTTCAAGAGCTTGTTAAATAGATTTGTTATTTGAACTGAAGCAACATAAATACAACTTTTTGAACAAAGAAAAACCGATTTGTTAACTATGTTTTTTTGCCCTCTGCATCACATAGATATTAATCCCTGTCTTCTGTGCAGTGTTTCTGAACATCTAATATTTCCATGGATCTGATTGTTGACAGCATGTTTATACAGACGGTTCCTTTGATGCCATAGGGGCGTGGTAAATGTAAAAGGAACAATGAAGGTATCATTCCTATAATTTCAAGCTTGAAAGAAAAGCTGTAATGATAGGAATGATAGGGAAGGGCAATAAAAAGCTATTGGGGCTGGAAGCAATCTGCTGGTGCTCTTCTCTTGAAGGAAATATGAACAGTGCCAGTGGCAAACACTATTTGTTATTGCACTATTGATATTAACAGTTCCTGAACTGCAGAAGTTATTAAAATTTAGAGAGCCAGAAAATACATTTGAAGAACAAGAAAAAACCATATCACATATGTTGTGCCTATTCCATACCCAACAGCAGCTGAAATGGAGCTCCAATGGGTCTGAAAGCGTAGTAGAAAAGAAATGGACTCGGGGAGTGGGAAGGGAAGATACAAAAGTTACTCCCAATGTGGATTCCAGAAGTGCCACAGATCCCAGAAGGCCATGCTGGCACATCCACCAGGCTCTCATTGCTTCCTGGCATGGAGACATGCTGCTGAGACTCTGGCTGAGGAGGGATGGTCCTGCATTTTTACCATAGTTTCCACTCTCATTTTGTCAAGCCAAGCGATATGAAAATCTTGTTTGAAGCACGGTATGAAAGTCTTGCGTGCCGGGTCAGTTGCTTTAAAACAGTTCTTGGGCATTGCACTTTCTACCTGGCTGTCATTTCTCCCTTGCATAGTGGGGCCAGCAAGGCAGGGTTTCCAGCAGAGAAGCAGTAAATAGAACAAGGCCGCTTAACCCTTCCCTTCCCTCATTTTCCTCTGTGCCTCTCTGCAGGGTGGGTTCCATTTCCATCATATGCACAGGCCTGGAGTTCAAGGTGGGCAGAAAGTGTGGAGGGAAGAACCAGAGGAGGAAGGTGGTGGGCAAGAGAAGGGTCCGTTGGTCTCCTTCCTGCTGCCAGTCACTGCTGTGCAAAGGCAGAGCATGCAGCCCTGCCTTTGATTTCCATGGAATGTACGCTTGCATTGGACCTCTGGTCCTCTTGACATCATGAATTAAAATTAAGTAGCTACTGTGCTGACAAATATAACAAAACCTATATCTATTTACCGAGGAACTGAGTATCATTGAAGATATTTCTGAGTTAGCATACACAGGATTCCTCAGCAACTTTTGTTTATTTAGACTCCAGTACTCAGATGGCTGTTTTTAGATGTGCAGCATCACATCTTTCCCCATTTTGCCTACTGATCCCAATGTCCCTTTGGTGAAAACATTAAATTGAGACAAAGGCAGAAGCTTGAAATGCTTGTCAGGCAAAGGTGGTGAACCTCAGGCTTGGGAGCCAAATGTAGCACTCCAAGCCTCTCTATCCAACACTTAGGACTATCCCTAAGCCACGCCACATCCCCTCTCCAATGGTGCACCTTCGTCTAGTGCTTTTGGCCAACTGCAATGTGTTCTTTTGTGGGAATAATGCTTGCCTGGATGGAAGGTGGAAACGTGGGGTGTGGGTGTCAAAACTTCTGTGTTTTCTGTTACATGTCTGGAATCTACAAAGGTAAGAGTCACTGGAAAAAGAGGTGCCAGAACTCACCATGAATGCCTCCCTTGTTCTCTTATAATGGCAATGGAATCCACATTAAGAGGTGCCAGAGCTGAGTTTTGGCAAATGCCAGCTAAAAAAAGCACTGGTCACTTCTATTACTCTGCCTATTTTGTCACTTGTTCCTGCTCACCGCTAGCATATATGCAGCCCACAGAATGTTCTCCACAAGGGCTGTTTCTTGCCCCCCCCCTTTTCTAAAATTGCTTGCCTAGTTGTCACAGCAAAAAAAAGGGGGGGGGATAGTAGCGGAAGATTTTGCTCTTTTGCCATTTTGTTATGCCTTCTGGCATTGGATGCAGGTAATTGGTATAAGAGTTGGTCCAGCTGCCTGTACACTGTTGGAAATTTTCTTCTCCCCTCACTCTCGCCTGGTGATGTTCCCAAGTGGCCAGCCTTCTGTCAGACAGTTGTGTTCTTCAGTCCCTCTGGCACAGGAGAAAAAGGAAAATGAGGCTGGAAATCTAACTTGAGATTTCTGTGGCTTTTCCTCTCTGTTCAAACAAATGGGTTTGGTCTGAAAAATGCATCTGTCAGAACTAAAATAGTGTATCGGTAAGCATGCTGTTATCATCCGCTGGGATTTGAAGGAATGTGCCCTTTTGAATATGAATGAAAGTTTACATAATCCTCAGAGACTGCTGTATAGCAGAAGACTCCTAGTCTTTTAGTGAGCGGGTGGTGGTGGAGAGAAGTGTTCACGAAAATAGCTTAAGTATATCCTATTTTTGCTGCTCCTATTTCTGTCACAATCAACAAACATTTCTGCATAGCATCAGCTGTTCCTTTTCAGTCTGCTTAACTCTGCTTAACACTTTTCTACTTCAGGTATAGCTAAACTAAAAGGCCGGACCAGATTAGAAATACTGTCTTTGGGTTGTATCTAATGGCGACTTCACTTTAGCAGAAATGTTTCTGCTTAAATGAGTCAGGGCACCCAATTTTTGTCAGCCCCCCCCCCCCTAAATTCTTTCTACCTGTATTGTCAGGCACTGCTATTTTGATATGAGTTGTTTCTTGCAATTTTTATTTTATGAGTTTAATTTATTACATTTTTTGGTGACTTGCACTGGGACCATTTGTTGGCAGTCTGTAAATACAAATAAATAAATGATGGTTGTGTTTGGGGCCGGGGGTGGGTGGTTCTGCAAAAATCATGTGCACTGATGTGCATGAATGGAAATTCTATGATTGATTTAGGTAATTTATAACTCTTCATAAAATCAATACCAGAGTGCAGTACAGCATACAAATATAAGTAATACATAGTAAAAGTAAGCACTTGAAAAAAACTACTCTTCTAATAATTATTACTGGTAATTATAATGGGGGAAAATATTTCCTTTTCCTTCCTTTGGTTTTATTTTCTTGATCCTCCTCTGGCATTCCAGTGGTCAAAGGTGCTCAGATATTCATATGCAAATGAGCTGGTAGGACAGTTACAATGTTAATGATTGTGGTCATTTTGACAGTCTCTGAACCAAATGCTCTGCAGGGAAATGGTACTTTTCCCACTTCAAACATAGGCTTAAGATAACAGGCAATTATTTTAATTGTGCACCATGTGTCTTTTTCTTCTTATGCATATCAAAATACTATTCCTATGAGTCTGTATATATATGAGTAGTAGCATCATGATATTTTATGGCTGACTACCTACATAAAAATTATTAACCTAGTTAGAATTAATCTCTATAGCACCCTTAAATGAGTCAAAATGTTCTTCATTATTCATCCTCTTAACATCGTAATGAGGTAAGAAACTGTTTTCATTGGACTGCTGAGCTGCAGCCACAGCCAGTGACTTGCCCAAGGTCTTCCAAATACTCCAGGGCAAAAGTGGACTGTGGACTTGTTTCATGCAGGTTTGAATTTATCAGGTGAAATTCAATGCCACACTATAGCGAACGTCCCTTCTACACAAGCATTGCAGCTTGCCAGATGGAATAATCCCCTCTTCTCACCCTACACACTATTATGACGGTTCTTTTAACACACACATCCTGAGCTGGTTTCAGGGGACATGATGGGAGCAGAGAAGGGAAAATTCCATAGTGCAAGCAGAAACACTCCATATGGAGTGGAGGGTACATGCCTACTCTCCTAAGCCCTACATCAGGGGTCAGCAAACTTTTTCAGCAGGGGGGCAGTCCACTGCTCCTCAGATCTAGTCGGGGGCCAACTATATTTTGAAGGGGGAAAATGAATGAATTCCTATGCCCCACAAATAACCCAGAGATGCATTTTAAATAGAAGGACACATTCTACTAATGTAAAAGCACGCTGATTCCATCCGTGGGCCGGATTTAGAAGGCGATTGGGCCAAACCTGGCCCCCGGGCCATAGTTTGCCTACCCATGTCCTACGTGTTTGCTAGGGCAAGAAATAAATTTCCTATGTCACAAAAGGTTGCATAAAGTATGGGATTTTCTCCTCTCCTAAGGAGAGAAGGTGAGGTAGATTGGGTGCAAGAGGGAGAATGTGACAGCAGTGAAAGAGATGGTTTTAATGCATTATTATTCAAGCTTATTCAAATATGAGTTATGAAATGAGCAGCAGGCTATAGCAAAGCTCCCCCATATTGAAAGTACCAAATTCTGATTATGAAAGGAATTCAATCCAGTAACAAGCCATCCAGGGTGCTTCCAGATTGGGACTTAATTTGCTAACAGATAGTTGACATACTGCAAATGGGTTGTTGGCAACAGATGGGAACAGGTAAAAAACAATAAAAAATATTTGATTTCCCTGTGAAATAACAAATCCAGATTAAATTGGGGGGAGTGGCATTTTGATACCAATAAAATCATGTGGATGTTGCAAAAGTTCTTCATGCATGAGTAGTACAAATCCTACAAAGAATACCTACCTGGATGCATCTCAAACCGTACGTGTGGAGAAACACCCATTCCTGCCTTTGGTAATGTAGTTGGATCTCTCTCTGAAAATTCGTTTATATCTTGCCTAAAACCAATCTTTAAAACCACAAAAAAACCTGTTGAAATTAAAATAGCTTTGTTTTTCAAAAGACCTCACTGCTAACCAAATTTGAATTTAATACAAAATCCATTTAGTCTGCAGCATTCTTCAAAAGACAGTTTGCGCTTCAGATGTCACTGCTTCATACATTTTCATTCATTTCCTGCAAGATATGTAAAGGTGCAGTTCCCCTCTTGCCTTTCTATATTTGCATGTATTTTCAATTGACAAGAGTATGAGTAGTGAATGTTGCTGAATGTTAATGCCAAAAATATAATGTATTCATTTTTTTATTCCTCTGCTGTAAGTAAACAAAGATAAATAGAAGTCAACTGCATTTCCACCTTTTGCATTACGTTCTGTACTTTCGTAGGAAAAACTTGAATAGCCAGATTCTAGAAATAGGCTTCCATGAAAGAAAGTCCCACAGAGAGAGATAATTCTGTTTTGCAAGCCCAAGTTAAACATGGCATCCTGAATAACAACTTGCATTTCAGGCCTTTGGGAGCAGACGGGCCCAAGAAAGTATTTATGCACTACTAATTGCTGCTATTTGAGTAGAAAGTCACCAACTAAAAGTGAGAGAAAAGCAAAGTAAACTCAGCTACAGAGAAAGGGGTGTGTGTACAGTTCTGAGATTGCAGATTCTGAATCTGCCAAGTCCATTCTAATGCCCACCTGTGACCAGACATGAGATAATTGGCTAGCTAAGTCCTGGCACTACATGGCCTACTCAGTGGTTTCTTTCATCAGGCTAGACATCTTGGATAGGCCACACAGTTTTGTTTCTGCACCTTCATTTTATACATCTTTGGGTGGACGTTTTCGATAGTCTGTTGTATGGATAGCTTTCTGCATATCTGAATTTTTATCAAGCTGATAGATACAGCAGACTCTGCAGCTTGAAATGAAAACTCATACCCCATGAGGTAATTGGGAAACTTAAGGGAATAAACGAACTTTTAAGAGAGGAAACAATAGCATTTGGATATATTTTCCTTAGACCAGGACCATGAATGGAATTCCTTTTTTTAAAAAAACACCCAAACAATAATATGTGAGAAAACTGTCTGGGAAACATACAGGAAGTATTGTTATGGTTAAATACCAGATATCTTCTCTAGCCATTTGACAATTTTATTGCAGCCACTATATTTTCTGTAGATAGAAATAATTTATTAACTCTATAAAATCCAGTAGTATCAGCTAGCAGTGATAGAAAATATGAATGAGAAAGAATTGATGGGGCTTCTTTCATACATCAGATTGTTTGGTGGGATGGGCTTGGCATAGTCTGATTTGTAGATTTTTAAAAATGATTTACGTAAATCATTATTTTGGAAATTTCTTTTTAGTATTGGTTTTAGAATATAGTGTGTATCTATTTTGAATACTTGTGAATTGAAGGTATTCCATTTCCCTTTTGAAATCTGATAGTTGTATCTATCAAAAGATGGAAAGAAGTTGGTGATTATCAGCCTTAACCTTACAAAATTTATTGTATTAGTGCAATCTTCCTTTCAAGCAAATGACTAGTCAGGCAGAAAAATCGCAATGGGGTCAGGAAAATTACCTTGAAGTGTATAACTTCCTCAGCTGAAAAGGCCAAGCGGAAAAAACAGAGACTGGAAAAATTATTGAGTTTTATAGTAGTCTCTGAACAATAAACCACCAATCCATTTCCACACTTCTGCACAATGATTGTGCTTTTAAAATAATTATGATTAGCTATCTGAAAGCTTTGCCATGCTGAAGTCAACCAATGTTGATGAAACATGGCAAGTGCTAGGAGGCAGGCTCAGAGTACAATAAGGAATCTTTTTTTCCCTGTCTTTGAAGAAAGAAAAATTGCTATTTAAATGTTTTGGAAATTTCAACTGGTGTGAATATTGCGGGCTGATGATTAACCAGAAGAGGCTGCAGAAAACATATGCCAGCCTTCTGAAAGTCTTATGGGCTTCCACTTTGTTTCCAGTTGTACTTCCAAATGCTGGTCTCAATCCACTTGACACCAGCCTATGGTACTTAAAGGGAAAGGCTTCTTCTGCAATAGTACCTCCCCCTTTGCTGACAATATCAGCTGAAAGACCTGGTTCAAGTGCCATAGTCTAGTGAGGCTGAAATATGGTGATAAGAAGTGGAGCCTTTTGGGTGGCAGGACCCCTGCTGATCCTCTCTCTGCCCAAAGTGGCCCGCCAAGAAACCTCTCTTCTTGTTTTTAGCCAGCTTGCAAAAATATTTCTGTTTCAGAAGGCTTTTAAATGTCTACGCTGAATTACTGGGTTAAACTTTTATTTACGAATTCTACTATATTTATGTAGGCCGCTGAATAAATAATGCATACTCCCTGGGCAGCTCACAGAAAATTAAAATAAAATACAATGCAAAAGCAAAACCATTGAAATGTATTAAAAATAGCTCTAGCATTAGAAGAGTCTTGTATTAAAACAGTATAAACAGTGTGAGAATTATTTTCTCCAGCAGAGCAGTGGTTCCCAACCTTTTTGGTATGGCGATCCTCAAGTCCATTTTTTGGGGAGGGTATGGCAGTGCATCATTTTATTGTCACATGAATTTTGGCCCTTAGGTCTTTAGCAGCCATCAGTATCCTGACTTTTAACTGCAAGTTTGCCCATTTCTAACCATTACTTGTGGAGTCAGAGGGTAGCCTCCCTTTTTATCATTACATGCCAGATCCCTTCCCCTCTTCCAGTGTGGCTGCAAGGAAGTCAGCATTGCAAAGTGTGGTTAATCTTAACTATGGTTTCCTAAAATGATCCAACATCTAGCCTCGCTTAATGTTTCAATAAATCATAGTTAAGATAAACGAGTTGGTCTGAGTTGAGACAGAATGCTAATTCTGATCTGACAGCTGCCCCAAGGGAGGAGAAGCAAGGTTGCATGATCCTGGGATGCAACTCACAGAATAATAAGGCATAGTTTATTGTTAGTGAATGCAATCACTGATGACGCAGGAGAAGTGAAAACTAGAAAACAAGGAAGTAGATCCAAGGGGAATGAAATTTTGAAATAAGTTGAGAGAGAGAAAAAAAAAACCTACTGAGAATGCATGTAGGCTTGTTCTTTTTGTTTTGTGGCACAGCTCATATTTGAGCAGATTTTGAGTTCTTCATTTGTCATGTTTGCCTTCTCTCCCCTTAACAAGCCTTGCCTCTCCTGATCTGGTCTGGAGCAAAATGGACAGTCTCTTTCCATCTAGAATAGATGTGCTTTGACTTGTTCAGCCAGCCAGCTTCTGCAGGCACATCTGTCAGGCTCAGGTTTTTCCCTTGCATCATTCCTTCAGTTGAAAATGATTTTACAAAGAACAGGCTACAAGGTCAGAATCAGACAGTGACTGAATTTAAAACAACAACAACAACTTTCATGTGGACTTGAAAATAAAACTATTAGAACATCAACATATGTTGCAGGAAATCCCTGAAGCTCTTTATCAAATAGTGTTCAATGAAGTAGAGTTTCCAGGTGCTAAAAAAATGAGGATGTGGTGGGGGGAGGAATAGGGGAATTAATTGCAACAGTGAAAAGAAATAGTAAAAACCTAGTGGATCAATATAACATGGATCACATGGAATAGGTGGCTGAGAATTTATTTCATTTTTCTATATGGAAGAACTTCGGTGCAGAGGTTGGACTAGGAACCACATGCTTGGCAGGAACACTTTTGAACAGAAGAGATTCTGATGCCAAAGAGGCAAGCTGTTGTTTAGTATCAAATTGTGTTTCCCTTCTATGGGGGGGGGGGAACACCTTTCCTGCTTCTTCACATACATTCCCTGGAGCTCCTTACTATGATGCTGAGTTACAGGCAAAGGATACATGCAAATATAATAATGGATTGATGGGATTGACTGTATTCTAACAGGCCTTTTCTGAAAAGACCTCACCCACATTTTTGTGTGTACCTTAATTTCCTTGCATTCAGACTACAATAGAACTGCTTGACAGATCAAGGGAAACTGCATTTGTTTTTATTTGAACAAGCTATATTAATGAAAATGCCTCCCGGTGGGATAGCAGTTTGCTATAAGCAGCACGTATTTCATTAGCTTTTTTAAAAACAAAAAAACAAAAAACCACAACAACAAGTAGGATCATAAACTTAAAATTGCTTTAGCCTGAAAGCTTTCACAGTTTAATAGATACAGTATAACCCAACAGCAGAACAATAAACGGGTGCAAACCTTTGAACAGTTCAGAATGTGTGTGTCCTTTAACATAATTGTGTGTGCGCGTATATTTAAATAGCAGAGCAACATGTTGACAACAGACAAAGATTATAAGGGTTAAGTTAAATTCATTCTAAGTTGTGCTATCATAAAAGGGTTATAGTGATCATGATCAATGGTGATGCAGTAGTACTTGATATGAAAAAAAAATGATATAAGTATTTTTGGAAGGTTTCACAGTTCTCACCTGTCAATCATGAGAGTAAGAAATGGTTATGTGGAAATATCAAGCCCAAGGCCTGAGGCATTCGATGTATTTTTAACTACATGTTATATTACTTCAGGGTTGTTGTTTTTTTGAATCCTTATAGTAATAGGTAGCTTCTTGATGAGGTTTGTGTACATTACACTTTCCGTTGAATCCTGTGCAGGAGTGATTGCCAGATACAAAAAGCATTTATAGAAGCATTACTCCAGGAAACGGAGTGGGGGGGGGAGGTGTTGGAGGAGACTTGAATCCGTTTCATTCCCTACATGGATAATAATAAGTTGCTTTGTAACATCACAATATAAAGAAAACATGAAGCTTTTCACCAATCCACGAAACCACATTTCATTTCATTTTTAATGTGTTCACCACATTTTTAGTTTACTGTACCCAAGGCAGTTTAAATCCCTAGTAATGACAAAGTATTCACCAAAAATCACATTGCCATCCTGTAACATCTTAGCAAAAGACAATAGCGTTGAGCATGACTAGACCACACCGTGGTATAAATATTTCCAGCGGGGTGGCAATTTTGGTCTTTTGCAGTGAGACTAACAGATATCCCACATTATTCAACGTCGATCCATTGAAATCACTGGACTTAAGTAATCTAAGCCTGTTGATTTCAGTGAATCTGCTACTTCATTATGCCTTGGGCTTATACTGACTGTGCAGACTAAAATCAGCTATAGAACAAAACCAGAAAATTATATGATAAATGAGATGAGCCAACGACTAACCAACTGATTAATAGTGGTGGTAAAGAGCTGTTTGATGATACTGTTTGATGATACCTTCAGCATTAGGCTTCAGGTTGTTACTGGAGAGAGTGTACTAAAAGAACATGTATTCCAGGTAGTGGGTCTAAAAAACACAAAGCACAGCCTCATAATAACACAGAATTACTAAAATGGGGAAAATAACATAAAACACAACTGTAAAGGGGACAGTATTAAAATAACAAGCCAGAAGAAGCTTCAGCCAAATGCCTTTTTGAACAGCCTTGCTTTCTTCCTCCAAATACAGAGTTGGTTTTATGTTTTGGTTTAGAAACTGATATTGTTTAATATGAGCCAGAGGCATATGGTTTAGCAGTACAGACCATGGGGCTATCCGGTGTATATTTAACCTTCACTTTAAAATCATTTATAGTTTTAACTGCCCATTTTATCAGGCTATATAGTTCATGAAAAGGCTTTATGTTAATTCCATTAAGTGGAGAGAGAAGAAGAAAAAGTATAAATTGCGAAGGAAGACAGGAAGCTATCAGATTTCAGGCAGGAAGATTAATTTCCAAAAGGAATTTTCTCAGCTTGCATACCATGTTAAGAGACGTCTAGAAAAAATCTTCTCTGCTGCTGAACATCTCAGAGATGGAATATCTCAATTTTTCAGATAGTGGGTTGGGAAAAATGAGAAAGGCGGGGGGAGACCATTTTTAAAAAACTATTTTCACCAATAGGTGCAAATACATCGTAGTCATTCTAACTGAGATAAACATCCAGCCAGGATACCAAGGAAGAGAATCAGGAACACTAAATAGCAGCCTAAAAAGAAAGGCATAAAACTACCCTTTTATAATCAAATATGGTAACTTGAACTTATATTCTGGTATTAAATGGCTATAAAGGAGCACCCAACATTAACCTGTTTAAATGGAGCTGTTTGGGGGTGCTGAAATGTTCCTACCCACCACCTTCATGTATACACTTTTGGGTGTGCCTGCTCATTGCTTATTCATTCCCCATTGGTTCACCACTTCTAATGAAACATAGGAAGCTGCCTTATATTGAGTTGGCCCATTGGCCTATCTAGTTTAGCAATGTCTTCACTAACTGGCAGCAGCTCTCTAGGATTCCAGGCAGAGTTCTCTTCCAGCCGTCACTAGAGATGCTGGAAATTGAACCTGGAACACTGTGCGTCAAAGCAGATGCTCTACCACTGAGCTGCAGCCGTCTCTCCATTGATACAGCAAATTGGTAGCAATATTCCTACACTATCTAGCGAATCTGATTTGGCTATGTGACTTCTTTCTGAATGGTCAGAGACTCACATATATCTTCACATTGCTACTTGATAAAAAAAAAAAATCACAGTGGAAGGTGTATTATGTCACTATCATACCTTTTCACGAAAAGCCACACACTCCACTGAGCCTCACTTACTCAATTCAGTAATGGCTTCTTCCCACATTACTGTTAGGGGATCTCTCTCTCTCTCTCTCTCTCTCTCTCTCTCTCTTTCTCTGCAGTACCTTCTTTATATTAGAATGAAGCTTAAGTCATTATATGGCAGGAGTGTCTGAGGCAACAGGAATTATTGGAGTAGTAGAAGGCAAGAGCCAGATGAGCTGGGGATTATTTTAGCTCACTTTGATCTACCATAGGACAAAGTTTCCCAGGTTTTCCAGTCTTCCCAGTCTGAATTAGGCAGGTAAGGGAAATATCGTTTTTCTAAGCATCTCCCCTTCCTCTGGTCTGATGCTCTTGGAAAAGCTGGATTCAGGTGATTACTTTCCAGTTCATAACAATAATGTATAAGGGCAAATGGTGTGGGTATTTTACCATCCAAGTCATGGGCAGGCAAACTAAGGCCCGGGGGCTGGATCTGGCCCAATTGCCTTCTAAATCCGGCCCGCGGACGGTCTGGGAATCAGCGTGTTTTTACATGAGTAGAATGTGTCCTTTTATTTAAAATGCATCTCTGAGTTATTTGTTGGGCTCAGGAATTCGTTCATTTTTAATATATATATATATATATATATATATATATATATATATATATATATATATATATATGTTTTCGTAGATTTTCACGGGTACAGGAATGCAGGTTTTGGTGTCCTCGGGTGTCTTCCCGTGTAAAAGTTGGGGTGTCTAGGCGACGTTTCGACGAGGTCTCACTCGTCATCTTCAGGCTGGTGCTTTCGGCTTCTTGTTACTGGAACAGAGCGGGATCTCAGTGTTTGAGTTCCTATAAATACTGTAGAGGGGTGTGGTGATATTCTGAGTACCACTTAGGTGGGTCATTAGGTGTGGATTAGTTGCTAAAGCCTTCCTTCCTTATATCAAGGGCACTACAGATAAAATTAGCAAAATCCTCCATAAACACAATATCAAAACAGCCTTTTGCACCAACCAAAAAATAGCCAATATCCTCAGAAACCCCAAAGATAAAATCCAGTTGGAAAACCAAGGGGTCTATGAAATACCCTGCAAAGTCTGCCCAGCCACGTACATTGGACAAACAAACAGACGAATAAATGCACGTATCGCAGAACACAAGAATGCCGTCAAAAAAGAAGAAAAATCTTCCTCTCTTTTCCAACACATGAAAGAAACAGGACACGAAATTAATTTTGCAGATTCCAAATTGCTCTTTAACATGGAACATCACCACAAGAGAATAATCATGGAAGCCATCGAGATAGAGAAACACCCTCACAACATGAACAAGCGTGACGACACGTCCCGCCTGCCAGACATCTGGAAATTAGCCCTCCCCACAAAAACCGACACCAGATCCAGAGGCACACAGAACGCCACCACCAATCAACCACACCAGACCCAAACCCAGACCCTCTCCACAGATAAATTACAGACACCATCCAGTAACCAAACCATAGTGGCAACTCCGGATGCTGCACCCCCCTGCAATCCCTACACAGATCTGGCTGGCACAGGGCACAAAACCACAGCTCGCCCCTATACACGAAGCCAAGCCAAAGCACAACTAAGTGCAGTACAGCCATCTTCCCAGAAAAACTCTTCACAAATTCAAGAGGTCAAGACACGAAGGCTTTAGCAACTAATCCACACCTAATGACCCACCTAAGTGGTACTCAGAATATCACTCAAGAAATCACTCAAGATATCCCTCAAGTAATTAAGGAACAAAAGAAGAAAAGAACACTAGCCTGGGAACTTCCCCTCTGCCCAGAACTTTTGAGGCAATACACCACACCCCTCTACAGTATTTATAGGAACTCAAACACTGAGATCCCGCTCTGTTCCAGTAACAAGAAGCCGAAAGCACCAGCCTGAAGATGACGAGTGAGACCTCGTCGAAACGTCGCCTAGACACCCCAACTTTTACACGGGAAGACACCCGAGGACACCAAAACCTGCATATATATATATATATATAGTCTGGCCCCCTACAAGATCTGAGGGACAGTGGACCGTCCCCCTGCTGAAAAAGTTTGCTGTCCCCTGGTCAAAGTTGTACTTGAATAATTACCCCAAGTGTGTAATAAACTTATGGTAGAGAAAGCCATAGATGAGACTTTCCCAACCTTGTCCCTACAGGTGTTTGGGAATCCAGCTCTCATCAACCCCAGGCAGTATGGCCAATGATTATAGTTGTAGTCCAAACACAACCGAAGAGCACCAGTTTGGGAAAGACAGTCAGAGATTATCCCAATGAAATGATTTGCTTCATGGAAGAAAAGTTAAGTTGTTGTTAATAAGCATTGTAAAAGTAGCTCCCTGTATAGCGCCTGGGAGAGCAGAGAGAGCCAATGGGATTCATAGATAAATGGTTGACCCTTCAACTTAGTCAACACAATTTCAGACCTTTCTGCTGTGCACTCATTGCAGGGTAATGTGTGAGTTTCTAATGCAACTGCAGCTTAAAAATAAAATCTGCAGAGTTGTGAGGGTTAAAGCTAAAATTGTAAAGCACTTTGTGAATGAAAAGCAACACTGTTATAGTAGTAGCTGCTTACCTGTGTGTAAAAGAGTTGGGGCGGGGAAAGGATGAGTGGCATATTCAGATCATTTCTGATGCCTTTTCCTTCTGGGTCAAGTCAGGATGCTGAATTGTGAAAGCAAGCAAGCATTCTGTAGTTTGAATTGTGGAGAGCTCATCCTCGACTCTTGTTCCGTAAGGCATGATTTTCACTCCACAGGAACCTGATTTATGGGCAAAAGTCCCCATAGGAGCAACTAGATAAAAGCTGTTGACAATGAAAAACTATTATGTATTCTGGTCTTTGTTTCTTGTCTAGACAGTGTAACACCCCAGGATAGTTCTAAAAATACAGTGACAGGTGGTTATTCTTTCTGAGGGTAAGCAGAGGTGAGGAAGGAAAGAGTGCAACTGGTGTGTTTTTTCATACATTTTCCTGCAACTACTTCTGGCTGAATAGAGCCCACAGCCACATGTGAATGAGTGAGCAAGCAGACCTTATATCACTGGAAAGATTACAGCATATCTCTGGTTATGCCCAAAGCCTGTGTAAGAAGGGGTTATCCAAAGCACTCTGTGAGCTCTACTCAGATGGCCCATGCAGATGTTGTGGAACCATCGAGAGCAATTGTAATTGACCCTGCACTTGATTGGTTTTTCCCCTGACAACGGAGATTGAGACCATTTGTCAGGACTCCCAGCTGGAGTAACAACCTGAACTTTGGCTCCAGGGAAGAAAGTCCAGTCGGATTTGTCACTGGTGTTGGAGACAGATGTCAGGACCCTTACCCTACGTAGCAGCCTGGGTTGAAACTCTTGACTCAGAGGATCCAATCTATCATTCCAGCATTGTGACTAGACCTAAGCTGCAGCCTGAGGATCAAAGCCTTGAGATCAGGACCTATGGAGTCCATCCCTATGGAGCCAGCCCCCACTGAGAAACTGCCCCTCTCCATACCAGTGACTCATATCCTCATGTCAGCTTAATAATGTACCTGCAGGCCTTGTCAGTATGGAGAGTGCTAGGCTCCAAATCAGATGCCTGCACCTTTTTAAGACTTCCCATTCCCCCAGAAAAGGGGTAGAACCAGGGGGAGAGGTGCTCTGGTCCTGGATGTATGAAAGCCATCACTCTCACAGAATTTAAAAGAGCAAGTTGTTCACTGAGACCTACACTTGCTGCTCCCTCTCCCAGTGCCCTGTGGGGCCTCTTGTCAAAACAAGAACTGGACCTATCAAACAGGCTAACAAAGCCTTGTCTAGGGCCTGCGATTTTTGCAGTATGATGCTGATATAGTCTAATTTCCCTTATAAGTTGCAAGTTCCCTGGTAACAGTTAAAGTAGCCCTTCTTAGCAGCCTGGCTTGGTTCCCATGATTTTCATAATACAGTGCTGGTTTTGACAATTTTGAAGAAGAAAAGTTTCTTCAGTGGTCCACCAACCTGCCCCCCACAGCCCCCTCCCTGAGCAATTTTAAAGTGGTGCGAAGGGGGACAAAGTTGGAGAACTGCTGGCATAAATGTTTGAGTTAACATAATCTTATGAAGACTTGAACTCCAAAACATTGCTGAAGAAAAATAATGACTCAAAGGTAGCACAAAATCCTTGTATAGGGGTATATAGAAGCTGCCCACTGTGATGTCCCAAACATCAAGTCCAGCAGCAGATTTGAGAAGCCCCTGCATCAGTTGCCCTTTGCCCTCTACCCCAGTAAATGTAGCAAGCAATGGAAACCACAAGGGGGAGCTGACATTTCTTTTTCAAAACACTTTCACTAAGTCAGTTAGCTGATGGCACTCAGGCTAGTAATGTGAAACAAGGCTCCAGTGAGGCTGCATCACCTGCCATCTAAATTTCACCATAATGCCTCTGGGCCCTGCTACTCTAGGCTCAGAGCATTCTGGGAAGATGATGATGGTGGATGACTTCATCTCTGCCTGGTGCTTGACTTTTTAAAAAGAAAAAGAGATGCCAGCAACCAGTGTCAGCTCCAGTAGACTTCCTGAGGCCCACGGAGCCTGGCATTTGCACCATTGTGCCAAGTGCCGCAGCTGAGCTTGCCAAGAACACACAGATTTTCATTACCATATGTTATGAATTGTTTGAGCAAATAAGGAGCTCCAGAGATGTCTTCGGTTTCTGTCAGTTCTGTGTGCTTGGAAACGAAAAGGCTTGGGTCCTAATTCACACTCACAAAATAGGGCATTCCCTCTGTGGTCCCCATGGCTCATGCAAGTTTGGAGACCCTTGTGAATGGTGTGGGATAGAGCGAGGGATGCAAATTGGGGAGTTGCAAGAACCCACACTTGCATAAAGAGAAGAGTAACTTAGGATTCAAGCCATGTAATCTTAAAAGAGCCGATTCACAGAAGAATTTTATGGGTGGCTCTGTGCTGTGAATATGTACCTCATTTTATATTTATAACTATTCCCAAGCTGTTCTTGCTAATGTATCTATTTGCATTGCATTTAGAAACTTTATTTAAGACAAGGAATCAGTGTTTGCCTGGTACATTAAGAATCCCATTTGTTTCCCCTGTCATGGCATTCTGTTTGGGCGACCACTCTTGTCGTTAAAGGACTTGAAACATGTTTGTAGCTGGACTTTATGGTACTCAGGGATACTAATGGCATTGGAGGTGTGTTCCCAACCAAACAATTTTATTCCATCAGGTTTGTTTTATGTGGCTTGCCAGAGCAGGTCAGTGTCAGTAAGGCTCTTGCTGATGAAAAAATACAAAACAACTAAAAACCTATCTTTCATTGCTGGTGAAGGTGTATGCAGCCTTGTACTGTTAAAACGGAAACCATCGCAGGATGGTTTTGGGAGGTTGGATAGTTACAATGGAATGGTGGGGTGCATATTTTTATTCTTATTTATTTATTCTTATTACTTTGTCAAAATATTATTTTTTTAAAAAGAAGTATGCAGCCTTCTGAATTTCATGCACCATGCATGCATTTTAAACATCTGCCAAGCCTGATAAAATCTTCCTCCATCTTACAAATGATTTAGTGGTGATGGTACAGCTTCCTTATCTTTCCTTTTGTAAACTCCAAAGCTTAAAAATACAACCAAAAGCCAAAGATCCTGACAATGGTTTTCCTTTTGAGTTGCAGCCTCTGGCACCACATCCTATACTTCCCCAGAGGGAAGAACAAGGTAGTTTCGCCATGTCAGTCAAGCAGTAGAGCGCTATAGGAATTTCAACAAGAGGGCCAGTGACAGCATGACTTGCAAACACTATGTATTTTATGGAGAGCACCATGTTGAAGTTTACAACAAAGTACGTGTCTTATTATTGCAAGTAATTAGAGAGTATATTGGCGTTCACTGTTTTCTGGTGTAAACCGTTGTGTATGACTTGGGCAGGGGAGGGGGCACCAAATTTCAAATAAGCATGAAAGGACAAAGTGCAAAATTAACTAACTTGCAATTAATTTCAGTAGTAATTATGCAAAAAATTCCAGGCATGTGTAGAAGACAAGGAGTATGGCATAATTAGTTGTGGGATTTTTTTTTTCCTACTGTAATTACAGTGATGAATATGCATGAAGCAGTTTGGGAAGGCAAGCACAGCAAGCAATTGTATTTAATTAAACTTTTAGCTGCCTTAGCTATAGAAGCTGCTTTTTTTGTTTTAATCCCCTCAAAACTATTAGAAAATTTCCAGGAAAATAAGCTGTATGCCAGGATATGGAAATGACATTTCATGTTCCATTTTTCACAAGCAGAGTTCCTTGGAGCCATATATCATTGCCTGTGCCCTTGGTAGCTATTGTACGTTTATACACTCATTTCTTGATGAGTTTAATGTAAAGCTCTCTCAAAATCAGGTAAACTTAACATTTGTGGCATTTAAAAACAAAAGTGTCAACCTTTTTGTGCATGTGAAATGCAGCTGTGAGCAAAGAATCTTCTGATATCAACAGTGCAGCATTAAAAGATATGCTAGCATGGTTGGCCAGTTGTCCTACACCAGAAGGAACCCTTAATTATATATTTTTTAAAATCAGTCTGTGGAAACTTTATCCGAAGTCCTCTGTGATTTATATATCAGGAAAGTGCTGGTGCGCCTAGTTGCAGAGATGTAAGTAATGAAATTGCTCAAATCTTAATGGATTGGGGATACGTATTCCCTGCCTCTCTGTTCTTTCTATCCAGATCTGAATTTCAGCTCAAAAGTTGTTGTGTGTACATTTTAAGTCAGGAAAACAGACTTCTGGAACAAGAGGGTGTCAGTCAATAGGTAGTACTTACTACTACAGGGTCACCAGTTTATATTCCCAACTCTGCATAATTAAACCATTGCAGTGATGGGTTTGTATGCTCTTGGAGTGCTTCAAGAAATCTGTGTTAAAGAACCTAGCAAATGACTTATTCCAGTGCACGCTATTATAGATTTGTGTGTGGTGAAGATAGGGGCACATGCTCTCTTATGCTTGCCCATTATGACTATTACGCTCTAGCTGGGAGGGAATGATTGGGTGGGTCCAGTTAATGCCTCACATAGGAACCAAAAGTGGGAGGTGCATTGCCACCTGAAGAAGATTTCCCTGGACCCTGTTGTTTCAGATATCTACAACTCAGTTGGGAATATCTCTTTTCTGGACAAGGTAATAGACAACTTGGTGGCTGGTCAGTAAGCAAATTATCTAGAACCATTTCAGTCTGACATAGTATTGACTTGTTCTTACTGCTCAGGAAGAGCTCCATTCAATCAGACCAAAGGCCCATCTAGTCCAGCGTTCCATTTTCATAGTGACCAACCAGATACCGGTGGAAAGCCGGAAAGCAGGACATGAGTGTAACAGTGTTCTCCAGCAACTGGTATTCATAGGCATACTGACTCCAATACTGGAGCTAGTACACAGTCATCATGACTAATAGCCATTGATAGCATTGTTCTGCTCAAATTTGTCTTAACCTCCTTGTAAATGCATCCGAGTTGTTGACTATCCCTACATCCTGGGTCAATGTAAGTCTGTGCTCTGTGAAGAGGTGCTTCTTTTTTCCTCCTCTGAATCTCACACCATTCAGCTGCTTTGGATGGGTTTCCTGACTCTTGGGCACAGGTGACCATATTTTCAGGGCAGCACTAGGAGACGTGCTCAGAGTTCATATTAGTCAATGACTACTCCGAGCCAGGAAACTAGTGCATACTGAGAATGCATCATAGTGAAAGGTTAGTGGCTAATTGTGGGGCAGAAACTTGCATTGATCAATCTGTCAATCTCATTAATTAAATTCTGCAATCTTAATAAAATTGTAATATTTTTGTACAGTTCTTGATATTTCCCTTTAATTGCTCATGCACTGATTGCACATTCATCTTTGCAGCATCATACCCACTTTTCCTTCAGATAAAATGCCTCAAACTGGACACTGTACTATAAATGTGGTATTACAAGGTTTCATATAAGAGAGAACATGTTTTTCTTAGGCTTTAATAATACACCATAGTTACGAGGCAGAATCCTATTAAGTTTCTTGGTATTAATTCTACACACTGAACCTGAACCAAGAATGTGCCAGAGTGAAGGTTTTCTCCTCTTGTGTGTTAATAATTCCTAACCTTTTAAACTGGATTTAGCAGTGAATTCGAAACATTAGTAGGCTGCAAACGTATAGTTTAGAGCACTCTCCACCAATTATTCCTACTAGGCAATTTTCTCTTGTTTAAATACGACTTGAATGAATATCCCAGTACGTTTCCGAGCACAATTCAAAGTGTTGGTGCTGACCTTTAAAGCCCTAAACGGCCTCGGTCCAGTATACCTGAAGGAGCGTCTCCACCCCCATCATTCTGCCCGGACGCTGAGGTCCAGCGCCGAGGGCCTTCTGGCGGTTCCCTCATTGCGAGAAGCAAAGCTACAGGGAACCAGGCAGAGGGCCTTCTCGGTAGTGGCGCCCGCCCTGTGGAACGCCCTTCCAGCAGATGTCAAAGCGATAAACAACTACCTGACATTCAGAAGACATCTTAAGGCAGCCCTGTTCAGGGAAGTTTTTAACATGTGATATTTTACTGTACTTTTGGTTTTTATGGAAGCCGCCCAGAGTGGCTGGGGAGGCCCAGCCAGATGGGCGGGGTATAAATAATAAATTATTATTATTATTATTATTATTATTATTATTATTATTATTATTATTATTATTATTATTATCCTCCTCCCCAAGTTACCACTGGAATGGTCAAAGAGCATGCCACAACACTTATCAGTAGGTTTGCACCTGTTCTGTGTAAGATTTACTATCATGTTGAATATATTAGTCATACTGCTTTTTAATATAATGCTTTTCTCCATATTCTTGATTAGGCCCATATAAATTGTGACCCACAAAGCCAAACGCAGCCCATTAAGGGCTCAATAAATCACGACTGATGTAACCCCATTATATTTAGTGTTCAGAATGGGTGGGTGACAGGTTGTTCAGATATGTTGTAGTTTTGAATCTGTTCCTATTAACAATACAACAGAAGTCTTGCCATACTGAATCAAAGTTCCATCCACTCTGTTGAGCATTTTGTCTTCAATGGTATCCAGTTAATTTCACGGCCAAAAGGGAAACCCATTTCCCTGCAAGTGGACAAGCCTGATATGGTCACTTCAATCATGCATTTGCTGTCAAGAATAGTTTTTAAATAGGGGTGTGGTGTGGGGAGGAGTAAAAATTAAAAAAAGAAACTTCCTGCCAAGTGAAGCAGTTTTCTCCTTTTTGTAATTAAAGCAATCTTTTGCTTAATTTATTTCTGCAAAAACTTGCTGAAGTGAGACTGAATCTTTATGCAATGTGTACATCAAATGGGGAATAAGGCACTTGGATAGAGTCCCAGGGATTGTAATATCTTGATTTACTGCCAGACATGCTTCACTGAATCAATCTACAAAAGAAATCCAAGTTAACTTTGCACATCGTTTCAAAAGGCAAGTATTTTTATGTGCTTGTGATTTGCTTGTAAAGTTTTAGAATTTATAGAACTGCCAATTGTGCATAAGTGGTCTAATGAAATCACCTCTGGGATGAGATAATACTTATGTCAAGCACTTGGTGTATTGTATTCCTTTACCGTTTAAATGGAAGACATCCTGAACTTGACCTAACACTGGGTCCTCTTTCGTGTGACAAGATGGATAGAAACATGAGTCCTTTTTCTAATATGTCATTTGTGTGTTTAACTAGCAAAATGAGAATCTATTAGAGAAAATTGTCTTTGCTATCAGTATATAATTAATTATACTCGAACACACACATATCGGTGGCATGTTAATGGCCTTGCTACTCTGCCAGTAGCCAGAAATTCTCAATGCATTCATGCTGATAGAGGAATATTTGGAGTATCTACTCTTTGCATTTGCCAGTGGGATGTGACAGCTTTGCAGGTGCTTGGATGAATTTGCTAATCTATCTAGTAGCATCCATTCAGAAAGCGGGGGATGACTTATGCTTGAATGGAATTGTCTATCTTCCATGAATACCATGTATGATTAATAACTGGGAATGGATCTGCTGTTGACTGGGTTAGGCCAGCCTTAGCTACCTACCTCTTTCCCATAACAAAAAATGAGCAAGTTTCACTTCGAGAGAGTATTGGTCAGATGGCACAGGTTGCTGGCAGGGTTCAAAAGTGATTGATTTGTCACATGCACTGGTCGGAATGGAGGCAGATTGCAGCATTTATAGATGGTGGCAACACCTAGAAGGATTCTAAACCAAGTCATTGGCTTGAAAGCATTTTTAATACTTAGTCACCTACTGCTACAGTACTGTTTCAATCTGTTTGCAGATATTAATAATAAAAGACACATGGAAGAAATGCTTTTAAATTGTACACATATTCCCTAAAACATACTTGTATGGATTTCCCTCCTAACTTGTATGAATTTCTCTCCTTGAGTTTGTGCTTTTGTATTCTTTTCTATTGACCATAACATCCTTCTGGACCGTCTAGAGGGGCTGGGAGCTGGGGGCACTGTCATACAGTGGTTCCGCTCCTTCCTCCTGGGCCGTGTCCAGAAAGTGGTGGTGGGGGATGAGTGTTCAGACCCCTGGGCTCTCACTTGTGGGGTGCCTCAGGGTTCTGTCCTCTCCCCCATGCTTTTTAATATCTATATGAAGCCTCTGGGAGAGATCATCAGGGGGTTTGGACTGGGTGTTCATCAGTATGCAGATGACACCCAGCTCTACCTCTCATTTAAATCAGAACCAGTGAAGGTCCTGTGTGAGTGCCTGGAGGTGGTTGGAGGATGGATGGCGGCTAACAGATTGAGGTTGAATCCTGACAAGACAGAAGTACTGTTTTTGGGGGACAGGGAGCGGGTTGGTGTGGGGGATTCCCTGGTCTTGAATGGGGTAACTGTGCCCCTGAAGGACCAGGTGCGCAGCCTGGGAGTCGTTTTGGACTCACAGCTGTCCATGGAGGCGCAGGTTAACTCTGTGTCCAGGGCAGCTGTCTACCAGCTCCACCTGGTACGCAGGCTAAGACCCTACCTGCCCACGAACTGTCTCGCCAGAGTGGTGCATGCTCTAGTTATCTCACGCTTGGACTACTGCAATGCGCTCTACGTGGGGCTACCTTTGAAGGTGACCCGGAAACTGCAATTAATCCAGAATGCGGCAGCTAAACTGGTGACTGGGAGTGGCCGCCGGGACCACATAACACCGGTTCTGAGAGATCTGCATTGGCTCCCAGTACGTTTCCGAGCACGATTCAAAGTGTTGGTGCTGACCTTTAAAGCCCTAAACGACCTCGGTCCTGTATACCTGAAGGAGCGTCTCCACCCCCATCGTTCAGCCCGGACACTGAGATCCAGCGCCGAGGGCCTTCTGGCAGTTCCCTCATTGCGAGAAGCAAAGCTACAGGGAACCAGACAGAGGGCCTTCTCGGTAGTGGCGCCCGCCCTGTGGAACGCCCTCCCATCAGATGTCAAAGAGATAAATAATTACCTGACATTCAGAAGACATCTTAAGGCAGCCCTGTTCAGGGAAGTTTTTAATATGTAACGCTGTACTGTTTTTAACACTGATTGGGAGCCGCCCAGAGTGGCTGGGGAAACTTAGCCAGATGGGCGGCGTATAAATAATAAATTATTATTATTATTATTATTATTATTATTATTATTATTATTATTATTATTATTGTCTTTGTCCATGGAGTTTTCTTGGCAGGGATACTGGAGTGGCTTGCCGGTTCCTCCTCCAGGTGGATCACGTTTGGTCAAAACTCTTCACTATGACCTGTTCATCTTGGGTGCCCTGCTCGGCATAGTTCATAGCTTCTCTGAGTTATTCAAGCCCCTTCGCCACGGCAAGGCAGTGATCCATGAAGGGGACCATAAAGAAGGCTGATCGCCGAAGAATTGATGCTTTTGAATTATGGTGCTGGAGGACGCTCTTGAGAGTCCCATGAACTGCAAGAAGAACAAACCTATCCATTCTTAAGGAAATCAGCCCTGAGTGCTCACTGGAAGGACAGATCGTGAAGCTGAGGCTCCAGCCACCTCATGAGAAGAGAAGACTCCCTGGAAAAGACCCTGATGCTGGGAAAGATGGAGGGCACAAGGAGAAGGGGATGACAGAGGACGAGATGGTTGGATAGTGTTCTCGAAGCTACCAGCATGAGTTTGACCAAACTGCGGGAGGCAGTGGAAGACAGAAGTGCCTGGCGTGCTCTGGTCCATGGGGTCACGAAGAGTCGGACACGACTAAACAACTAAACAACAACAATTCTTTTCTATGCGTTATGCCCTAAAATACACATCTGTGTACACTTTCTCCAATAAAATAGATATTTTTGTAAATATTTTTCAGAGAAGCAGGTAGTCCAACTGATAACTGCATTCTGATCCATGTATAAGTCCAGGAACTTCACATTTAGGTTGGGTTGCTTTTCACTGTAGACCAACAAAATTCTCCTTCCTGCCTACTTCTGACACTAAAAAAAAGAGAAATGTATAATAGTGCCTTAGCTGGTAGATATGAAAACAAGGGAAGTACACTTGTTACCAACCACTTAAATCAATCAGTGAGAGTCACAGCATCACCAATGCTTGCAACAAATTCAAAAAGAAGTGCACTCAGTAGTTAGCCAATCCATTTCCATAGAGGCACAACAAAGCACAATTTGAATTCTCTTCTGTCCGCTTTATGGCTTTTTATTTTGTATTACCATCAATACTTTCTATGGATTTGAAATGTTTTTTCTGCTTCCCCTCTTCTCTTTTCTTTTTCTAGGAGAAATATTGATAATGTGGCTACGCCAATATTAATTAGGGCATTACTCATACGTATTGGTTTGCATATCCTTGTGTTTGAAACAATCCATAAATACAGAATAGTGTACCTGAGAACACTATGTGAGGAATAAAACTCGCCTGCATAGAGAAGGAAATGCATAACCATTTGTTTGTGCTTCGTGAACATGGAACCTCAGCTGTGCTTCAGGTTATCTTTAAACTTTTAAAGCTCCATTGTGGCCAAAGTAATATTTGCTACTCCCTGAGATTATCTGGAGGATTTAGGGCTAGTCAGCGTTGCCCATATTGCTTTTCTGTCCCCTGGTTATTGTTTAAGATGTTTGATGAACTTCCTCCCTTGACTAGTGATATTACCTATTAGCATATACCTGAAGTTGGCAAACAGTTTTGACTTCACAACCTGTATACTGGGATATAATTCATGAGTTTGTGAATGGCAGGGTGGGTGCAACTTCTTGGTTAAAGGAGTTGCTGCTTTAGGGTAACTGTAGAATCTCCCCTTTTGGATGGTACCTGAACTGGAGAGGGACATGGGCAAGGATGCAGTGTGGACTACTTCCAGCCTTGCAGCATTGGGAAGTGAGTCTTTGTACAACTCTTGTTTGTGGGAGCTATGTAGATAATAAATAGTATACTAATGATTAGATGTTGGAGATAATGTCTGAACATGCTCTGCATGACCTAACAGGCCTTTTTCTTTCAGCTTTCTGGATTGATTTTTCTCCCTTGGTCAAAGGGTCCTGCATATTCTAAATCTTCTGGACACTATCTTTCAGAGAACTAAACCATATGGACTGCTTATCTGACAGCATCTCTTCTCTTGAGCATTTCTTTAGAGCAACTGTGTGTTCATTAAAATAATATGGCGGAGTACATAGATGTTGTGCTAGCAGTTTTTCAGACTGCCAGTTCCTGAAAATAAAGTCTTTGAATGACTGCACTACATTTAAAAGTGGATTAAAATACACTTTACAGTATATCTAAATCACGCTTAAGCTAGCAGTATTTCTTGCCAACTGCAGCTGACTCTGCAGGCTCATTAAACCCTTGGATTATAACGGAATCTTATTATCGCCCTGCTTTCCCTCCCATGCAAACCAATAGCCTGTAGTATTAATGCAGTATCTTGCTATAAGTTAATTTGCTGTTTCTAGATAATACCAAATATGTTTTCTCTGGTATGCTTAATGTTGGTACCAGAACTTGAAGTGGCATGCTTCCTGCTGTAGCCCAAGAATCAAACTGCATACTAGCTTGGAAAATGTGTATTTCCAAATGTTTGTTTCCTGAAGCGAAACAGAGCACAGGGTTGAGAATAGCATTTGTAGGGATATGCAACAGGCAGGAATTGGGGGTACTCAAGCCTTCCTATGCTCACTGATTATCTTCCTTGCCATCTTCTTTCAAGTCAGGCTTGGATCTTGACTTGGCGGAGAAGGCTGGGCTACAGGTGGCCAGAGTAGGCATTTGGAGAATTGGTGGGCAGGAAACAGCTAAGCACCCACCCCTCCTGCCCACTGAATTTCTCCTAAAGATGTTCTCCTCGCTCCTGTATGAGACATGTATGAGGTTAGAAACTGTGCTAGCCTTATAAGGTGCGTGTGTATCCCAGATTAAATCTGGAAAGCCCCTGCAGGTTGGTCAACTGTCAGGGTTCTTCACTGAGGAACACTTGCTTTGCAAATGAAATTGTACCAGTGAGTTGCAGTTGATTAATAAAGAGTGTTAATTGAACTTGAAAGAACCAGGTGCAAAACCTGGCAGCCATGACATTCTCTGGGTAGCCTACATAGAGACCAGTTTGCACCGTGTTGAGCTGACAGCATCCTTTTGCAGCAGATGCACACATCTGGGTTGGCAAGCAAGCAAGCATGGATGACCTTTTTGCTGCAAGTATCAGGGTCTGGTATAGTTGTGTGAATGTCCCAGAGGCACTGTGCTGTCCTAGCCTACCTTTTAAGGTGATAAATCATTTAAGCTTTGTAATGTGTTTTGTACACTATGGACAGCACTTGATATTATCAAACCCATCCCTTTTTATAGCTCTTAAGATTAATTTTAGAACTTAGTATTCATGTGTTCTCGGCTTATTTTCTCACTTTGCTGATTATGTCCTTTTCAGTCCTTTCTTTTCCCCACATTGAAACTGGGACAGGAGAGGTGCTCTGGATAATTATCCAGCATTGTAAGAAATAAAAAGGAGAGAAGGTGAGAGGTGAAATTCTGGGTCTTCTGTCTGATGAGTCAGTGTGCAGTCGTCCTGCAGTGCTAAGCAATAGCTGAAATGAACTATGCAGCCACCAGCACTGTTCTTGTGTAGTGTCGCAAGTTTTGTAAAGAAAAATTCTGTGTGCTAAGGACTAAATTAATGGTTGGCAATAGATTGTGAAAAGTTTTCCTTTGACTCTGAAAACCTCACACTATATATAGCTTGGTCTTACAGATCCCATTTTCACTTCTACCTACTTGTTAATTGCTGTGATAAAATTTAATTGCTGTGGCTTAGTTCAAAGTGGGCAGAATTAATTTGGTTTTGAAGGTTATCATGCTTCATACAGAATTCTGTAAGCTGGTTTTGGCAGTTGTGCCCCAAAAGGCAGTTTATAAATCACTTAGTAAAATAAAATAAATAATAAAAACAATTAGATAAATTTATAAGACAAATTTAGCTAGCTATGATAGCAACATGTTTTGCTTTGTCTTATTTATTTAAAATATGTACCTATTGTCTTCTGCCAAAACTGGTCCCAGAGCAGTTTACTTGTGTAAAATGAAAAAGAGGATTCATCTCCAACGTTTAGACAGCAGAGAGTCTTGTTCCAAACTCTGACAGTAGACACCTTCACTGTAGATCCCTTTCATGCATGTGCTGTGACCTTTCACTTTGAGGTCAAGCGCTCCCAGCCCCTCACTGAAGGATGCAGCTCAAGTGCTATAAAAGCATGTTGCCCAGCACAGAGGCAGGTTCTCTTTTCCTTCTCGCAGGTGGATGGCTGAAGAACTACTTTCAAAGCCAGCACAGCTTAGCCAGACTGATGAATCTGTTTAGCAGCCATCCCCAAGATATTCGTCTAGCCTGTCTACTATCACTGGGATGAACTGAGTTGGACTCAATTTCTCTGAGCAGTTACGATGGTGGCTGGCACCTTATGGGGGTTACAGATCTTCATGTACAAATGTAGTTTGCACCTGAATACCAGATACTGGAAACAATTAACAGGACGAGCCATACCGGCAACCCTTCAGAGGCAACCAGCTATAGACGCTGCTGTACCAAATGGATTTTTGTGTGTGGCTGCCACTGTTCAGGTACATAAAAGAGAAAGAGTCTAAGTGCATGCATAGCTAGACTTACTTTCTGCTGGAATGCCTTGGATAACAAGAGTAGCAAATTACTATATGTATAGTAAGCACTTGTATAATATTAAAGAAAACTAAGGTGCACACATCATTCACATGGTTGGAAGAGGGGCTCAATGACACTTATGTCTTGTGCCTTTTACTCATTTTCCAGCATGCCAAGAGGTGGAGGCCACTCTAGATAATGCATCTCCATGTCAATGGCTATGCTGTCACAGCTACTAATGCAAAAAAGGAAGATAGAGGATCCTACATTTACCCATCAGCTCTTAAGCAGCACTGCTTCTGAGAGGGGGATTGAGCATCTGTATCAGCAGTGAAGTACACAGAGACAAGTAAGCATGCTGGCTCCTTCCTAAGGGGTTTTTTGAGGTCAGGTTCACTTCTTCAAAATTCTACATTTTGTGGCAATAGAGAGACACCCTGAGAGTTTCTTTCATTTCCTCTGCCAGTCACTTTGCCCAGTGGCAAGCAGATTCTGACTAGGGACCCGAAGGTGAAAATAGGGCTAGCTTGATTATTTGCAATTACTAAGGTGGGGCAAACAAAATTAGCTCCCTGTCCCTCACTCAGCTTGTAATGTCTGGGGTTCTCATACAGTGCATTTTGCTGCACATACTCCAGTACTCCTTTCATGGAAAAGATAAGTCCAGTGGTGCTTTAAACGTTATCAGATGTGCAGGGCCCACAGCACTGTGTCAGAACCTCATTTTCTACAAGTTGTATCAAGGAAAGGACCACAGGGACTTCCAGAAGAGAAAGGGAACAGATCCGCCATACAACCAAGCACATTATTAAAATAGTAAGCTGAGCTTTGCAACAGGAGGCTGAGCAAGGCACCCTCTCAAATACCCTTCTTGGATATCTGTTGCCTGCCCTAATCAGTGCCTGCAACTTGTACATTCAGGACTCACAAAGAGCTTGTTTCCACCTAATTCTGATAATAAGATGAATGCAGTGCATGGAGCCTTTGGTTTATGTTTGAAGTTATTCTCACAGAGTTATTCAAACTGGACCTGGGGTGGGATTTTGAGCAGAAGCTGCCTACACCCTCACCCCCACTCTCACACACCTGTCCTGAAAGCTTTCCCCTTAGAACATAGACACACACACTTTACATGGTCTTACTGGATTATGAGGCAGCACAGAATTAAGGACTATGGGGCAGCACAGAGCCACCCTGATCTCTTATCCAGCAGCTCTGAGTTCTGTACAAGCAGGGTGTGCTAACCAGCAGGCTTGGTGATTTTGCAGCTGCCACATTTTTATTTTTATTTTAATCTGCTGGAATTTAAATGTGATGGCAAAGTGGTATCTTTTGTTGGGAGATGGGCAGTTACTTGTCTTCATTAAAGCTGCAGATGCCTGCTCCGATTATGTATTTCAAAAGCTTTTAGCCCTGATGAAGTGTGAAACAGCTCGGCTGAGCAGAGGCTCAGGAGAGACAAAGTAATGGCCTCTCCATTTCCCAGTGTCTTAAGAGGCCTAATACAATTGGTCCTAGACCTTTTTAATAATTTTAAGATGGTGTAATTTGTTCATGGATAATAAAACGGTCCTTTGAGTACACCCTGTAATGTTTTTCATTACCATCCCTCTGTTCAGCCATAACTATTTGGGCCTTTTATATATACTTTTATCCTCAAAGCTTCTAGTCTGCACACTCAGCATGTTTTCTGCTAATGAGGTTTAATAGGCGAAAGTGGCATTGATGAACTATCTCTACCTAGTGCTGTTAAAATACATAGATCCTGCTAAGAAAACCAGAGAAGAATGGAAGCCGCATGAATCTGAGTTAATTCAGCTTGTCCACTCTCTCCATTGTTTTGAAACAGAACAAACAGTATTCTAAATCTCCCCGTGTCATCATACCTGGCTCTTCACAGAGAAATGTTCCCTTTGCATTATCAGGAAACTTAATTCCGTAGCTTCATTTGTGATGCATAAGTATTTGCTGAAAGTTATTAGAGCAGAACTAAAAAGCCATAAATTTCTCTAAAATTGTAAACTGAATATCCAGACAAAATGCTGCCTTACTTCCACCCCCGTGTCATAATGTGTTATGAGCAATCAAGCTTCCAGCCTTATTTCCACCTCCCTGCCATAATGAGTGAGAGCAGTCTGTTTTCCAGGTGTGGATCTGACCTCCCCAGGGTTGCAAAAGGGTGGTGCAAATTGGGGAGGGCTGTATTTAGTATCTGGGACAGGTGTGAGTACAAGAAGTGTTCCACCAGTTCTCCATTTTTCACCTCAACTCCAGGTATAGTGAACATCAACTGATAGCACCATATCATATGCCAATTTTTCTTCTAACTGTTGTCCTAAGATATTTAGCTTTATTGTAATAATTTTACTCCCCACTACTTTTTAAATCTTCAACCCTGTGAAAGAAGCTGAGTTGAGATATGGTGATTTTCCAAAATCCTCCAGTGTGTTTCATAGTGGAAGGAGGATTTGATCCCACCTATTCCTGATACATATAACATTCAGTGCTCTGGTTTTCTTATGCACAGTATGCACACTGCCTGTCGTATCATCACTCATAGCTGTCTGTTCTGACAGTGCCAGTCATTGCTGAACATCAAACTCAACCAGCGGGTGATCTGCCCTATCCTAATTGTTACTGCTTATCTATCCTAGGCATGGGAGCATTCGAGCTCCAGCAGCAAAGTAGCTATTGCACTCTCTTCTGCTTCCTTGGATCACAGCATCCAGGTAGAATTCATGCACCTCTGCTTGCCATCGTATTGGGTCAAGCTGGCTGCTGCAAAAGATGTCTGCTTAATAGTGTAGGCAAGTGCATGACTTAATTCCTTTTGCAAAATAGTAACTGATTTGCTGCTTTTTCTCAAATACTGTACTCGAGTTTCAGGGATTCAGCTGTTTCCATACCCCTGTTTCTAGAGATGTATATATAATGTAGTGGCTAGACTGGACAGAACTGGGATGTAATGCTAATTTGCTGGAAATAAGTGATGATGCAGCACCCTAAAGATAGCAGCACTTGTGAATTCACCCCCCGCCCTTACAGGGCTTTAGTTGTGCAGCATTAGATGGCAGTCTAAAACCCTGTTCCATTTTATCTTTCCCCCTTTCCTCTTCGAATTTAGCAGGTGGTGGTGGGAGTATAAGCAATAAGCCTGGAGGCAGCAATAGCAGAAACTGAGTTCTGCCGAGATGAGTGGTTGCCTCACATTGGTGCTTCTTTATTTTAATTTGCTTCAAGTTAAAAGAGGAGAATGTCACAATCAGGTAATCCTGAGTTCCTTAGGAAGGTTTTGACACAATATGCAGCAGGTTAAAAAACAACAACCAGTAATGAAATGCCACAGGGCCATTAGTGGCTCTTATTTCACATTTTTTCAAACAGACACACAAGGGAGAGCAGTGTGACTTACCGTATGTGTTCCCTAACCGTATTCTCTCATTTCTTTCTTAGCTAGCAAGGCAAGCACTATTTGAATAAATGTTTGGCTTTAAATAATTGAATACATTTAAAATCTGCTATCTTTCTTGACTGGGAATTTTTTGAAGTTGCCCTGGAATGTGCAGACTGCATTTAACAATGTAAGGAGTTGCTGTTTTGAAATTTAAAACAGAGAGGGAGTGCAAATGTTGGCTTTAGGATATTTGGGCAAAGAGCTTTGTGTTGAATTCCAAGAAACCATTTTCATTCTTTACAAAACCATAGAAACGTTTGATGTTTAATACCAGCTGATATGTTAATCATTGGTATCATGTGACCTGTTGCTTACCAGCATCATAAAGGGCTTTAACAAAATAAATTGGTAGTCCGATTCTCCTATTGCCGCAACACAATATTGTGCTAAGCAAAAGGTTCATTTAATATTTTGTGATGGTTTCATTTTCTTTAAGAGGTTTTTGGTTTTGCTAAGAAACAATTAATGATGTGTATCTTCTTTATGTTTGTTTCAGATTTGCAATGAAACTGTTTGTTTTGAGAAAGATAAGAGAGATGGCACAGCATGGTCAAAATCAATGGCTAACAGAATTGTAAATAGTCGCACACCTGATTGCCTGTAGCACAGAAAATTCACCTCCAGGCAATTAGGCTGGGAAGCTATACAAAAGTTTTCTCTTCTTTCTGCACACAGATAAGCTGGGGGGGGGGGAGGAGTGGACAGCTGGTAATTTTTGTGGGCTTGTCAGTTGGATTAGCATTGCACTGGGGTTTAGGCAAGACGTATTCTGTTTTAAGCCTTACCACATGGAAACGGGACGTGACTTTTTCCATTCAGCTGTTTACTAAAAAGTTAAATCATAAGTGCTGATACAAGGCTAAATAAATCTTCTTGTCTTTCCTGTTGACTTTTCTTTCCCTCCACAGCCATGGAGCACATCTGCACAAAGCTGAAACATCTGAGGCAGGCAAAAGGAAATGTGCAATTTCAGTCAGCTGGTCTCCATTTTGGGTGCATATGTTCTTGATAAGCTCATTTTCCACACTTCCTAAAGGAGGAGGAAAACTTGGTGGGAAGCCAGCCAGCGGTACATTACCAGAGAATATAGCTAGGGAACAGAAGTGCCACTTCTCTTCCACAGGGACTAATTTTCTCTTTCTCCTTTCCTCTCCCTTGCAGAAGCTGGCAGCGACCAGAATTATGTGACCTCGGAGCCTCAGCTGATCTTCTATCCCAGCATCACCTATGCAGTCATTGGCAGCTCTGCCATTTTTGTGCTGGTAGTGGCCCTCCTCGCCTTGGTTTTGCACCACCAGCGAAAGCGCAACAACCTCATGACGCTTCCTGTACATCGACTGCAGCACCCCGTCCTCCTCTCCCGGCTGGTTGTCCTCGACCACCCACACCAGTGCAGTGTCACCTACAATGTCAACAACGGGGTCCAATACATGTCCAACCAGGCCTACCACAGGCCACCAGACCTGGACTCCCCACCATCCTATTCAGAAGCTGTACTAGACCAAAGGTATGTGCACTAAGCATGCGTCCCAGCACTAGTCCAGTATAGAATAGCTGTCGCTTGTAAACTCTGTGGCACCATCACTTCTGTGTATCACAGGCATAGGGAACATAGGGTGTTGCTGAACTAGAACTCCCATCTTTCGGGAGCTACAGTTCAGCAACATCGGGAGAGCCAAAGTTCCTCACAGCTGGCGTATAGTGCTATTTCTACAAACAATACTTCACTTTTATAGAATACAATGAGAAAGACTGTTTTCTCATAATAGTCGAGTTGTGCATTGTTGTTGTTTTAACCAAGAAAGTCATAGGCACTTTTGATGGAAATGGGGAGTGCAGAACTTTCAAAGCACTAAGTATTTTTTAAAATGTGCAAAATGGCAGGCCATTGTTGCCAGAGGTTGGGGGGAGGGAGGCAGACTCCACTTTTTCTTCCTGTTCGCCATTTTTCCTTTAAGGGGCTACACAAGCACTTTTGCACTCAAATGGTACAGTATGGGAGTGTTCAACCTTTAAAGAATAAATAATTCAAAGCAAAATTAAACTTTCAAAAGGTTGCGCACAAGGAAGGGGGCAGGGAATTGTCATTCACCATTAATGGCATCGCTAAGTGCCATGGGGTTCTTGAAACCTTGTTCTGAAACGCACTCACAGTGGCAATTCCCACATGTGGGAGAGGAAATTGCATTTCCCCGACACAAATGCTTAGGTTTGTGCCTTAGGAGAATGCATCATCTCTGTGTGGAAGTGCTACCTTGAGAGAAGACATCTGGAGCCTCTGAAAGAGATAGTACACAAAGCTCTCATTTATTGTGCAAGGAAGGAAAAAAGAAAGAAAACTCACTTTGTAAAAGACTTTGCCTGTAGGATTCTTTGTTCATAGTTAATTGTGTTGACTAACAGTTAATTAATGACTTCATGTATTTATTTTGAAATTTGCCTTGGATTTCCCAGATTTTAAAATGTAGCTCTTGAAACTTGCTGGCATGCCGGCTGCATCATCAGACGCTGACCCAATAAAAACATTATCTGCCCACAGTCTGTTGTGGGAGATATGTGGCTACAACAGTGCTTTGTAGGAATAGGAAGCCAATTCGTTCATTTCTTGGCTTTACTACCATGGCCGTCATGGCTTCAGTAGTGATTGTGGTGATTGGTGGCAGCAGGCAGCAGCTTTGTAATGTTGATAGATTTCCAGCATGCCTTGAACTTAGGCCAGCAGTCCAGTTCTTCTTCATTGCTGTCCGGGGGCTAGGAAGAATGGCCGGAATCATGTAGAATGAAATGTTCTGTAGCCCAATATCAGCTTGTGCATTTCATTTACCATTTTCATATAGGGGGATGGGGAACGGGAGAATGAAGGTCCTAAATATTGCTTGCCACATATACGCCAAGCATTATTCATGTTGGAGTGTTTCCAAAACTACATTTATATAGGACTTGCTATCCTCTCTTGTTATGCTACAGAGTAAGTAAGCCCAGCGCTCTCTCTCTCCCCCCCCCCATTGTACAGATGGTACTTAAAGCACTTTGAATGCTGATTCAGCCATCTGTCTTGCACCCCATTTTTCTGGCAGGTGGTCCACTTTTTAAAAACATATTAAAACGTATTCATTTAAACTTTTAATTTTTCATTTTACAAAATAAAATTTTTAAGATTTGCAAAATCATCCCATGGATGAGACAGATTAAAGTCTTAATGTCCCAGGAGTCAGTCAATCGGTGCTCTGCATAGCCAGAACCAAGTTTTCCTGCATGGAAAACAATTTGTATATAAACAAATACACATCTGGCTTGACAACTAAGATAATATATGTATGTAGCTAGGTATCCTTTCTCCAGTACATATAAGGTTAGTGTGCTTGGTATACAGTGGTACCTTGGTTCTCAAACTTAATCCATTCCAGAAGTACGTTTGACTTCCAAAATGTTCAGAAACCAAGGCATGGCTTCTGATTGGTTCAGGCACCCCGGAAACAATAGCCGACAGCTGCATCGGACATTTGGCTTCCGAAAAACGTTTGAAAACCGGAACACTTACTTCCGAGTTTTCAGTGTTTGGGAACCAAGGTGTTTGAGTACCAAGGCATTTGAGAACCAAGGTACCACTGAAGCAACAATCAGATACTTCATGTTCTCTTTGTACCTTTAGTAATTTGCCGTCTCATTTATACCTTGCAGCAGACCACCGTGGTTTGATCTTCCTCCACCTCCTTATTCCTCAGAATCAGAATCCCAGAGTCACATAGAACTCCCTCCATATCGCTCTCGGACTGGGAGTGTGGCGAGCACAGATGCTACAGGGGCAAGAAGTTCAGGGACTGTGGACAGTAGTCGAACGAGAAGCACCGCTGCCAGTATGGACTCTCGTGGCGCACCGTGTGAAATTACAGATGAGCAGAATGACTCTCTGATCAATTCAGATTCTGTCAGAGTGCTGTAAACAGTAAGATTCTTATGGATCGACTGCTTGGGCTTGGACTGGACCTAAGAAGTCCAGGGTCACTTGGACTTCTTCTACACAATGACTGCAGTGTATTAGGGAGATTCTCTAGCGCATTCCACACTGAAAGAAACCGGGGCTTTGCAAACACCGTTAACAGCTTTGCCTCATGGGAATGTGAATGACACCAGTGGCCTCGGCCACATTAGTCTCCAATGTTTTGTTTTGAGCTTGTGGGAACAGTTCTGGAATTTCAGTTCAGATTTAACTTTGACTTTCTGTAACACATCATGCTTTTAAGGTATTTCAAGGGTATTGACTATGTGCATGTGTCAGAATAGAATATAATATATGCACATGTGCCTAGATCTATACCTACATTTCAAAACATCTCTATGTGTTTTTTCTTTATTTTTTAAAAAATGTGTATTTATGTCTTGTAAGTATGTATGTAATATACAAAACTTGCATTATGCAAGTATTGATCTGTGTTGCTGGGGGCTACTGGAATCACCACAAGGGGGCAGGGAGGGGAATCCAAGCCTGAAGAGGAAGCAGAACTGCTATAACAGCCCAACATACCTACGCTACATCCAGTTTGACGTGCTTATTTTGTGCTGGAATACGGAACCCAATTTTGAGGTCAGCTTTATGTCCATGTTTTGATGGTTAGGTGTCAAAATAGCCAGTCTGCAGACTCATCTAGTAGTTGCAGAGTACTTTATGTCAGCCTTTTCCCCAGTGCTTAAGACTCTTAAGATGTTTCTCTTTCAGGGTTTTGTAGCGATAATTACTGTGTCTTGGGATTTCAGCTTCCTATCCAGAGTGGGAATGGCTTGACTAGGCATAGGCAAACTCAGCCCTCCAGATGTTTTGGGACTACAACTTCCATTATCCCCAGCTAACAGGACCAGTGGTCAGGGATGATGGGAGTTGTAGTCCCAAAACATCTGGAGGGCCGAGTTTGCCTGTGCCTGGGCTTGACCATTTGGAGGTTCCTTTTGAGTCCCCTGTTCTGATAGATATATGAATGTCTGTCCTCCTCTCAAGATTTTAGGGTGTTTCAGGCTACATGTGTGCCAAAATTAATCTTTCTGGTTGCAGTTAGAGGCATGCTTTATTTCCCATTTTAAGAGAGTGAAGTGACATTTTCCCCTCTCTTTTACCCCCTTTTCCTTTTTTATCATTTGAAGTGCCTTGGAATATGCAGGTACCAAATTTCAGAGCTGTAGCTCATCAGGAAATAACTTTGATACTCTATGAATTACAACTGTTTTGATACAGGGAAAAAAGAAATCACATTCACTCTTTGGTGTCTGCTGGATGAAATTATGATTCACACTCTCTACAGCAAGCTTCATTTGCTACATTCGCACCAGCATTTTCAGGCATAAATGCAAAGTGGAGGGGCATGTTAGCTCTTTTCTTTGCCTGCTTGCAAACATTCAGCTGTCCTGTACAGCACATACCGCTGCAAACACCGGCGTACACATGACACTCACATTGCTGCATGGTGTGACTCAGTCTTTAAAATGATCAGTACTTGGGCATCATTCAGCCCATGAAATCAAGATACTGTGTTTATAGGCTTTAATTGGCTTCAGTGTCTCCTCTTTTACCCAATGCATTTCTTTAGGCTGTACATTTGTGTTGAAATATTTAGTTTTGGACTTCTAAAATAAATACTTTTTTTAATTGTATGTTTGCATCCCTCCCTCCCGCCACAGGTCAAAATAAGAAAGGATTCCCCCCCACCTTGGAAAACTAAAAAAAGGAAAAGAAAGAATAAGCCTGGATAGCTCAGTTGGTTAGAGTGTGGTGCTGATAACGCCAAGGTTGCAGGTTTGATCCCTATATGGGACAGCTGTATATTCCTGTCTTGCAGGGTGTTGGACTAGATCCCTCCAGATGTTTTTGGCCTACAACTCCCATGATCCCAAGCTAGCAGGACCAGTGGCCAGGGATGATGGGAATTGTAGTCCTCAAAACATCTGGAGGGCCGAGGTTGAGGAAGCCTGGACTAGATGATCCTCAGGGTCTCTTTCAACTCTACCATATTATGATTCTAGGTATAAATAGGGCAGTATAGGAGTATAGTGTGCTTTTCCAGCTCACTGCAAGGAACAGGACAAATACACTAGCATGTCTCAGAACCGTGCACATTTGGTAGATGTTAAAATTTCCTTCAAAGGCAGCCTTATTTTCATATTCATATATCTTAAAATTATGCCCTCTATTATGGTAACACTAAACCCCTGAAGGGGCTATAACTTTTGAAGAGTGTTGAGAATTTGAATGTTTCATAACTGAATTTAACACACAATGAGGTTTTAAACCTTATTTTAAATAGTAATGCATAAACAGTACATTTCCCCCCTACAGTGCATTAGCTAAGATTCTTCCTAAAGTGTTGCAGTTATTTATATAAGCCAGGATCCAAAGAGCTACTTTAGGCACACCTAAGGGCTTGGGCATTCCTTGTATAGTTTTCTTTTATTTTCTTACTGTCTGCTCTTAATTCTCACATATTTGTCCCTTCAGTTTGATATGGCATAGGAGCAGCTCTTTAAAAAACACAAGCCTGAAGCCTCCATGACCACGAGGAACTTCAGATCCCAGTCAGTAGTATTTGTCTAATACAGGGAAATACCTTTGACCCACCAGATATATTTTTTTGCTGGCTAGGTCTGATGGCACTTGGACTCCAACAACATTTGAAAGGGTGCAGGTTCCACATCCCTAGTCTAATACATGTTCATTTCTATCAGTGGGGCAGTGCATATTCCAGGAATAAAAGTTCACATTCTGGTGGTTATATTCCAAATAGGGATGCAATCCAGCAAAACATGGGTGAGCAGACTTAAGGTGTGCAAGATCTACTTTTCATTTTACTAAAACTCCCAAGATCCACGCATTGGAGTCGGGCACAAAAGACTTCCACTCAGTGCTATTTTTCTAGAACTCACCCCTTGTTCTCTTATAATGACAATGGCATCCACTGAGTTGCAGCAAGTTCCAGCTGAAAAAAGCCCTGCTTACACATAGAATTAAAGAACATGGTGCACCTGAGCAGCTGCTGAGCCCAGGGACTTGTTTTGAGTCCCAGAACTGAGCTGATGAGTTCACAGTCCTTCCCCCCTTCACACAAAAATCCATTCCTGGTTATACCCCCACCCCCCATATCCCTCATTTCAGCAGTCTTAATTTAATGGTGTGGAAGAGTTTTCTTGGCAATCAACCAATAGATACTGATCTACCTTCTGCCCACCTCTGATATAAATAATAGAAATGTATTTTGGTTCCCAGGAATAAAAATGGAGTATTTATTCATTTTATTTTATTTAACAATGCTTATATACCTCTTGATTGTAAGTCAATCCTCTAAGTGGTTTACGAGAAATAATCGCCAAACGAATAGTTCAAAACTTCACCAAAACTTTACCCTAAAAGAAGTTTAATATTGGGCAGCAAAAATTAAAATGGCAATCAAGTTGCAGCTTCTGATTTTTAGCTGTGTATTGCTTTTATTGCCTGTTACTAAAATATTGAGTTTGTCTCAAATCTGCGGAATTGCCCTCATTATTTTAAAGATGAAACTGCTGCATGAGCAAGTCAGGCTTTGTCACTGAATGGACACCCACTGTTTTGCTGTGGCTTTAGCTTAATTAAATGAGATGGCAAACATATCTGAGCTGTACAGCTTCAAAATACAGGGGGAGCACACAAAACCCAATGCTTCCCCCCCCCCCAAAGAACATATTGTACATAGGAAAAAAAATATAATGGAAGCTACAGCCCTTCTCTCTTACGTTTAGGTTCCTTATGTGCACCCTCTGTATGTGTCCATTTGTATGGACGTTTTTTAAAATCTGAAAGGGACTTAAGTTCCATACAGCGGAAATAGGAAACAGATTATTGATCAGTTCTGGGAAACTTGATGTGGAGACAGCCTTGTGCTATTTTCACTGTCAGATCATAGAGATTCGTGTTTATAAAAATGTTTCATTGCTAGCCATTGGCTGTATTACTTTTACATTAACTTTAAATTGTGATTTTCACAGGCTTTATAGAATTGTCTGTACATCACTTTGGGAGCAGTTGCTAAAAAGTGCCCTAGAAATCTTGCAAATAAAACAGATCTGGTACAGACATGCCCTGAGGCAGCTGAGCCTCCACTATCAGCCTCTGCATCTTACTCCTTGCCTCTTGAGAAGGTGCTTTCTCCATTATGCCCTCCCCGGTTACAAATTACCGGTAAACTCTTTATATGATCATAGAGAGATATTGGCCGTGATTCGGCAGGTCTTGTAAGTTATATTCTTAGCAGAAACTCCACATTTAGAGGGTTTCTTCGGTGCTCTGTTTCTTCTTTGTTGTAGTGGTCCTGAGAAACATTAAACTGCTTTTGAATACGTCTCCAGTTTTCCCCTCCTTTTTTAAAGATCTGAAGTTTGTGGCCAGAAGAGGCTATTATAGCATATCTTCAGATACTGCTTCAGGTTGTGGCCAGCATATCATACATTTTAAAGGTTCTTCCAACTTTGGCTTAGATTAGCCTCTTGGTAGCCTCAGAAGTGCCCAGCTCAGTAATGGCAATTCATTTCATCCTTTTGCCTTTGAAGAATGTAGTCTAAAAAAACAAAAGCCAGGTCCCTTGCGCCTTGCTTGAGAAGGTGCAGTAGCAGCAGTGTGATTGAGAAGGTGGGGTGTTTATCCAGTTAAAAAGAGCATTGCATCTTTTCAACTGGAATTATGGCATTAAACCTGTATGAAGTCTCTAAACTCAATTTGTACTTTGAACTTTTTAAAACTGAATTGTATCTAAGTATACAATGCCGTTGCATCCAGGGTGCAGCTGGGCATAAAAGAGATGGCTGTGGACAGCAGTAACTTCCTTCCTTAGCCGAAACCACCACACAGGACCCTTCAGAAACTATAGTTCCCAGGATTCGGGGGGGGAGGGCACTTAAAAACGTGTGGTGTGTACACAGTCTTGAGCAGGGGTCAGCAACCTTTTTCAGCTGTGGGCCGGTCCACCATCCCTCAGAGCATGTGGTGGGCCGGACTATATTTTTTGGGGGGAAATTAATGAATTCCTATGCCCCACAAAGAACCCAGAGATGCATTTTAAATAAAAGCACATATTCTACTCATGTAAAAACACCAGGCAGGCCCCACAAAAGAACCCAGAGATGCATTTTAAATAAAAGGACACATTCTACTCATGTAAAAACACCCTGATTCCCGGACCATCCGCGGGCCAGATTGAGAAGGCGATTGGGTCGCATCCAGCCCATGGGCCTTAGGTTGTCTACCCCTGGTCTTGAGTCTCTTCCATTGCCTTTCCACAAGAGTCCTGGTACTTAAAGGAAGCAGCACACCAGGAAATATCCACTCTCAAGTGTAACATTCAATGTGTACTGCAAGCTGCCAGCTACAGTTTTGGTTCAGGCCTCCTTTTCAAGGAATGCAAATGCAGGGTGAATTCAGTCCTCCCTACAAGACTCATATTGCAGCTCAGAGTTTCACTAGCTACGTTTGATTGGTGTATTGGCAGCTTAAGTGAAAACGCTGAGAATTTTATCCCCTGAACCCTTTTATTTTCCATTCTCTCCATCCCATGGAGACAGTCCCCCCCCATTTAAATCGGCTTGGTTTTCATTTGCACTTTGCTCTCCCAGTTTTATATAAGAAACAAAGTAGGAAGTTGGAGATTTTAAACCCATGCCTGGCTAATGTTACCTGCCAAAAACTGGAAATGTTTCAAATTATAGTCTGGTTTGTTGTCACTTTTGTCAGCTCATTATATAGCTTGGACCATTTTCACAATATTGGAAGGTCAGCAGCAGCAGCTTGGCTGAGTTCTGATGTATACTTTGTACATTTAACATGTTATTTTGGGGTTGTTATTGTTCAGCATCATTAAATCTCTTAAAAATGTTGATCTTTCTTAAAGCTGTTTGTGAGTGGCGAAAGGAAATTAATCTAAGTTAGCTGCAAAATGCAGAGAAGTCGCCTTTATTTTGCTTTCCAGTTTTCTGAGCCTCACGTTATTGTCACAAAGGCAGCCTGAAGCCGCGTGTTCTTTTGCCTTTATTAGCTCTCAGCCTTGCCCCCTGATGGCCCCTGTCAGATTCAGGACTTCATTATGTGCAACGAAACTCCTTTAATTGTCTCTTTCATCATACGCTGTACATAAGGGCAAGAAATGTTTTTAATCAAAACTTCTGCAGTGAAATAATTTGGGGAGGAAACATCTTGATGGAAAGGAAAGTTCAGAAATAATAAGGCTTTTGTTGTTTGCTTGATTGCACAGTAATGGCTCCGAGTTCCAGTTTTGCTGACTTGTCTGCAAATGCGCCTCTTTTTTTTTCTCTGTCTCCTGGTGAATTATAACTTAGCAGAATCTAATATTCACTGGCGTGTTTGGAGCTTTTAAACCTGGTCTAAAATGCCATTTTCCAGCGTTGCTTTACATTTGCAGGTAGCAGAAGAGAAATGGAACATTTCAGCAATTTTGAGGGGTGGGGACCGCCACCAAGCTTCTGAAACGATGCAACATCATGATGTAAAAAACATCCAGCTTAATGGGGCGTGTTGGATGGCAACACACCGAGAGATTGAGTTTTAGCACCACAAGAACACATGCAAAAAACAACACCCTTCCCATCACTCCTAAGCTAAGCCTTGAAAACCTCAAGCAGTCTTCCTGCTCCCCAAGAAGCTTACCGAAATGGTGCTTCACTTGTACAGCCTACAAATAAGAACATAAGAAGAGCCAGAAGGATTAGGCCATTGACCCCTCTAGCCCCACAAGTTGTTCTGACAGCAACCAACCAGGTGCCTTTGAGAAACTAGCAAGCAGGATTTGAGCACGCCTCCTGCGGTTTTCAGCCACTGGTATTCAGAAGCATTTCTGTCTCCAACCTGTGGAGGGAGAGCATAGCCACCGTAGGTAGTAGCTGCAAAAGTCAGGTAGCATTTTTATTTTATTTTTTGTCTCGGGTGATCTATTCACATAAGAACATGGGAAATCGCCTTAGACCATTGGTCCATTTAGCTCTGTATTGTCTACACTGGCTGGTTACAATACTTCCCTGATTTATGCAAATTTCCTCCAATTTTGACAACTCATGGAGATGTGGGAAAATAAGTACAGTGGTACCTTGGGTTACGGATGCTTCAGGTTACAGACACCTGTACCTCGGGTACAGAAATAGTACCTCGGGTTAAGAACTTTGCTTCAGGATGAGAACAGAAATCGCGTGGTGGCAGCATGGCCGGCAGCAGGAGGCCTCATTAGCTTAAGTGGTAGCTCAGGTTAAGAACGGTTTCAGGTTAAGAACGGACCTCCAGAACGAATTAAGTTCTTAACCTGAGGTACCACTGTATGCAGAAATGTTTTCAAACATGAGCTACAGAGTTCAGCATCATTTCTCTCCCTCAGCCCAGGTTAGAATGCCTCGGATTTCTGGACCTAGGTAACATGTTCCCTTCTTCTCTCCTCTGCAAGCTGCCTAATGGCAGAGCTGGTCCTGGTTGGCCAGAAACCAGTTCCTGAAGCTAGCTATGTGGTGTGAAATGGCAGGGGGTGGAGAGATGATCCCCCTGTGATCTCTGGTAATATACCTGGCTGGCTTTTTTGCAATATAGCTTGGAGTATTGCAGACATCTCTCTTTTCGTTGAGAAACTATTTGATGCTATACCATCAACTAGGCTTCCTAATACTGCTGAATATGTAACTGTTTGACCTGTGCTGATAACATAATAAAATGGGAGAGTGCCAGACGTTTGGGTGAGTCTTACTTGATGATTCAGTTTGGACATTTGCAAATTATATATTTCACTTTTGCTTTTTTAAGCTGTGATGGTTACATTCCATGTGATAAGCTCAGCATTGTATACCGATGAGCTATTCAAGTTACATCTAGAAAGCTGCTCCCAATCAATATAATATTTCAGGTTAGATTACCTGTCAGTCAAAAGTGCCGAAAGTCCCGCAAGCTTTGATGTGCTGGATTCTCTGGAAAGATGGTTTATTGATTGCCAGTAAATCAAGGGAATGCTTTCGCAAGGAAAATTTAAAGCCCTTTATTAAATATCACTTTTAAAATCAAAGGCGAGGATTATTTTATTTTTAAATTGTGTACACTTATTCATCAACAATACCAGAGGAAGTAATAATCTGTTTAACAACAGAACACAGACCAAGGTACAGTTATATACCAGTAGCTTTACCAAAGTGCCCCAAAGAGACTTGAATGGTCCACTTTTAAGAAGGGGTAAAAGCATTGTGGCATTTGTGTCACTTGAGTGATGTTAGAATGCATGAAGACAGATTGCATACTTTCCCCTTTAACCTTTTTATTCATTCAAACAGAGCTGGGAGAGACTTCCTGCCAGAAGCCCTGGAGAACCACTGCCACTCAAAGTGGACAACCCGGACCTGGATGGACCAATGGTCTGGCAGTATAAGGCAGCTTCCTATTTTTCTAAGCTAAATTCTAAATCACGCACTATTTTTGTATACTTTTTTAAATTCTGCTTTCTCCTTTCGTTAAGGCTAGATCTTTGTTTTGGTTTTGTTTAATGTTTAAGGTGTCGTCCTTTTAGCCCCATGTGAAGAGCCTCACAATGCTCTTTGTGTTTCAGTGGTATCATCCAAATTTGGTGGCAAGTGTTCAGATATTATTTCATTGTCTGAGAGTAATGCAATGAAAGTAATGATCCATTCCAGTAATATTTTTGCTGGGTTGTGGCACTTACATCAGGCAGGGAGGTTGCATATTACATATTCCCCCTGGAATCGAGGGTGCACTGAGATTAAGGGCCACTATCTGAACGATAATCTTGGTCATTTGATTGTCCTTTTTACCCATTGTTGTCTCTCTTTTTTGTATATATTGCTTGTTTTATGTTGCTATGGCCATTGGCTAGTGCGAATAAAGTTTATCTTATCTATCAAGTTCCCCCTGGAAACAAACTCCCTGGACTTCAAACAAACAAACCTGTCAGGGGGAAATGTCAAACCCAGCCTTCTCTGATGTGTTTTTCCAGTGCACATAAGTTTGAATCTAGACTAGGATAGTCACTTATTAAGCAATGCACCTCTTGTCTGGAAAAAGCCAGTCAAGGTTATCGGAAAGAGACTTTGGGGCCAGGGTTGGTGGGGCTGTTGAGGATCCATCTGCAGCCTGGTAGGGGCTAGTTTGGCTATTTAGCAGGCAGGGCAGCTTGGAAGAGATGGAACGGATGCAGACATAAATCTCAACCTCAGTCATGTAGGGCTGTTGGACTATTTCATACAACTTGAAAGTAAAAGCAGAGAAGATGGTCCAATGCCAAATGTATTCAGTGAACCACATGCAGCATCCTTAGGCTGCCTATGGATACTGATGCCACTGTGGCTTCCTTTATATATTTGGTCTATGTGAATACTGTAGTTACAAGTGCAATCCAGAGCATGTTTTTCTTCAAGAGACTTCTTTGTCATGCCTGAGTGCTAATTCATTAAGGTAAATACTGCCAATAGCGGTAGCCATTGGCATTTTTGCTGGAAGGATCCAATTAGAGAGTTGCATCCAATGGGTAGATTGCGTTGAGGGCTCCAATGTTAGCGCCATCCTCCTTTTATGATCCATTTCGTGACACTCAAGCGTTGCAGGGAAGCTGCAGCCATATTGTGCTGATAAACATCGGGCTCTGATTCTTAGAGAAGTCAGTATGGGAAGTGTAGCTAAAAGAGGTTTAATGCCATTGATCTCAGCATTGAACAGCACAGTATTAAAGTCATTGGCCAAATGATGGTGAATACTCACAGGGCCCAATGCTTAAGGTCATCTCGATACAGTAGGTATGACATCCCAAAGCCCTCTTGGCATCACCTGAAAGCCGCCTAGAAAGGAAAACCATTAAAATCCAATTGTAGTTCTACAATGTGAAAATCACTTCAGAATAACTTTTAACTTTCAATGGCTTGGAAAGAGTAACTGCTTTAAACTAGTGGCCTTAAGGTAGATAAAGCTCCATATCCCATTTGCTGGCCATAGCAGAAGTTCTTACTGTGACCTGCAAATCCTCTGTATTTAAGTGTGACGAATCGTTCAGTAGCAAAAGTATGGCCATCAGTTTGTTAACTCAATAACAAGATGTCTTGCCCTCATTTCAACTAAGACAAGTTTTTATTTTTTAACAAAGCAAATAGCCTTCATTTTAATCGCAGGTGCCACCTACCACTATGAATACATTGGCCTTGCAATAATAGTAATGGGAACAATCCATCAGGACCTTCTCCTGCAAGGAACTTTTTGAAATGGACATAAGCAGCCAAGCACAAAAATGGTTTCTATTGCACTCACATTCATTTCAATATAGCTTGTGTATCAGAAATTCCTAATAGGTTGTACACTAGATGTGTCTTTGCTTTTAAAAAAGAAAAGAAAATAAACCTCTCTAAAACCGAAAAATATTTCTCACAGGTGCCCGTAATAGCTTGAAGTTAATCTAGAGCTTTATTAACCCTCCTATTATTGCTCTATAACCAGACTTTCTGGAAACAGGAGATATATACACAATGGTTTACTAGCTTTTGACAGACCTATAGTCTACCATTCATCCTTCAAGTTCCCCTTTCAGATGTTTAGGTCTTAAACAAGCTTTATGGAAGCCACAAGTGCAGTTAATTTCCATTATCATAAACAGGGAGATAAAAGAGCCTTAGAATCATCTCTAGTTTGCTTTAGGTAGCACAAGAAATCTCAAAATCAGGAACATCAGGAGTCCATTTGCAGTTGGCTTCATCAATCTCACCTATATTTTGGTTATTAGATGTTGGGCTGCATACACACCATCCATCTGAAGCACATTTAAAACACATTACATCCACCAGAGACAAGTGGGAACTGTAGTTTGTTAGGGCTGGTAGGAATTATAGCTCTGTGAGGCACTACTGTTCCCAAAATTCTTTGGGGGAAGCCATGTAATTTAAATGTGACCTTATTTTGTCAGCAGAGGCCAATCAAGGGAAGAATCAAATTACTATTGTTCAAGAATAGTCTCTAATCTCTTTTTTCTGCCCCCAAATTGCTGTGTCTCTCTTAAGTCAGTCAGAAAAAGCAGACTTTTCATAGTTATTGTCCACTGACAGCATCTGCATCAACACAAAAGACAGACCCACAGCATCAAAGGAGTTTGATGCAAGCAAGAAGTCGCTCCACTGGCCCTGAAAGCTTGTCTGGAATTGATACAGCCTGCATTGATCCTTTGCCTTATAAGACGATATCCGAAGCTTGCAAGAAGAAAGTTATTAAGGTTGCTTAATTGATATTAATGTAGCGTCTCAGTGGTGTTGGACTAACCACATGCAGATGCCTGTGAGATTTTCACAGACTGTGGACTAATTATATGTGTCTCCTGTTGTCGCCGAGCTGTTGATATCCAATCTTCTAAATGTTAGCACCACACTGCTAATAAACAAAGGACACATTTGGAAAGTTTGTCGTCAGCTTGTTCTTCAAATACCTGAAAGGCCGTCACAAAGATATAGGACAAAGAGCGTAGGAAGCAGCCTTCTACTGAATCAGATCATTGGTCCATCTAAGTCAGTACTGTCTGCACCAATTGGCAGCAACTCTTCTGGATTCCAAAGAAGGGATATTTCCTAGTACTTCCTGGAGACGCCAGGGATTGAACCAGGGACCTTCTGAATGCAAAGTAGAGACTCTTCCATTGAGCTACGGTCATCTAATGGGTTTAAGATACAGGTGGGTGGGTTTCTATTGAACCTTAGGAGCAATTTTTGGATGGTAAGAGCGGTTCAACCATTACCTAGGGGAGTGTTGGAGGCCTTCAGGCAGAGGCTAGACATCCATTGCTTGGGCATTCTCTAGCTCTGGATTTCCTACACTGAGCAGGGGGTTGGAGCAGATGGCAGTCAAGACCCCTTCCAACTGTACACTAGTGGCCAAAATTGTGGAAACCTTTTGGAAAAAATATATTTCTGAGTTTTGATGCCTCATAATACCACTTTTTTGGAGTAATACCATAAAACAATTATCAATGGAAATAATTTAATGAAGAATGTAATGCAATTCTCTGTACAATAGTACCTCATGTTGCGAACCGCCCCCCTTACAAATTCTTCTGGTTACGTGCTCCACTAACCCGGAAGTAGATGCCCCTTCTTGTGAACTTTGCCCCAGGATGTGAGAGGAAATCGTGCTCCGACGGCGCGGCAGCAATAGGAGGCACCATTAGGGAAAGTGTGCCTCATGTTTCGAGCGGTTTCTGGTTACAAACAGACCTCCGGAATGGATTCAGTTCGCAACCGGAGGTACCACTGTATTATATAAAAAGTTATAGCCAAATAACCAGAAAAAGGAAGCACAACTGGCTTAGGTTGCTTTCCTTCATTTGAATGTAGCCAATGAGCATGAGTGTTTAGAGAGCCAATCAGGTGTTATGAGCCATCAAACCTGAAATACACTTTTCCCAAAAGGTTTCCACAATTTTGGCTACTAGTGTACGATTCTAAGTTCAGCCTATGATCAGCCATTAGTTGCACTCTTAACATTGCTGTGCATCCCATAGGTTATTGAAAAGTTGTCACTACATGTTTTCTATTGCTTGCCGATTCCAGGGTGTTCCTTACCACACCCCATGTGTTTCTTGCCACACTTCCCACTTCTATCCCTAATAGGGATAGTTATTTTGGGTCTACCATATGTGGTCTTTTGTGGAACTCTCCTGACAGCTTTAGCCATTTATTTGAAAGCAGAACCATTCTTGGCCCCAAACCTTTAAAAGAATTTCTGAGCATGGATCTAAGTTCCGTGCCAGGGAAGAACCTTACAGTCCTTTGCTATGGATTTGCAGTTATGTCTAGAGGCGAATATAACAACAGGGCTTCCTCATGGCCATCTGCTTAGTTTATGAACAATAGCTCCGTTCTTCTGAATGCTCAGCCAATCCAGACCCAATAAGGATAAGGGTTGTGACTCCAAAACCGAAGAGAAAAGCTTGCAGAGCTTTGCTTCCTGTTTCACCAAAGACATAAATTTACTCAGTGCTAAACTTCACCAGACCCATAAAAATTTGATGGGTCACAGAGAATCCAAACTTTATTTTGAAGGCCAAAAGAGATGGAAAACATACCACACTCAACACCATCCAATCCCACATGATTTGTGGGCTGGCTGATCTCTTTCTTTAAAAATCCCCATAATAATTCCACTTACGACTCTGAATGGAATTTCCAGTTAACAAAGGTCTTTGTGAGGATGATCCATGCAGACCAAGGCCAACTGAATTACTGTAATGCTGAGCACATTTAATTCTCAAAAATAGCGGCTCCAGTATAAGCAGAACCCTTTACATGGGAACATAGGAAGCTGCCTTATAATGAGTCAGAGGAAGAAGCCCTTCAACAACACAAGCAAAATAACCAAGTCAAGAAACAAAAAACGCCCTCCTCCGAATAATAAAATAATAATAAGACACATAAGATCATAATTGGTGTTGATACAAAATATCTCTTTCTTTGTGGTCAACAATCCAAGCAATATACATTGCTATTGCATCCTTTTGTATCTGTTAAAACTGGGGGGGGGGGTGGTATATACACTCTGACATAACTTTGTTAGTGTATCTGGAGACATTTCTCTTGAGTTCTCAGGTGGGTGCCATTGCAGGCCACCTTCCTGAAGATGATGGTGCTGCTTTGTTTACAAAAACCACAGCCTCAGCGAGATCAAAACAGCAACGCATGCGCAGCAACAGCAGAAGCTGGAGGGAGCACTCCAGCTGCCTCGTGATACAAAGAAGCAATGGTGATAAAGAAAAAGAGTTTGGATTTGATATTCTGCTTTATCATTACCCGAAGGAGTCTCAAAGCGGCTAACATTCTCCTTTCCCTTCCTCCTCCACAACAAACACTCTGTGGGGTGAGTGGGGCTGAGAGACTTCAGAGAAGTGTGACTAGCCCAAGGTCACCCAGCAGCTGCATGTGGAGGAGCGGGGACTCGAACCAGGTTCACCAGATTACGAGTCTACCACTCTTAACCACTATACCACACTGGCTCTCAATGGTCAAGGCTTGCTTGTCCACAAGGGCACCGGTGCAGCGCAGGCCAGGCTGATGCCGGGGCACAGGCCTGAAGGCTGAAAGTGGCGGTAGCTGGATGCTGCCATGGCCATACGCAACATGGGGGATCTGTGCTGCATGGTGGCGCCCGCCAAGTATACCTGCTTCGTACAGTGAGTCGCCTGCAAAGAAACGAGGGTATAAAACAGCAGGATTTCAAGTTGCAGCCTTGAAGGGTATGTACTGTAAACACTTTGCTCCCCATTAATGAGAGAAGGCGCTGGAGCGGCAATCTGAATCTCCCTATAAGATGGTGCAGCCCAGCATCTTGTCACATGGTTTTGGTTTCAAGATGGTGGTGGTGTCAGCGTCTGAGTTGGTGACTGAGGCGATGAGTTCTGGCACTTTTTTTCTGGGGGAAAAGCACTGATTATAAATATGTGCCAGTAAGAGACCCATGTGCCAGTCCAGTGAAAATGCAAAAAAAGGCATAACTAAATCTCAGCAACTACGAATATGAGTCGTTAAGGTTCATATTCTAGGGTTGCCATGTCTGGAATTTCCTGGACATAGCAGGAAGCACTGTCCGGGTTGCAAATGCATGGGAAAATCTGAATGTAATGAGAAAAATCCCATAAACTTTGCCAAAAGCTTAACAACTTTTGTGTCTGGGTTTTTACTTTTGAAATATGGCAACCCTATCATATTCATATCAATGAAATGAATATCATATATAAAAAATACCATGCATCTGTAGAGTTAATGTACAAACTTAAAGCAGAACTACAGTTAATGTTGCTAGGCAGTAGTACTTAGTAAATTGAACCTGGGATCTTTTGCCTGCAAAGTAGATTCTCCACCTCTATGCTGCAGCTCTTTCCATTTCCAGTACGCTCAAGTGCGCCTGTCTTTCACATATGCTGAAACTGGCTTGTACTTGAGCCCTTGTGTGATTCAAATTATATTAATTACTATCCAAATACAGGCAATTCTTCTGTATCATATGTTAAAACATTCTTTAGTACATTGCTGAACAGAAATCTCACTTATATTCGCAAGAAAGCCATGCCAGGGAAAATGGTATCTGTGCCAAAGCCACCCGTCATAATTGATCACGTATATTCACTCTGACATCTAAACACATTTTCCTGAAAGCAGTGATGGCATTAAAGTTCAAACATCTCTGACTGGTGGTGCGCATTTACTTAGCTTGCAATCTGCAAATGTCATTCAAAGCTAGTGCCCCTTCCCCTGAAAAGAGTCTCCTGCTCACATTTTAAACTGATGATATTTTAAGGTTCTGTGACTTGAAATTCCTCCAACAGGCACAAGGTGGTAAGTGCTTTGTTAGCAGTTGATACAGTCTGTTCATTGCTGAAAGTGACTTGAACTTTAAACAAATGGGCATATCATTTACAGAAGAGCACCGTGGCTACTACTCACTCAGGTCCAGAACGAAGCATATCACATGTTAATGGAAGCTTTACAAAAGCAAATCAAGTTAATCCAGTTGTTGCACAGGTTAAAAAAAACCTTTGATAATTGGGGGATAAAAACTTGCCTTGGGGACAACAGGCCAACCAATGCCCTGCTGACCTGTGCAATGTCCACTTGTACCTTGCATGCATACCAGGGCAACAAACAGCCTGCCCTGATGGGCTTCATACAACATTCCCCCGAGCTCTAGCATGGGGACTATTGCAATTGAGGTTCACAGCTGATGGTCCCATTTTGTTTCAAGCATCATTGTTTCAACATAAAGGTCAGTTTGTTCATGAGTATTCAACAACTGATTAAAGCAGTACTTCCCAAAGTGGCCAATACTGCTCCTTGGGAGGTGCTGGAATGATCCAGGCAGGCAGTAGTAGCCTTGGGTGCAATTAAAGGGTGCTGAATAAAAATATGGGCACAGTGGAAGCATAAAGAAAGAAGAAAATTTTGAAAAACCATTTGTACAAGTTTTATCTGCTGTGTAATGACGCCTACCACCAAGTTGAGCACCGTTACAGGATTGCAACAATGCCTCCCCTGGATCTGGTGGTCGTGCTGAAGGCGAGGGGTTTTCCTGGGTTTGGGTGAACCCTTTTCAGCTTCACCCGGGCCCAGGAAGTGGATTTCAGCTTTACTATGTTCTAGGACAGGCTTCATCAAACTCAGCCCTCCAGATGTTTGTTGGCCTACAACTCCCATGATCCCTAGCTAGCAGTACCAGTGGTCAGGGATGATGAGAATTGTAGTCTCAAAACATGTGGAGGACCGAGTTTGAGGAAGCCTGTTATAGGACATAGGTAGAAATATATATACACAAAAGAACACATATCTATCACTGCATCTTTCAGTTTGTTTGCTTAAAGAAGGTAGGGGAGTAATTTTTTTTTCTGAAAAGGGGGCAGCATGCCAAATTAGTTTGGGAACTTCTGGTCTAAAGTGACATTAAGTGGTGACTTTCACAGATCTTACAACATCATGGATAGACTTCGCATCAATAGGATGCAGGTGGCGCTGTTGTCTAAACCACTGAGCCTCTTGGGCTTGCCAATCAGAAGGTCGCGGTTCGAATCCTCGCGATGGGGTGAGCTCCGGTTGCTCTGTCCCGGCTTCTGCCAACCTAGCAGTTCAAAAGCATGCCTGTGCAAGTAGATAAATAGGTACCGCTCTGGCAGGAAGGTAAATGTCATTTCCGTGCGCTTTGGCTTCCATCAGTGTTCTGTTGAGCCAGAAGCGGTTTAGTCACACTGGCCACATGACCTAGAAAGCTGTCTGTGGACAAACGCTGGCTCCCTCGGCCTGAAAGCGAGATGAGCGCCGCAATCCCATAGTTGCCTTTGACTGGACTTAACCGTCCAGGGGTCCTTTACCTTTAGACTTCTCATCACTTTATTGTCCACTATTTTTGTTTATTTGTTTGTTACCTATGCTAAAACATCTGCATTGGCTGCACATTTGCTATCAGGCCAGGTTCAAGGTTCTTGTGTCAATACACAAAGCCCTGAAGCACTTGAGTCCAGGACCATCTGAACCCTTATATCCCACCCCAATCACTGAGATCACCTGAAGCAGCGCTATTAGTTGTTCCCCATGCTGCAGAGGCCCAACTAGTTTCAACCAGAAGTCAGGAATTGGATGATGTTGGTCCTATGCTGTGGAATGCTCTTCCAGCAGAGATTTGGCAAGGATCTTCGCTTTTGACCTTGAGGCATCTCTTGAATACCCTTTCATGCCAACAGACCTATGTGTCTGTTTTATTTTTATTGACTGATCAATCGATTAGCCAGTTGCTTGAATGATTATTCATATTGTTTTCAATGGTGTTTTATGTTCCACACCACCCTGATACATGATGATACAGTGGTATAAAAATACTGTAATAAATAAAAGAAATAACTGTTTGTTAATTGCCCAATAACTTGAGTTCTGTATCTGGTATACAACCAAATCCTTTAAAAACAATTAAAACACTAAATCCATAATGACAATATACATTTTTTTAAAAAAACAACAACACAGAACACCTCGTGTTTGCCAGAAAATGACTTCAGGAATTCTCTTTGATGATATATTTGGGGTTTGGGAATTAAAGAATCATCCCTGCTACCTCTATATTAGCAGAGCATCAAACACAAGATGACTAGAAGTGTGTGTTGGGGGGGGGGGAGCAGAGAAAGTGGATTGAAATTATTTTCAGATCTTTCCCCCCTCCTTCCTTTGAAAATTCAGGTGAAATTAATTAGATGGAATAGTAGCAGCTTCTGATCTGCAGCAGCTTCTCTTTCATCTTACCTCTCCATTAAAAATAAATGTATTCTCATTTCTAGTTTGAAGAAAGAGAAAAGGGGAGGGAGGAGCGAGGGAATGAGGGAGCGAGGGGGGTAACCTGGGCGCCCAGGTCCTGAAGTTCCCCAGATTCATTAAACTTTTCTGGTAAAATCTTGAGGGCACTGGGAACTGCAAGTAACAAATTAATGTGAATTTAGGAACTAATGATCCATTGTGAGGATGGTCAGTGGAAGGAATGGTTCACATTCTCAAAGAAATTGTAAAATATTAATACGCATCGTAATTTCATTAACATCCTAAATGTGTTCGGCTTAAAACGTTGAGAGCAGCAAGGATGTGGAGATATGATAGGTGTTTCCCTTAATCACGTCTGACAATCTCAGTCAGTCAAGACTCCACATTAACCCTACAGCTCATTAATCACATTTAAGGCACCCCCATTCATCATGATTAAGAACACCCTGCTGCTATCCTAATGGATATTAAAATATTAATAAAGTCGAGTTGGGCAAGGATCATAGGCTGCCTTTTTAGATTGTATGTGCCTTGGGACAGAGACCTGTCTTCCTGTCACACTGTAAAGCACTATGCATACTGATAGCACTTATATGAATAAATGCAGGCCCGTCCTTTATTTCCAGGGAATGGACCCGGAAACATTTCCGGTGCAGGAAATTTAACAAAATTAACTGGGCCTTTTGTATCAGAGATTTGTAAGGTGGTCACCTCCTGGTTCTCAATTTATACTACTGCCCTGCAGAGTCTGAATAGAGCAGGTAGGATATATTTTAAGGGTGCACATGAGCCCAAAGATTCATCTTGTACATGTATCTAAAAATTCTGATCTGTTTCTTAGCCACTCTCTTTGTTCTCTCCTCTTCAGTCTGTGCTCTGGGTTCCAAGCCACTCTATATAAAAGCTGTGGGTGCCCCATTCACTATATTGGGGAACCAGCTGGCTAGAACTCCTCCCTCCCTTTTCCAAAGTGGTTAAAATTGGGGCTGACCTGCTCCAATTAAGTGTACCAAATTGTAAGTACACAGATACCTGCAAGGGGTTTTAAGCAAGGGTTCAGATCACCCCCAGGATAGGGGATACCCAAATTCACTGTTGAAAATAAGTGAGATGGGTGCTTGATTGATGCCAACATAATATGGACAAAGCAATTTTCATTCAGATACAAGCAGCTTCTAATTTGCAAGCCCCCAAGCTGAGGAGGAAGAAGCTGACAGCGAATGGCACCCCCTGGACTGGTTGTTTGTATGAAGGCAATCAGATGGGGTCACCTGAGGGAGACTGAGGTTGGTGAGGAAGAGTCTCTTTTGCCATAATGATCAGCCTCCACTGCCAGCAAGGCTCCTCTAACCCTAATAGTAGTAGACTGTGGGCTCCCCATCCCATTTTAGGGAATGACAACCACTCCACTGACCTGCATAGGGTAAGGCATAGGTAAAGGTAAAGGGACCCCTGACCATTTTAGGTCCAGTCATGACCGACTCTGGGGTTGCGGTGCTCATCTCACTTTATTGGCCGAGGGAGCCGGTGTACAGCTTCCGGGTCATGAGGCCAGCATGACTAAGCCGCTTCTGGCAAACCAGAGCAGCGCACAGAAACACCATTTACCTTCCTGCTGGAGCGGTACCTATTTATCTACTTGCACTTTGACATGCTTTCGAACTGCTAGGTTGGCAGGAGCTGGGACTGAGCAACGGGAGCTCACCCCGTCGCAGGATTCAAACCGCCGACCTTCTGATCGGCAAGTCCTATGCAAAAAAACCAAGCAGATTTTACTCTCTCTCCACCCAAATCACTATGCTTGGAGTGCACTAGAAAATAATTCACTAGGATTAAAAACTACTGGTAGGTCTTTCTGTCATAATGAAGAATGATCATTGAGCTCTGGACATTTCTCCTTTCAGTTTGCTTTCCTTTCTTTGTGGAGGGTGTCAGTAGTTCAATGTTTTGAGAAACAAAGTCACAGAACCACTCAGAAGCTTAGGGATCCAGTTCAGAAATGTGAGAACCATCCTATAAAATTGTTTGTTTGTTTTTTTTAAAAAAAAGAAATGTGAAAACCTTCCCTGAATCACCCCACCTTGCCTTGTAATTTGAGGTACGCATAGCCAATGCACACCCCCTAATATATGTTTAAGTGGCTCATGTCCCATAGTGGATCAACCAGTCGGCTGCAGGATGGGAAGAGTCCTTGATATTCGCATGATGATAGCCCATGCTGTGCTAATTACAAAGGGATGGATCACTTTATTAATTTTTTTTATTTGTAAAATTAACAAGGAGAAACGTGGAATAAAATGAAAGGAGAGAAAGGAGGAAGAGGGGGAAAAATGTAAGATGCAAATAGTACTATTAAAAGCAGTAGACTACTGCCAGTTCACATTGCAGACATGATGCCCATCAGTGCACAAATCTTAAACAGAAAAGTTCATATAAGCCCCCCAGATGTCCAATAGGTATCCGCATGAAATTGATGCCTAAATGATGTTTCAATGTCGCCAGGGCAGTGAGGCCCTCAGACCATGGCACAATAGACAGTGGGTATTTATCCTTCCAGGCTCAAAGTCTAAGTCTCTTAGCTACCATAAGGACACACAAAATCCACTTTTGTTGTCAATCTGTTAATCCCCATGCTACAGGAGGGAACACATTTTTCCAGCAATGAAATGTTGTTACTGAGCCCTGAGAAAATATGATTTCCTAAAAAAACCACTGTATTTACTAGCTGAAGGAAATTACATTTGAGTCCTCCTTCAAGTATAAGAGAAAGGGCACACTCTTGCGAGGTAGAACAGAATGAGAGAAGTTTGCTTCTGAATTCCATCGCTGCTGCCACCATGTTGACTCTTCTGAATCTGAAACCAAATGTGTGGAGAAGGGGGTAAACCTGTTAGCAGGTTGCCTTTAATTCTCCTTAAAAGCATGCAGCATGGACAACCGATTAGGCAAATGAGAGAGTCAGATCCTGAATGAACAAAGTACCGAGTTACCTCCAAAGTTCAAATTCCAGTCTTTTATTAAACAGTTCAAAACGGAGAGAATGAATGAACAGTTTGCATTGAAAACAAAACGAAGAAGGGTATCTAAACTGATATATTCTCCACGGAAGATTCAGTAACTTTCAAGCAGAATAACTTTCATGGATGTTCATCCAGGAAACAGACGCAAGGAAACATCTGAAATATATTGGTGTTATGTATGCAGGCATCGTATGCATGCAATGCAAGCCTAGGCCTTCAGGCCTCCTGGCGCTCAGGAGCTTCATCTGCATAACAAAAGACAGAGAGGATTCTAAAACCCTCCAATGACATTGTTAGTAGCTGGCAGGCTGCCAATCCCTGCTGAGATAGGACCAGCGTTGCGATTCGCTAATATAGTGGTACCTCAGGTTACAGACGCTTCAGGTTACAGACTCTGCTAACCCAGAAATAGTACCTCGGGTTAAGAACTTTGCTTCAGGATGAGAACAGAAATGGCAAAGCAGCGGCGCAGCAGCAGCAGGAGGACCCATTAGCTAAAGTGGTGCTTCAGGTTAAGAACAGTTTCAGGTTAAGAACGGACCTCCAGAACAAATTAAGTTCTTAACCCGAGGTACCACTGTATTAGGGTTTTGTTTGTTTGTTTGTTTTTGCCTGGGCCGGCTTAAGGTATATATACCGTACTGGGCCAAGTGTCCCTGTTTGTCAGTCTTGTTCTTCTTGTTTCTGGTATTCCAATAAATCCTTTTGGAACTGGACCTCCATCTTGGGTCATGCCTGAACCCGCCTACACTTCAATTATATTCAAAGGAGAAAAGATATTCAATCAAAATGAACTAAAAGAATACGTATGGTGTCTGCTCTTTTATGGAAGTGGGTACTTAGTCCTTGTCATTCACAAGGTTTAGGGGAGGAGAAGTGTAAATTGGGTTCCTGTTAGACAGGAAGAAAATAAGCCTCTCGATTTTCCTCTTGAATGAGCCAAAATATGAGGGTAATCGTTGGAATCATCCAAATATATTGATAGATGAAGGGTTTTGCGCTCCTTTGTTCATTTTAAGCTGGACAAAAGCTGTGTACACACCGGAATATTCATGTACATAAATCTATTTTCCCCCTTTCATTCACACATCAGCACTTTCAGCTGAACTTGGTCTCAGTGTTTCCCATCCACATTATTAGGTGGTATTTGAGAGAGTGTATTTGCCCTTTTGTTGTCCCCTCAGTTGGTACTTCCTTGCTCTCCCTGAGTTCCAGAAACGTGAGGTCTGTTGTAGACCTGCTCACTGGTTTTGTTGACCTGTGCACAAGGGCAATCTTTTTATTAATTTTTGAGGTAGTAGTTTTACCTGACTTGCACAAAACAGTGGGCTAAAAAACAAAAATGTGCCTGTGTTGTGCCTGGTCCCACCAGCAGCCTGCTGAGGAGTGCATCACCCACAGAAGTTAGGATTGTGGTGATATACAGCGTCCAGCGAGATGTTACCAAACAAGTAGAAAACAACAACAATGTGCTTCAGCATCTTCACAGTTGGGTAACATGCAGTTTTACATGCCTCTTACCATATTACCTGCCAATAAGGAAAATCCAAATTAAACGGGGGAGAAATGCAGGCAGCCACTTGGACAAGGACAACGTATTGCAGACGTAAAGCAAAGCATGCAAGCGTGGGATGCATCAAAACAGTCACAGGATGGGTTTTATATTTCACCCAGCGAGGCGGACCTTGAGAGTTGATGCAATAATGGTTCCCCTTGCCCTAGTGTCCTATTGTGCCAATATCACTCAAGATATTGTGAAGTTGGCCTTGCGAGTGGCGGGTGTCAGCTCTCATTTGTCTTGCTCTGCAACATTCTGTTTTAGTGTTCCTATCTGGACAATTTGTACACCATCCACTTCCTAAATAATCTGATTTGAGCCTGTCCTCTCTTGCAATTTTACTGGGCCTCTGATTCGATTTTGGCTCCTCTGCCACACTGGCAGCCTCTAGATCTGCAGGTGAACGCAAGAACTTCTCTTCCGGGCCTTCTCTTTACTTTTCCAAAATTCGTGTCGAAGCACCTCACTGCCGAATTAGGCTTTGGGAGGCAGAGCTGTGAACGGAAGGCACTTTTCCTTCCAGCTCAGCAAGAAACAGCTCTCAGAGCCCTTCTTAGATCTCGGGTTGCTGCCGCGTCCCATGGATATCTGGCATTCTGTGGCGAAGGTATGAGAAATCACTGCCTTCCACCTCCCTGCTCAGCAGTAGCACTGCGAGTGAAAAATGTGCACTTTTCATGCCTGCTTACCCGCTGCCTTTGTGCATTCTCAAGATAAGCTGCATCTGCCAGCGGCTGCTCGTTAATCACATCCACAGCCAGCCTGTGGACTAAAGCAGACCTTTTCATTTCCTGGCATCTGGGCACCACCAAGGGGTCCGGGCAGGCAAGTGTGGCTGGCTGAATGGCAGATGTGGAAGGGACAGGGGGGAGGAGGCAGAGAGGAGGAATAATCTTGGCTACTTTTGTACCCTGAAAGCCCATTTCAACTGGAGTTTCTCAAGCGGAGAATACAGATAAATAAACCCACCTAGGTTTTAGCCCAGTTACTCTGACGACAGCTCTTTTAAATGCACCAAGTGTTCCCTTGCTTTATTTATTTCTTTTCTTTTCTCCCGGACTACAAGCAAGCCAGTGTTTTCCAATTAAAGCAGGAGGCAAAGGGAAAGGGATTGGGGGAATCGCAGGAGGGGCCTTCTGGCGCATCTTTCTCTGACAACAGACAAATCGCACTTCCTTTTTTAATGTTCTGATTGGATATATTAGTTCCAAAGCGTTGATACGCATTTTTATTTTGAATGCTCTTTTGAACAGTTGACTTAGGCTGCCAGCTAAGCACAAGAGTGGAGAGAGCTCAAAGATGTGGGTGGATTGGAACAGATCCTGTTAGTTTATGGACCCAGATACTGTGAAAAAAATCCCCAATTGATTCCCACAATGGAGGGCTTGCTCATGGCCCCAAACTTGGGTGTAGAAAGTGATCGGAGAGGAACACAGAGCTGTTGCTGTTTAGTATGTCAGCATGGACCCGTTTTGTCTCATTTCTTTTCCCGCCATCCTCTTTCTCCAAAATTGATTTCTTCCAAGCTTTCAGGGCCTGGTAGCAGAGCTTTGGCTCTGACACTCTGAGGGAATTCAAAGTGTTATGCAAACATTTAGGATGGAATTAAGACTCTAAATCCCTGTGAAATGGAGATGGTTGACTTCGCCACTTTAGATAAAAATGCAGTGTTTGCACAGCCTGTTGGAGAGATGAGATGTTTTATCCTGGGTGGTGTTGGCTTTGAATTAAGTGTGCTTATGTTGCGATAATCGGGTACTGCAGAAAGTTCAGGTGCCAACAGTGCTGGGCAAAAGACAATGTGTAGTTACAAGCAGTGGGCAATAAGTCCCAGCACAGGAGGAGGATAGTGGGAGACGGGACATATTTACAATGGTCATCATTCAGACATGTGGGGATGTTTCCATTGTGAGAATCACAATCTGAAAATGACCAAAAGGTGAGGTGGGTTAAAGGGATGGAGGCAAATAAGTGGGACAGAAAAGGAAACAATCTAGCATGCACAAAATTCCCTCAGGCAAAAGCCTCTCACTTCTCCTACCTCCTCTGTCTCTTTCCCTTCAAGGAGCCTTGGCCAGCTTGGTGCCCACTAAGGGCTAGACAGAGATGGGGGACACATTTGCCCCCTGAGCTTGAAGTGCCCCAGATGTACACTGAAAGGTTGTTGTTCTGGGGGCCTTCTGGCAGTCCCCTCACTGCGAGAAGTGAGGTTACAGGGAACCAGGCACAGGGCCTTCCCGGTAGTGGCACCAGCCCTGTGGAACAACCTCCCATCAGATGTCAAGGAAGTAAACAACTGACTTTCAGAAGACATCTGAAGGCAGCTCTGTTTAGGGAAGTTTTTAATGTTTGATGTTTTGTCACTTTTTTATATATTCTGTTGGGAGCTGTCCAGAGTGGCTGGGGAAACTCAGCCAGATGGGCAGGCTATAAATAATAAATTGTTGTTGTTGTTGTTGTTGTTGTTGTTGCAAACAGCTTCATGACCGAAAGCACTAGGCATGCTGGCCAAAAACATATATAAGCCTTCACTGTCATATGGTGATAATATTTCTGGAGGAATTAAAGAAATCATAAGGAATTAAAGAAACAGTAAGTGGCAAAGGAGCAAACTTGCCTGAGGTAACAAAGCATCTTATGACAGTGAAGGTGCTGAGGTATAATTATATTGCACCTTTTTTACTTCCGTGCGAACTGCCTGCATTAACCTTTTCTGCAGAAAGCAGCACTGCCTCTTTTTTTCTTTTTTGGCTGCAAATCTTTATCCAGTTCCTTTCACCAGGACCAAAGCTGACTTTGACAAAGGAGAGATCTTCTGACCCTGCGTAATAATAGAAAAACTGGATATCATCCTATTGCAAAATTAGATCTTTGCCCTCAATCCCCTTCAGGTTTGAGGCTGTCTCTGTCAGCAGAAGTTATATGAAATGTTATTGCTCTTTTCCCTCCGCAGAATAGACATCTCCCCCCTCCCCTCCGTGATGTTTCCTAAGCAACGGGGAAACGGCTCAGATTCAAGCTAGGAAACCAATAAGGAAAGCGGTCAAGTCAATGAGGCTTAAGCTATTGTCAGACCAGATTTTTAAGCCGATGAGCAAATTAAAAAAAAGAAAGATAATTTGGTCCCCAAATCAGCAGCCCTTCGTCATTATTAAGAACACATCACATGGCTTATTGCACCAGCTGTCCTAAATACTGGAGCTGCCCCAATTTGTTTCCTTTCTGCTGGTTTCTCACATTGCATTGTAGACGCTGCAGCCAAAGACTGGAAGCGGTGGGAACTACAGCTAGCTTTGCTGGGGTTGCAAACCTTGCTAGAACTCCAGGCAATTAGAGTGCTGAGAGACTGTGATCGAGAAGGTGAAAGGGAGTGGGGAAGAAGGGAATCAGCCAAAAGAGGAGAAAGGGAGAGAGAGAGAGGTGGGTGGAAGCGATAGAGTTTTTTTCTCCAGGGTGACTGAATTCCTGTTAGGATTTTTGAAACAGTGCTCAGATTACAGGGGTGCCAGGGGGTCTCCCTTAGGTGCTGCCCTTTGAAAGCTACAAGAAAGGTGTGATTTGGGTGGGGTCAGGGAGTGGGGCTTGTGGATTTCATCGAAACTGCACCAGGCTCTGCTCAGGGCTTGGTGCACATGGGACCAAGCACTCCCCACCTGCCCCAGGGAAAAGTGTCACACCATCTCTGGAGAAGGAAACAACTTAAAGACGTGTTGCAGAATTCCCAAAAAAATAGACCAGAGGCAATTGTACTTCATCCAGCAGAGCTTTACTGCTACTGAAGGCAAACGAGCATAATGGTCACAAATCCAATACATTCAGGATTGGCACAGTCCTTAAAAATCCAGTTGCAGCACTTACAATAAAACTTACAATGTCTTATAATAAAACTTAAACTTAACACTAAGCATACAGAACAGAACAGATCAAAGAGGTAGAAGTGAAAGTAAGTGAAACCCAGGCTCCTCTTGGACTGATTATTATAGTTAGCATGACCTTGACAGAAAAATAACAGAACCAGTGGTGGAGCTTCAAGCTCCGGCAGTGGGGCGGGGGGGCGGATTGCGGGCGGGGGCGTGGCTGGCGTGCATCCCGGGGGTGTGGCGTGCTGTTCGCAGGGTTGTGGTGCGCTGCCTGTGGGGGCGTGGCACCCAGCGCGGGGGGGGGGGGCAGCCATAATGGCACTCCACTGGGATCGGGGCGCCAGGGGTGGTACGCTCCCCCCACACCCCTGTTCCTCTGCCAGGGAACAGAACCAGTTTAAACAAGATGTACTCAGCTTCCCAGAAGAAATAACCCAAACAAGAACCTTCTGCCTGTTTCTTTCATATAGAAAGAAAACTTTCCAGAACCCTCTTTAACTAAGCAGAACAGGAAAGATCTCTACACATCAGATCAATACTTTCAGTACTTTCTGTACTAAGAAATGCAAACTGACAAAAAGAACTGGTGCAGTCATAGGAACATACTAAGTCAGACCGCAGAGTCACCTAGCTCAGCATTATCTGCTGGCATCTGACCTCCACAGATCTCCCCAGAGCTGCCAGGGATTGAACCTGGGGACTTCTGCATGCAAAGTAGATGCTCTACCACTGAACTATTGCTTGGTTTTGTTTTCTTCTATTGTTGTAAACCCCTGTGATATTTTTTTTAACAATACAGCAGTATATGAATATTTTTATAAATAAAAAATAAAACGAGCTAAGGTCCTTCATACTGTTTGGGTCAATTTTTGAATTTATCCTTTGGAAAGGGGTAAGTTCACCCCATCCAATGCGGTGCTTATTTTGTGGGGGAATCATCAAATTGCATTGATTGATTGATTGATTATTTAATTTCTTTTCCACTTAACATATTAAAAATACTTCTAATCAGCGTACAAAACATTGAAGCAACAACAGACAACTTAAACAAAATGTTACAAAAAATACAGTGTTAAATATAAAAATGTTACATCACTGCAAAGTTACTAATATCTATAAAAATAAATATCAGTTTATTTTCCTTCTGATGCACCCTTCCTCTCAGCCTCCAGGGTCTAAACAAACTCTCAGCTCACCCACAAAAGTCTCACATCTGGAAACAGCAAACATCACTCTAGACTTGCATTTTATGGGCAAGCACAAAGAAGATAGTACTTTCTCAGGCTTCCCACAGTTGTGTCCCATTCAAACAGTTCCAGGTGCAACAGGTTTGTTGAGTTTCTCAGTGGATCCAAAGGACGGGGAAAGGTCTCCCCTCTACTCCCACCTCTTTCTTCACCCTCTGTCCTCTCCTCCTCCTCCAGGGGCATACATCCATGTTGCAGTTCCTCCTGACCGGGGTTTCCCTCAAGCTGCAAGGGCCATCAAAATGAAGGTGTGAGGCACTCTCAGGAGCTCTGTGTTAGAGCAGGGCTCTTAGTGCTCCCGTGCCAGGTTCAATTATGGCTTCTCTAGATGTGAAAGCTTAAAATACCCTCTTGAACAGCGGAACAGGCCCTTGGGGCAGGGAGAGATGTTTGGGAGATGGGCTTCTTAACTGCCACGGGTACAGACTTTCCCACTTATGTAAGACAGACTGGCAGAAGATGGAATGCACTTTGTTGTTAATGTCAAACACAAAAAGTGTCCTCTGAGAGATTAAAGGAAAGACAAATAGATTTGTTGATACCCATTACAGGAGAGCTGCTGGATGTGGAAATATGTAAGCCCTCCCATCTCTGCCCAGCTCTTTTCGTTCTACTTCACATCCTGCTTAAATTGGGGCTCTGTGAACTAAATGGCAAGTGTCTCACACTCTTGGCAACTGATCCAACAATGTGCTTTTCACCCTCTTGGGTGGTGTATGTGCCCATGCATTTATTGAAAGCATTTCATCCTAGTCTTCAGTCAAAAAAGGCCCCCAGAGCAGTTTACTGAGTGCCATTGATAGGACAGCCTCTGCCCTCAGGTTTAAAATCTAAAAGACATGACAAAAAGGAAAAGGGATTGGGAGCTGGGAGGGAAAAAGGAAACTCAGGCACTGTTTCTTAGTTACAAGGACATGGGTGGCACTGTGGTCTAAACCCCTTGGGCTTGCCAATCAGAAGGTCAGCAGTTTGAATCGCTGCGGCAGGGTGAGCTCCTGTTGCTTTGTCCCAGCTCCTGCCCACCTAGCAGTTCGAAAGCACGCCAGTGCAAGTAGATAAATAGGTGCTGCTGCAGCGGGAAGGTAAACGGTGTTTTTGTGCCCTCTGGTTTTCATCACAGTGTTCCATTGTGCCAGAAGCAGTTTAGTCATGCTGGCGACATGACCTAGAAAGCTGTGGACAAATGCTGGCTCCCTCAGCCTGAAAGTGAGATGAGCTCCACAACCCCATAGTTGCCTTTGACTGGACTTAACTGTCCAGGGTCCTTTACCTTTACCGTTTTTACCTCTTAGTTAGAGTTCTTGTAATGACCAACTGGAATTTAAAAGTTTCAATAAAAGAAGGAACAAACGGTTGTGGGCCTTAGTAGCTCAGTGCTAGAAACAAATCTAGAGACCAGTCATCTATAATTTATCAGGCATGTGGCAGCCATTTCCTCTATGTTGTCTGCCTAAAGCCTACGTCATGGGTAGGCAAACTAAGGCCCACAGGCTGGATCAGGTCCAATTCCCTTCTGGATCTGGCCCACAGACGGACAGGGAATTGCCGTGTGGCTCACCAGTGTGCACGTTCTTTCCCTCTCCCTCATCTCATCTCAGGAGGACTGAGAACGGGGCTAGATTTGGGCTTCAAGGCAGACAGAAATTCAACAGAGACCCGGTGGGCAGAAATACAACAAGAGGTGCATTGCAGGGAAAGTGTTTCCTGATGGATTTCTGCCTGTTTGGGATACTGGAACTCTGCCAGAAACAAATCAATAGTGATCACTCATACGTAGAAATGATTTTGATAGAGCGGAATAAGCTGGCTGGGAAGAGAGTCCACTGAAACTGCTTTGTCCTGTCCTGTCCTGTGGACAGAAAAGGGAAAGCAAATGAAAATAAATTATCTTGGCCTTATTCTCAAGGTGCTTTGGAACATAGCAGATTGGTATTAAAGTTCACTATATTTATAAGTGTGTGTGTGTGTGTGTGTGTGTGTGTGTGTGTGTGTGTAGGAAGGGACTAGGCAAAGTGGGGTAAACATTATTTTGCTCAGTCCTATCTGGAAAACTCTTCAGAGAAGTAAGCAGGTTTTTTGGCACTGAATTTTGTTAATGCCTCACTTGTAATGCCTCTGAGCTCTCAGGATAGATCTTCAGTAGATTATGTTGCCTGGCATGGTTTAGACTGGAGTGAGGCAAGAGTGATTAGTTGGGAGTTGGGCCAAGGTTTAAGCACTAACTGGGACTATACTGTGAAAGCACATTACTTGCTCAGCTTCTGTTGAAGAAGACAATCCACCCTGTCCCACAGACCATCCCAGAGCGCTCTTGGTCCTATTAAAAAGATACTCGTTTTCCCCCTCCTTATCATACAACGCAATCTGTAAAGCAATCAGTTTTGCACATGTGTGTTTAGTTTGTATAAGTTAGTTTACATCATGAGAAACTTTCCAAAAAATTGCAGTGTGGTAAGGACTGGTGAAACGGAAGAACATTGAAAGCTGGGGGCGGGGGGGAGAGAGATTGTAGCGGTAATGGAGGAGTCAGGAACTAAACTGCCAGCGGAAGACTCAGTTGAACATTTTTTCCTGACATACTAGTTTTCTTTGAGCAGGGAGGCGTGTGTTTATGTGTATATTGTCTCCTCATCTATTAATTGCTTGCCAGGAAATATGTTGCACATTTTCATATATACCGTATAAACAATTTTAATGATTAAAAAACTAAAAACACTTTGATGTGTAAAGTCAGCCTCACATTGACTGACATAATGTAAATCATCTTTAATGCTTATCAGCTATTTATTTCCATAATCTGCACGAAGAAAAGGGGGGAAAAGGCTTTTCTTAATCCAGTCTTATATCATCAACATTTAACAATATTCTTGCCCCCCTCTTCTCCTGCTTCTCTTCTTCCATCTTTTCTTCTACTACAGCAGCTGTATTTTCTTCAGTCTTTCACTTCACCTTATTCTGTGTTATTTATACTAAGTAACTTCCTTCCATAACAAAAAAGATTGTTTAAAGGAGAAGTGCCATCAGCATTGAACTGAGGAAGGGAGGGATTTACCACAGTTGTGCCAAATGCTACAAAATACACCTTAGGTCAGGCCTGGGGAACCTTAGGTCCTTCAGGTGCTGTTGGACTCCAATTCCACCAGCTCCCTCCATCTTGGCCAATGGTTAGGGATAATGGGAGTTGGGAGTCCAGCGCCATTTGGAGGCCCAAAGGCTGCCCAGCGCTGCCTAGGCAAAAGCTGCCATATCCCATTCCTGCTAGGTAGCCTTGGGAACTCCATCATTTCCCCACATCTTACTGCCTCTTCCCTCCTTCCCCCTCTCAGCCACTAACTGAAATAAAAACTGTGGTCATCGGAGCATTATTGATGGTGTCACTCGCTTCGCAGCAGTGCCTGCCAGGTGATGGAGAAAACACCAGCCTGTCCGCAGAAATGTCATGTAGACACATAAAGCCGGGATTAACATCAAAGGGCTCCAGTGCAAGGCTCCTAGTGGCAGGCCCGCCCTTCAAAGCATTCTTCAAACTGGCTGAAAATGTGCTAACAAGGCATGAAAAATGCCCCACTGAGACAAAAGGAAAACACCAAGCCTGGGAAGATGAGCTGGATTATTTTCAAAGGCAGGCACACTGGTCTGAGGACTGAGCGATAAAGCCGCCATAGCACCTCAGCCTGCGAACTTGTCAGGTTTCTATTCCTGAGCCAGACTGGCACTGGGCTGAATACGGGAAAGCAGTCAAAGTACTGTATGGATGACTTGGGATGCAGCACATTGCCCTGGGATACAGTAAAAAGAAACAATTTTCCCACAGAGCCCTGCCACTGGGAAGGCTGCTTTCTTATTACAAAGAACGTGGGCAAATGCATTCATTCATTCATTCCTTTGTTGAAATGGAATCGATGTTCTATACTTCTCTCTCAGGTGAGGATGGTCTAATTCATTGCTGAAAACCACTCCAAGGCATTTTAACAAGGCTAGTAATAATTCAGCGGTTGGCCTAAAGAAAACCACAGCAATTGTATTTATTTATTTATTTATTTATTTATTCATACATACATACATACATACATACATACATACCCTGCCCATCTGGCTGGGTTTCCCCAGCCACTCCTGGGTGGCTCCCAACAGAATATATAAAAAAGCGACAAAACATCAAACATTAAAAACTTCCCTAAACATGGCTGCCTTCAGATGTCTTCTAAAAGTCAGATAGTTGTTTATTTCCTTGACATCTGATGGGAGGGCATTCCACAGGGCAGGTGCCACTACCGAGAAAGCCCTCTGCCTGGTTCCCTGTAACCTCTCTTCTTGCAGGGAGGGAACTGCCAGAAGACCCTTGGAGGAGGACCTCAGTGTCTGGGCTGAACGTTGGGGGAGGAGACACTCCTTCAGGTATACTGGGTTTAGTATCCTCCCTCAAAATACCTATGTGAAAAGACATGCTTTCAGTTGCCACGTAAAAGCCATGAGGGAACTATCTCCAAAGAAGGGACCACCATAATCTGTGTGCTTGAATTTCTTCTGCAAAATATGGGGTCTGAAGCCCCCCTCCCCCAGTCCTTTGTCTTCTACCTTGTTCTCAGTTCAAGCAGTCTCCTCACTGCTCTCTCCACTGTTGGCCTTGATCCCTGCCTCAGGTTAACCTCTTGGCATTTTGATTTGCTTTGGCTTCTAGGACACTGGCTTTAATTTCTGGCCTCCTGCCTTTCTGACCTATCTCTGGCCCTTGACCTTAACTGGCTTCCTTTCTCAGCTCCTAATTCCCGAGGCCTTTCAACTCTGGCTAGCCTCAGCAACCTTTCACTGATGATCCCTGACAAATTGCTTTTTCACGCCGAGATTTGGCTGTTAGGTAATCTCTGCTTTATTCCTCCACAAACACTACCATTACGCAGGCTTGCCCGATGTCTCCTCATAAAATGGATTTGGATGTGCCTCTGCATTCCGCTGAAATCTTGCTGCACTCAGGTCAGGAGACCTTCAGTGGTGTGATGGCGTTCTTAATGGGACTGCATAGAAACTGCCCCTGAAGTCTACCCATATGGAGTGAGCATTGCACATAAGAATAAAATCTGGAGAACAGGGTAGCCCAGCTGTAAAAACAAAACTCTGTGCTAGTTAATCCCGCTCCAGCCTTGATCCATTTAGTAATGCCAAAAATTCCTTTCTGCTCATGCAGACACATTTGGAATAGCTAAGAAATATGCAGAGAAATCACCCCCATCCCTCTTCACTTTCATTTTGCCCCCTTAACGGGTCTATGAAGAAGAATGTTAAGAGCACTGAGCTTGCATGCCATCTGAGGAGTCACATTCTTTTTATCAATGAGGAGTCCCTGGTGCCGGCCGTCACCAGATGCGAAGCATGCTAAAAACTTACGGAGGACAGCTATGCATTCTCAGAAATTGCTGTGTTCTTTCAGGTGTTATGAAGGCCACAAATGTAAGAGACAGCCTGTGATCCTGTGTGCTGCAGGCATGAAGGCAGGCAGTACAGAGATGGTAGTTCTCCAGAGTCTTGGAGACACTGTGGTTGAGCATCATTCCCTATGGCATTCAACAGTGCTTAAATTTTTGTGTCCTTGTATGATCATACGCAATGCCTTTGCATGTTCAGCTGTACATGTATAGGCAGGGGCGGCCCATCCCATGTCGTCACCTGAGGAGAAGCAGGAATTGCCACCTCCTGCCCCCCCATGCCCACCACTAGGGAGAGAAGAACTAATGCTATTTCTACTGCCAATTGTGAGCCCCCCGAGAAACTGCTGTAAAATTTGTTCTCTCCTTGGAGAAATAGGGTGAAATGGTCCCTGCAATTTATTGTCCCACAAAGATGATAAGCAACTTCAAGAGGCCATTTGCACACAACTCTGAATGCAAACACCTTGGGCCAGGTAAATGCAAAAACGCTTTTTGCCACTGAACACACTCGCAGCTTCTGGAAACAACCAAAATAACAGCAAATCTCAACAAGCCTACATGACTACATGGTATAAAATTCAAGAATGTTATAGAACATTCAGATTCATCTTATATGAGAAAGCAGGCAGGGATTTCACCCCCCCCCCTCATTCTCTTATAAAACTAGAACCAATGAAGGTGAGTGTTGGAAGATTCAGGATGGACAAAAGAAGTATCTTTATTCAGTGCATAAATGATGTAATGATTGTTAGAATTCCTGTTCCATGATTGCAGTCATAGGACTGTTGTCTTTCACATGACGTGGTATGTTTTGACTCCACGGAGTGGGAAGTGACAGAGGCAGGATGTTTGTGTTACTGTGTTCCGTGAAGTGGGACTATTGTCCTTTGTTCTTCTTTCTCTTTGATGTCTGATGCTAGAGAGAGAGGGAGCCATGTTGCTGTGCTCCGTGTGTGTTTATATGTAAATAAAGTAGATTAGCCAAAATGCTGAGTTGCTGAGGTCTGTCCCGTGAATTGCGCAGACTCTGCGGATCCCTAAGTGTGCTGGTGTCTGTTGGCATCGGTTGCTGTGATGTTTGGGCTGAAGAAAGCTTATGTAGCTCCCGAATGAAAGACCAGGAGGGAGAGAACATGCCAGTCGGGCATGTGTCTCTGGCAGGGTCCTACTCGAGTGTAGGACGAGCTCCTGACAGCGATGGCTAGCAACTAGGATAGCTTTAAAAGAGGCTTAGACTAATTCATGGATGTGAAGGCTATCAGTGGCTACCAGCCACAAGGGCTATGTTCTGTCTCCACAGCTGTGGGTCATATGCTCCTGAATCCCAGTTGCTGGAAATCGCAGGAGGGGAGAGTGCTGTTGCATTCAGGTCCCGCATTCAGGCTTCCCACAGACTTCCAGCTCACCATTTTGAGAACAGGATGCCAGTGGCCTGAACCAACAGGCTCTTCTTATGTTCTTAAGTAAGAGAAACATTGGGTGTCACAGTGTTGCCCCTCGTATATATATGTGTATGTAATGGTACTTGAGCTTAAGAAGCTGTGATGGCCTGGGAAACCGATTCAGAGGCTGAACCGGAGGAATCCCAGCCTGCACAGGAGTCCCCACCTCCAGGGCCGGCTGAACTGGGGCAGGGCCTTGATTCTGAAGCGCCTGCACCTGTGCCGGATCCTCAGGAGCAGGCACCAGGTGAATCCACTCTGGCTCCGGAGGTGGTTGAGGACTCAGTGCCTACAGGTGAGTCTCCCCCTGGGCCCAGTAACCCTTCAGCCTCTCCTGAACTGCAGAGGCTCAGGGCAGAGAGGCGAAGGGAACTGGTTTCTGCCAGGAGGAGTGCTCGCCTTAAGGCCAGGAGAGGCGAGTCTCCTGGGGGCCGGGACCGCCCCTAGCCTCAGAGAAGATAAAGGCCAGTCAGCCCGATCCCAGGTTGCGGGAGCAACATCGTTGTTGAGTACCTGTTCCTGCCTGGACCCAGACCTGACCCTCCAGTGTTCCTGTCCCCGCCCGGCTTCCTACTTCGGACCTCGCCCCGCTCCTTGTGAACTGTTTCCAGCCCAGTGACCCAGGACCGGACTTTGACTACGCCAACGGTAACCTTCCCTCTGGGACCAGCACAGAAGCACTGGCATAAAACCATAGAGTTGTAAGGGACCCTGAGCATCATCTAGTCCACCCCCCTGCGATGCAGGAATATGCAGTTGTCCCATGCGGGGATCAAACTTGCAACCTTGGTGTTAGCAGCACCACACTCTAACCAACTGAGCTACAGCATGTGTATCATCCCAGGCCCCTAATATCGGAAGTGCTCCCGCGGACTGACCTTCGCCCCTATCACAGCTGATACAGTAATTGGGAAGCAAGGAAGAAAAATGCACCAGTGGGGCAGCCTCTCTTCTAAGTAGCAGTTGGCACATGTAACAGGATCCTCTAATCATTCACTACAGAAGGTTTTTACATCTGACACCATTGTCTTTTTCCCAGCTACAGGCGACTAATTTGTCAAGGCTGTACGCGGCTTTCAGAAAAAAATATGCTTAAACTAGTACAAAGCATAACTTGCCCTATTTCCCCTGTGAGGCATGCAAGGAGTAATATTGCATCCATTAGATAAAAAGGGAAATTGAGGACTTCCTCCAAGGATCACACAACCAGGAGTGATGTTGGGAGTCTGAGTCACAGTTCAGTGGGAGGAAACAGAGGGTAATATCTGTGGTCACCCCATTGTCCTTTCCCTCCTTCCAGCACCCCTGTGTTTATCACAGAGGGGCATTTATCTGCATGCTCAGTTAAGATACAGCTTGTGATTTGGATTTTTCCTCCAAGCTGCCTTGCCCAAGAACTGTGACTGATCGGATTTCCTTACCTGAAAGTCAAATTGTCTTTCAGGCACTGGTAAACTTTGTGGCTTCTTAGATGATTTCAGCAGAGAGGCGTAATGAGCTTATAAAATTGTTTCCTGCACTCGCCAGTCAGATACAGCCAGGTTCGTTGTCTCCATAGTAAAAATTCATTAATTAAGGTGTCCTTTTGGTACTGATGAAATAATAAAGCAGCAACGCCTTACAAGCAAAGTTCAGCCATCCCTGTAGACAAGCATGGAAACCAAGTGCATGTTATGTGATTCGTTTTTGCCTTGTGTTTCCAATTCATTTTCCCCACCCAGTTTCAGTCTTTTGGATGGGACTCCCCACAGTTCTAATGACAGGGAAAAGGAAGATCAATGGGCTAAAAATGGTAGGGAGGAATGCTGTTCTTTCCATACATCTTCCTAGTCTCTTCTGTAGCCTGAAAATAGGGATAAGCCTGATAAACAGGGGTACTTTGGGGCTAAAATCCAGAGGCAACTGCATACAGTGGTACCTTGGTTTAAAAACAGCTTAGTTTATGAACAACTTGGATTAAGAATGCTGCAAACCCAGATGTAAGTGTTTTGGTTTGTGAACTTTGCCTTGGAATAAGAACATGCTTTGCTTCCTGTTGAGTGTGTTCCCTTTGTAAATTGAGTCCCCCGCTGCTATGGGAAAGCACGCCTTGGTTTAAGAACGCTTTGGTTTAAGAATGGACTTCCGGAACAGATTAAGTACATAAACCAAGGTACCACTGTACATTGTTCCATCTAATACATGTGAACTGTATTAGGCTACTATTCTAAACACACTTACTGGAGATCAAGGCTACTGAAATTGGAGGGACTTCTTGCTGAGCGTACAGGTATAGGGTTGCAATGTTGTGAAAGATAACATTTGCCTCACCATTCCTAAGAAGACGTGAGTGGCAACATTTTCAGTACTTCCTGTCCATTGATTCTTAAATTATTTTGTGCTGGAAAAGTCAGTGTGGGTTAACTTACATCTTCCTGACAGTCTTCACTGATCATTATTTTTCTCACCACTCATGTGGCAAACAAACCCTGAAAGTTCAGTTACTGGCTGGGACTCAGTGGTAGAGCACATGGGGTGGTATCCAAGTAACATGTTCCATTAGTGCAAGACTTTGCAGCCCTCTCCTCTCCCCACACCTCCCCCAAATCTGCTCCAGAGAGTTGTGAAAACCTCTGGAACAGATATAGAGGGTGCACAAGGTGGGGATGAAGCCACAAGTGGAAATCGCTGTGCTGATGGGACTGTGACTTGGAATAAAACCCATGTTTTGCATGGAGAAGGTCCCCGCTTCCGTCCCACGCATGTCTTGGTAGGAAGGCTGCTGCCAGTCATTAAAAAGCAGTGGGCTGGGACTGATGGGAGTGGTAGTCCAAAACACAAAGAGTACACCAGGATGCAGAAAGATGGTGTACACTGAGCTAGACAGACTAAGGGCAGCTTCCAATATCCCCAAGTTCCCTAAGCGAAAAGTGCCTTGCTGCTTCAGCATCTCTGCTATTCCCTCATATCAGCAGTTGATAGCCTTGTTTTCTGAAACAAGGGAAGCAATTTGTGTGGAATTATGCACTCCCTAATAATCCTCCCATGCCCTTCCTAAGTATAGCTAAGCTTGGTTATGTGCAACAAATGAAAGCCTTTCCTCCTTTGGGAATCTGACATCCTCTTCCATTAGATTCAACCCAATCTGGCATGCTGACCCATTGTGAGAAACAAGGTCATGGGAAAACCCACGAGTGAAAACCTGTGTCGATGAATGCTCATATTACTGCTGTTCTACATGGGAACACTTTCAGTGTTTGATGTTTGCCATCTGTGCCCATTAAAAAAACAAAAAAACACAAACCTATCCTAAGAAACAGATGGCTGTGCACATCCCAGCCCTCCCTCTCTCCAACTGCTCTGAATGAAGAGATATGTGTTGATTTAAAATGCATTCATCAATTTTAACATCCTTAGCTCTGTGGACTTCAGCATGAGGTGATCTATTATTGATCTGTTACTGCGTCTGTTTGAATGAAGCACGCGTTCTCCCTGGTGATGTCCTAGCAAAAAATTTTAATGCTTGCCAGCGCAAACTGGGAGACACTGGCCTGCGAGAGCTCCAGTTGGAGAACAGCCTTTACCAAAGGTGTCATGGGCTTAGAAGACACTCAAACTCAGGACGAAAGGGAGAAACCTGCTAAGAGGAAGGCATGTTTGGCAAACCCTCACCGTGATCAACTCCCACCCAGAAACCTATGTCCCCACCGTGGAAGGACGTGTGGATCCAGAACTGGCCTCCATAGCCACTTATGGACTCACTGTTAAGACCGTGTTCATGGAAGACAATCTTACTCAGCTACAAATGATCGCCACAGAAGATACTGAAACAGCAGAGTTTAACAGTGACCATTGTGCTAATGCCTCCAGGCACAACCAGTATCCCCACCACTACCATTAAGCAGAAGAAACACCCAGGCACGTGGTTCAAATGTGTCAGTTAGCACAATGATGCTATTGCACAAGGAAGCTTGTCCTGCAGTAACTGTCCCCACCCCCATTTTATTGAAGTTGCCCCAATCCAAGAAGTCTAGGGTAGGGTAAGGTAAAAAAAAAAAAAAATTTGAAACTACTACATAAAAGCTCTAATTGAAGTTGCATAAGAAAGGATAAACAAAAGATCATTGCTAATGCCTGATAATGGCCAGGAGAATGTGATTCTCAACACAGATTGTTGCTGCTAATATTTAATGCACCATCTATGTACATGTTGTTTTATGGAATAAACAAGTTAAATCCCATCAAATTCAACTTTGGCGTGTGGCGCTCATCTCCGCTTTCACACTAAGGGAGCCGGCGTTTGTCCACAGGCAGCTTTCCAGGTCATGTGGCCAGCATGACTAAACCACTTCTGGAGCAACGGGACACCATGATGAGTGCCAGAGTGTGCAGAAACACAGTTTACCTTCCCGCCTCAGTGGTACCTATTTATCTACTTGCGCTGGCATGCTTTCGAACTGCTAGATTGGCAGGAGCTGGGACAGAGCAATGGGAGCTTACCCCTTTGCGGGGATTCTAACTGCCTACCTTCCAATTGGCAAGCCCCAATGGCTCAGTAGTTTAGACCACAGCGCCACCCGCTCCATTAAGTGAAGAGTTTGCAACCTAAATTTCAACAGTGGCAGTATACTTCCATGAAGGTCTACTCAGATGCAAGCCATGCTAAGTGCAACAAGATTTACTCCTAAGAAAGTGTGCATATGATTATAACGTGCAGGAAGAAAAGAATGGAGAGAAAATGGATGAACTAAGGACAAATGAACACATGTCATTAGTAGGACTAGCTCTCAATAGTTCTAGTCAAATAATTGTATGAGGGTTAATCAAATCAGCATAGATGTGCATATGAGTCTCTCTCTGACACATATATCAGTAAGTACCTGATCAGTAGTGTTCCTTTCTGTAAAAAAGAAGTAGAAAGTGCCCCTCAAAGATGCCCCTATGCAATTTGTATAGCTGTAAGTCAAGAGTAGCCAATTTGTATAGCTGTAAGTCAAGTTTGCTTTCCAGATGGGGTGAGACTAGAATTCACATCACCTCTGACTGTTGGACATACTGGCTGGGGATTTATTTATTTTATAAAATTTATACACTGCTTGATTGTAAAAAACTTCCAAACGACTTACAAAAAGATAAAACCAAGAAAAAATTCCAGCTATACTTTAAAACATACAAAATTTAAAATACAGTGATACCTCGAGTTTACGAACTTAATCCATTCCAGAAGTCCATTCTTAAACCGAAACTGTTCTTAAACCGAGGCATGCTTTCCCCAATGAGGCCTCCCGCCGCCAGTGTCCTTCTACCGTTAGGATTCCACTCTTAGACCGAGGTAAAGTTCGCAAACTAGGACGCTACTTTCGGTTTTGCAGAGTTCTTAAACCGAATAGTTTGTAAACAAGGTTGTTCTTAAACTGAGGTGCCATTGTACTAAAACAGATTAAAATTACCCCAGCTTTCTAAGCATCTTATCTAAACAAGAATGTTTTTAGCAGGTGCTTGATCTCAATAGGCAGGGAGTTCCAATGTTTGAGACGCTGCCACGCTAAACGATCAAGTTTTAACAAATGATGAGAGATCGAACCTTACAACATACGGAGGGAACCACAATGGCTACTTGTGCCATAGATAATTGAATTTAAAATAATGAACCCTGTATCATCATCATTATTTTCTCTTTTTAAAAAATCTGCTGCTAGTGTGGCACCTTTTGAATTGCTAAAAAGGTGTTTAATCATAGTGTCCAGAAGTGATTGGCATATCAGGCCAGGAGTTGGGAGACCCAGTTTCAAATCTGTACACAGAATGGTTGACCTTAGGCCTGTCTCTAACCTTCAGCCTTATCAACCTTCCTGCTGGATGGTGCTTTTGAACACTTTCCCATTTTGTTAAAAACCTCACTTGAGGGCTCTGGTTCTTCTTCTTCTTTTTTAATTATGCAGTTTGTTTCCTGAATCTTATTTGCATAGCTGAGTTATCACCCTTAAATTACAAGAAGAACCAGTGGCAGATTCTACTTAACAACCCCTAATGGATGCCATTATAATTCTGTTGCTAGTTGTTGGCACTGAACTTCCACTGTCTCATCAGCATAAAGGGACACTGTCAGCCTGAAAAACAAATTGCATAGAAAATGAACTTGCCACTGCTGCTATTACAAGCCTTCCCTGAAAGAGATGATGAGGGAGAAGAGGATAAAGATTTCTCTTCTTCCGAGGAAGGAAGCAAAAATAAACTAGAAAAGCTATGCAGGATGGCAGCTGCATTAGAGAGAGAAATGAAAGAAGGGGTGAGTTTTTCCTCCTTTTAATGAAAAGATTGGGACAAATAAATCTTCCTTTATTTAAAGTGCTTTGAAGGGTGTCTTTCTGCATGGTTGAACACTGGGGTGGCAAGCTGGAGGTGCTGGGGCCAGAAAGTTATTTATTTGTTTGTAATTTTATAGGACAGATTTCCAACCATACACTTCAGAGGCATAGTAAAGCAAAGCGAAAGACGATCGGCCATATGTAGTCACCATACCTCATCAATGGGTCTGAACTCACCAGAGTGGTGCATGCTCTAGTTATCTCTCGCTTGGACTACTGCAATGTGCTCTACGTGGGGCTACCTTTGAAGGTGACCCGGAAACTACAATTAATCCAGAATGTGGCAGCAAGACTGGTGATTGGGAGTGGCCACTGAGACCATATAACAATGAAAGACCTACATTGGCTCCCAGTACAGTGGTGCCTCGCAAGATGAAAAGAATCCGTTCTGTGATTCTCTTCGTCTAGCGGTTTTTTTGTCTTGCGAAGCAAGCCCATTGACGGATTAGCGGATTAGCGCTATTAGCGCTATTAGCGGCTTTTAGCGGCTTATCAGTTTATCGGATCACCTGATAAGTAGCTTAGCGGCTTAGAAAAGGGGGGGGGAACCCCGCAGGAACTCGCAAGACATTTTCATCTTGCGAAGCAAGCCCATAGGAGATTCGTTTTGCGAAGCACCTCCAAAATGGAAAACTCTTTCGTCTAGCGAGTTTTTCGTCTTGCGAGGCATTCGTCTTGCAGGGCACCACTGTATGTTTTGGAGCATAATTCAAAGTATTGCTGCTGATTTTTAAAGCCCTAAATGGCCTCAGCCCAGTATACCTGAAGGAGCGTCTCCACCCCCAACGTTCAGCCAACCCAATGCTCACTGAGGTCTTCCCCTGAGGGCCTTCTGGCGGTTTCCTACCTGCAAGAAGTGAGGTTACAGGGAACCAGACAGGGCCTTCTCAGTAGTGGCGCCTGCCCTGTGGAACACCCTCCCATCAGATGTCAAGGAAATAAACATTGTTAGAGATGGAAAATGATTTGTGCTCTTACTTCTGTATTAATGCTAGTTTCCGTTTTAAAACTATATATTATGTGCTCAATAGTAAACTTTTTAAAATGGCTGTTGCTAAACAGGACAGTCCTCACAGCGTCTGCATTGAGATGGGGCATAAATAGGAAGATGTGCACTTGATCTGTCTCCTTTTCCTTTCAAAAGGACATTGAAAGTGTGTGCTCCCACACCTACCGCAAATGCTTTCTGCATCTCAGGCGAAAGGCCTTTTTCTTAAGCAGCAAATAAGTTCTGTTTTCCTCCTTCTTTCACAATTCAAAAGATGGAGAGGCACCTGGTAGGGGAAGTGCTTTGCTGCAAAAGGGTTCCAGTTCAGTCCCAAAATCTTTAGGTAGGGCTGGGAAACACACTTGCCAAACTCCAGACAGCCATTGCCAGTGAGTGTTGACAATACAGGATTAGGAAGATGCTTGGTTTAGCTCTGTGTAGGGCAACTTCCTATATCCTCACTTCACCCTACAGACACACTGTCAGCTCTGCTGCTTCCATGAGATTATGCAGTTAAAATCAAGAGTCCAGGGGTGCCATCTTCTGGGGAAAACACGCAAGGCACAAAGGGGCTTTGCAAAACTGCTGTGGCCTCTTCCGTCCCCATCCTCCACTATCCAGTTCACCCATTCTCTCCTGGAAGATTTTGAGTAAGATACAGTTGAAGCACAGGATGAGATCAGAAGCATAGATCAGCCAAATCTGTGGGCCGACTCTGACATTGATCCATAACATTCAGAAACAAATTGCCCATTTGTAAATGGGAACACCGGACATTTTCACAGAAGTACTATCTTACTTAATGGCTCGGCAGAAGAATATGAGAAATGCCTCCTTCCAAACATATTTCATTGGGGGACAAGATCAGGCAACAGGAAAGTACACTCTAAGAGGGCATTAAGGTCACTGGGTGGTTTGAACTCATCCTGACTTTGGGCCAAAATTAGATGGGGCACAAGAGATCTGTGATTAAGACACGGGAAAAGGCCTTGTGGGTCTGGCCAAAGATGCATCTTGTCTAGCATCCTGCACAATGGCTAAATAAACAGCTGATTCTAGGTAAGTAAAAAATGACACATGAAGGGAATAGCTCTCCCATAGTTTTACTCCTCCAACAACTGATACCTTTTCATTTTCACCTTATGCTGCAAACATCAGTGGGAAGTGCAGGGGGAGGGCAGCTTCAAATGGGAAAACACCCTTCCCCACAACACCACAGCCCCAAGCCATTCCAACAGCTTCTCCTGTGGCAGCTGCTAGTCACATCTTAGAGCATGCAGGAAATCCTAACCACAGACTGCCCACATTAACATCTAGTTGCACCTGTTGTCGTCGTTTCTTCATTTTGCATTTCGCTCCCCACTGAGACTCACCAAAGTCTCATTGACTGAACACTGGAGCAGTGAGGGGACCTTCGTAAGTGGGAAGATATGACGCTGCCTTATACCAAATCAGACCACTGGTCCATCTAGCTCAGTATTCTGTATGGTGATTGGGTTTCAGAGATCCTACTCAACGCTCCCTGCAACATTGGAGGGAGGCTCTTTTGCATGCAGAAGGAGGTATTCTACTACCTCACCATGACAGCTGGTGGCAGAGGCAGTGCAATCCGATCCATGCTCAGTGGGCCTTACTCCCTTGTAACCACGTTTAGGACTGCTGCCTTAAATGTTGCATTCCTGTTCATTTCAATGGGAAACTTTTAAACAAATGCCTATAACAATTAAGCAAATTTCCTATAAAGGGACTTAAAAACATTGGCCTCTGAATTGCTGGATTAAAAAATACATAAATATCTGTTCAAGTTTGCTATATTTGCATTTCTTAAAAAGTAGTAATTGCCACATGTCATCACACCTGTACACCTGCCTGGATGACAGTTCTTGCACTCTATGGCAGCTGCTGCCCAAACAGTCCTTTAAGAGCTTCTAAAGCTGATAATTTGAAGGCTGTAAGAAAAACACTTGAGCCAACACAGGGCTGCATGAACACAAGGCAGCACTACAAAACCAACACACACATCTTTTGAGGAGGAAAAAGTGGCATGTCAAGACAGCAGCAATGGACACTTCTTGTTGCAATTTACCTCAGGTCAGTAGCAAACGTAATGGCTGAGAGCGGGGAAAGAACGCTTTTCTTAAAAAGAAGAATGAAAAACAGCCTCAAGCAGCAGCACTCATGAGCACAGGAGCATTCAAGAGAACTTTGCCTCCTCAAAAATGCCCCTCAGCCGCTTATTTCCTAAGAGGGAAAAAGCAGTGTTTTTTATTATTATTATTATTTATAAATATTTATTAAGTTTTCACAAATTTTAAAAACACATATAATACACACAATACAAAGATATACATACAATAACAAACAAACACGTATAATTTCAACTTTTTTTCCCTTAAACTTACTTCATTGACTTCCCCATACCTCCCCTTTCTGCATTCCAATTCCCAAAATTATTTCAGCAAATCCTTCCCCTTAATTTTATCCGATTTTTTCTTTTCTTTTCTTTTACTTAATCTTTAACAGCTGTAATCCCTTACTTTATATAACCACAACATTTTAACATTCATTAATTTTGCAATATTTCTTAAGATAAATTTTAAATTTCTTCCAGTCTTCTTCCGCCGTCTCTTTCCCCTGGTCTCGGATTCTGTCAGTCATTTCAGCCAGTCCCATGTAGTCAATCACCTTCATCTGCCACTCTTCCAAGGTGGGTAGATCTTGTGTCTTCCAATACTTTGCTATGAGTATTCTTGCTGCTGTTGTAGCATACATAAAGAATGTTCTGTCCCTTTTTGACACCAATTGGCCGACAATGCCCAAGAGAAAGGCCTCTGGTTTCTTAGGAAAAGTACATTTAAGTACCTTTTTCATTTCATTATATATCATTTCCCAGAAGGCTTTAATCTTTGGGCATGTCCACCAAAGGTGAAAGAAAGTACCTTCAATTTCTTTACATTTCCAACATTTATTATCGGGCAAATGGTAGATCTTTGCAAGCTTGACTGGGGTCATGTAAATCATTTTCATAATATTCTCTCTTAAGGCATTACATGCCGTAAATTTTATACCGGTGGTCCACAACTGTTCCCAGTCGGCAAACATGATGTTGTGACCAATGTCTTGTGCCCACTTAATCATGGCTGATTTAACTGTTTCATCTTGCGTATTCCATTTCAGCAACAAGTTGTACATTCTTGACAAATTCTTAGTATTGGGTTCTAACTTTGTTTTCTAATTTTGTTTTCTCCACCTGAAAGCCAATTTTCCTGTCCTGTTTATAAACCTCCATTATTTGGTAGTAATGGAGCCAATCTCGTACTTTAAGCTTCAATTTCTCATAACTCTGTAACTTCAGTTTATCACCCTCTTGTTCCAAAATTTCCCAATATTTTGGCCATTTGGCCTCCATATTGAGCTTTGTCACGGCTTTCGCCTCCATCGGCGACAACCACCTTGGGGTTTTATTTTCCAACAAGTCTTTATATCTAATCCAAACATTGTATAGTGCTTTCCTAACAATATGGTTTTTAAAAGCTTTATGAGCTTTAACCTTGTCATACTATATATATGCATGCCATCCGAATACATTGTTAAAACCTTCCAAATCCAAAATGTCTGTATTCTCAAGAAGTAGCCATTCTTTCAACCAGCAAAAGGCTGCTGATTCATAATAAAGTTTAAGGTCTGGCAGGGCAAACCCCCCTCTTTCCTTTGCATCAGTTAAAATCTTAAATTTTATTCTGGGTTTTTTGCCCTGCCAGACAAACTTCGAAATATCTTTCTGCCACCTCTTGAAACAATCCATCTTGTCCACAATTTGCAATGTTTGAAATAAAAATAACATTCTAGGCAATACATTCATCTTAATAACAGCAATTCGGCCTAACAAGGAAAGCTTCAAATTTGACCATGTTTCTAGATCTTTTTTTACTTCTGTCCAGCATTTCTTATAGTTATCTTTAAATAGATTCACATTCTTAGATGTCATATTAATCCCCAAGTATTTCACCTTCTTAACCACAGTTAATCCTGTTTCATTCTGGAACCTCTCCCGAAAAAGCAGTGTTTGGGGTAGGGTTGGGGACAGAAAAAGAAACCAATCAAAGCAGAAATGATTATGTGCCACCTTTCTCTCCCCCCCCCGCCCCCTTCCAGCCAATACCTCCATGTAAGATGACAGCCTCTCAAGTCGCCATTTCATTAAAGCCAAGTCCAAACTTCATCACACACATGCAGCTTGCTCCTCATAATATTATTGGCTGATGTGCATGAATGCATACGAAGATGGCTTAAGCACAGTGCAGTGCCATAAAAGTTTCATGCATGGAGCTTCCTTTTCCAAGTGCCAGCAACCTCTTAAAGAAATGAGTGGACGCCAGCCAACTGTTCTGCAGTGGGAGGACAAGGGGCTCTATCAGTTCCATGACTATTTGCAAGCATGGCATCACTATGATCTCATTTGTGAGGTGCTGCACAGGAACACATCACAGGGCACTCTGAACACACTATGGAGTTCTCTTGAAAAGGAGTCTAGTCTGGAGACGGCATTATTATTAATTTGCGATGGCGTGGAAGGTTCGCAGGCTATAAAGGACTTGCTCACAAATTCATTGACAGCTGCACAAATAATTATAGCTAGAAAGTGGAAGATGCAAGCAGAATATTAAATGGAAGAATTGTATAAAGAGGTGTGGGATATAGCTATTAATGATAAATTAACATGTGCCATTAAGGTAAGATGGGGAATATGGAGGAGAAATAATTTTGAGGAGATATGGAAGGCGTTTGCAGAATTTGTACTATTAAAATGGAAAGGGGTCAAACCATCACAAGAGGTGTTGAAATTTTGAGAGGTTGGATAGTTACAATGGAATGGTCTTGATGGTAGGGTGCATATTTTTATTCTTATTTATTATTATTACTTGTCCAAAAAAAAAGTATTAATGGGGTCACTTTTTCCCATGCTTGGTTGCTTATTTATTTATTTATTGTTTTATTTTATTGAGATTATTATTGTAAAAGTAAATTAGAAAAAACCCCAAAAAGAACAAAAGAAAGAAAGGAGTCTACATAAATAGGAGTGCAGAGCCATCAAACAAAAGGAGGGATATCCATGGGGTGTCAGCAGGGGAACAGAAGGCACTAAGAGGGACTGGGAAGAGCCAGAAGCCCCTTACAGATGCTCTCTTCTCCTTACTGGAACATTTGTCGGCAGGTCTTTGGCGGAAAACTATACCCTGGAGCAAACTGCCATGGGCATGCCAAGGAAGAGTGCAGAGCTCCCTTCCTGAGTGCATGTCTCTTGGGTTAGAGCTGGCGCTGTACATATGAAGAGTCCTGCTGCATCTGGCCCAAGGCCCACCTAGTCCAGCATCCTGTTCTCAGTGGCCAACCGTGTACAGTTCAAAAACGGCACCCAAGTGCAACAACCCTCTTCCTACCTGTGGGACCCAGCAACTGTAGCCTTCCAAGGCATGTAACTTTTCTGATCTGCGCTTCCCAATTCTGCCTCTGCGACGCTGCCGCTGATTTACAGGAACAGAGGCTCTGATAAAGCACTTCGCAGCTCCTGCAGTTCGGCTCCCCCCATTTGTACAGCGGGCTTAATAGTTGTTGAATGGATGCCATATAAACACAATGTATTAGTGCGATTAACCGCCTCAAAAATTGCCATAGGATACAGATAGCATGGGAAGCGGAAAGAGAGAGAGAGCCCTGCTTGGGAAGGAGCCGAGCCTGCCAGCCTGACGGTGGGTATCTGCACTGTGGCTGCTGGAAAGCAGCGAGCCCATCGGCAGCTGAATTATTAAACCTTAATCAAGTTACATTGAGTGGGCGACAGCTATTCAATAACGCTCGAGCAATTCCAGCCACACAAGGCTTTGCAGAAAATAAATCAGCCAGCCATTTGATGTACAAAACTGTCCACAAAGAGGGAAGGAGGCAGGGAAAACTGTGTAATTAATAGCGTAGAATTAACATACTGAATGCCAAAAAATAAAATAAAATAAATGTATGAATGTATTTCAGGTGAAGGAAACAAAACTTCATGTCTTTGTTTAAAGGAGTGGAGACAAGACACCTGCTTGCTTTTAGGCCAAGGGTGCAGAATTTTTTTTTTGGCACAAGCGCCACCTTTCCTCACGAGTAACTTTCTGGGGGCCAAGCTCCAACAGTGGGTGGGGCCAGAGACAAAAGTGGGTGGCGCAATAGTTGTGGCTCTTCCTTTTAAATTATTGTTTATTTATTAAATTTATATACTGCCCTTCATCCAAAGATTTCAGGGCAGCTCACAAGATAAAAATGCAGGATAAAGGCAGTAAGCTACATTTAAGCCATTCAAAAGCCAGTTGTCTACATGCATGCGCAGATGCGTGTGCACACAGCCCTTTCCATTCTCTGTCACATCAAGCAAGAAAGATGAGAGGACACCTTTGAGTTGGGCAAAAAGCAATCAGCAAAAGCTGCAATAGACTCCTCCCTCAGGAGGTGGTGGACTCTCCTTCCTTGGAGGTTTTTATGTTCTACAACTCTATGATTACCTAGTTCAATGCTGTTCATGTAGCAGTAAAGGGGTGGTTAAAGGGTCAGTTAAACACATCTTACAGAAGAAAGGAAAGGAGATCTAGGTATACCATGAACTTTAAAGATGTAACCCATGGGTTGAAAGGGAAAGAAGAAATAAGAATAGGAAATCCACCACAGCACACTTCAAAGTACCAAAGGAAAACGCTAAACTTAATCACCAGAAGAAAAACAAGGAAAGGGCCCTGGTTTGTTTGTTTGTTTTATTTAAAGCAAACATAAATCCATCTAGCACAATCGTTGTATTTTAAATGAAACGCTTAATAATTCATAAATGTGTGCAGTGACTTTGTTGCTACAGGAACCAGTTGCCATTAGCAACCTTTCTCAGTACATCCAAGTCTATCACAGAGCCTCCTGTTAACGCCAATATGAAGCGACAAAACTTTCTCTCCTCCATCATCAGATTGGTGCTACTTGCTACTGAATTCATTCCAGCAGTTTAAACTTGGAACTGAAAAGTTCACACACAAGGTATTTCTGCCGCGCAAGCGGACGCACTGCAGCCTGGACGTTGTTTCAAAAGCTGTGCCTCAGTGAGGAGGAAAAGACCAACATCCCACACTTCTCAGCAAACACCTTTCAAGAGTGCGCCGAGGCTGCAAGCCAGCCTATTAGCCATGTTCATGCTTCTTAGTCCCCCATTTCAGAGGCAGAAGACACAGTCTGCTTCATCGGCTGCTCTTCGCTCCTGCTACAAGCTGAGTTATGAGCCTCTCTAGGAATATGTACAAGAGGAGGTCCTGATTGTCATTATGAGCTTATGTCAGGCATCAGAGCAAGAAAGTGTTGAAGTCTTTGCTTCTGAAGGGGAAAAAACATCATGCCATTTCATTGAAAAGTACAAAAATAACAATGATGTTTGGTTATGAGGAGGAAGAGAAACCCAAAGATTGGCTGTTGGTAAAATGTCACAGCCAGGTTGGCAAAACAGGAGAGTTATCTTCCACATGCGAAAAGCTGTTGGAATCCTCTAACCAGAAGGCTTTATTTATTTGCAACGGCAGAAAGCTGGTCCCGTATCCTTCCCAGGCCATCTAACATAGTGTCCAGTGTTTGCTTATTCAACTCTACTGTCAATGCTGAGGTTGTGAAGTCATTCCCACACAAGGCAGCATCTTCCTGAATCTGAAAAAGAAAAAAGATCCCAGAGTTTGAAATCACCATCATATTAATCCCAGCCCTCCTTCTCTTCTGGCAGATTAATATTTCTACTGACAGAGAATAGGGATATTTCCCTATCCTTAAGGAACACAAAATGCCTTTTCCAATGTGCAGCTTCTACCAAACCCAGCCAGGAAGGATGGTTTGGTGGACAAGCCATAAATTCTAAAGCAGGGCTATTCAACAAGATGTCCTCTCCAATATTGTTGGACTACAACTCCCACTAGACCTGACCACTAGGCTCTGCTGGCAAGGACTAATGGGAGTTGGATTCCTACAGCATCTGCAGGACTTGGCTACATCTGCTTTATCTTCTTAACATTCTTGAATTACTATTTATCTAGTCACCTTTCAAAAAAAGGAGTCACAGAAGTCCTAACCAGAGACCAACCCGATGCTTTCCCTCTTCTGGGTTAGCTGACTCATCATACCTTCCAGCTATGTCTGAATGCAGCTTTGCTGCTCTTGAATAAAACACGGTATGCACAAAAAGCTGGAACTTCTGCTTTGCAGTGGATGCAAAGTCCCCATCACTGAACAATCACCACTCCATCAATTAAGTGGGTTGGAGCCACACTAAGTAAGCTACACTTACCGTATTTTTCGCTCTATAGGACGCACTTTTCCCCCTTCAAAAATGAAGGGGAAATGTGTGTGCGTCCTATGGAGCAAAGACGCCATAGCCCCGCGACCCTCTCCTGGCTGGAGAGGTGACGTGCGGCTATGGCAGGAGCCTCTACAGCCCCATGTCACCTCTTCAGCCGGGAGAGCGCGCGCGGGGCTAAAGCAGCCCCCCGCGACCCTCTCCCGGCTGGAGAGGTGACGCGCGGCTATTGAGGCTCATGCCATAGCCGCGCGTCACCTCTCCAGCCGGGAGAGCGCGTGGGGCTAAAGCAGCCTCCCGTGACCCTCTCCCGGCTGGAGAGGTGACGCGCGGCTATGGCAGGAGCCTCTACAGCCCTGCGTCACCTCTCCAGCCAGGAGAGCGCGCGCGGGGCTAAAGAAGCCATAGCCCCGCAACCCTCTCCCTGCTGGAGAGGTGACTATGGCAGGAGCCTCTCCGCTGCGCCTTTCCGCTGCTCCCTGACCTGCTCTTTGGGGCTGGTGATGGGCTTCCCCCGCCCCAAAGAGCAGGTCGAAAGGAACCTGAAGCCTGGAGAGCGAGAGGGGTCAGTGCACACCGACCCCTCTCGCTCTCCAGGCTTCCAAGGTAGCCGCCTGAATGCACCTTAAACGGCACCTTGTTTTAGAGCGGGAAAACAAGAGGGGGAAAGTTCTCCCCCTCTCTGTGCAGCGCCTCCTGCCGCTTCACTGAAGAGGCGCTGGGCAGAGAGGGGGAGAAATTTTTTTCCTTGTTCTCCCCCCTCTAAAACAAAGTGCGTCCTATGGTGCGAAAAATACGGTCGTATGGATCTAGCCCACTTAGTGTGGATCCAACCTAGTTTATGGGATTTTCACCACTGAAATAAATGGGACTTTACACTTAAGTCTTGGTGATACAGTGTGACCTGGTAATAGCGTGAGTAAGCCATCGTACAAGTAGAGCTTCAGAAGCTGTGGGAAACTGTCTAGAGGCTAGGGGTGAAAAACAGTCACAGGCAATCATGTGTCATCACAGATGCTCACAATTTGCAACTGTCCTCTCATTGTGCTGTGGCTTTTCAGTGGTTTCACAACCCCAGATAAGCTGTAAAGCGAAGATAATTTCTCAGCCTCTGGTACACTGCTGATAGGTGGAACTGTGTCGAGCATGGTGGGTCATGAATGGCTCTCAAGAAACAATACCTTCAGCTGCAGCAGGCAGGTAGGGACAGCCATTCTGCTGATACTGTCCGAGGAGGTCTTGATATCTACCCTCCAGTCCAGATCCACAAGCCGGGGCAGGGAAACTGGAATTAAAATGGAATGAATGAACACACAGACCTTTGAATTGTAATTATCAGGATACTGAACACATGGACCGCACTCCAAGGGGTCATTTCAGAGCTATTCAGGGGATATCTCTGTGAGCAAATAAAAAAAAAAACAACAACCCTGGAAGGGTTCACATGCTAATAGTAAAACTGTAGCTTTTATATAAAACTTCATCCTCATGTAAGGTTGGGAAGAAGTGCGGCTCATCAGTAGAGCTTATGCAGGTCAAGGGGGACCAGAGTTCAGAGTCGGAACACCCCAGGCGGATATGGCTCAAAGGATCACAAGACCAAGTCAGACCATTGGTTTTGTCAAGCCCAGTTTTGTCAAGGCGGACTCATAGTGGGTCCCCAGCGTTTCAGGCAGGGGAATCTTGAAGATGCTGGGGACCTTTTGCAAGCATAGCATGTACTCTATCTCAAGAAGTGTTAAATTTTTGGAAAGTCGGATAATTATGATAAATAATGGTCTCCGGGGTGAAAAAAGTCTGTGCTCAGTCAGTCAGCTTTGGCCTCTTCCTAATCAGGTGGCAGGTGATGTGGGTGACCTCCACCCAAGACCGCGTTTCATGCTGGCATTTGGAGGATTTAAAATATGTTTCCAGCATTGTTTGCTGTGTATGTTCTGGCTCTGAAAAGAATATATTGGCTTTTGATCCTGCCAAGATAGACAAGCCATAAATAAGAATCAAGCTGGCTAAAAAGAGCCCCATTTCCCTTGAGAACGCTAAAGGTCAGAAAAGGCTTCTCTTCAAGAAGACAAGAAGGGTCTGACTCAGCCTGTTAAAATGACAGCAGCAGCAGCAGCAGCAACAACAACAACAGAGCATGAACTCTCCACTTTAGCCCCCAGAGCTGTGAAGAGAATTCGGACTAGGCAAGGTGTCCCCAAGATTACCATGTGGTTGCCTGTATGTTGTTACTGGAAGAGGAAGGGAAGGAGCACCAGAAAAGATGAAGGAGGCCCCTGTTGCCTGCCACAGAGCAATGGGGTAATCATTCTCTGTTTCAGCAACGCTTAAAAGTCATACGTAGATTTCTTAACCACTAAGACTGTTTTTAGATTTTTTTTTACATTGTTAAATAAAGTTTATTTAAATCTCATTTCCAGGTAATACTGAAGTGCATGTTTGAGAGCTCCAACACAACGTGATTAAGAAATCCAGTCCCAAGGTTATCCATGCAACGTAAATTTAGCACTGATTACATGTGCATACTCACTACTATTAGTCCTCTCTGATTCTATGAAAATACTCCCATTTTCTTGATCGAACCTTTTTATGGTCTGAAGTAATAGTTAACCATGCATCATGGATCTATAATGGCAAGTTGCCCCTTGATCCTTTGTATTGCTGTATTGTAAAATATTCTGATGACTCAATGAATTTTTTTTTTAAATGACATACATTTCAAGCCATTTTCAATTCTGTAAAAGCCAGAAATTTTGTTGTTTTTAATTTTAAAAAATCAGTTTGCAGGGTGCCAAATTCTGTCGGCGAACATTTGAAAAATTGACAGAGGGAGCACAATTATGACAGTGATCTCATTTTTTAAAAAAGAGTCTTCACAACTATTTACTAAGTCCCACTGCATTCAGCAGGGTTTACTCCCAAATAAGTATATACAGGATTTTGCCTCAGTCCTCCATCCAGTCTGGCCGAACTGACTAGGAGTTACCTTCATGCATTTTTTAAACATCTCTTTCCATCATCGCCCTTCACTCTGACAAGCTTCCAGTTTGAGAGGCACTGTGGGTAGGCACTCAGCAGCCACAAATAAATCAGGTTCTGAAAACCAACCAATGGAAAGAACATGACTGCAATTCTGGTGCCTGCTAACAAAAGGATGCCCTTATACTGCATGGGATATCAGTCCCTGGGTGCCCAGGGACACTTCTACTTGACTGATGACTCCCGGAGCAAAACCTTGACCTTATTTCTAACAGAGCTGCAGAAAGCAGCAATCGTGCAAATGTTTAGGAAGCAAGAAATCCCAAATATTCTGCAGATTGCAATCCTAAACAAACTTATTAGGGAACCAACTCTTATTGAATTCAATGGGACTTGCTTCCAAACAAACATACTTGGAATTGAGGCTTGCTCAATTTATCCAGCAAGTAATTTTAAAAGCTGCTTTTTAATTCAACGCCACAGCTGAAAACCAGCTAAGGATTTTTAACATGGCCTTTATTAAACAACCACCACCAAATCCTAATATCACTACATTTGGGGTTTCCATCTTTATTTTATTGTATTCACATTTCTTTTGCTGCTCAGTAATACTTGCTGAAATCTCTTGCTGAGAATGTCAGTTGGAACCAAAATGGGAAGAGAACAGAAAGCTTCTGTTCCAGAGAACCATATAATTGTAGAGTTGGAAAGAGCTATGATTACATATTGCCAGCAAAACTGGTAGCTGCTAATAGACTTAAGCTTCATAAATCTGTCTTAACTCCTTAAAAAGTCAAGCTGGGGCTCATTAACAAGGAGTATTGTGTATCTGTGATATAAAGAAGCATTTTCTCTTGTTTATTCGGAATCTCCTGTCCAATAAGTTTCATTGAATGACCCAAAGTTCCAGCTGCACAATACACAGAGAAGGAAAAAACCACCCCTTTCTATCTTTTTTCTCCATACAATGCATAAAGCAGTTCAGTGGTGGAACAACTGCTGTACATACAGAAGGTCTCTCGTTCAATCCCCATCATCTCCAGGTAGGTCTAGAAATGTCTCCTGTCTGAAACCCTGAAAAGCCACTGCCCATTAGTGTTGACAGTGCTGAGCTAAGTTGACCAATGGTCTTACTTGGTATAAGGCAGCTTTCTATGCTTCTCTTATCTATCGTGTGAGAACAGACTAAAATAAGTTTGTTCAGGTTCTCTGCACACCTTTTACTCCTTTCTCCAATGATGCAACAGCCAACCTAGCTGGTATCCTGTTGAAATATTTTTTTTTATTATTGTTGGCTTTTTGTTTTTAAAAATACACTCTGCAAATTCTTCTTTTTTTTTCTTACCTTGCTGGCAAAACAAACATAAGTTGACAATGGATGTTCATTTTTGTTCTTTTTATTTGGATAAGACTCCTATTGTCCAAATATTTCTCCATCCTATCTTTTAAAAAACTCTTTAGACTACCATGAACCTTGAAGGCATTATATAAACAACAATAATAGATTCCTTGCACAAAAAAGCATCACCTACAATAGTCCACTTCTCTCTCTCTCTCTCTCTGTCGTCTCGTGCAAAAAAAAGAAAAAGAAAAAGAAAGAGCCAACACAGCTCTAGGACAAGGTGGGAGAGGAATTTATCTAAAACGGTGTTTGAAAAGAAGTCAACCTTGTATTGGCATAAGCTACCATTTGCTTTTCCCCTGCCAGAATTAGATACCAGTCCTCTCGTCCAACATCACAAAGACACCATATGTGCGAGCTGGAAGAGCCAGAGGCAACATAGAAAGGATGCTCAAAAATTAATTCCTTCCACAGCCAAAGGATAAACTTTGTACTGGATAATTGCTAACAAGGCTGCTACATTATATGGTGAACCAAGACCAAGATTCCCACGCCCTACTAATAACTCTGCTGGTAAGTAAGCACTTAACTGAACAAACAAATAAGCAATCACATTTTGCTTTCCTGTTTACTCTTTCTTCCACTTCCTCTGTTTCCTCTGTTGATTTTTAAATTGTAAGCTTCATAGGACAGGAGCCAATCCTCTCATAACATGCACACTGATGGCACAGTTTAGTTGCTGAGGTTTCATTCCACACCTTTTACTAATGAATAGCATGTAGATCCTTGTAACTCGTTCATACAGCACAAACTTTCTATATAGAATGTTGCTGGTCAAAAGTTAGATAAGTAGCAGAGCTAAAAAAGATGGTTTCATACAAAGAACATATGAGGAAAGGAGCTGCCACTACTGACACTATGTAAGTGTGGTGATGATGGTTATATTATTATTATTATTATTATTGCCCTTCATCCAAAGATCACAGGGCAGTTCACAACATGAAAACATATAATACAAAACAAAACAAAAACAAACCAATAATCCCCCTATGGCAAACACATTTAAATGTCCACAGAATGCTTAATCAGCCAAAGGCCTGGTCATAGAAAAACATTTTGGCCCAGCACCTAAAGATACGTAATGAGGGTGCCAGGTGAGTCTCCCTAGGGAGAGCATTACACAAATGGGGAGCCACCAAAGAAAAGATCCATTCTCGTGTTGCCACCCTCCGGATTTCTTGCAGAAAAGGCATATGAAGAAGGGCCTCAGATTATGACTCCAGGGTCTGGGTTGGTTCATTTGAGGGTGGGGGAGATGGTCCTTGAGGTACTGCTTAAGGCTTTAGAGGTCAAAACTAGCACTTTTGGCCTGGAAGCTAATTGGCAGCCAGTGAAGTTGGGCCAGGGTCTGTATAATATGCTCAAAGAGTATTGCCCCAGTGAGCAACCTGGCTGCCGAGTTCTGAACCAGGTTACCAGAGCATAGACAAGAGAAGTTAGGCTATCCCAGACAGGGGCACAGCTGGGCCACCAGAAGAAAAGTTTGGATTTGATATCCCGCTTTATCACTACCCGAAGGAGTCTCAAAGCGGCTAACATTCTCCTTTCCCTTCCTCCCCGATAACAAACACTCTGTGAGGTGAGTGGGGTTGAGAGACTTCAGAGAAGTGTGACTAGCCTAAGGTCACCCAGCAGCTGCATGTGGAGTAGCAGAGACACGAACCCGGTTCACCAGATTATGGTGTACTCTTAACCACTACACCATGCTGGCTAGTGGAAGCTAATGGAAGGCACTCCACATGACTGAGGCTACCTGAGCCTCAAGCCACAGGAAAGGATCCACAAGTACCCCCAAGCTACATACCCGCTCCTTCCTAGGGAGTGTAACCCTATTAAGAGCAGGCAGACTCCCATCCATTCAGTCTAGGGAGCTGCCCACTAACATTGCCTCCATCTTATCTGGATTGAGCTTCAGTTTGGTGCCTCTCATCCAGTCCATTTCCAATGCAAGACAACCTAATAAATACTCCCCATAAATGTAAGGATAACCATTTCAGAAATGGGAACTGCTCCTCCACAAAGCCCATTACTTACTTTGACTGGCTTGTGCTTCATTTCTCCAGGAAGAGCTGAAAAGAGCAGAGAAAACGCAAATATGAACCATTTGTCTTTGAAACACAGAGTAGCAGCAGGGACTGAAGGTGGATTCAGGAAAGCTATTTTCGCCACATGAAATACCATTTTGCAGCCATCAAATCTGAATGAGTCCAAAGCACAAGAGGTTTCAGCCCCACCAGTTTTAATAAACCAAAATTTCGACAAATTCCAATATGTAATGAACTCTATGGAGGGCATTTGATCTGATTCAGAGTGCAATCAGATCCATGTCTACTCAGAAGTCGTATAGAATTCCAATGGGACGAACTCCCAGGTACGTGGGGCTACGGCTCCAGCCTTATTCCACCATTCAGGGAGTGCAAAAGTCACTTCCCATTGAGAGGGACAGGTCATCGCTGCCTGCCTTTAATCCCAGCACATGGTGACCATCTAATTGGGAATCTGGTGTTACCACACACCCAATGACCAGCTAGAAAGCAGGGACAACTGGATAATAGTGTGAAGCCTGACTAACCTACCAATCCACTGCCTTTGGGGGTTTTTTTTTGTCCAACACCACAAACCTGATGGGAAGGGCTGCAGCTCAGTGTCACAGCACATCTTTTGCATGCCAAAAGTCCCAGGTGTGATCCCAGGTATATCCAGGCATGGCTGAGAAAGACTCCTCCCTGAAACCCTGTTTGCCAGTGGAGACAATGCTGAGCTATATGGACCAGTGATCTAATTCTATGGAAAACAGCTTCAATGACACTTACACATTTTCCAGGATTATCTTGGTCAAGAGGTTTTTAAGATTCTGGTGAAATCCTTCTGGAAAGAGGGCGAGAATTTCTTCTGGTGACGTCAGGCCATGATAGACTGTGTGTCTTGTAAGATTGTGCAAAGATCGGATCAGCTGCAAGAGGAACCAGACAGATCTTTCAGCTACAATGTCAACAAAACGTGGCGATCTCTCTCTCTCGCTTTCAACCCAGCACCAACACACTATATCATATATATGCACTCTGCTGCCTGATTCCCATCAGTCCAGTTCACCATTTAGCCTCTGCCCTTTAATCCTGAACCCTGATCTCTCCTTGTCCCCTGAGCTAGAGGCTCTCTTCTTCCTGTTCTGAGCTCTTGCTGCTCAGTCTTTACACCTAACCAGCCCCTCCCTCCTCAGGATGATGATGATCATGATAATTATAATAGATTTATACCCCGCCGATCTGGCTGGGTTTCCCCAGCCACTCTGGGCGGCTACCAACAGAATATTATTAATAAAAAAGCGATAAAACATCAGGATCCGTCAAAAAAGCCAACTTGACTTAATAGTGCAACACATGTCTATTCAGGGGGACTTACTCCCAGATAATCATGAACAGGGTTACAGCCTAAATCTTACCTGACTTGCTTCATTTGGCGTAACCGAGAGACTGGAACATGTGTTCTCAATCAGTTTGTCGGAACCACCTGCAGAGCTAGAAAAGCACTCCTGGCATAATTGTCGAACTACATCCTTTGATGAAGCCTGGCAAAGAGAGATGAACAGTGAGCTTTTTCAAAACATAGGATATGGTGCAGCTCAAATTTATCTTTGAACAAACTAAAGAAAACTAGCTCTCATCAGCTGCCATTAACCATGTAAGCAAAACTGGATCCCATCTACAGAGGTAATAATACCTCTTAATATCATAAACTGAGGGTGGGGGTGGGGAAATAGGAAAGACTATCAATGTCATGTCCAGTTACGGTTATCTATTCTCATTTCTTTTTCAGGCATGGCTCACTGATAACTAGCAATTTAGCTGTGCAACCTTATTTTATAAGTATTTATAAACTACGCTTTCATATATTCTGGAGGTGCAATGCAATGGGACTTAATTAACACAATTGTGAACACAGGATTGTGAATGTAAAAAGAGCCCTACTGGATCAGGTCAAAGGCCTATTTAGTTTAGCATGCTGTTCCCACAGCGGCCAACCTTCAAGCAGGACCAGAGTGCAGAAGCACTGTCCTCACTTGTTACTCCAAGCAACTGGCGTACATTGGCATACTGGCTCTGACAAGGGTGGCAGAATGTAGGACTATCAACAGCTACTAGCCATGATGGCTCTCTTCCATGAATTTCTGTAATCTTCTTTTAGAGCTGTCAAAGTTGATGGCTGTTACTGCATTTTGCGGGAGCATGCAGGAAAATGTTAAATTTCCAACATTCAGTATCATTGGATAGCCCTAAACAATCCAAAGGATATCGCCATTTTTTGAAGGGCGGAGGGAGAAAGGGTATTTAACCTTACATGTCAGCGTCAATGAAAAATCCCACGCATGTAGCCTATAAAATGTGACACAATCTTTCTAGGCATGCATCCTGGTTGATTTTCAAATGGAAGAATGAATCCATTGAAAAAACGATTCTGCTAACAAACAGGTTCTTTGAAGGAGGGGAGGAAATAACAGTGACTTCAGTAAACTTCAATCTGATCAGAGCTCTAATTCTGGCTCCACCATGACCTCATTTGAACAGCTTTCTTTTCTTTTATTTTCTTTTTTATTTATAATTTTCAATTTTATACATTTCAAGAATTTTGTACTCATTTTAACGTTTTGAAACTTGACTTCCTTCCCCCTCTTTCTGCAGTTCCTTAAATTTATTTTTTACATGTTCTGCATATTCCAAATTAACTTACTCCTTTATTCATCTATACTCTTATAAAGCTGCAGATTATTATAGTAATCCTGCCAATGTTCTTGTCTGTTCACAGTTTATTTGTAAATATTCAATAAATTCTTCTATAAAAAGTTTGTTATCTTGATTTCTCATTTTTGTATCCATTCTTCTTTCGCTGGGTCTTCTTCAATCATCTGAAGGGCTTTCGACAAATCCCTTTTTAGCCACCGTCCCTGTCCGACCTAACTGCCAGGGTTATAGTAAAGATACATTAAAAAATGTGCAGCACTTTGGACGTTAGCAGTGCCATCGCGGTCGAATGATATAAATACTGTAACTAATTTTCAATATCACCCTTTCACCCCCCACAACGTGCTTTATACATCATTAAAAATTATCAGAGCTGAGAGATCTTGCAGTAAACAACAACTGCCCTCAAATAAAGAAATATGCACCTACTTTCAGCAAGATCTGAAGCGCCGCGAAATCCTCCTCGCCCACTGCAGCCATACTTCCTTCTCTCATGTGACCTGATGCCACCCAACATCGGAAGAAGAGAGGGTGATTGTAGTCACGTGGCAGCTTGTTTAGGCTGCTTTGCATTGTGGGAGCTGTAGTCCTTAGGTAAGCCTGACGGAGGAGGAAGCTTGTTAGGCTGCTATGGGGAAAGTATCTGTTTGGCAACGGAAGTCGTGAGGCCCATTTCCCTGGCGCAGCTGGTTCGTTTTTCCTTAACCTGCGCAAGAGAAGCTGTGTGACCCTGCGTCAATTTTACAGGGCTGATAAATGGCGAGATACTTAGTCTGATTGTTAAAATTCGGGTTGCACCAATAGATGCCTGCTTCGCAAGATGCAAATCAAACCAGTTTGATTTGAAACCTTGACCGAGGAGAAAACGAAAGACGCGAGCGCGCGCGTGTATTTATGTGGAGACCGCGTATCTCCAGAAAACAAAGGGACTATTAAAGAAGGAAAAAATGTGGAGTTAATTTCTCTCATAGAAACAAAGGAGGATGCTTCTGCGGTGTCATATCACCGATTCATCAAGTTCAGTACTGGCTTGGCATGATTTCTCTTCCAGATTCCAAAGCAAGGAAACCACATCTGGAGATGCTAAGGATTGAATCTTTTGCATGCAAAATATGCACTCTTCTTCAATGTTGCAATCCTTCTCAGGCACTAGAAAATGATAACATGCCCATAGCTACTAACTTTCTTTTAGGTGGGCCCTCATTTGAGCTCCAGGTTGCCATTATTTTGTGGGAGGGTTTCAGCGGCATCCTGACAGAACGGGCTTGCACAATTGAAGTCAGATTCTGTGCTCTTCTTCAGCAAAGTCGCGTAAAGAACATGGTGACTTTTTGTAGTAAAAAGTGATGGGGAAATGCACTAGTGTTGGAAGGGGCCCTGAGGATAATCTAGTCCAACCCCCTGCAAGGCAGGAATATGCAGCTGTCCCATACGGGGAATCAAACCTGCAACCTTGGCATTATCAGCATCATGCTCTAACCAAGTGAACTATCCAGGTTAGAAATCGTATAACTTCAGCAGAAACAAATTGGGATGAACCGTCAAACAGGTTGTCTGGAGGCAACCCAATAATTTGTTTTCTAATTATTTGTAGATTTAAAAAACAAGTAGCATGCCAGTAATATTTTGCCTGTGCCCTCATGGCTGCAATATAGTCAATAAATCAACACTTATACAATACAGCATATGGTATAAATAGGGGGACATTTAACCCCCACCTCCAGTGTTTTAGTCCATAATTCTGCTGTCACAGCCTACTTTTTCAATCTGCAGCTCTCACTCCCAAGTAAGTGCTCATGGGTTTAGGACAGTTTTCCTAGAATGGCTTCACATGAGTGGGAGAGGGGTGCCATTTGAGCTGTGAATTCTGTTTTGATTGCAAAGGGCTTTCTGAACAAGGGAAGGGGCCTTAGCTCAGTGGTAGAACACCTGCTTTGCATGCAGAAGGTCCCAAGTTCAACCCCTGGCATCTCAAGGTAGTGCTGGGAAACTAGAACAGGAGCTGGTTAATGTGGACAATACGGACCTAGATGATAGACCAAGGATGATCTGACATCGTATAAGGCAGTTTCTAGTATTCCTGTTCCAGTAGCTGGATGTCTGAGTCCTTATTGACATGTGACATCAGAAGCAGAACCTGCCTGCCCTCCCTTAGCTACATTGGGCATTGTGCTGTCTTCAGACATTCCAAGGGAAGTTAGAACAAAGATTCATAATAAATGCTTCTTGAGCACATTCTCTGTATACCTTAAATTACTGTCTGTCCTCCACCCATATTGAAGATCAGGGAGGAGCCCACGCTTAGGCAGGCACCTCCAGCTGGGACTGGGAAATGCCCTGTGCAGAAACCTGGAGATCTTCTTCCAGTGTTGACCGTACCAAGCTAAATGAACCAATGGACTGCCAGTATAAGGCAGCACCGTATGTTCATCTTCCTATGTGATCAAGCCCCTGTTGGCTCAGATTAGACTTTTATAGGCTAGTGCTGTTCAAACAGAGCAACAATGGAATCCAGCTGTGCCCCATGTGAACTAGGCATGTGCCTTAAAACAGTCCCCAGAAACCTCTGCCATGTGCCAGATGTATCCTGCAAAAGGTACCCTAGAGTGGGATATCTGAAAGCTACTGCTCTAGGTCCTAGAGGCTAGTGAGTAAATCTTCCCATGCAAGAAAAGTTCAGATCCCATTTCTGTGAGCAAGATCTTCTTCTGCCCTATTTAATTCATCTCTCTCCCACCCACAGTGCCTTAAATATTACATATTCCAAAGACTTCTTTATTTCTGTGTATCTTTCAAACTGCTGGCAACACAGGTTTCATTTGCATTTTTCTCCTGAAATAAATCAAAGATTGCATCTAATCAAACACACAAAAGTTGTTTGCACTGCATTGGAAATGCAGGACTATCCTAAGGGATGGGCTCCTGTTTGCAGAAGTCCTGGGTTCAATTTCAACTTTCTCTAGATCAGTTACAAGAGTAGAAGAAATGCCAAAGAAAGTATAATTTCTCCTGGTTTTTTTTTTTTTTTAATGAGCAGTAGGAAGAGAGATTCCTGAGGGAGCTGTTTGAGAGTATCATTTTACCATCTGCGGCCTCTTGAAATTAATTAAGATTGATCAGCTGTGAGGAGGGACCACTTATATGGATTCCTTTGAAACATTAAAGAGACTTTAAGGAGACTGTGTAGTAGAAAGCATTATCTGCAATGTGAAAGAAAAAGCTCAGACATTTTCTATGCAGCTTTTCGCACATAGAATTGCTATGTAGCTGGTTAACAGATTTCTGGATGTACAGGCTCCTTGATTTCTCAATCAAAAGTGCATGTGCAGAGTCCATCTTTCTATACCTTGGGCATATGTAATATTGATTTGCACAGTCTGAAGTTGTGGTTTATTTCCTGACTCTGAATTGTTCTGTCTGGAATAACCCTGGTTAAATTCCTTGATTGTCCTGTGTGGTGTACTTCTAATAGTTGCTCTGTTATCAGAGTTCAAAATTATTTCGTTTGTGGGGGGTGGGGGTATATGATAGCAACCCTGACACTTCTCCTGTTAAAAGGATTAAGCAGTTTTGAAGTGAATTTGCACACAGACAAGAGCTAACCATAGTTTTGGCAGCTGTGGGCTTGGTGGATGCCAGGAGAACTGGCTTTATATATAGCAATCTATTTCTTTTAAATAGATTTAGAGTTAACCAAACAGCATAAAAGTGTGTTGTGTAATATTGGGCTGCGTTCAGTCAACCTAAATCCTACTCAGAGCAGAGCCGTTGAAATTAAAGCACATAAGTTAGCCATGTCCATTAATTTCAATAGGTTTACTCAAAGGAGGACTAATGTTGAATACCTCTCATTGTGTCTGTAATTATCTGCACATCTAGCAAATGCTTTTCTCAACTCTGCTTAAACAGGTACTTTGGTTAAAAAAGCGAAAATTCTGGCGGCAGTGCTGGACACTTTTATTATGTGGTTGATCTTGTCTCAGCTGCATCATACCCCACGCCACCCTGCTATTTTTCTAGAAAAAGAGGTGCCGGAATTCACCATGAACACATTCCTTGTTCTCTTATAACGGCAATGGTGCCCACCTGATAAGTGCTGGAACTGAGTCCTGGTGAGTTCCAGTGGAAAAAAGCCACACACACACAACTCACACACTCATACACACATACTCTCCTGAATAACTTTTAAGGACATTGACTGAGACTGCTTCCACACTCATATACTTGGCTTGTTCAACAAGGATGTTTTGCTGTCACCATTATCACTTTTAATGTGCTACTATTGCTATTTTCAGTGTTTCCCCTAAGGCATCGGTGTTGCTTATTAGTACTAAACTAGCCACCACAAATATTTCCAAACTGAAGGGTCATACAAATAGGACTAGTTAGCAGCATGGCTAGAATGCCTGTTGCAGAGAAGAATATTTTTGTATTTAGTATCATAGTATGATGTGCATCATTTGGACTCATTGGTTGTGTCATTCCCAGGGATGCTTGCTTATTGATTGCAAAAGCTGGCTGACGTCTTTTTCAAGGTCTTGGGCTCCCTCCGGTTCCCCACTCTCACTCCATTCATCTCTTTGAACTGTATTCTCTTTGCAGTGATTACTGCAGCTCATTGCCCGATGTCCATTCATAGGAAATGCATTACCTTTTATCTTGATCGGATCACTCAGTCCTTGGGCTATTATCTAATTGCATGCTGTCATTCTGAAGGCTCTCACCCATCTTTCGGATATTACCTCCCTTCCTTTGTGGGTGGGATTTAGAGGCAGCTCGACCCTCCTATAAGGGACAGCAAGGCAGCAGCTTCCTGAGATGGCAGATTTTGGATATCATGAAAGATAGCTGATGGTTTTGCCCTATGGGGCACAACCTACAGGGAAGTCCCCACCAAAGTGAAGAGCACTTGTGGTTTTGCATAGTCTCCATGCATTCCAATGTTGCTTGCATAGGAGAACTTCCTAATGGACTGTATAAACCAACCTCTCATGCACCATCCTTTAAAAATAATTATTACTGGAAATTTGTAGCTAAAGATTTGGGTAGATAGTTAAAATGGATTTTAGGCTGCATAAACCCCAGAAATGGGCATTATGGGAAAGTGGCAGCGGTAGGACTGGGCATGGGAGACATATGCTGGGTCTTAACTTTGTTCAGCTCAGTCACGCAATCCAGCAACCCAGCTGAACTTACACTGGCGAAAAGGGTGGTGTAAGTCAACATCTATTTGAAAGGTTCATGGGACTGCATTTTGGTTGCTTTGCGGCTATTGAATGAGGACTACTATTTGCGGCACAGCAACACAGGAAGAGCAACTATCCTGCCTCCACACAGCTGTCTAGGGTGTCAATGGGTTGGTGTTTTTCTTGGCCCCTACAAAGGGCAGCTTTTAATTGGTGACCACCTTACAGCAGTACAGTCACTTTTATGTTCAATCTTAGCTTTGCTTATCTCAACGAGGCACGCACTGGTGAGTCAGGATTGCCAAAGACAGGACAACACATTTCTGGATCATGATTGGTTTGGGGAGGAATGTTTGTGTTCTCACAAGTGGTTCCAATGCTACTTTCACAGATCCCCAGCTAGATGATGAAAATTGAGAGTAGATGTAATATCTGGCATATAATAATATCAGAACCAAGGTGGTTCTTTGGTCATCCCATATTAGGCCAACCATTTTAAAAAAATTGCTTTCCTCAGAGGAGGCTGAAAAAAGAGTGGCCTTTGCTGTTTCAAATGGTGACAATGGAACCTGTGGTTCTAGGAGCACTCAATTCCCTTACACTGTTACTGTGAGCAGATGTAACATTCCATAAGAGCTACCAGATGCCAAAATTTGGCAGGACTTCAAGACCTTTATTTTTGTGCAATAGGGATCTGATCCACTTAACGTCATCATGAAGAAGAGATACTCTAAAAGTTAATGGCTCTCATCTAGTACAAGGACTGGCTTTCCTCAACTGTGTTAAATTCTCTGCAATAGTACCTTTCAGTTTAGGACCAGCCATGTTCTTGTGGCTTTCCAAAACACAAGATGTCCAGAGATGAAAAGGCAATTTACATTTGTTTTCAGCAATCCAGTATCCAGTGAACCTGCCCATGGCACAATATCAGTCCCAAATCTAAGTATGGGTCCTTGGGGGACAATTTCACAAAGCAAAGATGAAAAGGCAGCATTATCATTTTACAAAGCATTATCGTTCTCAGTGGGTTTATTTCCAACTAAACATGTCCATGGGTTGGGTAGCAATTGCAGTGAACTTGCAGTGGGCAAATCCCCATATCTGAGCATGGTCCACTCACCCATCTTCACCTTATTGGCCTGTTTTTGTGCATGATAAATTTAGTGAAAGAAGCTAATGGTTGATTATGAGTTTATTACCTCATGTGAGGAAGTTTCAACTGAACTGATCATTCTAACAGGCTCCATATAACTAGGCATCATTGAAAGGAAAGATAAACCCATCTGAACTTTGTAGGTGAGGATGATACTGAAATTTTATTTGTACTGTCCATGAAATATAAGGTTTCTCTGTCCTTCAACTGATTAACATTTGGAAAATTTAGAAGAGAGGTGGCAATGATGGTCATTTCCAGTGGCTTCCAGATGAAAAGCCTTGATGAAAGTTTTTGTAGCTCACTTTCACTTTAAATATGATAATAGTTTGTGTCAGACAAGTGAAAGAAAAGAGAAAAGTGCTCTCAATATGGACATACACCTCTTGGTTTCAGACAAAGACAAATATCATGTAGAAGCAGCTGGAAGGAATTTCCTTTGCTTGACTGTGATACATCTAAGCTACCAGATCACCTAAAGGAAAGTCAAGACAACTCTTGATATTATTTTGTCCCCTAAAGGACTTGAGACAACCGTCCAACCTCTCTGGTACCAACATGCAGCACAAACTATTCCTGTAAGGATTTAAGCTGATTGGGAGCACCATATTGGTGCTGGTTTATAAAGTGTCTAATTATGGTTGTAAAACATCACCACTGATAACATAATTCAAAGCCAGAGCTGCTCCTAGGAATGCCCCACTCATTTGAGGAAGCTGAAAACAGGAACCTTCCAAAGGTCATTTTACATGTTTAATAGCACTTTCTCCTCTTTTTATGCTCTCAGAAACCCTGTGAAGCAGACTAGGCTGAGACACAGAGCATTCAAACAAAGCCTCCCACACGTTCAACGAAAGTGTGATGCGGAAAGCCCCTGCCAACCACACATTGACACTGATGCTCCCGTTGATTGTGCTCTTCCTTGCACCCTGTTGCAGCCTGCATGCATTCAGTGGTCTGGGGAAAAGGGTCATGTTATCACCACCGAGGGAAAGATCCCAGGAGAGAGAGAGAGAGAGAGAGAGAGAGAGAGAGAGAGATGGCAGAAAATGGCTCCAGAATCCTGATGAGTTGGTTTGTTTCGATATCCTTTTATTGTGATTTTATTCATGTATTCAATTTTATTTGTACGCCACCTTAAAGGCGGAATATACATAAATAAACATGTGCCTGGCCAATCAGGGGTCCCAGTTGGGTGGAAGAATCTGACAGCCTCCTTATCTCTAGTGCCCAAGTTGTGAGCAGTGATGGCATTCCTACTACATTGCATGTGTGCACTCCTTTTGGGGGGCCTGGGGGTAAAAATAAGGTGCTGATACTCATATACATAAAAGTGTGGTGGGTGCCAACACAAACCAGGTCTCCCCAGTTCACATCCGATTTCTCTACCGCTACCTAACACTGGCTCCCTGTTATTGCTTTAATGAAATTAACCGTTTTACTTGCTTTTTGATACATATCTTCTCTACTCTTGTTTAATCCAACTGGCCAAATCCTTTAGAAACTTTAATTAATACCCAGAACCCTTGTAATATCATGATTCTTTATAGAAGGGTAAGACACCGTCAGGTCGATTAAGCACCCAATTGAGCCTGAGTTGGGGAAAATTGGTGTAGCGGTCTCTGATCAATGGAAACACTTCAGTTTAATAAAAGGTGAATGAAAGCAGGTTTCTGTTTGCCTTGGGACATTTGTTGTTGTTGTTATTGCAGCCCTTTGCAATTGGCAAATTAGGGAACTGAGCCAAGCTCTGAGAAGGAGGAAGGCAAAAATTGACTTGAAACTGAGGCAATTTTTAAACTTCCTCCCGTGGAAAACAGAAACAACAAAAGTGAACAACGTGAAGGAAAAGAATGTGATGGATGCTTGCTTTGAAAAAAGGTTTAAGAGTGCAGTTTGAAGGTTAAGGGTGGTGGGGCACAGCTGAAGGTGTTTTAACCGCTCATCTAATGCCCTGCTAGGCTGTCTGGCTGCTGCAACAGAAGTGACGTTGGAGCTGCATTCTTCTGACCCTCAGTACATTTTGCAGTTGCTTTTTTTTTTTTAATTACTCCTGGTGGAAACAATAGAATGGAAAGAAGAAGGGGAGATGTAAACCAGTCCCTGAGCCAAGTTCCCGAACTGTTCCCAACATGCCCCCCCCCTTACTTAACTAATGTCAGTGTCACGGCCATGGTATGTGTGACAGTAGCTCACTTTCCTCAAAATCACTTACGATCCTAGCATTGCAGAAAGAGCACTCCAAAACTTCAGCTGTCAGTACTACAAATCTCTTCAGAACAGATTTCAGAGGAAGACAGCGCTAGGGAAAGGAATAAAACCTCAGAAAGTGACATGGCTATAGATTAACCTGAGCCCATCCAGATTAGCATTCAATGAAGTGAGCTCTAGTTCAAAAAATGGCCATAACAGAATTTGCACATCTTTAAGGTGCCACAAGACCTTATCATTTACGGTATATTTCTTATACTGTGACTCACCGTCATTCCAAACACATGGTTGGAATGAGGAAACAGTGCAGGGGATAAGGAGAATTGGAGATACTTGGGTTCAAATCCGTATCCTTTATTTTAATTATTTATTGATTTAACGTATTTCCATCCCGCCCTTCCATTTAAGCAAGAGAAACACCGCCACCATCACTTAGGGTGACTTGAAACCAATTTTGAAAACAATCGCAAACATCTCAACAAGAATTTAAATACTGAAAGATGGCACAACAGATGAGCACAACCTGGGCTAGTTCTATAAAAAAATATCAGAAATACTTTCAGCTTGGCCTGCCAAAAGAGGAAGGTCCTCATCGGGCGACAGAAACCCATCAGAGAGGAAGCAAGACAACCACGCCAGGCTGGCTATTTAGGGGTGGGAATCAACCACATACCAGCAAACTCAGGTTGCACAATTACAGTTGAGTGGTTTTTGTGCAATATGGCCATTTCCCTGCAAAGCCAGACACTTTGTGATTGGGAAAGTGATGGGGAAACACACTGGAAAGTGTGGGAGGGCAATGGTAAGACACAGCATTGTCCAACATCCCCATAAATTGGAACGCACGCTCAATAAATAGCCTAACCTTCCTGTAACTTGTGTGCAAAGAAATCAGGAGCAATGCTCAATAAACAGGTTGTCTGGAAGCAACCACTGAGTAAGATGGTCCAACCCCCTAGGTGTTGCCACAGAGAAGGCTCACTGCTGTATCCCTGCCAAAATTACCTTGGATACCAGCAGGATTGTGAGTAGAGTCTCTTCAGTACAGGTGTAGGGAACCTTTGGCCCTCCAGATGCTAATGAATGACAACACCCATCACCCTGACGATGCTTGCTAGGGCTGATGGGAATTGTAGTTTAGCAACATTTGGAGGGCCAAAGGTTCCCCAATCCCGTTTTTGTGGATCTTAAAGAGCAGGCAGGCAACCAAAGACAGCCATTTAGGTGTCCTGATCCTAATCTGTGTTTCAGAGCTTCATATAGCCATGAAATTTGCTTGGCGCTCTTGGGTCCTTTATAATCTCTCTGTTTACCCTTTCTCGCTGTGAATATAAAATGGAATTGAGCTGAGAAATGTGTGTGTTGCTCTGAGCCCCTTGAGAAAGGGCAGGCGGAAATGTAAAATATTTTTTCAGAGGTAATATAATTTCAAAAGTTATTCCACCACATTACTCACTGTGTGCCTGTATAAACTTTTTAAAAAACAGTAAAAACAACAAGAACAAGGTTTTGCATCCAGGCAATTTAAACATAATCAGAGGGTCTGTTTTCTCTAACCAATATATATTATGTAAATTAAGAGGGTGGGGGAAAGGTATAATTACATTTATTTAATAATAATTCTTCTACCATAATTTGCATGTTTTAGGCTTCTGGCTACATGCACAAATCAGAAACAAATATAATAATCAGTACATGGAAACAGAAACAAAGCTGTACTAGAGTCGGGAATTAGGCTATGTGAATGAAACACAGCATTTAAAATTCCATTCTCATTACGTTTGTCTTTTGAAAGCATTCCTCTCCTTGTGACTTACCAAACCTCTTGATTTGTTAACTTCACTGCTTCCAGTCTTTGCCACGAGGTGTCACTGGTTTGCCCACCCATGGGACTTACCCACTGCTGTCATCTTGTTCCCTTCCTGTTAAAGAGAATTGAATGCCATTGCTCATTCTGATCAAAGTTGGAAACAAACAGTGAGATGTGGAAATGAATGCGACTTGTGAAAATGTTGATATGGAGCTGGAGGGAATGGTATTCCGTAAACATCAGCTGCTTAATTCTTTTTCAGTTTTGAAAATAATGAATTTAGCCTGTGCTTGAGGCTCTGCCACACCATTAGGCAGCTGCTCCAGATGGCAGATATTGTGAACCATTAAAGAGCAGCACACTGTTAGTTATTTAATTGACTATGATATTTTTACTTCTGGTAGGTGCCATTTGGATTTTCTACCTCAAGCACCAAGCATCTCAGAATTGGCTTACGGCTCTGGACAGTGAATAGGCACAAGAGGCATAAAGAAGAATTCTCCAAAGGTGAGAGCTCGCAGCCTGCTCTGCATATATCAGGAGCCATCAACATGCTGCCCGCAAGCACACATGTGCCCACAGAACCACCTCCCGCCCTGAAATTAAGCTTGAAAGAAGCATTCTGTTACTGGGATCCAGTGTGGTGTAGTGGTTAAGAGCGGTAGTCTCGTAATCTGGGGAACCGGGTTCGCGTCTCCGCTCCTCCACATACAGCTGATGGGTCACCTTGGGCTAGTCACACTTCTTTGAAGTCTCTCAGCCCCATTCACCTCACAGAGTGTTTGTTGTGGGGGAGGAAGGAAAAGGAGAATGTTAGCCGTTTTGAGACTCCTTAAAGGGAGTGAAAGGCGGGATATCAAATCCAAACTCCTCTTCTTCTTCTTCTACTGCCAAGAGAACAGGCCGTGGTGTGAGTTGCAGGGCATGCCAAGTTTTCAAATGCCCCCCGAAAGTTAGCAGCCCCTGGCATGGGTCAATGCCATGGATTGGCTGGATGTAGAGGCACCAGCTGGGGAACCCCTAAGGGAACCCCCAGGGGAAGAAGGTCAGAGCCAGGGGACTGGTGGTGGGACAACAATGAATGGGCAGAGGAAGAGAAGAGAGCAGACTGGAAGGAAGATGTGTCAGAAGCAAAAGAGGGGTAACAGGATTTAGTGAGCAGGAAGAGGCTGGGGCAGAGAGCAGGCCAGGTTCAGATGCAGAAAAGGAGGCTGGAGAGGAGAGGGCCAAAGATGCATACTCCTCCTCCTGCTGAGACCAGCTCCCCTCTCCCTTGGTCTCCTAGAACACACAGAAAAATGAAAAGGGCAGAGGAGAGATTGGTTGAATGCAGGCACAATCTACATCTACTTGGAAAAAACCCTGGAGGAGAAGGGACCTAGGAAGTCCTTGCAGCTGCCTCAATGGGCAAGAACTACTGGAAAGAGTTCTGGGATTACTAGGTTTGTATTGTTTTGATTTTTGTGAATAAAGAGTTAACTTCACAGAGACCAGTGGGGTTTTTTTTATTGCAGACCTTCACCTGACTCCAGCTCCTGACATTTAAACTGTGCTGATCTGCTATAAGGCTTGGTCTAAAAATTAAGAAGCAAACAGATGAAATCAATGTTCCAAAGCTCTTCTGGCCTCCGACCATACAGAACGTACAAAATATAACACCAGATGAAACAATTGCCTCTCTTTTAAAAGGCCATATATTTGGGTAAAAATTCCATCTGAACCACAGTCTATTACGTGGTAAATGAAGCTTGCTTAGCAAAAATTAATACAGGCATTTTCTCCAGAAAGCAAAACAGTTACCACTATGTACCAATTCATTATTCTAATTCCCATCCCTGGATCAGGAATGTTATCATAATTAACAGCAGCAGCTGTCTGGGGCCTGAAACTCACAGAGAGGCATATAACGGAAGAGATGTGCTAGAGACATCAGGAGGAGATGTTTGCGTGGCAGAGCCATCTGTCAATCTGTCACTCCTCTGCTCTTTGGGGGATGAGTCAGAGCTGTCTTCAAGCAAGTGTCTGAATGGCAAATGCTTGACCATTACCCCTCTGGCAGATTTTGTAGCTGTGCCACTCTTGACTGAGACCAGCAAATGCCACTATGCTGCACCAACTCAGAAACAGCAGAGTGTCATCACAGCTGCCTCTATGTACTCCCTCTCATTGCTTGCCCAGTTGGGGAAGAATCATGGGATCCAGTACAGTTGCCAAATCTTGGCCCATTCCATATATTCCCTGAAATAGCACCATAAATCCTGCTGCAGTGATTCTTTAATGTGCTGTGAAGCACTGGGTCTGCTGGTTCTGAATTCTGCATCATCTTCTGGCAGACGAGGTAAAGGGAACTTGCAAATTGTGGTGGAAGGAAGATGGGGAAAAGAAGTGGGAGGGGGGTTATTGGTTTGTTCTGTTCTTGTTTTTATTATGTATTTTGCATTGTTATCTTGTGTTTTTGTGCTGCAAACTGCCCTGAGATCTCCCAATGAAGGGCAGTATCCAAAGTTAATGATAAATAAATAAAGTTGAGAAGACACAGAGGGGTGATCAGAACAAGAATTCCCTCCCCATCATTTTTGTGTAAGGTTCCACTTGGATCTGGGGGAGGCTAAGATGCCTAACCACCCCCTTATTTATGAAGTCATTTATTTAGATTTTTAGCTGGCCAGATCTCAAGGGGCCTGAGCAGATCTACGAGTACCATATATTAAAACATGCAAAACCTAGCTAGTTAAGATCAGTGGAACGAACAGATAACCATTGTTATCTGAGATAGTCAAGAACACATTATTTTCAATGACTTGCCCAAGCGCATAAAGCAAGTCGGTGTCAGAAGAACTAACCGCCCTGGTTAAGCAGTGCGGAGGTGCAGTTCTTTTGTACAGAGACCTCAACTCTCACCTTACCATCCTTTTTTTCTGCTTGGAAATCCACATGTAAGACTAGAACTTTGGGAATGTTCCTCAGTTTGAGCTGCGCCAAGGACTCTCCCTGGGATGTTGCGCTCTTGTTTTTCTCTGGCTGGTACACTGAGCAAAGAAGCTGATTTCATCCCTCATTGTCACAATGAGGGTATTATACTCTGAACTTTAATTCAAAACACCATTCAACAAAGAGAATCTTGTCACGCAGTGCCAGGGTCTGGACTGAGGGAGATCTTAAGGCACAATCAGGTGCATAAATGGTTTCCTTGCTGTCTGGTTAAGTACCGCTTCCCACTTAGGGTCCCATTGCTTTGATAAGAGAACGTATTTCTGGCATGCCATCTACATTATAGTGAAGGTTTCCTGTTTATTTTACATATCCTCTGGGCCATTGCAAGAAGTACTTCCCTCCGACAAGCTGAAGGACAATATAGATGCATCGTTTTCGTGTGTTAAGTCAGGGCTGGGGAATATCTGACTGTGTGCACATTACTGGTTTACAATGCAGGCTGGCCATTCTTTTTCTCAATTCAGCTGGTTTTTGGCAAAATGCAGTATTTCATAAGAAGCGACAGGATCAATACAAAATAGGTATAGATTGTGACTAATGTCGTGTGTACACTACTTCCCAAGCCAGTGATGGTAGTGCACTGGATGCGTAGTAAATGGGACGGTGCTCATAGGCTACATTCACACCATACATTAAAAGCACTATGATACCACTTCAGGTGGTCATGGCTTCTCCCCAAAGAATTCTGGGATATGTAGTTTGTCAAGGGTGCTGAGAGTTGTTAGGAAACCCCTCTTAATCTCACTGAGCTATGATTCCCAGAGTTCCCTGTGAAAAGGGATTGATTGTTAAACAGCTGTGGGAAGGGAATTGGCATTTCCTAGCAACCCTCTGCACCCTTAACAAACAATGGCTCCCATCATTATTGGGGGGGGGGGGTTCATGACTGTTTAAAGTGGAAGATGGCATGGTGTGAAGGTGGCCACAGTCTTTTATCAGCCTGATGGCCACATTCCTTATGGATATCCTTTCAGGGGCTAGACAGGGCCAGAGGCAATGGATGAGGCTCTTGCTTTTGTGCAGTAGGCAACATTCCAGCCCCACCAAAGCCAGAGGTTCCTACATGCCCCCCTATATCTCTCCATCCAAGCAAGCAAACAAGAGAAATTAGCACAGTTGAAGGACACATTCAAGCCAGGCAAAATCACTTGAGGGCACAGAGCAGGGGCAGAAAGGGGTGTGGCCTAGAGAGAGCCCCGAGGGCCAGACAAAGAAGCTTGGAGGGCCACAGGCAGGCCTGAAGTTCCCTCTGTGTTGTTAAGTGAACCTGCAGCTTTGTGAGCAAGCCATTTAAGCGCTATCCTTTTTGGTCTACCGATTGGATGATGTTCGTCGAGAAAAGCAGGAAGTTAACGGTGCACGCAGAGGAAGCGCTGTGTTGGAAAAACACGCCACCTTTTCATGGAGGAATATTTGCACACAAACACACTCACCTTTTTTGCTGATGTGGGCATTTCAGGGAGCACAGCTCTTAACAGACCTGCATCCTATGTTGCTTAGTTTAGCTCAGGAAAGTACGACCCACAGTCATTTCCCCTCTCTTTCTTCCCGCTAGGAAATGTGAAAACAGTTATGGTGTTTCTCAACTTCCTACAAATGAAGGTGACCATATATAGCCGGTCCTTTTCCTTCCTCTCAGAACCCTCTGATTATATATTATTTCTACTACATGATGCCAATGTTGCTGTGAAGGAAAGAATGTAACACATGGGGCCAGGGGGGTGTCCTCCCACCCACACGACACCCATGAAGCTAAACATGAAATTAGCTGCCCACACCACATACCTACAGTAGTGCCAGATTTCACAAATGCCTGTAAACTCATCTATAAACTTACAGGAAATGGCTATAAAAACGTGTCACACAATCTTTAGCCACATCCCTCCCTGGCCCTCCTTTGACCTGCCTGGAATATGTCTATGGACTGTAGTATTGCCATTTGCCTGGGTGGAGAGATATAAGTGTTGAAACCTCCAGTGTTTCTATGGCTGGAGACTGTGGCTTGCTGTGCACAGGGAAGAATCCCCAACCACCATTGGCATGTAACCACTGAAATGCCAATGGGTTGCCCATGTTGGAAAGCACTGGAAAGTGTTTCCTCACACTGGAGATACGGCACTCTCAAATTAACCTTGGGAACTGTAGTTCTGCCAAGATTCCAACACCTTTGTAAAGTCCCAGAAATTTACTCTTAATTCAATTTTATTTTTGTTTTGTGCACCCCTCAGTTTTTATATCATGTTTATCTTATTATTAGGAAATTTTATTGAATGTTGTTGCATTTTTATTGTTTTTATGTAAACCACTTAGAGACTTCTATTATCTGAAGCAGATAAATAAATAAGTAACTGACGTAATCGATCTAGAATAATGGACCAAGTGGATAATGGTATTTCAAGCAAGGTGTTTCTAAATCAATGAATGCTTTAATAATAATGGGCATTTTCTACCTTTGTTTGCCTAGTAAAATCAATGCAAAATGTCACATAATTCCTCATTTGCAGTCATGTCGCTTCTCCCATCACGGTACTACATTGTTAAAAGAAGTCTCAGTCCGTCAAATTCCTTTCCGCACACAAATTGTCAAAGGCACGGGAGCTCTGGTGATCCACATTAATTCTGGCAACTCTGTTCTCCACAAAAGGCTCTAGTCTGCTCCATTTTCCTGACGCATGAGACAAGTGAAGTAGGAAGCAAAAAGGGGAAAAAAGAGCCACATACAGGGAAGGGATTTAGCTCAGTGGGCAGAGGACGTGTTTTGCATCCTGAAGATACCAGCTTCAGTCCTCAGCATCTCGCAGGGAAGACTATCTGTTTGAGACCCTAGAGAGTTGTTGCCAGTTTAGACAGAAGGGGGCTAGTTGAATCAATGGTCTGATTCAGTTTAAGGCAGCTTTGCATGCTCATTCTGCTCCGCACCCCAAACGTTCATTTCTGAGTTCCCCTTCATTTTTCAGACTGTGCAGACGAATCCCAGAGAAACATTCCCCATTGTAATTCTGCTTAGAATTTGCAGCGTCTCTATGCAGCGTCTCTGTGCAGGAAAGCAGGGCTAGTATGGTTAACTGGAACTGAATCTATGCCCTTAGACGGAGAACAGGATACAGGATGACTATAGTACGGCCTGCACTTCCTGGATGGAAGTCTGGTCAAAGGGGGTGGCATGCTTTCTTCCGGGGCTATTGTTCATTCTCAGCTTTAAGCCCTAGCCTTTCTTATTTACCTATCCGGACCGACCATCTGCTTGCATATTAGATTTTGTTTGTTCCATAAACAATGGCATCTCATTGTGATGATAATATATGCACTCTAGCTATGCACTTCCTTATCTTCCTAAGTTTATCTGGCACATTGGCTTTCTGTGCCATTGCTAGCAGAATGTGAAATATTGCGACATTTGATTTCTTTGTGCAACAATAAATAAAGAACATTCACCCACAAGGAAAGCATTCGGATTACGCATGGACCCAACATGTCCCAGTGTTGAATTTGGACCTAAGATATTCAGGCACACAGCTCAACCATAAACCTGCTCATGGAACTTGTGGCCCCCTGTGCCAGGGCCTGCCCCATTCAAGATGGTCTGCAAATCTCAGTTGCCCCAGGGGCTGGAGGACATTGCAGGCATTCTAGGAAAGTCAAGGTGGTGGGCCTCGTCAGCCAGCACTTCACTTTTTTCCACCCTAGTAAATGTTAAAACGGTCCAGGAGAGTTTGCTGTGGGAACAGTTGTCAGCCCCTGTGAGGCTCCTAGGCTCCTGGCCATGCCAGGTGCTGGTGCTGGGTCTGCATTAGGGATGTGTGAGAGATTCAGTTTGGTTTGCCTTAAAAGGGGAACTTACCTCATTCACACTTTCTGAAATAATACATGAACTGAAACATCACCACCCTTTGAATTTTGCACATCTCCAAATTTTGCAGTGTAGTTCTTCAGCAAAGCAATCTCTACAAAAATCCCCCTTTTAAAAGTTTTACAAAATATACAGCACATATAAAGACCCAGATATCAGTAGTGCAGAAGGATCTACAGCATGGGTAGGCCTGGGGGCCGTATACAGCCCAATTGCCTTCTAAATCTGGCCTGTGGACGGTCCAGGAATCAGCGTGTTTTTACATGAGTAGAATGTGTCCTTTTATTTAAAATGCATCTCTGGGTTATTTGTGGGGCATAGGAATTTGATCATTATTTTTTCCCACCCAAAATATAGTCCGGCCCCCAACAAGGTCTGAGGGACAGTGGACTGAAAAAGTTTGCTGACCCCTGATCTATAGAGTCAGCTTCTGATACTGCAGAGTAATTATATAAAACGATAATAACTTTAAGTCATGTAGAGGTGGGTCTGCGCCCTTAGTGGGGGCCAAATTCACTAACCCCTAGGGATGCCTTTGAACCTATGGTACTCGTCCTGCATTGGATTTTGATAGTCTATAATATTCTGTTATAAAGCAAACAAACCCAGAATTTCACACAGAGCTGGCATTGTGAGAGGCACTCCCTTAAACAGGGCAATCTTGAAATAAAGTTCATCTGGCGAATGCAAGATCATTATGAAAGGCCAAGCGACTTAGGTAGGCTTGGGACTGGCAGGCCAAGTCTCTTTATGGAGTGAATAAAACCTTGGAGTTCAAAGGAACTATTCACTTGTTATGTGCATAATTGCTGTAGGTGAGTCTTCTTTGTGTTGTAAAGGGTAGGATAGTCCTGTCATGAATAGTGAAAGGGCATCATTTTCTCATGGGAACTCAGAGTTGTGAAGTAACAGTGACTTAGTCCAGGAAGCTAAGTTCAGAGCGAAGCACTTCTGGGGAGCACCTTGTAAAAAAAGAAAACCAGAGAGCAGCCACCAAAATTATGTTATGCAAGAGTGGCAGAAAATTCAAAATTGAGGCTCCAATCTGCTAAATTTTATATGAAGCTTGCAAAAGCAAGTGTTATAGGCTGTTAAGGGAATGGGAACAATCAAGCTACTGAAGCAGATAAATTTTGAAAGGGACACAGTCTCCAAACTTGTCTACCTTTCCTAGTGTATACATGCAGAATATCAGTTTAGTTAGGTACCAAGTCTTTGCTCAGTTGCAATGCTTCAGTGTCTATGTTGTCTTCACAAGGGAGAGGAAATCAGAACAACTTGGCCACACTTTTGTGACCCCACCAGCCATACTCTCTAGCAGCCCTGCCAAGTCCAGTAACCACCAACTATCATGTTACAGAGTGTTGGGAGATCAGAGATTGTTGGATCTGGGCCTTGCACTGATTGTGCTTTGAGCCCGTAAGACTGACACTCCTGCAAATAGAGATTCAACAGATTCTTATAAAAGTGTTTTTGAAGACATTGGCGCTTTGTTCCCTTTGACCCTGCATAGGCTGCCCTGAACTTTTCACCACTTGAGGAAGAAGGAGAAAAACAAACAATATTATCGTAAGGAAGGTGTGGGTGTTTTGACAATTAACAGGAAAGGCAGCAGTTCAGATGTTCCTAGAATTCAGCATCGATGGCTGAAACCTATACCAGCACTTGGACTCTTGGAAAGGAGGACAAACAAACAAAAACGGGGAAGCCAACATGTGAAAGAGCAGCTACAGTGTCAACATCAGGAAGAATGAGCCATCTTTCAGCAAAGGTAAAGCAAGTGGGGAAAGAAGACATCCTATAGGGGTTACCTCCTTTAAATACTCTGGTTAACAATGTCCTGAAAATCTGCTGCAATGCTCTTAGGCTGCGTACACACCAACGGATCATGGGAACTGTTGTTTTTAAGAGCGCTTAGAATTGTGGCTCCATGGTGCATCACAGCTCAAGCTTCTATGCACAAGAAAAGCAAATGCCATTGTCTTCCATTTAACCTTTCATAAAAGGAATAAAAAAGAGGCAGAGGAGTTGTAGGTTTTCAATGTAACCATTTTAATGGTTTCCAAATAATTCTGTATTATCAACAAGTTGAGACACGTTACACTCAAATATACCACAGCATCTGATGACTGTCAAACTATCCTGTTCAGACCTGTGTACAAATGAGAAGAATAAATGATACAAGGTAAATCATAAAGAGGAGTAAGGGAAGCTGCGTCAGGAACAAGACTTAATAAAGGAGTCTGTGATTCAAATTCTCCTGGTTGATATTTATGTATTAATCAGAAGAGTTTCATTTCTGGTGATTCACTGGTGACACTCATCCACAAAGAAAAGTACTATTGTGTCCAAGATACACTTTATTTCTTATAAAATGAGTCAAGGCTTGCTGGCCAGCTGCTTAGACTTGCTGAATGCCAAGATGTGTACCAGTGGATAAAGAGCAGTTAAGGCTGTATGTGTTTCTCTTTGTGACTGTATGATCTTTACATAGTAACTGTATGATTTCATCTTCATAAGTGTTAGAATTAAACCCACCCCTGAAGTTGCTTTCAAGCATTTCCCCCAGTAAATGTTGATGCGAAGTGTGAATGCTGGGATACAGGGCTGTGTTGGCAGGGCAGGCAAAGCCCTGGGGGGATGGCAGTGGCACAACGGAGGGGGTGGGGTGGAGAAGCAGTAAGCTCTGCTGCCTAAAGCAAATGGCTTCAAACTTGCCCAATAGACAGGCCATCCCTGGGTGTCCCATTCATCTCATCCTCTGGAAAATTCTAGAACTACAGTCATACCTCGGGTTACAGACGCTTCAGGTCACGCGTTTTTGGGTTGCACACCGTGCCGAACCTGGAAGTACTGGAACTGGTTACTTCCGGGTTTCAGCACTCGCACATGCGCAGAAACACGAAATCGTGCTTTGCGCATGCATAGAAGTGCCGAATCGCAACCCACACGTGCGCAGACGTGGCGCTGCAGGTTGCGAATGCTGTGGGTTGCGAACGTGCCTCCTGCACAGATCATATTCGCAACCCGAGCGTCCACTGTATTCTAAAAGTATTTCAAATGTTCAGCTTAAAATTTCTTTTGATGATGACTTCATGAGGGCATGTGGTTACATCAGCAGTTTTTGGCAAGCTACGTTGGGTGATGACCCACTTCTCAGTATCTTTTGCTCTATAAGACTCACTTTTCCCCTCCTAAACTGTAAGGGGAAATGTATGTGCGTCTTCTGGAGCGAATGCAGGCTGCGCAGCTATCCCAGAAGCCAGAACAGCAAGAGGGATCGCTGCTTTCACTGCGCAGCAATCCCTCTTGTTGTTCTGGCTTCTGACATTCAGAATATTTTTTTTCTTGTTTCCCTCCTCCGAAAACTAGGTGCGTCTTATGGTCTGGTGCATCTTATAGAGCGAAAAATACGGTAGTTCATATGTGGCAGCTGCTCTTGAACTAGTTCTGAGGAAGAGAGCAAGATTCCAGAGTCCAGACACCTAGTTCTTGAGCTCTTGGAAAGTTTTCAATAACTTGGGTGACTAGGGTGCAATCTACACACTTATAAATCCCTTCTGAAAATGTTTTTTTAAAAAAGAAAAGAAAAGGCATTTTTAAAAATACATTGAATTTTCCATAAGTCTCACCATCTCTATCTAGTGTCACATTGTATATTGCACTTAAAACATTTTATTTGCAGCTGTATAGCTGAGTCCTAGTATTCTGGTAAGAGAATTTTGGTTAGATGCCTATTGCAGTTTGTAACAAAGACCTGCAGGATTACATTATGCAAAAGAATATCCTCTCTTAATACTCAGAAATCCATATCCTTTTTTTATGTGTCTGTCTCAGTTGCTGATATTTCCATAGTGAAATAATCATAGCTATCAGCATATTTTGCTAACTAAGGGCAACAAGAGATGTGATTGAGTGAGAGGGTGCAAACTGATAATCTGAGCAATCTTCATTTATAAACCCACAGCTCAGTCTTATGCAAGTAAATCCCACAGAGAGTTTGTACCCAAATAAATGTGGATAGGATTGCAACCTAAAGAAGTGCATGCACATATACAATAGTCTGTGCTGCTCCGGCTTCAGATATGTTTTACCCTTTTAAACTCCTTTCCAATTCATCCTCTTTAGATCCATTTTCTTATGGTATGTCACCCTTGAACGGTAACATGAAGCAAGTGCAAGAAGCAGAATGAAAGAACTGGGCATCCCTGCACAGATCTGCTGAGAGCCAGGGGGCCCTGCTCCTGCCCCTACCCACCTGGCCCAGGGAGGGGCCTGACAGGTTTTCTAAGGACTGCTGCTGCTGCCCAGCAGAGAGGGCTTCTTCTTTTAAATTGCTTTTAAATTGTTTTTTATATCCTTAAAAACATTTTTTTGGGTGTGTGTGTTTAACTGTCTTTAACTGAGTTGTAATGGCATTTTGTGGGATGTGCCTGGGAGGAGAGGAGTGGGGGAAACCCAGTTACAATGGTTCTGGATAGGGGGACGTAGGGCATGGGAGGAGGGGCAGGCCAGGTAAGTGGCACATGGCATAGGCAGTTAGTGACTGTGCAGTGTGCCAGCCCCTCATCCAACCTGGGGAACTGTGGTTGTCATATTGGGGGTTGGACTAGATGATCCTTGTGATCCCTTCCAACTCTATGATTGTTCCATATCAGCCAGCCCTTGGGTCTGCGACTGCTGCTGTTGAATGCCAGGTTGGTCCAGAATAAAATCTCCCTCATCTGGCTGATCTGGCATGTATTACTGAAACCTGGGTGGGTGAACAGTGGGGTGGAGTTGTGCCCACCTGGGTACTCAGTGCAGCATCAGGCCAGACTCAAAGGTTGGGGAGGGGGCATTGCTGTGGTCTATAGAGATTCTCTCCATCTCCAGGCTCTCTGTCCAGTTGTGGGAGAGAGTCTAGAGTATGTGTTCCTGGCATTGGGCAATCAGGACAGATTAGGGTTTCTAAAAGTTGGAAGGAAAGCTTCAGGCTGGAAAGGCAGAACAGTGGTTGATTTTGTTTGAATCAAAGGCTGTGGCCATGGGGGAACAAAAACCCTTTTGGGGTTGTTCTCCTGTGAACTCTTCCATTGCAGGCTCAGATTGTGTGTGTGTGTGAGTGTGTGTGATATACCGTATTTTTCGCACTATTGGACGCACCGGTCCATAGGACGCACCTAGATTTGGGGGGGGGGGGGGAAATAAAGGCAAAAAAAATTATTCCCCCCCCCCCGCCGCCAGGCGCGGGGCTGGGGCGGGGGAAGCCTGAGCTTCCCCCTCCCCCAGAACGGGACCCAGAGCCATGCCGAAGCTGCGTGCAGCTTTGGCATCGCTCTGGGAGCTTGCGGGGCTGGGGGAGGAGGAAGCCCTCCGCCAGCCTCCAAACCATGTCGGGAGACAGCAGGATGGCGCGCTGCGCCTCTCCCGCTGTCCCCCGAGTTTGCGGGGCTGGGCCAGCCTTCTAACCAAGTCGGGGGACAGCGGGAAGGGCGCGCTGCGCCTCTCCCGCTGTCTCCCGAGCTTGCGGGGCTGGCGACGGGGAGGAGCAGGCTTCTCCCCCCGCCAGCCTTCTAGCCAAGTCGGGGGACAGCGGGAAGGGCGTGCTGCGCCTCTCCCGCTGTCTCCCGAGTTTGCGGGGCTGGCGACGGGGAGGAGCAGGCTTCTCCCCCCCCCGCCAGCCTTCTAGCCAAGTCGGGGGACAGCGGGAAGGGCGCGCTGCGCCTCTCCCGCTGTCCCCCGAGCTTGTGGGGCTGGCGGTGTGGCTCTCCTGAAGCCTGGAGAGCGAGAGGGGTCGGTGCGCACCGACCCCTCTCGCTCTCCAGGCTTCAGCGAAAGCCTGCATTCGCACCATAGGACGCACACACATTTCCCCTTCATTTTTGGAGGGGAAAAAGTGCGTCCTATAGTGCGAAAAATACGGTATCATACCATATATCATAAATAAACCACAGTCTCTGCTGTGCCTCATTTCCAAAAGGAAACACTAACCCTGATCAAGTGCCAGGAACCCCTGGAATCTCATATCACTCAGAGATTAGAGTGCATACACCTGTATTAATCTCTTTCTCTTAATACCAGATACAGTGGTACCTCTGGTTATGTACTTAATTCGTTCCGGAGGTCCGTTCTTAACCTGAAACTGTTCTTAACCTGAAGCACCACTTCAGCTAATGGGGCCTCCCGCTGCTGCCGCATGATTTCTGTTCTCATCCTGAAGCAAAGTTCTTAACCTGAGGTACTATTTCTGGGTTAGCGGAGTCTGTAACCTGAGGTACCACTGTACTGGGAACAAATCACTGGAGAATACTATACTGTTGTTTTCTGAGAAACATTTGGCTGATCACTGTTCATAGCTGTCAACTTTTCCCTTTTCTTGTGAGGAATCCTATTCGAAATAAGGGAATTTCCCTTTAAAAAAGGGAAACGTTGACAGCTATGTCACTGTTAGAAATGGAATGCTGGAGGGGATGGGAGGAACTTGCTTACATAAGACCAAAAATACAGTTTTGGGCAGAGGTGCGTAATGAGCCTCAAAACACCAAACCAATTCTTCAACCCATGTATTTACTCTTGCAAATTACCCGTTTCACCAAAAACCCTTTAAATCACAGAACTGGCCTTTAAAATGTATTCAGATCTTGACTCACCTGCCTCTCATTTAATATATTGTTCTACATCCATTACCCAGATCTCATCAAATGATGTTTCTTCAATTAACCCCCCACAGTGCAGATTTTCACCTGCCCAGTCCAGCCCCAAAAGAAAGCAAATAGATCTCCGTCTTTGCTTTTGCTTTCCTGCCCAGCTACTGCAGGCCAACCCAAAGAAAGGGCACCCAAGGAAAGCAGGTGCCACCAATCAGTTTCTGACAGAGCAGGCGCCTTTCTGCAACCTGCAAGGGCAGTGCAGAATCCTGGAACCTTAAATGTGCTCAATTCCATTTCACTGGAGCCATCTCTGTTGGAGCCTTGTTGATGTGAAACCAAGTTTAAAAAACAACACACACACAGCTGGAAGCACATGTGTTTGTTGCTTTTAAGTTTGCTTTTGAGTTTTTGCCCTCTTCAAGAATGGCAAGCATCAGCAGCAAGCATGTAAAAGGACGAGCAGCTGCTGTAAAATTGAGGCAGACACTGCAAAAGAAAATGAGAAAATAACGTTTAATCTGCTCCTGATATGCTTCTCTGTGAATGGACAACACAAAGGAGGCAGAAATTTTCATTTGCTAGGGCAGAAAAAAAAAGCTTGGTTCATCTCTAAAGGTTGCAGTTCGACTTGGGAGTAACAGCCTGAATGCAAGGATGCCACTAGGTAAAGGTAAAGGGACCCCTGACCATTAGGGCCAGTCGTGACAGACTCTGGGGTTGCGGTGCTCATCTCGCTTTACTGGCCGAAGGAGCCAGCGTACAGCTTCCGGGTCATGTGGCCAGCATGACTAAGCCAATTCTGGCAAACCAGAGCAGCGCGTGGATACGCTGTTTACCTTCCCGCCAGAGCGGTACCTATTTATCTACTTGCACTTTGATGTGCTTTCGAACTGCTAGGTTGGCAGGAACAGGGACTAAGCAACGGGAGCTCACGCCGTTGTGGGGATTCGAACCGCCGACCTTCTGATTGGCAAGTCCTAGGCTCTGTGGTTTAACCCACAGCGCCACCCGCCACTAGAATATGCCTTTTCTGTGGTGGCTCCCTGCTTGTGGAATGCTCTCCCCAGGGAGGTTTGCCTGGCACCTTCACTACATATATTTAAGTACCAGGCAAAATCATTCCTCTTCTCCTGGGCCTTTGGCTGATTGAACAATCCATGGCCTCTTAAACTGTGTGTGTGTGTGTTACTGTTATGTTGGTTATGCTATGTTTTTTGTGTTTTTATATTGCAAACCGCCCTGTGATGAAGGGTGGTGTGGAAATTTAAGACATAATAAGCAAGACTTGGAAGCGATCTATAGTTGCACCATCGGGATGTCCTGGAATACCTGACTCTTTACCTGAGACTGCATTCCTCTACACCTGTGGGAAGAAGCCTAAGCGTGGGCGGAATCCAAGGAACACATTCTTCCTTCCAGGTAAACACGCACATCTTTGCTCTGACAGTCTCACTGAAATCAGCAGCAGGAATAACGCTGCTGGTCCACTTGCATCCACTGACCTGGGAGTATAAGGCAGCCCCATCAAATTCACGGGGGCTTACTTCTGAGTAGACCGCTGCATAGGCTAGCACTGCTAACCTCTCACGAACACCAACCGGGTTATGGCTGTTTTAAAGCTTTGGAAACAAGGGGAATCGCTCCCGGCCGATGAGTTAAAGCAAACACAGCGAGCAAGAAAAAAACACAACCCTTGCCCTGGCAAGAAAAATGAGTGGGGGAGAAGGAAGTTTTTTTCCTTCCCCCATCCAGCTATTACAGCTCCATTAGTCATTTCTTATTTCCCAGTTCGCCAAAAGTGGCGCTCGAGTTCCATTTAAAGGGGGGCGAGTGGGAAGTTCCGCTCTCTCCCGCCGCGGGTTCCGAAATGTAAAGGGGATGGGACAGAAACGGGACGGCAGCAACTTCCCCTGAAGTTGAAAGGGAGTTGGGAGGAGTTTTTTTTTGGGGGGGGGGGGGCGTTGAGAGCTCGGAGCCGCCGCGTCTCCACAGCAACGGCTGCAGATTGATTCTCCATCAAGTTGTCAGCGCGCGTCTTGTTGGCGAGGAGATAATTGCAAGGTAGCCGCTTTCCACGCGCGCTCTTTCGGCTGGGGTCCACTGATCGCGGGCAGCTATTTGCCCCCAAAATAAAAGGAGAGGAGATCGATGTGTTCCGCAATGCCTGATCTGGTAGGAGAGAGCGAGCGACTCCCTTCCCCCACCCATCCCTTTGTAGGTAGAAGCTTCTTGTGGCGGGAGGCGGGAGCGACGCGCACGTTGGCTTCGCCGTCAAAACAAAACGCAGGGGCAGCTTCTCCTTTGTGCGCTCCGAGCCAAGGCAGGTTTCCTCGGAAGGAAGAGGGAATTACTCTGGAGTAAATGTGCGCCAGATCCCGATCCCACTGTCCCTTACACGGAAGTAATGCCCTCTTTGCTGGGAAGGAATCCCGCCTCCTCCCTTTCGAAGTGGGTTTAAGATTCCAGCCTTAAACGCGGCAACGCGGAATTTGTAGGTGGGTTTATTCAAAGCGTCTTCGAGAAGTGTCCGCCTTCGCCTCCGACAAGCACGCCTCCGGTTCTCAGTCTCTATTTTTCTTCTTCCCTCGGGAGTTACTGAATCCCGAAATCCCAGAGTGGGTGGGGACCGCGGAGAGATGATTTTCTCCCCCTTTTTTTATCCCCCCTTTTTTTTGCTAAATGACTTTAATTAGAGAGCATAACCGGCTGCGCCCAGACTGCAGACTTTTCAGTGAGTAAAGGCGCCTGGCGGGCTCCCTCCCTCCTTCACTTTTATTTATTAAAAAAGAAAGAAATTCTTTTCTCAATCGCCTGAGAATTCGCTGGGCTGGCTGGTGATTTGGTGAATGAAAAGTGGAACGTTTTATTGTTAACTAATGAATCGCCTAGAGGGGGATCTCACTGCTCGGGAGAGGATGATAATTGGAGGGTTTTATCCCCTAGCAGAACCATATACATCTATATTTATTTATTTATTTTTTAATGAACCCTCTTCTCCTTTTGCAGTAAGTACGATCAATGATGGATCTTCTCCTAGTCCTTTTCATTTCTTCCTTTGCTTGTTGAGAACTCCCCATCGTTTGCAAGAGTTGCATCTTTGCTTGGGGCTGAAAGACATGCAAATCTTTTTTTTATGCAGATTCTGTGGCTGTTACAGTTTCAACAGGCTTAGAAGGGGAAGAGGATCACAACACAGAGTGGTTACCCACCGCGCCCCGGCGCAACTCTCTAAATGACTAAACTTGTGCTGAAGTTTCAGCTTCTCTCCCATGGCTTTTTGTTTGTTAGCAACAAGTGTGGGTCGTATTTATAGACAGCTCTGCTATTTTGTGGTGTGGAAGGTTTCAATTTTGTTCAGCCGGTAGCGAGTCACATTCCCCGGCACGGCACCTCTCTAGGGCTTACATTGTGTGTACATGAATAGCAACAGGTTATGTAATGGGGAAGGCAGTGGAGAGTTGAGCGGTACCATTTTGGCATAAATCCAAGTAGAAACCCTTTGTGCTCTTTGCTATAGGTTTCTGTGCAAAACTGAGACACATCTTGGCCTTCTGGGAAGTGTTTGTGTGTGCTGTCTTTTTGGGGGGGTCACCTTCTGTGCACCTTGATCAAAGCCAACTGCAGCCTGCAAACCCAGATTTCTTTATTGGTTATCACTTATAGCCATGTCAGTTGGGAGAAGGGGACACATGGGTTCAAAACTCCTGATATGCTTTTGCAAGTTGGAACAGGTGGAATGACTATCAAAGATGGGTACACCAAATTAGGTGCAAGTAAAGAACCCCGAAGGGATGCAGGTGGCACTGCGGGTTAAACCACTGAGCCTAGGGCTTGCTGATCAGAAGGTCGGTGGTTTGAATCCCCGCGACGGGGTGAGCTCCTGTTCTTCGGTCCCTGCTCCTGCCCACCTAGCAGTTCAAAAGCACGAAGTGCAAGTAGATAAATAGGTACCGCTCCGGCGGGAAGGTAAACGGCATTTCCGTGCGCTGCTCTGGTTCGCCAGAAGCGGCTTAGTCATGCTGGCCACATGACCCGGAAGCTGTACGCCGGCTCCCTTGGCCAATAAAGCGAGATGAGCGCCGCAACCCCAGAGTTGGTCACGACTGGACCTAATGGTCAGGGGTCCCTTTACCCTTTACCTTTTAAAGAACCATGAAGTGGCTAGAGTTGTCAGATGGCATCATTAGACAATATGACTGCCAACCATACACAAGTGGCGTGTATGTGTGTCTGTGTGTGTGTGTGTGTGGAAGTAGACAATAGGACTGCCAACCAAGCGGTGTGTATGTGTGTGTGTGGAAGTAGCCTGATCTGTCTTTTAACAGCAGCTTGATGTGTAGGAATGAGAAAACAGAGGTTTTTGCTGCATGGAGTTGTTGGTGGCTGTTGTTGTTGTTACCGGTATTTATTGAATTTATATACCACCCTATACCTGGAGATCTCAGGGCAGTTCACAGAATAAAATCAAAATATAAAACCACAAAATACATAATCCAAATAAAAACAACAACCTAATAACCCCCACTCCCCAAAAAACACATTTCAAAAGGGCATAGGATCCTCACAACATTTAAAGTAAGACAATTAACAAATGTGGACAGGAGCCACTCGTTGGAAAGACCGTGATGTCAGAAATGTCTGTGGCAATATTTGTTGGCAACCAAATTGGCTGGGTGCCTTTCTGATACAAAGACAAAAATAAGAGTGGGAGGGAGAAAAAATGGCTTTGGTTGCTGAGCAGAGTTGGGCGTAATTGCCTTCTAAAGTGTTGCATTTCAAAGGCACAACAACAGTGGCCAGCTGAAAACTTGACACACCTTTTGGTTCTCTGGTATAACTGTTGCACTGCATTTTGGGTGGAAGGTGTGTAAACCACCCACCTCCATGCCCAGTGGTTGTTTGTTGGTGGATGTGTATTGTGAGAATCTGATGTACCTCAGGTTAAGTACTTAATTCGTTCCGGAGGTGCGTTCTTGACCTTAAACTGTTCTTAACCTGAAGCACCACTTTAGCTAATGGGGCCTCCTGCTGCTGCTACACTGCCGGAGCATGATTTCTGTTCTCATCCTGAAGCAAAGTTCTTAACCCGAGGTACTATATCTGGGTTAGTGGAGTCTGTAACCTGAAGCGTATGTAACCTGAAGCGTATGTAACCTGAAGCGTATGTAACCTGAGGTACCACTGTATTGGGAAAGTGCATAATCAGGCTGAGAAAGCCTGTTTTGACCCACAAAGCCATTTTCCCCAAGCCATTTTTCTGTGCCCTATACCTGATGTTGTGTAAGATGTCAGTTGTGAGGGCAGATAAAGATACCATCTCTGCTGTCAACTGATAATCAGCACCTGTCAACGCTTTGCCTTTGTGGTTTGCTTTCATACCACACAGGCAAAGGGAAATGCTTCAACTGATGTCATGGTCAACATGTGGCCCACTGGCTGGATCCAGTTTCTTATCCATGTTCCACATCCACCAGCAGTGTGGTGATGAAGGACCTTGGCAATATATTTTGGGATGTTCTTGGTAGATTAAGCCCTCTTACTAATGTGCCCTTGATGGGTGTCAGAATGAGGACTGAACAAGCAGATGAGAGATCTGTAATTTGGACAAACTAGGCTATATAACCTACCATATAACTGTTGAATGAAATTGTCCTATGAATCAACTAAAACATTCACCACCTTATTGAAGATTTTTTTTAAAAAAACGATTGAGTGACTAAATCAATTGATTATGACGTTGCAATTCAGCATATTACCAAACCGTTAACTTTTTCAGTAATAGTTGTGTAGAATGAAGCACCGTATCTGGTTGAACTGCACATGAGATGACCCATTTTTCTATTTTGTTACTTAGCTAGCACTTTGCAACAAATATTTCCAGCACACTAGTTGCTTAACGTTTCAGGAGCAACGAAGCGAGATCTGTGTTGCCTACATTTTGGCAGCTCCTTCACGATTCTGATGTCACAGGCTGACCTAGTCCTGCTTGGGAATGTAAAAATGTTGTCAATCAACAACTTAACAGACAATTTCTTAGTAATCAGAGTTTTAATCACATTGTTTAAAGATTGTCATCTTAAAATTAACTGTGAGGAATGACAGTGGGCATATCTACTTTCTACTAGGGCTGCCATAGTAGGGCGATTATTACTAATTTTTAATGCTTTAAAAATCCCCCCCAAAAGCTCAACAACTTTGTCTGGATTTTTACTTTTGGGAATATGGCAACCCTATTTCTACTTCCCCCAATTGTGTCACCAAAATTTGTTGAGGTTCCAGAACATGCATCGTTACTTGGAAATGTAGTATTTAATTATCAAATGTATTGTTAATTTGTGAACATTTGACTGCATTTTAAAGACTTTCAGTCACCTTTAAAAACTAGTTTAAAGAGATGTGTAAACAATGTGATTTGATGGTTTCAAATACTGAAGTTAGGCTGACCTAGTTTTGCTTGGGAATGTAAAAATGTAGGGATTGTGGCAAACTTTATAAAAAGCTGGTGTGGAAGTAAACTAACCCTAGCCTGGAAAAGCTGAGCCAATTATGAGCCGATCCAAATTTTGTATGTGACTGGGTCTGGCTGTTCCAGCACTGCCATTATTTGTTTCCATATTCCTTTCTCTCCAGGTAAAATTAGGAAAAGGGGGGGGGAGGCCTAAGTGAAGACAGGGGGTGGTAGAACTGTAGAGTGGGAAGCAACCCCAAGAGTTGCAGGATCTGGCCCAACTGCATGCATTGTAGGAATCACAGCTAAGTAATCTTTGACAGATTACCATTCAACCTCTGTTTAAAAACCTCCAACGAAGGTGTGTCAGAAAGTTCTTCCTTATGTTTAGTCCGAATCTCCTTTCCAGTGATCTTATTCCATTGATACCATTCATCCTGGAGCAGCAGGAAACACGCTTTCTCCATCTGACAACCCTTCAGATATTTGAAGATGGTAGAGGTTGACAGAAAACGCCTTTTCTAGCTTCCGTTGAACTTGCCAGATCCTTTTGAGAATTCTCCAAAGAGTTTGGAAAGACTGAGCCTATTCTACATCGAGACCGGATAGGCATTGTGTTCAAGAAGAAGTTAAAAGTTACCTCAGAATGGTTCTGACAGTGACAGAATTGTGACTAACAAGTTGGTCAGCTGAGCCTAGGATGCCGCTGTAGTGCAAGATGTTTTGTGCATAATTTTCTCATTAGCTCTGTGCAGTCTGCTGTACATAGCTTCTGCCATTTCAAGACAGAGGAAATGTGACCTAATTAAATTTAGTATTATGGGGCTGGGGAAAGTATTTATCCACTTTCCTATGCTGACTAATACGAAGGAGGGCTCTAGGGGACTGTTACTGGCATCAGTAGCCTGATTTCATGCAGACTTAGCCACTGAAAACAATGATCTTGGGCATGTCTAAGAGTGTAGTCATATGCATGTATACTTGTGAGTAAACCACAGTGAGTTCAGTTGGGCTTATTTGCAGGTAGCTGTGTGTAATACTGCAGCCAGTTTACAAAACTTCCAACTGGCCAGTAAATCAGTCAAACAATCTTAGGTTTCAGGATACAGTACGCTGAATACAGTTCAGATGCAAGATATGTGCTCTTGCTACACTGCAGTGAGTCTTTGAGCTTGTGTAAACTTTTTCCTAGTACCAACAGCTGCGGCTAAAAGTTATGCATTCCCCCTGCTGTCACCTGCTAGAAAAGTGTTGAATTTACTAGCAAAGGGAAGATGTGCTCCCAACTATTTTGAGATTGGTCCTGAAGCAGGGATCATTGGATCAATCTTCTTTTAGTCTGACAGTTTCTTCATGTGTTCACAAGTCTGTTCTGTCTAGTCTCTGTATTAATCTGCATTTTTAAAACATCAGCACGAACATTTGTATTTGAATATGCATCTTTCATAAAATAGGCATTTGGAAACGTTTCTGATTAAGACCTGCGTCACAACACTTTGGGAAGTACCAGCGACTCTCTGTCTCTCTGTAGGCCACGAGACTCTTAACTTTAGGGCTGTGGGTTTGGGTCCCACGTTGGTCAAAAGATTCCTGCATTGCAGGGTGTTGGACTAATGTCCCTGGTGCTACAATTCCTTGATTCTAAGTGCATTCAGAGCTGTACATTAGATCAGGTGGTGAGGATAAGTCACTTGGTATTGGCATTTGTAAAGAATGAGTTTTTCAACCACTCCTGTTCTGAAGAGGTTGGGAAGCTTGATGCCATGCCTGTGATACACAGCCCTTGCGCCTCAGGAGGCAGATATGTCTGTTTTCTAGAGTTTAATTAGAAGTTCTTGCCGTTGTTCTTTCATCTTAACAGTGCTCCAGCATCTGAGAACACGTCTTCTAATCTGTTTCCTGTATTGCTTTGATGAACGCCACCATATCATTTCAGATCATAATGAAATCTTATTTACCAGGTTTTTCTTTTTTTCTTTTTAAAAAATCAAACCCCAAAATGGCTGTAACAGCAGGAGAAATATTGCTGCACCCAACACCTATCAAGATCTGTTTTCTCTGAAAATTTATAGGTGGTAAGTGTAGCACTTAGTGATGAGAACAGGGCTGTGACCTGTACAGCCCAGTGCTTTGCTTGTTTACTTGATGAACCCCAGTTAATGGAACAGGAATGGTAAGCTAGCAGCCTAATGAGCTCGTGTGCCGAGACTTCTGTATTCCTCAGCTCCATGCCAGGTTTTCATCCTATCCTTGTTCCCCTGCCTTTTAAATGAGGGTTTTGATCTGCAGACATTAGGGTGTGTTTGTGTGTGTGCCACTAGATTCCATGCAGTGAAAAGCGCTATCTGCCGATTTTGACAGATGGAAGTTCTGTTAAAGGCACAAGAACAGATTACACTGTCTCCACCCCTCACCCTGTGCCCCATTCATCATTGGCAGATCCGATGACTGGCCTGCTTGAAAATTGAGAAGATATGCGTTTTGTGAGCCATTTGAAATTGGATGGTCAAACTTACTGCTCTGACCATGATGCCATCGCCATGTGCAGCCCATAAAGATACCTTAACACTTAAAAGCTTATCATAGTATCCCACTGTCCCTCCAAATGGGGTATATTTGTTTGGAATGTCTTTGTGTGATAATGGTGCTGAGAGGAATAAATTCCTTATTGCTGTTGGTAGTGATATCATAGAAATCATATTGTAGAGTTGGAAGGGACCACGAGGATCATTTAGTTCAACCCTCTGCAATGCAGGAATATGCAATTTGTCCCATACAGGGATCGAACCTGCAACCTTGACATTATCAGCATCACACCCTAACCAACTGAGCTGTTAATTTCACTGTTTGTTAAAAAACTCCCTCCTAAGTAGAAGTTGTGCTATTCACAATGTTATATGTTCTAATAGGAAAAACAGATGAACTGTTAAAAAACAACCACCTTCTACCAGAGGTGGTTGTTTTTGCAATAAATGGCTTCTGTTACTAAACCTTTCCAGGTGGTGATGAGTTGAGCAGCCACCCTGTATCTTCTTAAAACTTTTTACTAGATTTCCCCATCTGGCCTGAAATTTATTTATCCATCACAATCCACTCTCAGTATCAAATCAGCTCATTTCATAATTCAGCTGCAATCCTAGGTAGACTTACTTGGGAGTAAGTCCAGTTGAATTTAGTGGGGCTTGCTTCTAAGTAGACATGGATCAGATATGTTAACATGTAAATTTATGAACATTTTGGTTTTTCTACATGCCTCCTGAAACTAGTTTCAGTGCTGAAAGAGTCAAAGTGAAACCAGGATGATAAAACAGAAATTCATGTTAGGTTTCTGTATTTTTAGCTGTGGGGACAATTTTGCTGCTACTTTCTTGGACTATAATTTCTCTTGTTGACCATATAGTGTGTTTTTTTCTCTCTGCAAATAGAAAATATGTTTTCTTATTTGCATTTCTTTAGACTAGGTTTAAACTCCGTATCTAATATTAAATAATTTTGAGTGAAAAAATTAGTGATAAGGCTATATCAGAGTTTCCTAGCTGTCAAGGTTTTGTTAAAACCATTCTTTAATACAGGCTTCTAAGTGCTTGGAATATTGCATTTTCCCCTAAATTCACAAGGCTATCTCTAATATAAGCCATCCATATTGCAGGGACATCTCCAGGAGGTAACATCCATCCAAAACATTTCTTGATATCTTCTCTATCTATCTATCTATCTATCTATCTATCTATCTCTCTCTATCTCTCTCTCGTTCCTACTCCATTTGACAAAGTCCCATGGCTCCAAGAATTGCAGCAAATGAGTGACCAGAGATTTGCAGTTTGTTAATCTCGGCACTTGATATGAATCTGCAGGTGACTTTAAATAAAAATGTTTTGGTTTTCCTCTAGCTCAATGAAGTTATGTTCGTTACATATCTTTAGACACCAGTTAAAAACATCTCCTTGGCTAATTAAATAACCCATGGCCTTTTCAACTGGGGGGGGGGCAGTATTGTTGTTGTTTGTTACTATATTATGTTTTTTTAGTGTTTTTTATTGTAAATTGCCCGTGATCCTCGGATGAAGGGCAGTATAGAAATTTAATAAATAACATAAAAATAAAAAGTAGATATCTGACAGGAATTTCCAGATTGAGGTCAGATCAGCCACCTTCAGCAAAGAGGTGATAGCATCAAAGAAACACCCAACATCTTAGACTTCTAGTCTCCAAGATGAAGTATTCTAGAATCAGCATGGCCAGGCGTTAGGGGCTTGCTTCCCACAGAATCCCATAAAAGAGCATTTCTACACATCAAACCCACACTGATTCTGATGCAGTGCTTATGAAGATCTGCTTTCCATGTGTGCAAGTTGATACTGGAGGCTGCTGTGTATAGATAGGCTAACTAACAGATGCAGATCTGCAGGGATATAGATGCAGAGGAGTTCATATCTACATCCAACTCTGACAGCAGAATCCTTCTACCAGATGGCTCACTCCTCTTCCAGTGTGCTGTGCTCCTATGCTTCCGACAAATGCTGTCGGCATGAGTGGTTTTATGGCATATAGTGCTACCCTCTCCCAGTGCCTTTTGAAGTTACATTTACTAAGTGGGATGAGCCAGCTGAGAGCAAGAAGAAAAGATCAAGTCACAACAGCTTGTTTGGGCTGAATCGCCCTCCCTCCCCAACCCCGACAGGGCCAGCTACCACCAAGTGTCTTGTGGAAAGGACCCTAGGACAGCAAGAAGGGCAGGTGAGCGAATAATATGACTTCTTCTTAGAGTAGTGTTTCTCAAACTTGGGTTGAGACTACAACTGTTGCGACTACAACTCCCATTACCCCTCACCCCTGGACCTACTAGCTATGGATTTGTCATCCAACAACAGCTGGAGACCCAAGTTTGAGGAATATTGTCTTAGAGGGTTATCTACTGCCATCTGCCCTGTGGGAAGGATCCTGAGGACTTCTTGTGCTTGATACTGCTTATTGTGGTGGTGCATCTAGATGGGGGGATGTGGGTGGCGCTGTGGGTTAAACCACAGAGCCTAGGGCTTGCTGATCTGAAGGTTGGCGGTTCGATTCCCTGTGACGGGGTGAGCTCCTGTTGTTCAGTCCCTGCTCCTGCCAACCTAGCAGTTTGAAAGCATGTCAAAGTGTAAGTAGATAAATAGGTACCGCTCTGGTGGGAAGGTAAACGGTGTTTCCGTGTGCTGCTCTGGTTCGCCAGAAGCAGCTTGGTCATGCTGGCCACATGACCCGGAAGCTGTCTGCGGACAAACGCTGGCTCACTTGGCCTATAGAGCGAGATGAGCGCGTAACCCCAGAGTCAGTCACGACTGGACCTAATGGTCAGGGGTCCCTTTACCTTTACCTTATCTAGATGTGATCTAAATAACCATTAGAAAGGTGTTTCTGTTGATGTTTTAGCATTTATCTTTTAAATGAACAGTTTAAAACCACTTTTATTTTGGCTTTTAAAGGCTAAATTCTATATTCAATAAGTCACTTTGAGACATTTATTAAAAAGTGTTGGATTAAAATAATAATAATAATAATAATAATAATAATAATAATAATAATAATAATTACAGCAACATCTGAAGGCTGAAGAACACAACTGCCTTACACGGAGTCAGGCCCATTTAGCCCAGGATTGCCCATACTGGCTGGTAGTGGCTGTCCCAAAATTTTGGGCAAGGATTGAACCTGGGACTTGCTGCATGCAAAGCAGATTCTCTGCCACTGAGCTGTGGCTCTTCCCCATTTTGGTTCTATGCTTTAATATTTGGTGAGATGTTTTGTAAAAAGCAATGGATAAATGTTAATGATCAAATGGCAAAACAGCTGAAGGTGTTACTATTACAAATTTGGCTTGTGATCAAGAATCCCGAATTTCGTCTAATGAGGATGGGGAAGGAAAAGGAAGGTGTCAGGAAGCTGCTGCCACAGGGCTCTAATCTTGCATCATGACTAACTCACATCATGGTCCATTTGATGCCTGTTACAGTGAGGCATTGGCCAAGAGTTCCTGCCTCCTCCAGGAATTTTCTGTGTGTCTCCCTATGGACACTTGCCTCTCACTTTGATGAATATTGTCTTTAGGGAATGTTTAAAATACACGGAAGAGTATGAACCCTAAGCATGTTTACTTGGAAGGGGATTCCACAGCAATAAATGGGACTGACTTTCCAGTAAATGTGCTCAGGACTGAAATCAGACTTTCTGAAGGTGGCAGAATCTTTCCCTCTGGTTTCATTTTGTATCAACTTCCTATTTGTATCTTGGTTTAGTTTGGGCCGAGCTACTTAAAGTAAAACTTGGTGGATGCCAATGAAATGTGATGGGCCCTTTGTATGCTAGTGCTCAATTATGTGTACGGCTGAGAGTGTGTTTTGCTGAGTTTATCATTCGGTTGAGATCAGTGAGAATTAGTTCAGTCTGATGGAGAAGGCTTTAAGATGGATAAGGCAATAGATTTAGCTATTGCCACGGACTGATGTACGCTCGCTTGATTCAGTGCTGTTGTTTTGTGTCATGCTGGTCCTCTTCCGTATCAAACGAAGCATTGTTGCATCATGTTTTAATCATTGCCTTTTGTATAACTGCTGATGACGCAGAGGTGTGGCTCCTATTGGTTTTATGAGGCTATTCATTTGCACTTTTGTGCTGCTTTTCTGATCTAAATGAGCAGCCAAGATGACATCCGTATAATTAAATAATGAAACAACAAATGAAATACTGTAGCCCATACTGCTATTAATAAAACACACTTGGCCATAGCACAATAAAACAAACATAAACCACCTGCAGCAAAACAAACCACTATATTAGCAGTAGTAATAATGAATGAAGCTGTATCAGAAGCCCAAGATCTCAGATAATACTTGCTCCCCAGTATTGGTCAGAAAGAAAGAAAGAAAGAAAGAAAGAAAGAAAGAAAGAAAGAAAGAAAGAAAGAGTGTCAAGGATTTTCTACACAGTTCCTCCCAAGTAAGTACATGATAGAGCAGCAGTAGTGAGCTCTGCCTATGACTGGCATGTCTTGTTTTAGTAATAGAGCTCACACATCTTTTAACAGGTACCCAAGAGGACATTCAACAGGTGAAGCCATTTGTAGCATGGGAATGCTTCACCTGTTGAATTTTTCCAACTGTTAAGAAATCCTGTTGTTGTTTTTCCAACAATGACACTTTGGTCTGAAACCTTTCCTGGCCCTTGTCGCTTCTAACCTGAGCCTTTTCACATTCTTATTGTTGGTTGTTTGACTGTGTCTCATCCAGGTCACAGAATGCAGAGCTTATCTTGGCTGGCTGTGCCAGCATTCTTCTTGTCTTGAAGTCCAGCCAGTCTTAACCTTCTTCTCCTCTTGGCTGCCAGCTGGCACTCTGCCTATAGTGACAAGTGAGGGGAGGAGCTGTGGACAGGGGGTGTCCTACTTCTGTCCTGTCTTGCTTGCAGTTCTTGTGTGCTGCCACAGTTCTTGTTCTGATTCCTTGAGAGGCAGAAGTTTTGCTCTTTGGTAGGACCCAAAGGTAAGGGACCAGCATTAGCAGGTTTTATCAGAGTGTGTTAGGAACAAAAGGTGTTTTGGTTTATGGGATTTTTGTGTGTGCTTTTAATCTGAATCTCTTTTGAATGGCTCAACCCTTTAGCTAATATGCAGCATTATCAGGAATGATAAATTACCAAGAACTTTCTTGCACCTGACTTTTCTTTTCTTTTTAAGAATAAAATAAAAATAAAGCAGTAGTTTAGGCTGCCGTCATAACCACATTCTCAGAAATAAGTCTCATTTAATTAAATGAGGCTTACTCCCAGGTAAGTGGGGTTAGCAATTCAGCTGTAACCATTGTAAATGTGTTACATTTTAAGAAAAGAATTCAGTTTTTGCATATGACTTTTGGTACTAAACCAGTCTTTTGAAGTTTATGGAAGAGTACACACTTTTTAAAGAGAACCAGTGCAGCTTTTAGAGAAGACAGTGATAGTGTTCTAATAATACCACAGAGTTTTTAATTATCATCTCATAATAATCGTACATTTAATATCCAATAACTATTTTGGCTGTCTTAAGTGCGCTTTCTAGAGAGCAAACTCCACTGAAAAAAGGGGATTTACTTAAGGGTATGTATGCTTTAACTCTGGACTGTTAATTCTTGTAGTTTGTACTACTGCTGCTCCACTCAGCTCACTTGGGATAACAAGTTTTGGAAGAGATTGGAAAAATAAAATGTAAAATTATAAAAGCAAATTCAGAACAAGCAGATCAGGACATCTTGGCAGAAAATTAGAAGAATAGATTTCTCTAGACTTGCATATGCAGTTGCTTCTCCAAATGTATTTTCCAGTCATGTTTTTAATAAGGCTCATGTTTACATACCATGCACCTTATGAGATTCCATCATATTTTCATTCGGAAATACGTTAATGTGTTCAGATAGAAGCAATGTTTAAATTCACTGGCTGATGCATTCTTACTAATCAAATGGCAAATGTTTATTTGAATATTGTAGCTGTGGTAATACAACAACACTAGAAAATAGGATTCAATCAGATTGCGTGTGAGAATAGAATAGCATTTCTTTTTCTCCCTACAACCAGATTTTAAACATATCTGAAATGCTTTTCAGCCTTACCAAGGCATGTCTGGAATATAAACTAAGCGAAGGATGTAACAAGCCAGCTTAAAATTTAAAATAACTTTTAGATTTCCAGTGTCCCTGGTACATATAGATCACCCTTCCTATTTATAGCGTGCATATATGAAGTAGAAAGAGCTGTGTATAGTCCTTCAAAAGTTGCAATTTGTGGACACGTTTGTGGATTGCCTAGAGTTGCTGCATGTTTCTTATTTTACATGCCATTTCAAAATATCGTGCAGCAACAGACGTTGACTTATTTTGGGCTATGGCAACATGCTAGAACATCTAGTGAAACTTAGTGACAGGTTTGGGACAAAGCAAAATAAATTTCTTCATGTAGCAAGTTCCTTAGGAGATTCGGTGCCACAGTTTCTGGTGCTGGTTACTAGTTCAGGGCTACTTTTCATCATGAACCCCCTTGTGGCAAGCTGTCCTTTGTGTCCCAGTTTGCCACTCAGATTGACCCACGTAGCACCGTTTGTTTGCATCCCAGTGCAATCTCTAACCAGGAATGTTTTGTAACTCTGGTCTGGATGAGGATAAGCACAGTCAATTCAGAGAAAGGGGAGGTGCTATTAGCTGCTGATTCAGGTGGAAGTGGCCAACTTACTTTGGTTTTATGCCGCTTGAAGAGCCAATTGCATAGTTTGAAAACCATTGTCTGTCCAGGTGATGCCTACGGTTAGGAGTACCCTTTTCCAGCTTAATCCAGTGCACCAGCAACTGCAAGCTTGTCTTGAAAAGTAGATCTGCTCTTAGTGACTTGTGCACTGGTAATATCCAGGCTGGATAGCCAAAATTCTCTGTGGGTTGTACTTTTAAAGATCGTTTAGCAACAGTTTCAAAATGCAGTCACCAGAATAATAATAATAATAATAATAATAATAATAATAATAATAATAATAATTTATTATTTATACCCCGCCCATCTGGCTGAGTTTCCCCAGCCACTCTGGGCGGCTCCCAATTGAGTGTTAAAAACAATACAGCGTTAAATATTAAAAACTTCCCTATACAGGGCTGCCTTCGGATGTCTTTTAAAAATAAGATAGCTGCTTATTTCCTTGACATCTGATGGGAGGGCATTCCACAGGACGGGTGCCACTACCAAGAAGGCCCTCTGTCTGGTTCCCTGTAACCTCTCTTCTTGGAGAGAGGGAACCGCCAGAAGGCCCTCGGCGCTGGATCTCAGTGTCTGGGCTGAACGATGGGGATGGAGAGACTCCTTCAGGTATACAGGACCGAGGCCATTTAGGGCTTTAAAGGTCAGCACCAACACTTTGAATTGTGCTCGGAAACATACTAGGAGCCAATGCAGATCTCTCAGGACCTATGTTATGTGGCCCGGTGCCACTCCCAGTCATCAGTCTAGCTGCCGCATTCTGGATTTATTGCAGTTTCTGGCTCTCCTTCAAAGGTAGTCCCACATAGAGCGCATTGCAGTAGTCCAAGCAGGAGATAACCAGAGCATGCACCACTCTGGCCAGACAGTCGACAGGATTAACCTGTGCCTCCATGGACAGCTGTGAGTCCAAAATGACTCCCAGGCTGTGCACCTGGTCTGACAGTCGACAGGATTAACCTGTGCCTCCATGGACAGCTGTGAGTCCAAAATGACTCCCAGGCTGCGCACCTGGTCCTTCAGGCGCACAGTTACCCCATTCAGGACCTGGGAATTCCCCACACCCGCCCGCCCCCTGTCCCCCAAAAACAGTACTTCTGTCTTGTCAGGATTCAACCTCAATCTGTTAGCTGCCATCCATCCTCCAACCGCCTCCAGGCACTCACACAGGACCTTCACCGCCTTCACTGGTTCTAATTTAAAGGAGAGGTAGAGCTGGGTATCATCTGCATACTGATGAACACCCAGCCCAAACCCCCTGATGATCTCTCCCAGCGGCTTCATATAGATATTAAAAAGTATGGGGGAGAGGACGGAACCCTGAGGCACCCCACATGTGAGAGCCCAGGGGTCTGAAAACTCATCCCCCAACACCACTTTCTGGACATGGCCCAGGAGAAAGGAGCGGAACTACCGTATGACAGTGACCCCAGCTCCCAGCCCCTCTAGACGGTCCAGAAGGATGTTATGGTCGATGGTGTCAAAGGCCGCTGAGAGATCCAGCAGAACTAGGAAACAGCTCTCACCTTTGTCCCTAGCCTGCTGGAGATCATCGACCAGCGTGACCAAGGCAGTTTCAGTCCCATGGTGAGGCCTGAATCCCGATTGGAAGGGATCCAAATGGTCAGCATCCTCCGGGCATGCTTGGAGTCGTTCAGCAACCACCCGCTCAATCACCTTGCCCCAGAATGGAAGATTTGAGACTGGGCGATAGTTGGCTATATTGGCTGGGTCTAAATATGTGAGGTGTCCAAATACTTAGAGAACAGTCCACCAGACAGCTTCCAAAATAGGTAGTAGGTCTTCAGTGTCTGAAAATCAGTGAGCATATATGTGCTTTATAAATATACAAGTTCCAAGTATACTTGGGTGCACATAAATGCTTTTGTATAGAACATGCTAATAATGAAAATATTAAAGTTGCTTCTTTCTGCTGGATACAATAAAGTCAAAACACACACTCATATGTTTAGGAAATGAACATGTTGTCTTGAGTCGGGACCTTATCAGTGGAAACCATATCAAGGATTTCACTAATCACAAACCTAGTTAAAGATTTACTTGATTTGAAAGGGCAAGAAGGAGCAGCAGCATAGATTCCATGCCGATTCTTTCTCTGTTGCCTGTTATAAATGGGTGGGAAGGAACTTCATGATATTTTTAAAACCCAGAGAGTTTGATTGATCTTTCTTGGGCTGACACTTTTGAAAACCTCCTCCAAAATATCTAAAATATTTCAGGCATATGCCTTTTTGTGTGGAATAGCAATCCACAAATAGAAATCTAAACACTAATTTATACCAGGTTTGTAAACGGGCACTTGCCCAGGGCAAGTAAGAATCACCTGCAGGTGGCTAGGAAGCAGAATCTATTTAATGTTAAAAATAACAAAATTAATGAAGTTTCAATACATATCCAGCTGACAAAGTCCAGAAGCCACTAAAGCTAGGTATGGAGGAAAAATGCTTCTGGAACTGTTCCTTGGCCAGCCATATTTGAACCATTATTTGTAAGGCTGTTATAGATTTACCATTCCTACAGTGTTATTCATCATCTGTGTTTCAGGATGGTTTGCTTGCTTCAATGTCAGCAGTTTCAGGAAACCTGTGTGTGTTAGAGCTGAACGAGAATTGGATGCTTTGGAAGTTCAGGTATTTTATATCCTTGGGCAGCCATTAGAAGTATAACCCAGAGCCCATCTATGAGAATGCCCAAAGGGCTTCTGCATTCCTGATGGGACTTTTGACCTCTTCCTTGCCCCCTGCTTTTAATAGCATTGCCTGTTCCTACGTTTCAACAAGTTTTTTGAAACTTTTCCAATTTCGGAAAATGGTTTGCCTTTTGAGGCTACACTTCAAAACATACTGCATGGGTGAAGCCAGTGACTCTTTAGATGGTGGCTTTAGAGCTACATATGTTCTCGCAATTGGCTGCCTCTGGGCTTCCAAGCAAACACAAAAGATCAAACGCAGCCAGTTTCTTTGCTATGAATGCAGGTGATATTGAATATTAGTTAGCACCGTCTGCCTGCATGCTGAAGCATAGGAACCAAAAAGAGTACAGTAAATTGTTAACGAGAGGAGGGAGAAAGAGGTTCAACATCAAGATTAAAAGTAATTGTTCATGTGATACAGAAAAATGTGTAGCATTTCTTATTTTCCTGCTGCAGCAGCCTCGGGGAAATTCCTAGTCTCTGTGGCAAAATTCGTGAGGCTCTGTGAAATTTGATTTGGTACCTCAACGGATCTTAAAGGTCTTTTTCATCTTATTAGCACCCCTGTGCATTCCTGCCTTCGAGCTAGCTGCATTAAACCTGATAGGATTTTCTTCTAAGTTAACATAAATAGGAATGGGCAATGTTTATGTTCGTTTATTTGGACCTTACCAAGGACGGCAAGAAGTCTTCTATCTTTATAGTAAGCCTCTTACTATAGACAGTCCCTGCCTATACTGCTTTCTGAATAAACTGTTGTTACTTGTCCTAACATGGCAAAGGGAATAAGAAAGGACAGCTAAAATATGAAAAAGTTATCATCTCTGCTTTTTGCTGGGGAAGAGAAGGGGAAGCATAATTTAGAAAGATAATGCTAAAACTTGCCTTTCCCCAAAGCTCCTTGTTTGAAATAGTGCAGATAAATTTTTCTGTTTTGCTTTATTCATATATGTAACCTAAACAGAAGACTGTTTACCACTATCTGGGAGAAATGGCTATAAGGAGCTTGTGTGTGTGTGTGTGTGCATGCGCGCTTGGTAGCTTGTTGCATTTGCTCATGAGTAGGTATTGTTTCACATTGCTCCAATCTCTGAGTGGTGTGAGATTCCAGGTGCTTTGACCAAGGTTCATGTTTGCTTTTGGAATTGAGGCACAGTGGGAGACTGTGGTGTCTTTAAGATATATAGTTTATTTCCACATATACAGTATACAACCTGAGCCTACGATGGAGGGGCTCACAGCATCAACAACCCCCCAAAAGTCTTGTTTCCCCCATAGTCTCAGCCTTGGATTCAAACAGATACTATTGCTCTGTCTCCCTGTCTACTCACAGCTTGCTGTTTTACATCTGGCCCATATCACAGCAACTGTCTCCCTCAATTCTAGCTTTGTCTGTTCAGGGAGGGGAGGCTCCCATTTGTCATGTCATACCAAGCACCGTAATCCCCCACCCCCTCACCAGGAAGCTAGCTTGGCTATGTCAGGAATTAGAAACTTGGGTAGCTTTTAACACTTGCTGGATCCAGGGATTAGAGGGGTCTGGCATACAGCTTAACATCCCAAACTCATAATAGTATTATAGTATGTCAGCTCCTTAGCAACGGAGACCTATCAAGCCATTCTTCTTTGGCGATCACTCGTAGCCAAGTAAGATTGTCTTCCATGAACATGTGGATCCAGAATTGGCCTCCACAGTCACTTACAGAGTCACTGTCCTTCCACAGTGGGGACTTAGGTTTCTGGGTGTGAGTTGATCATGGTGAGGATTTGCCAAACATGCCTTCCTCTTAGCACGTTTTCCCCATTCGTCCTGAGTTCAAGTGTCTTCAAAGTCCATGACACCTTTGGTAAAGGCTGTTCTCCAATTGTTGATGTTTATACTACATTTTTAAAGGTTTGCCTTGAGAGAGTCTTTGAACCTCTTTTGGAGTTTGGAGTTTGGAATAGAGTAGTTGCTTTGGAAGACGATAATCAGGCATTTGAACAACCAGACCAGTCTGATGAAGTTGATGTTGAAGACACCGGTGTTCTTTGCTTCTTCCTGTACACTGGCATTTGTTTGCCTGTCTTCTTATGTGATATGTAATTTTTTTCAGAGACACTGTTGATGGAATCTTTTGAGGAGTTGGCATTTATAAGTAGTCCATGTTTCACAAGTGCACAGTAAGGTTGGTAGTACAACAGCTTTGTAAACAAGCATTTTGGTTTCCCTGCGAATGTCCCCATCCTCAAACAGTCTGCACTTCAGTTGGGAGAAAGCTGCACTCGCTGAGCTCAGGCAATACTGGATTTCGGCATCAATGTCTGCCCTTGTGGAAAGATAACCAGAAATAAACCAGTAATGTATAATATATGATGATGCTTTTTGCATAATAATGAAAAAGGTAGTCAAACCACTAACAGGACCTGAAATTTTGTACATGTTTTTCAAAACACCCAACCCAGGAAGTGAAGCTATTTATAGTTGGGTGGTAGTGAGGAAGAACTTTCACTCTCTCACCTAGTTCCTCAGGACTTAGATGAATTCTCAAGAAATGGCTTCCCTTGCAGTCAGGATCATCCTTGCATTGTACGGTTGCAACAGGTCTGGAGGCTTTCTTACAGGCTTCTGCACTGCAGCAGGATCCTAATTTGCTCACAGGCCAGCCCCTTTTATCAGTCTGGAGTCAGCACAAAATCGGGTGCTGGTGAAAGGAGAAGAAGGAATTCAAACAAAGAAAGCTAGGCAACACCTACCACAGATATTTATTCCTGCACAATACTGGTACCTTTTAAAGTTGCATAAGGCAAAAGCAGTCCTGTGAAAAGCATCTTCTCTTTCTCCCCTTCTGCTCTGGGTACTCATGCAAAAACTCATGCATGGGTTCACATCCCCTCCATGCACTGGCTGCACAACACCCACTGAATCCTTGTGGGCAGTGCAAAAGCTTGTGCGGTTTGAATGTACTGAATTGTACAGAGAATACTGTGCAAACCCTTATCCCATGGTTTTTGTATCATCTCTGGTGTCTGGTTGGACAACATGAGTGAATGGATTGGAAAGCTGGTCTGTTACAATTTAATTACTTCTGGTTCTTTTGCTTTAGCTGTGTCCTCCTCCTTTTCCTCCTCTTGCTGTGATGGTCAAGGTTGCTGCTGTGGCTGCCTCTGTGACTAACAGCCTTTAGGCTCCACTGCTTTCATTCGTGCTGTTGTGGTTGCAGGAAGCCGGAGTGAGGGAACATTTGAAAAGAGCACTGATGGAAATCCTAAAATGTGTGTGTATTTTAAAGAATGCTGATTTATTTTTCTTTTGTCCCCTCCCCCTTTTTTGCAGCAAACAGTTACATGCATACTGCTCTGTGTTTTGTTTATATACTGTAAATTTCTGATAGCTGGAATCCCCAGCAGATTCCCGAAAACCCTATTCAGGATTTCCAACCCCTAGTATAATAATATATTGCAGGGCATGTGGAAATGGCATGGCCAGCAAATGACTAAGAGCTGCCTTGGTAGACAGAGCAGCATTCAGAAGGAAACCTGGGAACTTGGGATGAGAGAAACCCCATATTGTGAAGGGGAAATGCTGGTTTGCACAGAGGGTTTGCACAGTCATCTGCGTGTGGGAAACACAGCTTTGTGGGACTTGGTCTGTGGTAGGTGCTTGAGAGTGGATCCGAAGTACAGTATTCTGCAAATGCATCCAAGCTAAGCATAAACTAAACCCAGTGGATTTCAGTGGCTGGTGTGTCATCTCTGTGGTCTGAAAAAGGGGTTTCCTTTTTCTTTTATTGCCATCATCATTGAACTTTATGAGTGCCCATAAGCAAGCACCTGTCAGCTAGCTTCTATCTGGTGCAAGCTTCAATCCAGTGGCATTTTTACACATGCACCCACAAATGGTACAAAAGTGTGCATCTTTAGTAACACTGGCTGGAGTGAAGAAGGCAGCATTATGTTCCTAAAATTAGGAACGTAGGAAATTGCTGTATACTGAGTCAGAGCAGTGGTCCATCTCTGACTGGCAGCCTCTCCAGTGTTTCAGAGGGCATTCCAAGTCCTGCCTGGAGATGTCACTGGGAATGAAACCTGGGACCTTCTGCATGCAAACAGAATTGGAAGAGCCCGCAAGAGTCATCTAGTCCAGCCCCCTGCAATGCAGGAATCTTTTGCCCAACATGGGTCTTGAACCCATGACCTTGAGATTAAGAGTCTTGTTGTAAACGTAACTTAAATGTGAAATGATGACCCATCTTCTTTCACATGTTCAGCTTAGAGAAGCTGATCAGAAGCAGACAATTTTTAGCATGCCTGGGTTGGAGCCAAAGGTTGCTCGTGCACGAGAGAGGCTGTTCATGCAGCCAATCTCTCTCAATTCCTTCTTGACTTCTTTACTCTCCCAAAGGTTCTTTGGGGGATCGTGTGACCCTCAAAACAGCTTTGGTTACATTGCAGGGACTGCAGCGTCAGGAGGAGAGAGATCTCTCCAAACTGGGCAGACATCTCTTGTGAAACTGAAATATACTGGGAGTCGAGAGTGGATTTCATGCTCTTTATTCAGCTCATAGTGGTGAGGAGGAATGGAAGTTCCCCCAGAATGTCTGCTTTATATACGGTACATTATTTACACAATAGGCTCCACGTGATTGGCTAATTCGGGGATTCACCTGTAGGCCAATCAGGTTGCGGATTCACTTCCACCTGGAGCAGGATTGGGTTGCTCCTGTGGACCAATCAGACTGCTGCATCCTGGATCCTATTGTTCTAGGACCAATCAGACTGCTGCGTTCTGAATCCTGTTGTTCTAGGACCAATCAGACTGCTGCATTTTGGATCCTATTCAACTCAGTACATAACAGATAGCAATGTACGAGGAATCCTTTTTTCTTTTTTTAAAGATGAAAACTCCCTTATGCTGAATCAGACCATTGTCCATCTCCTTTAATATTGTCTACATGGACTGGCAGCTGTTCTCCAGGGTTTCAAACAGGCGTCTCTCCTAGCCCTGTGTGGAGATGCCTGGGATTGAACCTGGGACCTTCTGAATGCAAAGTAGATGCTCTGCAGCTCAGCTACAGCCTTTCTCCAAAGATTATACAGTTCTGTATCTGGAATTTCCCATCCTCCATCCCTTTTCTATTTGCTTTCTTTATATAATATTTTTTTGATGGTACATTACAAACTTTAGTTTCTGAGGGGGTTTCTGTTTTTCAGAGTACTCTGAATCCTTCAGTATTAGTGTCTAAAACCAAAACCTCTCAATAAAACTGAAATTTCCCCATAATAATTTATAATAATAATAATAATTTATTATTTATACCCCGCCCATCTGGCTGGGCCTTCCCAGCCACTCTGGGCGGCTTCCATAAAAACCAAAAATACAGTAAGTAAATACAGTAATAAAAGGGGCTTTTATTATTTCTTTTAGCATGACCCTTCATGAACTCTGCAGCTGGCACAGCAGTGCTGATACAGATTCTCTGGTCCCCCCGCCCCCGTTGTGCTACCAAGAGATGCTTTGGGAGTGAGTGTCATTCTGTAACATTCCACCCATTCCTTTTTTTTTTCTTGCTACAGGTTGAATTTTGCTTTTGAAAGGTGGGGGGAAAGGCATTATCTCTGGCATTTTCTATTGCCCCCCACCACAAGCTGCTTCCTGGATCCTTTCCGTCTGAACTTATGACCAAGGATTCCACCCTAGCCCCAGCTCTTGCTTTCCAGTTCCAGAAGATGGGCTCATTCCGGAGGCCCCGGCCACGTTTCATGAGCTCCCCGGTACTGACCGATTTGCCACGGTTCCTGGCAGCTCGGCAGTCTCTGCAGCTTAGCTCCAACTCTGCCTGGAACAGGTGAGCAGCACTCTTTTCACTCAGAAAAGCTGCCTTTGCATAGCTTAATTGAATTTAATTGAGTAAATGTGTGTACAGTATGTGGGAGAGGCTCCATTATATTCCATCATGCATCGGCAACTTGCCTACACAGGCATTCCCCCCCCCACCTCAAAGTAGCAAGTGCATTAAAACTAGATGAATGAATTTGTGTAATGCCTCTATTTTTGTGTGTTTGATGGCATCTAGTTCTGTTTCCCCAATCAACCTTTTAAGCAATGGTAAGCAGTAAAAGCTATCCATACTAGAGATTCTTCACCGGTAGGTATGGTACACATTTTCAGAGTGTATAATTTTATATTTGTTTTTTACAGAAATTGTAAAAAGCATTCAGAACCATATGTAGCTATCCTGCCTCTTGGTGCATGTGTACCCAGCTTTGCTGGGCGAGTGCAAACCATAGCTTGCTGATTTAAACGTTAAGACGGTGGTATGTTTTAAACTGGAAGTTAGGAAAAGAATCTGAGCGCTAGCTTGGCAGGAATGCAAGAGCCCAAGGCTCCGTTGTATAATGTCAGTCAAGGTTTGATGTTGCAGCTTCTGACATTAGATCAGGAGCCAAAAGCCCATCCCTAATCTGATGCTTGCTGTTTTCTGTGGAATACACCAACTGCAGTGACTGACTCCAGTCACATTTTACTCTCAAAACTGTGCTGTGGAATTTCTTTGCTAACAGCATTGTTCCGCATGATAGAGGGGTAACTTTGTACAAGCAGATGCCCACACAGCTGAATTGAGTCTATTTCCAAATTCAGTGAAGACTCTTGTTCCCTTGACTATAGTGGTCTGTTTTCCCCTACCTTTCCTGGGTAATGCCCTTGATGGAATAGGGGTCCTTGGTTCTTTGCTGTGATGGACCACATAGTAACACAGGTAGGAAATCTACAGTACTTGATCCCTTTCCCCCCTTGTTGGGGAGTCCCGTCTGGTGACTGGGAGTGGCCGCTGGGACCACATAACACTGGTTCTGAGAGATCTGCATTGGCTCCCAGTACGTTTCCGAGCACAATTCAAAGTGTTGGTGCTGACCTTTAAAGCCCTAAACGGCCTCCGTCCTGTATACCTGAAGGAGCGTCTCCACCCCCATCGTTCAGCCTGGACACTGAGATCCAGCGCCGAGGGCCTTCTGGCGGTTCCCTCATTGTGAGAAGTGAGGTTCCAGGGAACCAGACAGAGGGCCTTCTCAGTAGTGGCGCCTGCCCTGTGGAACGCCCTCCCATCAGATGTCAAAGAGATAAACAGCTACCTGACATTCAGAAGACATCTGAAGGCAGCCCTGTTCAGGGAAGTTTTTAATATTTAACGCTGTACTGTTTTTAACACTTGATTGGGAGCCGCCCAGAGTTGCTGGGGAAACTCAGCCAGATGGGCAGGGTATAAATAATAAATTATTATATTATTATTATTATAGTTAGTACAAGTCTGTGAAACACAGTCAATTTTCTTAAATGTCTAGCCATCCATTATATCTCTACTCCCATATTTCCAAGAGTAAATGGGAATACAAGATGGCAATTTTTTTAGTGTGTTTTTGTTGCTGAACAAGATGATGCAGCGGTCATGAAAAATGGCACTGAAAATGACCTGTGCCACTGGCTACTTGCCATGATCGCTATGCTCCACTGTCAGAGGCAGGGAAACACAAGTGGAAAGAGTGTTTTTGCACTCTGGTCCTCCTTGTGGGCTTCCAAAAGGCATCTTTTTGGTCACCATGAGGATGCTGGACTAGAAGGTTCTTTGCCCAGCAGAGCTCTTGTTAGGTGGCAGTAGTTTAATAGCAGTAGCTTGGTGTGGGTCTAATAACTTCTGCTTGTTGGTGAGTGAGTGGGTATTAGTCCCTTGGTGTGTATAAACTGTGTTTTCTGCTCTGTTACTTATTGGCAGCCATTGGCAAACAACTCTGATGATTCCAGGGAGAGGGGGAAAAAAGCAGAAGCAATTTAAGGACAATTAATCTACTTCTCTGCTTACTGATATATTTACATGGCTCCTGACTGCTGTTTCATTGCTCTGTGTAAATCATACTGATGCAAGTTATTTATGGCTGCCCTAACTGTCTTGCTTCTATTTGGCAGTGTTCAAACAGCAGTGATCAATGTGTTCAAAGGGGGAGGCTTGCAAAACAATGAACTCTACATCCTCAATGAAAATGTAAGGTATGTTGCTCTGACTCTGTTGTATAGAATTGCCTGCCTGATGCAGAACAGGTGGAGCAACTGAGACCTGTGTGTATATGACCATGGCAGTTGGTTGGTTTACGAGATTCACAGCCTGCCTTTTTTATTTTTATTGGCAGTGATGCAGTAACTGTTGCTTGAAGCTTTTCTTATATATCAACACAGAAATGCACTAAGCAGTAGCGGGTGGAGTGGTGGTGCTCTCTCCTGACAGCTGAGTTACTGCTTACCAGGAACGAGAGGGGCGAGGCACTGGGGAGGTTGACACGGTGCAAACATAGTGTTGGGAGCACAGGATTGGCTGTCTCCCTCTCCTTATTGATGACCACCAGTGACTCAGCTGTTGGGAGTTAGGTGAGCACTGCCTACCCCAACACGCCATCTTCTACTGGCACTAAGCATAAGGCTCATCATGTACAAAATGATTCTGCATGGGGAAAATGAGTGCTGGATCAGACCCATATGCCAATAGATGACATCAGGCTCTTAATAGGCTGTTTTGATTTCCACTGTACCCCAATCACACACTCACCAAATTATTGAACTCTCTGTGCAGCTAGGAAGCTGATAGTATTGCAGATGTTTTAGTTTACTAATAGCAACTACTCTGTACACGGTCAGAGATATTGTTATGCATAGTTATATTTGCAGGATCCAGAGCAGAGATCCCCAAAATTAGGGAATTTCCACATACCTATGATTTTTTAAGGTATGGTTGTTATTGAGCTCTTTTCTCTTCCTCTTGCTGCTTCAGGAATGAGTGAATGCGTTTTTGTTTTTTTTGTGGTTTGATTAAATAAGCTTGAACCTTGGGTTGCTGCCCATTCTTCCGTCACGGTGATTCGTGGAGGTATATTTCAAAAGGTGAAATCAGATTTCTGCTTTGATGGTTGGCTTCTAGCGGCACTGGATGCTTGCTGTTTGGGTTCTAACTTAGGTGAAATTAATGGTTTGGCACTGAATGTGTGTGTGTGTGTGTGTGTGTGTGTGTGTGTTATGGGCATGGCACCTGGGCAACAGCTGGATGGGGGCTCCAACCTCTAACATCTTGACATATATTTCAATGTTCATTAATTTATGAGTATCTCAGTCCACTGGTGAAAGCTGGGATACTTGCAGTGTGAAAGACAGACTACTTCCTTGCGTGCTAAGTTCATTTAAACAAAAGCCCTTACCAGACAATTATGCTAAAAGTTTAATTTCCTAGAGTAAGACTCTACAAAGTGAGCACTGGGTAGAGTTTATTTCCATTTCCCAGACTTGGGTTTTTCTCTTTGCAGTGCCAGTGATCATGGCTTTTAAAATACTACTCTTAACCTTGAGTAACCATAAAGAATGACCTCCTTGTCTTTTCTCATCCTTCAATGTCCTCTCCCCAACTGCCTTTATGAACTTAGTTTGAACGTCGTCAACACAGAGGAAGCCAAGCTGTTTTGACAAAAGGTTATCAGTGTTTTGAGTGCTACTGTTTTGGGGATGAAACTGCTGAGGTTACGCAAAGTTATGTATTAAGTTAGGAACAGTTTTAACATTCTCCATGGCAGTATAAAAGCCTTTTTGTACTCTTCTTCTTTTTCAATATTCTACTTGAAAACAAATCTATAAGGCATGAAATTCCTCCCACAAGGTTTGATTTAAAAATGAAGGCTCCTTAAAATTCTGTTCACTGATTTTTATATCATCGGAGTAAGACGATTGCTTCTGCATGCTTTGACAAATTACTTTATAAGTTGCCTCTGGAATCTGATTCCTCCCTCCCCTGTCACCCATCAAACTGTTTTCTTAATGCATTCTCCAAATTTAACCTTAGAAAGATAGGTTGTTCTTTAAATTGTGGGGGAAAAGGTAGTACAATTGATCTTGCTTTATGGATTGACAGTATTACTATTATCCTTATCTTCATCATTTATTAGAATTATATAGCCACCCCTCAATAAATATTCTCTGGGTGGCTTACAAAAAATAAAATCACAGTAATATATAGAAATGACAGTAATCATAAGGGAAGAAATGGCATTAAATAATTTATAGCCAGGATTTAAAATGCACTTGAAAAACCTGGGTGAATAAAGATATATTTACCTGGCACTGAAAAGGCCATCTGGATGATGCTGAAAGACCCTTTCTGGGTAGCCTATTCAACAGCAGAGACACTATATTGAAAAGGCTCCCCAATGTCATGGACGGGTTGGATGCAGAGGAATAACAAAGAAAATTGGTAGATACTGCAGTTTCCTTTGGACAATATGTGGTTGCTTTCTGCTTTCCCCCCTCTCATAACATTCTGTGACTTTTAAATTTATTTGTGGTCTGCAAACGGTAAATTATATTCATATTTTGGAAGTTAGGAATGGTGGTCATGCATTTTATTAAGCAGATTGGCTTGTAGCAAGAACACAAATAGTAAGTGTACTGGAGTGGTGGGGTTGGAGAGAAGGCTGGAAGATGTCAGTCAATAATATGATGGAGAGAATGGCCTTTTTTCATCTTCATCTCACATGCCCAGATAAGAACTCTGTTGGCAAACTATTTGCCCAGTGATTAGGATGATTTTAAAAAAAAGCAAGGATCAGTGACCAGTGAGAAAAGGATTGACAGATCGCACCAAAACACCCTTGCATCTCTTTTGTGGATCAACTACATCAAAAGAAAATTCTGTGACCCATAAAGAGAAAAGTGATTTAGGACAGCAGGCCTTCCCTTCCTCCCTATGTGTGTGGGTGTGTACATCGAGCTAGTTTGCAGCTGCGTAGTACTCATATCCCAACAAACTGTTCTGGGTTTAGGCAACAAACCCCCAAACCCAGTGCTGTTTCTCTGGTCAGTGGCCATATCAGAAGCATCATGGGAAACAGGAAAGAATTTAAAACAAAAAGAATGCTTCAAGATGGTTTGCAGTCCTTATTGGTACACCTGTGTTTTATAGACTTGATTTTTATTGAATGGGCTCTGGGAAATCTGCCTGTAAAACATTTTTTATAACATGTGATCCATTCCTTTTCAGGCGATTGTTGAAGAGTGAACTTGGATCCTTCATCACAGACTATTTCCAGGTAACATCTGTTCCTTAAGTGGACAGTTAAAGCTTTCCAAAGTTGTTTTTGTCTTATCTTTTGGCTTGTTCTTATGATGCTTGCTTTGGCTTTTCCTGCCCCATAAAGTAAATTGGATGGATTCATTTTCATGAGTAGGTTTTGCATACTGTTGCCTCTTCCAAGCAAAATCTTGGATCTTGGACAAAGGGTTGCATAGTTTGTATGAACAACATTGCTTTCATGGTAATAATTGCTGAAATAAGGGTGGACAACTCTATTTCAGTTTGCCAGGAGATACACAATGGCAGAGTCACAGTTTTTACTTAATTAGCTAACTTAAGGAGGCCTCACGAGGGACTGGTTGTAGTATTTTAATATCTGCAAGCAATTTCCCCCCTTTTCTTTATGTATTTCAGGGCGAAGTCCTGGCACTAAAAATCAGTGTCTGGAGTAAAACATTGTTTAAATTGACTGATGACCCATCCCAGTTGCTGCTAATCCACACTGGGTGTCGTACACTTAGAAAGACCAGTTGCATCAAAGCAACAATGGTAGCTCAAAGGAAATGTCCCATTCCACAAAAGAAATTACTTTGGGGTGCTCCTAATTCCCCATTCCTGGTGCTTCTTGTCAAGTGGCTCTAGGTGCTGCTCCAAAACTAGAGGTGCTCGTTGTGGGTCTGTGCTATGATGACAACACTTACCCCTATGCAAGAGCTATGCAGTGGTGAGATGAGATGCTATTCAAGTAGAAATTGGTAGCATTTATGTGCGGGATGGAAATGAGATAAGTGGTCAACTCACACATCCCTGGTATTCCGTTGTGTGAGCACACATTCTGTGTCTTGCTTTGAAATGGTGAGTGGAAATGTTAACAAGGCTTTCCAGAAATTCTGAAACTTGCCAGGCAGCAATCATTCACAATCTGGAGGGGAAATGATGCATTAGTCAAAGTGAGATACTATAGCAGGTGGATCACCTTTAATCACAAGTTGGGGGCTTTCACCTGCAGTTCACATTGGTTCAGTCCAGGGATTCAGGGATGAACAGCTCCTAGCCACAGGCTTATGGGCCCTTCTTGTGTGTAGGAGAGGAGGAGATTAGAAGCTTCTGCTTCTGGCTACCAGCAAATCATAGTTAGCTGTTAATGTCTCGATGCAACAAATTTCCAAACTATGGTTTGATCCTGGTGGGTCATCCTGGTTTGTGGTAAGGAAAGAAGCGAGTGCATAGACCTTAGTCTCCCTGGTGCCCATTCCCGATTCTCCAAACCATGGGTTTATCATGTGAGTAACAAACTTTACGATGCAGTCTTAAACACACTAGGGAATAAGCCGCACTGAACACAGTAAGCATGCAAAGAATTTCACTGAGTTCTGTTGCCCTTTCTGCAAGTGTAAAGTAATTGAATCCAAAGAGATGCCTGTTGCTCCTGGTTTCACATTTGCACACTGTGCTGCACATTATTACGATTGTTGAAGGAAATGAGGTTTCACCAATGCCATCGTCAGTAAAAATGTGATGCATGGGAGCAATACATGCATTTTTAAAACAGCCATGTACATGCATCAGGAAGATCTGGGCCAAGTGGATTTCTCAGAAACCCAATATGGATGTCTAAAGATGCTTGAGCATGCCTATTCTATGTTGAAATGTTTGCTGCATAGTGGTAACACACATGCTTCCTGCAGCCATCATAATGTCACCAGTAGCTCCGTTGAGACAGGGCTTCTCATAGCAACATGATTTCATTGTGCCGTATTTCTCTCCCGAACAAAAAGAGAGGAAAGAAAAGCTATAAAAAAATCCGAACTTGCCAAAACTGCCTGTATGTGTGCCAGCACTATAAAAATAACTGGATGTGATCGTTTCCTGTAGATATTTTATTGCATGCCATTTTGTAGTACAAATTTTCAATGGCAATCCTCAAGGCAAGCGAGCTTCATCATGGTAGATTAATCAATGAAAGCTTTAGTGGATTAATTGAAAAGGATTTGAGTTTAAAAGCACTTCTGTTGACTGTTTCATTCTGGCATGCTTCTGTGTTAGAAATGAAAATGGGAACTGAGGGAAGATACCTAAGTTTTTCTTCCAACGGCGACTAGTAGCTTTTGTTAAGTGAATAGTGATCTCAATACTTCCCTCAGCATCTCAAAAAACACATAAAAGCATGGATTTTCTCTTGGCCTCTTTTGAAAAGCTCCCCCCCCCCGTCAGGATTGGAGATGGGGCATTGATCCAATGTAAAATTATAATAATAATCTCTAACTGTGTGGGATTTCAACCCATTTAGCTCTCGGAATAACCAAAGTTTAAAGTTGGGAACTATTTTCAACACAAGGGCCTAATTTATATTTTTAGCAGCATTTGGGGGCTGCGTGACCATGGTAGGTAGGACCAGAGTCAAAAAATGATGCAGTAATAGTTGTGACCCTTACCTTTGTACAGTAGGCTACATCCTAGCCATGTAAAAGTCAATAGGTTTTCAATGGGCCACTCCTCTCCACTGTCCATTTATGGAGAGCCAGATGGACTGAAACATCCCTCTAGGCAAACAAAAGGCATCACAGTTCAAGGTCTAGTTTCAGTCAGGCAAAAGCACCTGAGGCAGAGCAGGGTCAGTGGATGGCTTGGTTAGGGCCATATAGATCTGAAGGGCCACATCAGGCACCTGGACCCTGACATTCCCTTTTCTGCCATAGTTTATCTCTGAACCCCAGGCAATATCTGGTTTGTGGTTACAAGTATAAACCAACACAAACCTTGGGGTGTGCATTCGTCACTCTCTTCCTTCCATACTCCTGGGGATCAGAATGCAAGCTTTCTGTTTCATTAGCGTCAAACCACAGTTGGCCCACAAGTCAGGTTACTATAGTTGAAGAATCCTGGCTTGTGCTCATAACAGCAAGCCATGGACTGCTATTGTGTCTGAATTGACTTGGTCTGAAAGTCTACAGGATGCAATGTTTGATGACAGGAGAAAGCACTTGAGGCATGAGCTATGGAGAGCCAGACGGATTGAAACACTATTCCTATCTGCATTGTGTGAGTGCTCTATCATCCCTGCTCTGATCTTAGAAGGAGGGAGTGCTTAATAAAAATTGTCTATGCTTCTAGATGCATTCTTCTAGTGATGGATCAGTGTCCAGGAGAATAGATTATTGCATGCTGTAGGAGGCTGCATATATGCACTGAACTCTTATTCAGACCAGACTTCCAGAGGTAGTGGAGAAGCTGGAGAATGGATTTCTGCTCAAGTAATACATGTATATTTGGGGGAATGAAGTCAGGGGGAAGCTGAAATAGGACTACCATCATCCCTGGCTATTGACCATGCCTGCTAGGGCTGATGGGAGGGTTCCTCACACCTGACCAAGACTGACACAAAGCATAAACACTGTTCTACAGGAACACGTGATCTGCAACAGATGTAACTCTTAAAAATAACAACAGAAAGAGCTATTGTACTATGGGAAATGTGTGTGTGTGTTTTAAATGTCTAAGCATTTAGGAATGAGGATTGAGGAACATTGACAGCAGAAGAGGGTAGAAAAAATGTGTCATCTCTGGTACTTTTGAAAGTTCGGTTAATTGCTCAAGAATAAAATTCCTTTGTAGAAAAGCTCCAGGAAGATACTCTTGAATTCTTTTGCAATGTCGTTTCTTGAGAATTAACTGAAAGGAGACCAATCAACAAATCTAAAACTTGACACTGGCAAAAGTGAGTGAAGCAATGAATGTGAATTTTACCTTTTGTACAGCACACTGGTTTTTCCATATGCTCCTTTTTAACCTCCATCCACTCACATAAAAGCCATTATCAAAGTTAAAGGCAGTGCTTACCCCCAAGGGTACTCAAGGGCACCTTTTTGCACCGGCACCTTTTGTTTTCTAGAACAAAAGAACTGGTTAAAAATGTGACTCTTACTTTAAGAGCTTCATGGTGAGTACCAGCCCCATTTTTCTAGAAGAAAGGGCACATTCCAGTCAGCAGGAAAAGCACTCAGATGGTGTGAACTAGGCTGCTGAGGGGTGTGGCCTAGGAAGACTGGGGGTGGTTGGGGCAGAGTGCCAGGGATTAACTAGAGAGGTGTGGAGGGTTGCATTCTGCCTTGAGTCTGACATTCTTCAACCCCAATCTACTAGATCACAGCACAAGCATGCATATTATTTGCCATTCTTATCACCAGTTGGACTTTTATTAATCTATGTATACAGTTAATCGCAAAGACAATGTACAATGTAAAGAAAACATACATTGAATAGAAAATCATGTAAATCCACTTCAGTTAGCGCATCTTTAGAGTCATACCAACAGTAAATTGTTCTCCTCCTAACAAGCAGGATGTGAATTGCCAAATAAATAAACATCTCTCTCCTGACCTTGTATTTAACTGCAAGCATAAACTGTGCCCACATGTGCACAACACAGCCACAGCTGCTTCCTCATTCACTTCAGCGGTGAAACGAGGTGCATAGAGAAGATGTACATGCGGGACAAATGTGAGACTTTGCCATTCACTTTTTTGCCGGAGGTTTGTTCCATATGCACACCTCATTCCACTATCAAAGTTAGAATGCTTTTGAGTCTGGGTCAGTTAAAATTACAAAGGTAGATTACAAAACTGCTGCATTAGTGCATCAGATTGAATGGGAACCGTTTCATGTGGGAGATATGTTTGAGTGCACCCGCTTGCCACATGGAGCCTCTGATATTTTCTGTGCTTTCACAAACCTGCAGGAGGGAAGTTTGCAGAGCTGTGGGGAAGATCAGAAATTTCAAGTGGTGATTATGGCTATGTACACATTTGCGCGTTTGTGGTGAGAAAAGGTAGTTTTTTTTATCAAGACACAATTGTTCATGCTTTTCCTCAGTGTGCTGCTTTTGATCAAGGTTTGGTTCCAGATCCTGCTCTCCACAAGGATGAGTGTGGTTAGTTGATATGTTTGAAAACCCATTCCTTAATTAGATTAGCCAATTTTCACACCTTTTCCTCCCCATACCTGCAACGGATGAAGGAAGAAGGAAGTGGTAACCACAATCTTGGTATATGTCCATCTGCAATGTCATTGGTCAGGTGAGGATATGCCACATTGCTGGAGCTGCCTTCATCAGTTTTCAAATGGGTGCACTGTTCAGTGGGCTAGGGGGTAATATAAAATCAATCTGCATTGAGCTTTTATTTTTGGAATGCAAAAGCAATTTCCAGGAGCATAGAGCTTGCAGTTGTTGCAGTGTGTGGACTAGGTAGAAAAACAACACCGACAAGATTCAGTAGGTATTGACTGTAGCATATAATGTTGCTTGTATGCAGCATTACAGGAGTAGACTACTTCAGAAGCAGGATAGCCCAAAACACATGGGCTATTGTAGCTGAGATGACAGAAGATCAACCCCCTCATCATTTTCCTCCTAATGCAAGGCAAATGAGCTAGTTGACCCTTGTCAGCTGTAGGAGGCATATCTGTTTTTCCTTCCATCCTTTCTTCTAGGTCAGCAGGCTGAAACGTGCCACTTCTACACATCTTTACTTAATTGTTGAGGACTCTTATTGGCTGCAGGATTGACAGATTGTGCAATATGCCTTTCCTGTGCCTTAATTGGACCTGTGTTACTGACCTTCTATAACTGCATATGCATGCAGGTTAGATGTTCCTATATTGAGTTAAATCTGTCCTGGATTTTCCTTGGAGATGTAGGTGGTAGAATGAAAGCATATTTTTCACCATTCTGAGTTCAGAGCAGGACATGTTATTCAGCTAGACCACTGACTGTTGTGTATATATGGCCACTGTGTATGGAGAAAGAAGTCCCGAGGAAATGGAAAGCATAATAAATTAGCATTCCTGATGTGACCTGATTTCTAAAGAAAAGATTTGGAGAGAGTTTTGCCTAATTTTGCCATCATCCACCTTGGCCTAGCTTAAAGTGTCAGTGGGTCTCTGCCAGCTGAGCCTTTTCCTGATGCTTCACCTCAACCTTGCATTTTCATTCAAGAAACTTTCCATTACATTGAGTACCTGAGACCTTTTGGGGGTGCCAAATCATTTTTCCACGGGACATGTGAAATGGCATGAATAATGGGTATTTGTCTTCCTATTCTGGAAAACACAACAATATCTTCTTTCTTGCTGCCCTGGGCTTCTTTGAGGGGAACGCGAGGTCAAAAAAACTGAATAATGTTTTTTTAAAAAATAACAAAACTATTACAGCATTGTTTGTTGCTGGCAATTTCTTAACTAATTCTAAGTACCTAGCTCTAAGGAATGGCCTGCCATTAAAAGGAGACAGAGACCTCCATGTAGCAAGAAAAACAAACAGACCCTGATTTATTTTAAGTGTATAGTGTCTCTGGGAATGTCTTACTTTAATCCTAAATCCTTTAATTAGGGTGGCATAATCTTTCTAGTTCCACAAAATAAATATAGCACTTTTGAAAATAAGGCATTGCAAGCAAATTTATGATTTGTCAAAATGAGAATATCTGCTTCCCCACCAATGCTAAACATTCAGAATGTCTGTGTGATTTTTTTCCACTTTCCTGGCTCCATTCCTCTCCTTTGGCTTTTTGTAAAAATACAGGGAAGTGGTTGTTTACGTAGTCAGATGTGACTGTTCCTCCTTGATTTTAAAAAAGTACAACCCAACAACTTTGGGATATTAACTGACAAATCTGTTTTGTTCACTGCCCCTCCCCCAGTATGTTGGCTTGCATATAAAGGTAAAGGGACCCCTGACCATTAGGTCCAGTCGTGACCGACTCTGGGGTTTCGTCACCCATCTCCCTTTATTGGCCGAGGGAGCCGGCGTACAGCTTCGGGGTCATGTGGCCAGCATGACTAAGCCGCTTCTGGCAAACCAGAGCAGCACATGGAAACGCCGTTTACCTTCCCACCGGATTGGTACCTACTTATCTACTTCCACTTTGACATGCTTTCGAACTGCTAGGTTGGCAGGAGCAGGGACTGGGCAACGGGAGCTCACCCCGTCGCGGGGATTCGAACCGCTGACCTTCTGATTGGCAAGTCTTAGGCTCTGTAGTTTAACCCACAGCACCACCCACGTCCCTGCTTGCATATAGATTACCCATTAATAACTGGAATATATGAGTAGTCATGAAACCACAATGAATGGATGCATGTACACTCAGAGCAAAGGAGTGAGGCCATTCCTGTTTGAGGGATCATTGCACTACTGCAGAACCTACACGCCCAGGCGGTTTGAGTTTGACTTCATCCCCAAAGGTACTGTCCTCCATTGTCTTCTGAGACAGATGGATGTCAACAGACTATGTATGAACCTGAAAGTTAGAAAGAAAAGCCTGCCAGTAAATTTAGAAGCAGGGTGTCACATCCATTACTCATTGTGTCCTTGTTTATATGCAGTGCTAAGCAAAGTAATTGCTTAGGGTGAATGAGGAAATGGACAGGCTTCTAGAGAAGAGTATATGTCTGTTTTGCTCCTCCCCAGTCGTTCTGTGTTGTGCTGTTGTTGTTGTTTAGTCATTTAGTCATGTCCACCTCTTCGTGACCCCATGGACCAGAGCACGCCAGGCACTCTTCCACTGCCTCCCGCAGTTTGGTCAGCCTCATGTTTGTATCTTTGAGAACACTGTCCAACCATCTCGCCCTCGGTCGTCCCCTTCTCCTTGTGCCCTCCATCTTTCCCAACATCAGGGTCTTTTCCAGGGAGTTTTCTTTTCTCATGAGGTGGCCAAAGTAGTGGAACCTCAGCTTCACGATCTGTCCTTCCAGTGAGCACGCAGGGCTGATTTCCTTAAGAATGGATACGTTTGATCTTCTTGCAGTCCATGGGACTCTCAAGAGTCTCCTCCAGCACCATAATTCAAAAGCATCAATTGTTGTGCTGACCTAAGCCATGGTTTAGATTAGCGTTATGTGCAAACCATGCCAGGTTTGCATGTGCTCTGCTCCTGTTTGAGTCTGTTTTATTTTTTTCCAAACTTGAGGAAACCAGTCCATTGAAGCTTTAGTCTTCATTCCCAACTTTAACAAAGGGTTAAATATAGATAATTAAACAACTGGCTAACTTACTCAGTTAGAAAGTAGATAAAAGGAAGTTTTTATTACCAGCTCATAACAGTAGATGATGGGGGCCACCAAGTTAAGCTGATTGTCGGATGATCAGGAAAGGCAAAAGGATAGGCAATGGATTTCTGCCACACAGTGGCGTAGCGTGGGTTGTCAGCACCCGGGGCAAGGCAAGTAATTTGCACCCCCTAACCCGTGGATTTGCGCCCCCTAACCCTAATCCCCAGATGTTGCGCCCAGTGCAGCCGGCCCCCCCTGCACCCCCACGCTACGCCACTGCTGCCACATTCATGAGATAAAAACATTTGTTCTCCTTTAATGTTTGCTTTTCTTTCCTCTCTTCACTACCCAGCTTGAGGTTGCTCGTTTTATGCAGCAGCTTATTCCATAAAGTACTACATATACACTGAAGATGTCATATGCAGAGTAAAAATTGTATTGTACTCCCAATTCCTGACATAGTGGAAGACTAGCTGGGTAGTCATAACAATGTGCTTTATTTTTAATTTTAAACAAACAGTTAATTTCCTGAGACTGTCTCTTGCCGCTCCAAAGAGATTGGCCTATTGTATTAGTTTTCTAATTGCAGAATTTGGTGGAGGCTGTTGACTTTAGCAAGAGATGCGGTTATAGTATGGGACCTTCAAGGTATGCAAGGTGTGCTACTGATGTAAGGGATATTCTCTACTCCATATTTCTGGTGGTGGTGTGTTGATTAAATTGCAAGTAAGCTAACATCAGAGGCAGAGCATGCCCTTTCATTCATTATTCTCAGGAACTTGATAAATGCACAGAATGGATTTCTCACTTGCGGAGTTGTGGCTATTAGCATTGCATGCACATTCTAACCCAGTTTAACTGAATTTAACTATCATGGTACTACTTATGGGTTTGTTGGCAAGTTGAAAAATAAAGCATGACTGAATTGAACTGTAATGCAGACCCTGCTTCTGAATAATCGTATGAAAGAATAGGCTAAGGGCAGATTTCCTGGCTGTGGTTTTTGAGTGATAATTACTACACCATTTGGCAGCTTAGTTATATGAAATAGGTATTACTGCAAGTGTGTGCTTTGCCATTAATACAGAACTGGGTGACCAAGAGCGTACTGGGTTGAAAGCATATTGCCGCCTGGTTGGGTGAATCCACTATAAATAGCTTTCTTAAAAATTGAAATCATCACATGTATGTTCAATCTGTTTCTCTTCTCTTTTTGGTAGAACCAACTCCTTTCGAAGGGCTTGCTGTTCATGGAGGAGAAGGTTAAACTTTGTGAAGGCAAGTATAGAGGGGCTGCTGCCCTTCAGGAAAGGGCTCTGGGTTCCCTAAAAGCCCTGTGAGTTATCTTCTCAGGCTTGGGTCACTTAGGTGGTTTTGTGGAAAAACCAACACCTGTGAGTCACATGACTAAATATTATAAGGTCCTGTTCTGTACAAGCAAGAAACTGAGCCCTGACGATAGCACAGAGTAGAAATTTAACTGGAGCACAAAGGAAGTAACTTTTTCTTTTCCTAAAAGAAAAAAAGCTAATACAAATAATCACTTATAAAGTGGGAATTATTACGTATAGCACTTGTTCATGGACCCACTTCTCTTTGTCCTTATTGTCTTGCTAACATCTAGGTTAGATCACTGCAATGTGGTGTACATGGGGCTGCCTCTGAAAGTGGCTTAGGAACTCTAGCTGCTACAGAAAAGGACCTTTTCAACTTTGTGTGTTATTGTTTTTGTTCGTTACTATGTTGACTAATTTTCTGTTTTTATATGGTAAACCACCCTGTGATCCTTGGATGAAGGGCAGTACAGAAATTCTATAAAATAGATAAGTAGTGGTAAGGTGAATCTTGTGACTTCTGGATTTCTAGCTGGCAGTACCGTGGCAAGATATTTCTCACATCTTAGCAGAACAATTAACAGAACAATCCCTTGTGCTAGGCTGTCAGGGAGCGTTTGGGTTAAGCGGAGGCTTTCCGGCTGAGCTGACTTCCCTCTGTCACAGTAAAGCAAGCATCTCTCCATTGGCACCAGCCTCCTCCTTCCATCCACTGAATGTGCAGGCAGCTGAGCAAGCTGAGGAAGAGATCCTTAAAAAGGGCATCCTGAGGGTGGGGAGGGGCTGAGCCTGCCCAACATCTGCTCACATGATGTTATTGGTGCCTGGTCATTGGGCCAGTGATCATTCCAGATCATTCTGCTCTCTCCCCCTTTGCATTGTGACTACTGTGAGTTTCTGGACTGTGGAAGTGATGGCGGTCCTGCTGCTCTGCAAAGGGCTGCTAGCAGGAGGCTGTGGATTCTGGATTTCTCTGTTCATATCCTATGATTCAGATGGGCAGTGTGTGACTGTCAAAACCAGGAAGATCTGGGAAGGCTTCCAGTGGTCATGGGATATGGCTTTTTCACAGACATGCAATAAGCTCAGAATTTTTTACTAGCCCACAAAAATGTTTATTAGCTTGCCTGTACACATGTATGTCACTCACTGATGTCCCAAAAAGAGAAAAATAAGAAACTATTCCCTTCTAGTTTTGGTTACCAGGAGGCAATTGTGACTTGTCATAGGTAAACAAGCGAGATTCAATTATGGGCCTGCTTTATCATGTATGGCTCTCTCATCTAGTTTCTTATCACTTGGATCTGACTGTTCCCAAACCTGCAAAAGTAAAGGAAGAAAGGAGCTCCTCAAATAACCTTTTGCGGCTCTTATGCTGAGATTCCTTCTGTTGAATTTTATTTTTTAGTGGACCGAACCTTCTCCTAGCAAGTAATCAGCAGGCAGATTGGGTGTGATACAGCAGCTCCAGAGTTTGATATGCTGTTTGCTGCTAAAATTCAGCTTGTAAACTTAATTCCATCTGGTCTAGTCCTGTAGAATGCTGGCTTCCTCCATGGGAAAAATTTCACAACCTGAAGTTTAATTTTGAAAGTAGTAAAACTTTATGTTGAAAAACAGTGGGCCATAGGTTGCTCAGGCTGCAATTCTAAGCTCACTTATTGGGAAGTGAGCCTGAGCTATATTAGGTGGGAATTTGGCTGTAACATTGCAATATTCAGATCTACAGCACTCAATTTGAGGTCTGCAGTGTAAGTCACACGGTCCCTTTGGAAACCATGTCCATATGTAGGTTAAGCCAGGACATACATCTATCTGCTTGTACTGCCCTCTGGCCTCTAAAAACATCCAGCAGCTTAAAACTAATAGTTCCAGATTGGAAAGAAAAGCTCATTTTGGCAGCTTCTGGGTGGTGAGTTTCTGAATCACTCGCATTTATGTGGAATGCAAATAGTGCCAGTTTGTGGCTGCTGAAACTTATTTTTTGGCAGGGGGAAATGAGCGGTGCTTATTTTCCATGGTTATACCAAAGATCACGTAGATGCTCCTTCGCTTTGGCTTGGGCATGTGAACTGAAAAATGTTTGAAAACCTGGGGACCACAGGAGTTATGACATCAGTGGTGAAGATGAGGGCTACTTGGTTAATCAGATGGTGGGGCATTTGATCTTGCTTGCTCTGTGTGACTTGAAGATGCCTTCCCTGCCCCTTTGAAATACACCATGCTGATAGGATAACAATAGTGGGAAGGACACATTTCTGCAGGGCAATCTCCATACATATGCATATGTGCTGTGCGCCAACTTGAGTTGTGGCTGAAAGTAGTATTTTTGTGAAAGCTGCTGCGCCAACATCAGAAAATAGTTGGAGATGCACATTCATGTTTACATCCCATGGAAAACAAAATCAGGTCCAGATGGGTACCAGTATCAACATTCAGTATCAACATTCAATGCAAATTTGGATTTACACCAATGGTTTTTACCCTGAGTAGATAAAGGTAAAGGTAAAGGGACCCCTGACCATTAGGTCTAGTCGTGGTCGACTCTGGGGTTGCGGCGCTCATCTCGCTTTACTGGCCGAGGGAGCTGGCGTACCGCTTCCGGGTCATGTGGCCAGCATGACTAAGCTGCTTCTGGCGAACCAGAGCAGCGCATGGAAACACCGTTTACCTTCCCGCCGGAGCGGTACCTATTTATCTACTTGCACTTTGACGTGCTTTCAAACTGCTAGGTTGGCAGGAGCAGGGACCAAGCAACAGGAGCTCACCCCATCACGGGGATTCGAACCGCCAACCTTCCGATCGGCAAGTCCTAGGCTCTGTGGTTTAACCCACAGTGCCACCCGCGTCTACCCTGAGTAGATACAACCCACTATAATGGTGATATAGCTTACTATATTCCATGGGTACTGAGTAGTTCTGCAGTTACAGAACATAGGGCTTGGTAGGATTTAGGGGAGCACCTGAATATTCATGCCCTGATCTCACTGCAACACGTGCCCTCCATGATGGAGGACACAATATCTTGGAAGAGGTGGAAACATAAACTGAGCTACAGTTGCCAACAATTGTCTGCCTTTACAGAGAATTAGTCAATAGTTGGATGGCTTGCTTTGGGTAGAGTATAGCTGAATATCAGAGACCAAGTTCTAAAACAAGGTTCTTTTTCTCCACCCCACCCTCTGTTTGCTTAGAAGAGAATCGCATTGACATACTATCTGAACTCTGGGATCACTTCTTCACAGAGACTCTTCCCACACTCCAGGCTATATTTTATCCTGTTCAGGTAAGTCTAGTTAAAATATAAGCTTGGCAGGGAGGAGAATACAGTTCAAACTTAGCACAAACTACCTCTCTGAAAGCTGTTGAGACACCCAACACTTAAACTGTAAAGAAATAGATTTCAGGTATAAACCACGGATTTCTTCAGATGTACTGCCGAACTTAAAGATATATAGGGGAGGTCTTAGTATTCTAATAGGATAAAATTCTGTGTGACTTCAAATGTGCCTTAAAACAGACTTCTTCAACCCATGTTTTCAACTGGTTTCCACCAGTTCTAGTCAGTTCAGCTGTGCGTTGCTGAGTATTTTGACCACACTTACATGGGCATACTTGCTAAAACATAGGCAGAAGAATCTTCCAAAAAGCAAAGGAGGGCAGATGAGTTGTGAAGATCCTTTGACATCTTTATATACCTTGATATGCTAATGGAGTGGAGCTGTCTTGTGGGGCAAATGGTCCATTGACATCTAAACACCCAAGAGGTCAAAAAGAATGAACCTCTCTGGAGCCTCTTTAAAGGACAAGATTTCTGCACTTTGTAAATTTCCTTTCTGGCTTCCCTTTCAATCCCTTTATAGTAGATGCGAAGAAAGTAGATTGAATCTACTGGTAGATCTCTCGGTGAGTTTTATTCTATTCACGTGTTTCTGACTCCCAGTTGGTTAACGGATAGAAAGGCCTCTCACCTTCCCCCATAAAAAACCAGATTGCTGAAAAGGAAAAGAGGGTGTGTGTGTATAACCAGGAATGGATTTTTGTGGGAAGGTTCTGGTACTGAAAACAAATTCTGAGGGTGAGCATGTACTTACACATTCTCTCTTCTTGAATTTTGAGGGTACCCCCCGGTCACACTTTCCCACCTGGCTCCTGTTGGTGGATCAAGTGGCTCCATTACAAAAATATAGTAGATTCCCCCCCCCCCCCCAATTTATAGTATACATTGTATATCATTTCCTGTCATTGTAGTTCCTATCAAGACATTGCAAATTGCATACACAAAATATATTTTGTAAGAAGGGTAGCTGTGGAGAGAAGGGAGTGCCCATTTCCAAGGCTGGCTCTTCATTTTCAAACCATGGGTTGATTTGCCAAAAGGCACATCCAGACAGTTAAAAGGGTGTGCATTTTGCAACAGTTAACAGTTCAATTTTTCTGCTGTTTGTGGGCTGGATTCTCCTCCCCCTTGAGCAGGGGAACAACATAATTTTTGTTGGCCTCTTACTCAGTTGGCTTCAGCAAAGGACCAACCATTCTATGTATTCTTTGTTTGACAGACCCTAACAATCCTAACTACTGAGTAACTTTTCAATGGGTATTTTAAAATAGCTACTTTGAGATAAGAGGGCAGAGAATACCCAGTCATTCCCGGCTATATTCATTATTCTTGAACTTGAGGGACCTAACAGATAATATCCACACACACACACCCTATGGTACCCCCAAGGAGTTGAGTCACCTAAATGAGAGACAGCTACCTTGTGAACCAAAGAAGAAATCTTGTCTGGGCATGAGAAGCTTCTGGCAGCATAAATTTCCCACAGAATGAAATTCTTATGAAGGTCACATGCTTCTATGTCTGCCCTTGGCATTCTGGTATTGGCTGGCTTATTTCCCCCCCCCCCCACTTCCAGCTCCAAAATATCTACTAGAGGCATGATACAAGACTCCTACTCAGCCCCCAACCTGGCAATTTCCAAAAGGTCTAGAAGAGTGGAAATACTTGCTTTTTGCTATGTATATACTAACTTCTCATGATGTCTGTATTAATTCTCTCTCTTCCTCCTTTCCTATCCCTCTTTATTTCCCATACTTGCAGCAGATGATAGACGGTATGTGTGAGAATGCCCGTTTTAGAAGGCTATGGTCTCTCTCTTGGTGCTTTTTAAAGTGATTTATGCCCCAATCCTTAATATATTAAATGGAAATAAGACTTTTTTTAAAAAAAAGTGAAATGTCTTTCCTTGTAGTATATTCAGAACTGGAGTGTAAATTAGCTGAGAAGTCAATTTTACCCAATGGTATACTGCTTTTAAGGTAGACGTCACAATGTGGTTTTAAACAATAAGCATCAATTTAAAAATTCTACGACAGTTTTTTTCAAAGTTGGATCCCCGAATGTCATAGAATCATAGTATCAGAGAACTGTAGAGTTGGAAGGGACCCCAAGGGTCATTTACTCCAACCCCCTGTAATGCAGGAATCTCAACTAAAGCATCCATGACAGATGGCCATCCAGCCTCTGCTTAAAAACCTCCTAGGAGGGGGAGTCCATCACCTTCCAAGGGAGTCTGTTCCACTGTTGAACAGCTCTTATTGTCAGAAAGTTCTTCCTGATGTTTAGCTGGAATCCCCTTTCTTGTAATGTGAAGCCATTGGTTCAAGTCTTACTCTCCAGAGCAGGAGGACGCAAGCTTGCTCCATCTTCCATGGGATGGCCCTTTAGATATTTGAAGGTGGCTATCACATCTCCTCTCCGTCTTCTCTTTAGCAGGCTAAACATATCCAACTCCCTCAACCATTCCTTATAAGGCTTGGTTTCCAGACCCTTGATCAGCTCCCACCATCCCTCAACATTGGCTACACTGGCTGGTGATGCTGGCAGTTGTACTCCAGCACCATCTGGGGACCCCAAGGTTGAAGAACACTGTTCTACGATAAAAGTGTTTTATTACAGAGTCTGCCAAGCCAAACTTTTTGAAAGTCTGAGAGCTGAATGGTGTCACCTAACAAGGCAGTTCTTACTTCCTATTCATGGCAATATGGTTCTTCAGAAACCCCAGTGTTGGGGGGTGGGGGTGGGGAGGTACCACCTTAAGTGGGAGCTAGATACTATCAGCCCCCTTGAAACATCCCTCCAGTCTGAGAGCCAGTGTGGTGTAGTGGTTAAGAGCGGTAGTCTCGTAATCTGGGGAACCGGGTTCGCGTCTCCGCTCCTCCACATGCAGCTGCTGGGTGACCTTGGGCCAGTCACACTTCTTTGAAGTCTCTCAGCCCCACTCACCTCACAGAGTGTTTGTTGTGGGGGAGGAAGGGAAAGGAGAATGTTAGCCGCTTTGAGACTCCTGAAGGGGAGTGAAAGGCGGGATATCAAATCCAAACTCTTCTCTTCTTCTTCTGAAGAGGATTCATTTATGAGAACACGTCTGAAAATAGTTTTCCAACCAGCTCTGAATCCACCTGACAATATTACCACTTAGGTAAAGGGACACAGGTTTTGCTGTGGTCTAAAACCACTGAGCCTCTTGGGCTTGCCAATCAGAAGGTCGGCGGTTTGAATCCCTTGATGGTGTGAGCTCCCATTGCTCTGTCCCAGCTCCTGCCAACCTAGCAGTTCGAAAGCACGCCAGTAAAAGTAGATAAATAGGCACGGCTGCGGAAGGAAGGTAAATGGTGTTTCCGTGCTCTCTGGCTTCCATCATGGTGTTCTGTTGTGCCAGAATCAGTTTAGTAATGCTGGCCACTTGACCCAGAAAGCTGTCTGTGGACAAATGCCGGCTCCCTTGGCCTGAAAGCAAGATGAGTGCTGCAACCCCAGAGTCGCCTTTGACTGGACATAACTGTCCAGGGGTCCTTTACCTTTTTTACCTTTTTGTTATCACTTAGTAACACCATTTACCTATGTAGTTATGGGGCAACTTGTCAGTTACTTGACTTATATAAAGTTTAAATATGTGAAAGCTTCATAGTGATTTTTCTCAAGTTATGTCATACCACTTCCCCTCTCTCCCATCTTTCCTTCGTAAAGGAATGATAGTGTAGAATCCTGTAAAACCTTTGCACCAACACTTTGCTATAAATGAGATATTTCATCAGAATCTCCTTTCCCACAAATCATTCAATAAAGGTTTTGATTTCCTTAAAACAACATGGCCAGCCAAACATTAAATTTGGTTCAAGATTAGAATATTTATGTAATCTATAAAATAGAATTCATTATTAATTTTAAACTTGGTTTCTGTAAATTCATGTAAAGTCCAGAGTTAAGCTTTTTGAACTCTGAACTTTTTTGGGGGGTGGAAGGAATACAATTGAAGTCTCTGGACTTTCCCCCATTATTGTGTATGTGTGTTAAAGGCCATTCTGAGTTATATGTGCTTTTAAAGCAAACATAGTTCATGGCACAACTTGAAAGCCTTACAAAGCTCTTCACAAGTCTAACTTCACAATGTTTACTTGGAAATAATTGTTTCGCCAAGTTGGTTCCTGAAAATGGACTAGAGAGAATGCCAAGTGTTTGTAACACTGAATGATATGAGGAAATAGACTCTATGAGGGAAAGAGGCTCTAGGGAGATGGCTTAATCCTTTTCCAAACACTGATCCTTCCTAGAAAGTTCCCCTTTGTTCAGACACATTATCCCCCAGGTCCCACTTCCAGCTAGACTTCCAACACAGAAGCAGTAGAAATGGTCTTGGACAATTGGTGCATTGCAGGTAATAACTGATGTGTGTGCATGTTTGTGCGAACCACTTGTGACTTCCCCATTCTGTTCTGCAAATGGTCACATATCCCTTCATTCCTGTTATCTCAACAATGGATTGAAGACACCCATTTGCAGAGGTAACACTTAAACTTCCATCCTTGGTAAGCCCTGTCATTGATTTTAATATGTGAATAAGTACATTTTTACAGCAGGTTAAATTTGCAAGATAAACTATGTGCTTGATTTAGCTTGTTTACACTTACAAAGCTAATGCTGCAACCCTGCAGAAATCTCATACTTTCTACAGCTTTATTTTGTATGCCCATAAATACCTGCTCTGATACCCAAAGGGGGCAAAGCATTTCTTTGGGGCCATTGGCTTTTGTTCCTATTTTGCATTTTGATGAAGATGTTAGCTGCATCATTAACCACATTATGAATTGATGATTAACAAACGTGGATTCCCTCCAGCCAGAGATTTGCTTCAGTGGTTGCGGAGCAGTTACCTATATAACTATTCCCATGGAGAATATAGGGCACAGTTTAACTGGGTTGTGGTGGGGGCGGGGGGGGGGAGATAGATTCATCGCTGCAATGAAGCATTGGGAGTTGCTTTGAACCTCCTTATTTTCTATTTTATTGTTTTTATACTGTTTTATTTCACTACTAAACATTGTTTTAATGTTATTGTTTGTTTTTATACTGCACAAAATTTAGATATTTTTAAAATATTCAGCAATTCATAAATGCCAGTAAACAATCAAACACTAAGAAAGCTACCACTTGTAGAATAATTTACCTGCTTGTGTAGGAAGTCTTCCTTTCCCCAGATTCTTTAACCAGCCACTGTAAATACCTCTCCATCCACATGCCTGTAGTGGCTAGGTTTATAACTTCATGTGACCAGTCATATGGTGCATTATGTTCTCTGTCCCCCTTCATTCCCCAGTTCTTACGTGAAAGCATAAAATTAACCCCCGGCATTATTTACAGCTGCTCTGAAATTGGTGTCGGATGGAGTTAAATGTACCCCAGCACCAACAGCCACTAATTCCCCCACTGTTTTCTGAATGTGTGTACAGGGCCAAGAATTGACTATTCGCCAGATTGCGTTGCTCGGCTTCCGAGATTTGGTCTTACTAAGAGTGAATTTGGATGAGATTCTTCCTCGGGTCCAAACCAAGCTTCCACCTTCCATTGTCCAGATGCTGCTGATTTTACAGGTGGGGAGCAATGTGTTTCTTCTTATTATATGTGCCTTGACTAGTGAGTAGCTGGCCTGGAGAGGTTTCTGTATACTATGAAGAAAGAGAAGAACCTGTGCAGAGCAGAAAAGTGCAATTGAGATATTGCTATGAATGGCATAGACTAAGGCTGCTGTCCTAACCCCACTTACCTGACAGTAAGCCCCATTCAATTAAATAGGACCTATCTTTAGGTAAAGGTAAAGGGACCCCTGACCATTAGGTCCAGTCATGGCCGACCTTGGGGTTGCAGCACTCATCTCGCTTTACTGGCCAAGGGAGCCGGCATACAGCTTCCAGGTCATGTGGCCAGCATGACTAAGCCGCTTCTGGCGAACCAGAGCAGCGCATGGAAACGCCGTTTACCTTCCCGCCAGAGTGGTACCTATTTATCTACTTGCACTTTGATGTGCTTTCGAACTGCTAGGTTGGCAGGAGCAGGAACCGAGCAACGGGAGCTCACCCCGTCGCGGGGATTCGAACCGCTGACCTTCTGATCAGCAAGTCCTAGGCTCTGTGGTTTAACCCACATCGCCACCCACGTCCCTAGGACCTACCTTTAAGCAGACACAATTAAGATTGTGCTGTAAGTTACTAGCTACAAAACCATTTGGTAAAGTGATACCAATAAGCAGATTTTGTCTTTCATCTGAACCAAATAAGACTATACCATCTGTTTTATCAACTATCTTCCTCCTGATTTCCCTGTCTCATGGGGGGGGGGGTGGAATCAATCTCTGGTACTTTTTATGCATCTGATGATGAAGGATTTTACTCTCAAACCTTACAGTTGTCTTCATGAAGTACCATAGGATTTTTGTTTGTTTGTTTTTTGCATTTTCTCACTTTCTTTACTCTGGATAGCTTAATCATGTTCCCTGTTCTAACTTCATAGGAGGATTGTTCAACATTTATTCACTCTCTTATTTCCCAGGCTTACACCATGCATTTTGTTGCCTCTGTAGCAAGCACTTAAATCCATTTTGGTGCAGCTGCTTGAAAAGCTTGCACCACTCTACTTGTTCAGCCTTAGAGGGCTTTTATTTATTTATTTTAGCAGAACAGGTCTTCCCTTGGGGCAAGTCCTATTCAACCCCATTGACCCACTGGATCCTATCCATCTACTAGGGTGTTCTGTTAAGTTACATTTGCATACCAGGTTCGGTTGACCTGGGCATTCTCAGCAGTGGGTCCTTTTTACCTCGGATAGCTTACCATAGCCTGAATCTGCAGAGTTATAGAAAGAGGTGTACATCTGCAAAGCATTAAGTATTTTTGAATTGCTCTGAATGGTTGTCTTAAGTTTTTCAAATCCTCAACAGTACTGCATTGTAACATATATCAGGTGGCCAGACATCACCAACAGTGAACTGAGCGCTAACAGTATGGGAGCCAAAATGGGGTCACTGAGAAACAAGTGGGGTGTGACTGCAATGTTGGAGGAACCCTGAGGTTTGCAGAATTACAAATATTTCTAACCCTAACCCTCCTTCACAAAGATACCCAAGCCGAATGATGACTGAGCATATTCAGGAGCTGCAGAAAGCTGACTGTCCATTGGAATAGAGAAACAGAAAACCAGGATATGAGGGGAATCGAATGGCTTCTTTGAGCCACTTATGGAAACTTTATAGTATCCCGAAGAGGGTTGGCTGGAATGCTGAAAGCAACCTGTATTTTGTTGGAAGCTCCATGTAGGAGAAATAATTATGTAACAGGCTCTTTTTTCTTCATTTCCACAACTTCTTCCTGTGCGCACAATTATATTTCTTTTGAAAGTATTGTGAAAGAAATATATATGTTCATATGCATATCTGTTGGATACTTTTTTGTTACAGGGAGTACATGAACCTACAGGTCCCAGTAAGGCCTTCATGCAGTTGGAGGAGCTTGTTAAACTTGTGGTCTCCCCATACCTCGGTTTGTGCGAAGAACACTGCTTCCCTGGTAGTACGTGTGCTCTGGGTAAGATGCATTGTATTGCAACGCCATTCGAGTTTCTTTCCCCTCAAGATCCCTTCTTAAACCAATGTAACCTGCATCTGGGTTGGTCAATAGTTTGCTTGAGGGCTGTGCAAAAAGAAAATTGGTACCCAAAATGTGTGTTCTCGTGTTAGTACTGCCTCTGCATTGTTGCAGAACACGTTTGACCAGAGACAACACAGTGCGACAAAAGAACTGTACATCAAGAGTGCTGCCTCTCACATACCACTTGCAACTCTCTTTAAGAAAACAACAACTATTGTCTGTCAGCAGCCAGCATGGTCTAATTAATATGCAGCTTTGTGCAAGACAGAGATGAGAGAATAAAAGCTTAAATCATCCCTGAGTAGATACCAATCAATGAAGCCTTAAACATAATTAGTTTGTATGGAAACAGCCTTCATTTTTTTTCCTTCCTGAGTCTTACCAAGTGATAATGAGAGTTCAGTATTCACAACCTGGTTCTGCAGGTGCTTAAAATCTGATTTTTTAAAAATGGTAGCTGAAAAGCTTCTCGCCTCATAATACAGGTTTCTAGTTTAGTTTCTTTCCCTTCCTCTATCCTGCAAGGGAACTTGCCAAACACCCATTGTTATAGTTCTTTGCGGATCCACGTGCCCTTTGTTCCACAGCATCATCAGACACCTGTTGCCAATGTTCTGCCTGATCACCAGGTTGTTAGTGTGACAACGTCAACTCTATTGGAATTGTGTTATTCAATCACAACTACTTTGTGCTGCTCTTCCCAGCTCCCAGGGCTATGTTGTAGGCAAGGAAATGGTACAATAGTACAATACTGTACAATACCACCGCTAGCCAGTGTGTCCCCCCCCCCAATAGTTGCCATCATCCCTGACCATTGGCCATGCTGGCTGGGGCTGAGTTGCAGTCCATAGCATCTGGAGGGCTGCCCCTGATCTCTATAATTTCTGGCTTTCCCAGTTCTGGCCACCACTGGACAAGGAATGTTTGAAACTGGCATCTTGTCAAAAAACATGTGTTCCCTTTATGTTGTGATTCCTGCAGCTGTGGGGCCACATCCTTGTCTTTGGATGTAATCTAGTGTGTGTTGTGTAGTTCAGTGGACACGACCCTTTGCCTCTCAACTCCTCCACTTCTAATCCATATTTCCCCTTCCTTCTGACAATCATTGTTTCCTCGCTTGTCTTTTCAGCCTTACATTTAAACCAGGGGTTGGGAACTTGCAACTCTTCCTATCTGGGTAGTCCTTCAGATTTTTCTGGCCTACAGATCCTGTCATCCCTGGCCATTGACCATGCTGACTGGGACTGATGGGAGTTGTAGTCCAGCAACATCTTGGAAAGCCACAGGTTTCCCATCTCTGTTGCAAATCAGGATTGCTATGTAAAAGAATCATAGATTTGGAGAGTTCTTAGGCAACTTAAGCACACTGTATCTAAATAGCTGGCATTTTATTTGTTTAAATAAATGCTGCCCTTTTAAAAGTCAAAACCCTCTAAAGGTGGCTTCTATATATGCATAATGCAATGCAGTTGCCTATCCAAAAATAGCCACCAACTTCGATTGGTAGTGGTGGACATGTAGTCAGAGCCTCTGTTGGTCTCAAAGTGTGAGCAGCTTGGAATCGGTGATTGTATATAACCCACATGGCAAAGCTTCTTTGATATCCTATGCATGCTGAGAACAAGAGCTTGTAGACTGGACCAAATGCCTATCTAGTCGAGCATCTTGGCCAACCTGATGACACCAGGAAGCCCACAAGGGCAACATAAACACAACAGTACTCTCCTGCTGTTGTTTCCCAGCAACCTGGCATATAGAGGCATGCTGCATTTGATCCTGAAGGTAATGATATAGTCCATCATGACCAGTAGACATTGGTAACCTTATCGTCTATGAATTCATCTAATCACCGTTTAAAGTTGTCCACTCTTGGGGTTCTTCTTCATGGAACACTGCCTTGTCATGGCAAAGGGGCTTGAATAACTTAGAGAAGCTATGAGCTATGCCATGCGGGGCCACCCAAGACAGACAGGTCATAGTGGAGAGTTTTGACTAAACTTTCTTGGGTTCCATGATTACTGCAGATGGGGACAGCAGTCACAAAATTAAAAGATCCCTGCTTCTTGGGAGAAAAGCCATAACAAACTTAGACAGCATCTTAAAAAGCAGAGACATCACCTTGCTGACAAAGGTCCGTATAGTTAAAGCTATGGTTTTCCCAGCAGTGATGTATGGAAGTGAGAGCTGGACCATAAAGAAGGCTAATCGTCGAAGAATTGATGCTTTTGAATTATGGTGCTGGAGAAGACTCTTGAGAGTCCCCTGGACTGCAAGAAACCTATCAATTCTTAAGGAAATCAGCCCATAGTGCTCACTGGAAGGACAGATCCTGAAGCTGAGGCTCTTTTTTGAACATAGCATTCCCCTGAGTATTCAGTCATTAGTCTAATGCATCCAACTTTTGTATAGGACTCATGAGTGTGATTCCTATGTTCAAATTAGAGCTATGTTGCATCCTCCTTTGCCCATGCCAACTGATATTCCTTCCTTGAGCCACCCTCTCCCACTTCTGGGTTTTGCCAAAATCGGTTAGGGTGGAAGTTCCACTCTGGATATAGCTGCATGGTCCAGTCTTTTATCTGAAAGGAAAGCCCACTTAGTTTAAAGCCAACATGGTGCTCTCCAGAACTTGCTGAACTACAATTCCCATCATTCTTTATCATTGATTATACTGTTTGGGAACTGATGAGAGCTATAGTCCAACAATATCAGGAAGGCATCACGTTGGCTGCCTTTGGTTTAAATTGACTTACTTCTAAATAAACAGTCTTTGATTCATCATTGTTACCATTTGGTTCTTCCTTAATAAATATTTGTTAAGAACAACAGGCCTGAGAGACATAGGCTGATCCCTCTAGAGGAGAGCTTTCCAAACTGTGTGTCGTGACACGTTGGTGTGTGAGCTGCAATGTCTTGGTGTCTTGTGCAAATGCTCTTATAAGGGGCTAGTTTAATCTCTGGTTTGCTAGCAAAACTGAATTACTGTGTCACAAAATGATTGTGTCTAAAAAGTGTGTAACCAACATGAAAAGTTCAGAAAGCTGTGGTCTAGAGTGTCTCTTTGTAGGAAACGCACACCTACTGGAGTTTGCTGCCTGACTCTATAAAAAAGAAAGAGGGCGGTAAGACCATATCTGATTACAGCTGCTTAGGTTTTACACAACAAATACATGCCTTGAGGAAACGAGATGTACTTCTCCCAGTGCAAACATAATCACAGCACAGTTTGCTATTCACAAGTAATAAAATCATGACCCTTCTCCAGAAGGAAAATGATACAAAGTGCTTGCAGACTTGCACGGTGCTGAAATTGTTTTGCCTGAAAGTTAGCCATGTGACTCTTGGGAAACTTCTCTGCTATCTTTTTGTCTGCCAATAAAACAAGGGATTGGTGTCATAAAGCAGTTTTATGAACTCAGTGGCCTTGAAAGGACTGTAGATTCAAACCCATCACATTTGCTTTCTGTTTAGAAGTTACGTGTGTGCTACTCACTGTGCATGTGGGTAAATATGCATAGCACCTGTTTCCCATGTCAGGTTTGTGGGATTGGGATCAGGTTTCAACCAGGATTGAGGAATACTATAATAAATGGATATAAGACTTACTAATTTTTATTTTAATGGGCTGTAAAACAAACACTATTGACCACAGTATTTATTTATAAGAATATGTATAAACCACCAATTCATATAAACATCATGGTGGTGTACAATAAAACTTTTAAAACATCTTAAAATTTTAACATATAAAATGCAGAGCAACTGTCTAACATGGAATCACATTAATTCAACAACACTTGGTGAAATGAACAATTTCAGCAGGCAATGGCATTTCAGAATCATAAGCACCTGTCAGATTTCAACAGGAACAGCATTTCAAATCCATGATGCTAAAAGCCTTCGTTCACTAAGAAACTAATCAAACATTAGATCACAGTGAATGCATTATACTTCCTTCCCCTCCCCCACAACGATCAATCTGTACATTGCTTTGAGACACTTCTTGCGAAAAAAAGTGACTAAAATTAATAATAATAATGATAAGGCTAAATGAGCCAGCATGAGTTTTGTACTTTTCTATTGCAATTAAAGTATGTGGGTGGAAAAGATTTGATGGGTTGAGGACTGCTTTCCTTATGTTGCCATGCTGCAATAAAAGGGACCGCAAGAGCTTAATCTAGAGACAAAGTGACAACAGAGCTAGACAAAGGCCTCAACTCCCAATTTCACTGGCATTTTAAGAGACTAATTAGACACTTAAATGATTTCCGCTGACCAGCATCTTCCTTCCTCCCCCATCTCCCTGGTAACAGTTTCCTCAAAGCAATGTGTGATGTGACTTCATTGTTTCCAGTATTTCCTTAACTCCCTGCAAGCAGCTAACAATTGAGTATGAGGATGACACCTCCCCGTGTTTCTTTTCCCAGGGGATGCTGGAGGGACTCTTGAGAGACATCATTAGGCTCTCAAAGCCATTGACTTCAGCATCCCAGACAGCAGAGTTAAGCAATATCTCCACCTATTGGCAGTTATGAAGGGGGGGAAATTCCACTCCACTTTTTCATGAGCGCAGAATAACTCATTGCATTTTGAATGAAAGGCTCAGAAAACTGGTGGTGTTGTATAAATTTCTGAACACTTCAATCCCCGACACTCAGGCTGTTCTGACTGAGACAGCGGCTGTCAAATAAACTGCATTTGCATGAGCCTAAATGCTTGGAGGAACAAAGGAAACTGGTGCTGAAGACCAAGGTTTTTTCACTAAATTTTTGCCAACCCCTCTTAAAGGGTCACATTGTGGAAGTCTTGGGTAGTGTTCTATGTCTGGACTCTGGAAATCTCTTCTTGTTCCTCTTTGGTTGAGCATATTCAGAGCTGACTTTTTGTTAAGCTTTTGGCAAGAGAGGATGCTATTCAAGTCCTATCCAGAGGAGACCCAGGGAAATTTATGAACCCATGTTAGCCAGGCCCATTAACTTCAGTGGGTCGACTCTGAGTAAGGGTAGCATTTCTTAGTCTGTTCCCCAGCTCCAACACCAAGTTCATATTGCTCCCCACCCCCTTTCCTTTCCCCGCATGATTGCTGGCTTCCAACTTTTACGATGAGTGGATATTTTCTTAATTTCCCCTTCCTTCCACTCAAAAGCTTTTCTGTCTCCCATTCCCTTTTATGGTTTTTCAACTGTTTTATGACTGAGTTATTCATGATCTCTTCTTTGCACAAAGCATTTTCATTTTCTCACTTTTACAGCCTCTTTTTGCTTTTTTATCTTGGTTATATAATGTTTGATGCTTCCACCGCTCTTCCTGTGATCTTGCCTGGATTCGTGGGCTTGTGTGTGAGATGATTACTTCAGTGAGAAGTGATTTGTGGAAATGAGGTGGCAGCTGAAAGTGGAAACAAAAAAGCTGAATCAGCTTCCTCCCCTCATATTGTTTTCCACCTCTGCTTCATTCTTCTAGTTTGTAGGCCTTTTGCTTGCAGCACCATCTTACTAACCTCGGCTTTAACTTAATTCTCTCAGAAACCCATTTGCATCTTAGCCTACTGTGTAGAAGCACCACAGCATTGTACTACATACTGCTTGTCTGCTGTCTGTTTCTCATGGTGCCTGATGTGGACGTGTAGTTTCCTTCATACTTGTATCTAAGTGGCCTAAGAAGAAACCTGTGGCCCTCCAAATGTTGTTGGCCATGGGAGTTGGAGTCCCAACACCATCTGAGGTACCAGGGGTCCCTCAGCCTGGCATTAGGCAAAATGAGGCAACCACCTCAAGAGGCAGATGGCTAGGGTGCAGCAACAGTTCCTGCCTGTTCCTTCTGAGTTCCTCATCTAAGAGGGGCCTGTCCTGTCCCCCCTCTCAAATCTGACCTACTGCCTGAGGTACAGGGAAGAATGCTATTCCACCATTGGTGTTGTAAGGAAGGTGCGACTGGCATTCCAGTTGGTTTCTGGTTGTGAAAGCTGTGTGAAGACACCATCTTACCATTTGCCTCAGGCTGCAAAATATCCTGAGCTGGCCCTGGGAACTGGATGCTCCTCAGGTGACATTAGTCCTATGCAATAGCATAAGCAACTAACTCAGATAAAGTGAGTGTAATAATTCTGGCACTAGCCAAACAGGAAGTTACTGGTCTTAGCATGATTCCATGCTAATTCTCCCATCTGCCAAAACTGTGGTTCCAAGTTCCACCCTGCTTTCTATTTTTAGTCGCATCCCTTATCTGCTTAGCTGAACCTGTTGATCTCTCTCTCCTTGTTGCTTTAGTCAGCCTGCAGCAATTTGCTGAGTTGTCTGGCCGTAGCAGAAGAAGATTATGAGTGGCTTGTCGTACTAGTACAGGGCTGTGGAACAAAGCCTGCAGTGTTTTGCTTTTTGCTCGCTCAGTTGCTTCCATTTCGCCATTATTGGATTTTGGAATGCATCACCTTCAAGATACACTTTCAGCTGCTTTTTATCACTGTTGCTCTAAGTTGGAAGGCACTGTTGGAGGCAATGAGTTGAGACCGCCAAAAAATGAGATACAGGAGGAAACCATTGCAAAATCTAATTTTGAAAAGTGGAATCATATGCTGGCTAGCAGAAAGCATCTATTCGGATGCCTCGTCATCTCATCTGATTTGAAAAAGACGAATCCAGAAATTTAAATGAGCTTTGGCCTAGAAAACTTGAACAGCATGGAGAGACCTGAGTTTGTAAGCTGGAAGCTTCTCTATCAAAGTCCATAGAGTTTCTCCAACCATGTTTTTCATAAGCTTCCTGTATTTTGGCTTTACCACAGTGGTCCATGCATGGGTAACTTTAAGGATGTATTACTGCAACACATTCTATGTGATGCTAACCTTGAGGCTTGTCTGGAGGCTGCAACTTGTGCATAATGTGAAGGCTAGGATGTTTGTGAGGCCAAACTGCCACCAGCATATAGTACCTTGCTAGGCCAAGTTCAATGTTTTAGTATTAACATATAAGGCCTTATATAGATCAGGACCAGCGTACTAGAGAGATTAAGTGTGGATCTAGACACAGGAGGGGAAGAACGCTGTAAATAAGTCAGAAATTATATCATTATAACAAAAGAAAAAAATCTGTATGGAAAATCGTGTTTTAAAATTTCCTGCTCTCTGGTGCAGGAAACATGTGTGTTTATAGCATGTTCAAATCACTGTTTCTTAATGTAGCTGAGTCCTAGGTCACTGTGGTCTGCAAGAAAGCTTCTCCTGCAAGTTTCCAAAGATATTGGAAGTCTGCCTCATAGTAACTGAGCTGGGCTATCAGTGTGGCCGCCTGTGTTCTTTGAAGCAGCCATTCCTGTCAAGAAACTATCTGCAATTTCTAGAAGCAACTGAATACATTTTTGTTCAGACAAGCTTCTCCAGCTGGATAAATAGGTTTCTGCCATGGGTGTACATACTGTTTTTTGTTTCTTAAAATGCACAGTCATAGAATTCCTGCAGTGCAGGAATCTCAGCTAAATCATCTATGACAAATTCTGTTGGTATTTTGTGTTTTTAACTGTTTTCAATTCATTTCATTTTGTTTTCTTTTTTTCTTTTTACATTACCTTGAGGTATCTATGTGGAAGGCAATTAATAAATAGCAACTGCAACAAGTTCCACAGCAACAAATTGCTTGATTCCATGAGGGGAATCCTGGAGGGGCACTGCCAGTATGTGTAGACAGTACTGTGTTGGATGGTCCCAATGGTCTGATTCAGTACCAGGCAGCTTCCTTTTTTCCTGTACAGCAACATCTGGAAGGCTACAGGTTCCCCATCTGTGCCTCACTGACTTTTGAATTTTTGGACCATCAGTAGGGCATTCCCTGGACTAGTTATATCCCATTGTGTGTGTGTGTGTGTGTGTGTGTGTGTGTGTGTGTGTGTGTGTGTGTGTTGAATTCTGGCAGCTCTCTTGGCTCCAATCCACTTGCTAGGAATACATTCATGCTTTGGCATCAGCAGGGCAGGTTGCTGGTTTAGCATGGCGGAGGCGTACTTTGCTCATATCTCCAGGCAGTTGCTTTTTGCCGTCATGTTTCCACCCCTGCCCTCTGCCCCATTATTTCAGCCGGTGATAAGTAATTGCTGAAATGCAGCCTTTGCCATGATGGAATGCAGAAATCTGCTGCTCCAGCGGCACCCTAGAACGATTTCTTAGCGCGGACAATGAAGCAGATATTCATTTCCAGCTGAAAGGCCGGGAGGGGAAAGAGATGCACGACACAGTGACAACTGGAGGAATATCTTCCCGTTGCTGCTCAGAAAGATAGACTGCATTCCAGACAATGCGGCTATCAGCCTCGCTGTGCGCAGCTTTTACCGTACCAGCGGGAGAGCCTCTGCGTGGGAGTGAATGCTCTAACCTTTTTGTGTGTGTGTGCAAAGCCAAAGTGCAGTAGACTTCTTATGATTCCACAGCATCAGTTATTGATTCTGGAAAGCAAAGTATTGCTAGTGTCTCACTTCATAACCCTTCATGGAGAAAAGGCCAAGTTCTGCCAGGTTCAGTTTGAATTGGGACCAGCAATTACAAATGACAGCAGGGAAAAACTCAAAGTACCGTATTTTTCAGTGCATAAGACTAGGTCTTTCCCCTTAAAAATAATGTCAAAAATTAGGGGGTGTCTTATACATGGTTGCATCTCCCCCCATTTTCTTAAATCTGAATCCCCCAAAATAGGGAGCATCTTATACATGGGGGCGTCTTATAGACAGAAAAATACAGTAGTTGCTACCACCCCCATGCTCTGCCTTGAGCTCCCGAATCGCCTTATCCAGTAGTCACAGCTCTGGCCAGTACTGCACACCTGCCTTTTCTCCTGCCAGCCCAGAATAGGGAGGGGGGGCTGGAATCTCTCTCCTTTCTGTCCTCTGCCCAGTGGGAAATACAGTTGGAAGCACTGAGAAAATGAAGGCTGTGTACACAGTAGCAGCTTAAAACTCAGCAAGTTCACTCCCCCTTGCTGCATTTCAAGTTGCACGGATGGGACATTCACCACAGTGGGATGTTGAATTCCGTACTAAGGCTGCGATCCTAGCCGCACTTATCAGGGAGTAAGCACCATTGAATTCAGTAGGACTTGCTTCTGAATAGTTTTAGTTAGGATTGCACTGTAAAACGGTAAAAAGGGCTGAACAGTAACTTCATAGCCTTCAAAGCTTTATTCCAGCTGCTAAATATCATTCCATAAAATCATAGAATGGTAGAGTTGGAAAGGGCCCAGAGGGTCATCTAGTTTAACTCCCTGCAATGCAGGAATCTCAACTAAAACATCCGTGGCAGATGGCCACCCAACCTCTGCTTAAAAACCGCCAAGGAAGGAGAGTCCATTTAATGAAAAGACTTCATCAGTGTGTAGGTAGAGAATTTCAAAGATGAGGTACTGCATTTCAAATGACCCTCCCATGAGACACTCAGGAGCTGTGTTAGAGCTTTTAAGGGTTAACAACAACAACTTTATTATTTATACCCCGCCCATCTGGCTGAGTTTCCCTAGCCACTCTGGGCAGCTAACAGCATATATAAAACATAGGAAAACATCAAACATTAAAAACTTCACAATACAGGGCTGCCTTCAGATGTATTCCAAAAGATATGTAGTTCTTGATCTCCTTGACATCTGAAGGGAGGGCGTTCCACAGGGAAGGAGCCAGGGAGGGTTAAAAGTAACAAGCTTGGCCGCCTGTATGGATGTATATTAATAGTTGTATGTAATAAAGTTAAGAGATGATAGGGGAACAACTTGTTCATGATTTCCCTGAATTACTTAGGCTTCAATCCAATGGTGTCCATGCATGAGTGGAAAGGACTTCTGCTTGCACAGCAGGACTTCCCCTTCCTCTCCTCCCATGTAACTCCAGTATCTACTTTTGGTGGTTGGGGGACCATCATCAGCAGATTTAGGGGTGCTGCAGTTGAGAGGAAGGAGAATGAGGCCTACGACATGGGTGAAAGTCTGAGCAAGGCATGCTGGGTTTTGCCCTACCTAAACACGTGAGCAGTCATATTCAAAAGCTATGCATTCTTCTGCCACATTAGTATTAGATACCGTACCATGCAATCTGTGTTGATCTTCGTGCAGCTTATTACTTCATCAAACTGTGTATGTGAAACACATTACGTTAACAATGAAAAGAATAAGAATTTTGCTGGAAAGAACTGTGGCTGGGAGTCTATTTTAGTGCAAAACCCAACTGATGTAATGTTTTGCACAGGTAGTCATTGGTTACAGGGAAAGAAAACATTGCACAACCATGAGAGCACTTACTTAAGATAATTTAGACAAATTCATGGGGAATAAAAGGTAATGACTGCATGAAGAATACACCCTTCATGGCTATATTATCTCCAGTACGGGAGACAATACTTTATTTAAATGTTTTTAATTCATCATCATCATCATTTTTAATTTGTATACCGTATTTCTATCTTACAATACTCAAGGCGGTTTAACAAGCTGAAGAAACAAAAAATGTACATCTTATAACAATCTAATGCAATACAAAAATGTGATAATAAAACTATAAAATAAGCAACCTACATCAAAAAGTAACATTCAACAATCATTAGAATTGTATAAAATAATAATATCAACATATAAAAGTTAAACAGAAATCCACTCAACAGTTACAATAAATAATTTCTAAACTATAATCAATAAAACAATGGCAAGCCACAATACATAAAATAATACAATACAAATTGAGAAGCAGAGACTAGAGGGTGGAGCAAGGCAGGTGGAAGGAGGCCTTGCCTGATGAAGTCTCTCCCATCGTCAGCCAACAAAGTCTCAGATCGCTCAAAAGGCCAGCCCATATTCTCAGGCTTATAATCTATGAAAAAGACACAACACAAAAGGAGAACGGATTGGGAGGGAGGGAGGTGAAGATCTTAGTTACAAATTTCTCTAATGACCAGCTGCAGTGGAAGGGCTCCAACAGAGCAGGTGTCAAAACTTGCTGCTCTCTCAGCTGTGTTGACTGAGTGGCCCTGCACACCTTTCTTTCCCCCCTGTCCTGCAGCCTGGTGTAAAAACTGCTGCCAGGTGAGTAGTATGCCTCTGAATACCAGTGCTTGGGGATACTAGTGGGAGAGTGCTATTATACTCATGCCCTGCTTGCGGTCTTCCCATAGGCATCTGAGCAACTAGGTTGGCAGAAAGGATGCTGGACTAGAAAGGTGTTTTGGTTGGATGCAGCAAGACTCTTCTTATTTGTGTTCTTAGCGCTACAAGTTGAAATGGTATTTTTAGGAAATCTGACCTCTCTTTAAATCATACAATTCAGACTTTTGAGTCCTAATTTGACACGTTTTCATGTTCAAATTTCAGAAACTAAACTTTGATTTCAATTTTTCAAATAACCACCAGGAAATGGATTGAAGGAAATGTTTCCCAGGTGCATTAAGTTAGTATGGATATTACTAAATGCGTAGGTGCACTTTGCCATGCAGATACTGGTCTGGCTGGGACAAACTTCCCCATTTTTTTCAGCTATGGTTTATGAAGCTAGGAAGTAGCACCAAGGCATATATTGTGGTTCAATTGCTGCTGATTAAAGAGAATAAGTCAGGCTCTGATCCTGGCTTATTGGTTTAACTGACATTAAGGTAGAGTTTTCCAGTTTGGGTGCAACAGACAACTGAAGGCAGCATGCAAGGGGACAGATGAGGGAGGAGTACTTGGTCCCAATCCTTGTTTTTAGCTTCATAAACCATATTTATTGTTGTCAATCAAATACTTGCTATCAAAATTTAGAGATGGTAATTGGAAGATTTTGGGGGTGGGGTGTTGGTGGAAGGGGAATGCAGGCTAGTTTATTCAATACTCTTTAACAACCTTTTATATTTGAAATTAGGGTGATAGTTGAGAGAATAATGGCATATTGGAATTGAACTGAGCTTCAGAAAGCTTAATTTTGGTGCAAATAACATTGAACAAAAATATTAAAGATCCAGGATAATTTTATCATTTAAGGATACTATCTGAAGTCCCCAAACTCCAGGTCTGCCTGTCCTTAAAATGTAGTGTCTTGTACAAATCAAGTTCACTTTTGTTTTTCTCCAGGGAACAATTTCTGAAGTGTCTGTGGCACAGCATGAAGAATAGTTGGCTGTGATTTTCTCTCTGTGTGCTGATTGCCTCCCATTCATGCTTGCTGGGAATGTGCCAGAAGACTTTAATATAAAGAGCTTTATATTCTTCAACTATTTATTGCAACTTATTGCAGTAATAAAATTTTGCAATAATTATTTTGGCTTGGAGCCAGAGTTCCTGTCAGTGTTACTCTGCTTACAGAACACTGAAGGAAGAAGGGAAGAGGTGACTTTTCCCCCTTTTTTTCTTTGCTGATTCCCCTCTTCTCCCTGTACCCCCTGAAGATCTGCTCTGGAACAGTTGTGGGGAGATGAAGGGGAAATCAGCAAAAAGAAAAGGCTCCTCTCTTTGTAGTATGGCACCCCGGATTCAACCTCTTGCCATTATAATCAGTAATAATAATAATAATAATAATAATAATAATAATAATAATGCTGTTCTTTTCTAAGTATTGCAAAGTCCAGCTTTAAAAATACTGGCAGACAAAAAACCAGTGTTTTCCATCTTAGCTTTATGGCAACTTTTACCATCTTCTGCAGATTGAATCTGGCAAGGGAGCGGAGGAGAGAGCAAATGCTTGACCTGGTCCCGAGAGGACTTAGTCCCTTGAGGCTTCATTAGATAACTTAGCCATACCCATGAAGTTGATGCAATGAAGATTACTGAATTGAGTAAATTTATACTAGCTTTATGTAAATCCCTAGGCTACTAATGCTGGTCGTTTTAAGCTTAGAGGCTGTTTGCTTATTTTGCGGTGTTAACATTCAAAGTGAAGGTGGATTATGTGGCTTTAAAAACATTGTGCAATATATCACTCTAATACACCCAAGGGTTGGCGTAACATTTCAAGAGATATACAAACAAAGCCTTACCAGAGACCTCTTCTCCTCTAAGTGTGTGTGTGTGTGTGTGTGTGTGTTGTAATGGACTTCCTCTCCTTGTGTGCCCCCTAATCTGTTATGAGGGTTTCCCTAACTCTATGGAACAGTTTTGGGGAGTAAAGGGAGGAGTGTTGGCTGCAGCCCTCAGTTTCTCCCTAGCTGACACCTTTCGGTTGTGATTGTTGGCAGTGCTCACCTGTGTAGTATGACCAGCCAACTATCGGTCATCCCCTAGTAGGCCAGTGGATAAACAAAAAATACATCTTGCACATAATGTCTCAGACTGGATTCCTTCCAAGAGGACACTTTCATCCTTCTAGCCCATCTCACAAGCATCTTACTATGCTTTCATGAATCATTTGGCTGATCACCATTATCTGTACCTTGTTATTAATCTCCCCCTCCATTTCACGGCAGCATTTCATAGCAGGTGGGTAAAGAAGCAGTCCTTATAGGGTTGCAGTCAACTAATGTTAATCCATTGAAATTAGTGGTCACAGATAACTTAGATCTATTAATTTCAGTAGGTCTACTTTGACTCAAAGTTGAATGCAACACTGGGGCTCTTGGAATAGCAGTTTTGTTGTTGACAGGGAAGGCAGGCCTACAACTAGAAGAGAATTGGAGTCCCAATGAAATAAGCTACTTTTACTGCCGTGCTCCTTATTCACAGATCATGGTCCTTATTCTCCACATGTAGGGGGAACTGGGACCATGCTTTCTATCTCCATTCCTGACATTTGCACATTTGGTATGAATGTCTGAAAACAGGGATGCTGCATATGGATGGGTGGGTGGATGTGATCCTGAACCCAAGGCACAAACAGCAGTGCAGATGAAGGCTGTCATTTTTCAGATTCTTGGAAACTCAAAGATAGGATTGCATGGTTAGAAAATACAGGAATAATAAAAAAAACCTGCTTCCCTGTTGCGAAATTCAACCCAATTAATTTGGTGAAAGATCCCTCTGGAGTCACTTGATGCAAATGTTTGTAAACAAATTACCAATGCTGGAGAAATAATTATATATGTACATAAAACAACAACAATCATAATCCCTTCCCCATTCCTCTGCTGGATAACAATATTGAAGGAAGGATTAAATAGTTTTTTTTATTCTCTCTCTTGGTGTATATATACATTCACATGTACATACATGACTATTCCTGCCTAGGCAGAATGATGCACTTTCTTACATTCCTTTGTCAAAGATATGTCACGGCCCACATTGGAAGAAAACAGCTGGGTAGGGATGGTACCCAGCCTAGGGAAGTTTTCTGAAAAATTGCACTGTCGGTTGCTCTTGGATTTGTATGCAGTCCACAATTAATCTGCATGCCTTCCTTCTTATTTTCCAGAGAGAAGGTATCATAGACCTCGTGCCAAACCCAATGGGCTGAGCTTCTCTTCTCACGCTGTGGCAGACCGACAAGTCAGCGAGACTGCCTTGACGCCTCTGACTGAGCAGGAGGGTGAGGCATATCTGGAGAAGTGTGGGAACATCCGTCGCCACACTGTTGCCAACGCTCATTCTGATATCCAGCTGTTGACCATGGCTTCCATTATGCACTCTGGGATGGTGGTGGAGGAACCAGACAGTGGCGACACATGCCTCCTCCTGCAGCCCAGCTTAAACCACAGGCAATGTTCCAGTGAGCCCACGATAGTAGATGGACCGGAAGGGCTGGGGACAGCATCCATGAAGGAACCCACAGAACTGAACTGCACATCTGTCTGCTGAAATGCCATGTGGAGGGACGAAGGACCAAGTGTGTTAGGCAAACCATTGTTTTGTCATTTGCTGAGAACAGTGGAGGAGTCAAACTCCAGAAATGAGATCAACATGCCATGTCTTATCTTAATATTGGAAGACTTTTTGGAAATAATAGTTTCCAGGCCAGGTTCTAATTTTATGTGGCTTATATATATTGTTTTCAAGGTACAAAGCTGCTACATTCAAGCATTCCAACATCCCTTCCCTTCCCTTCCCTTTTCTCTGGATTTTTCAGACCTTTTCTCCTCCTGAGTCGGTCTTTCACTCTTTTGTCGCATCTTATGTGTGGTGTCCTATGAAATCAGGGGAGAATGATCAATAATATTAGGCACACACTTTCCCCTAGCGACACTCTATGGCACATGCAGGAGGCCAGCTATGAAGCATGCTGGTTCAAGTCTTGAACCATCAGGATGGGTGAAACTGCACCCAATTTCCAGAGTTAGAACTCTATAATATACTGAACGAACATTGCCTCATTCTGCAGCAAAAGCTGGTGACCAGGTTGCACAAGCCATTTCTGAATGTTGGGGATTTTGAGGTTTTCTTTTCAGCATTGCTCTTCTCAGGGATCCCTTAAGTATATTCCAAAGAAAAATCTAAGCTCAACTTCCACAGTCTAATTCCTTCCAGTTGTTGGACTCCAATTCCCATCAGCTCCAGCCAGTATAGTCAATGGTCTGGTGATGGGAGTTAGAGTCCAGTGACATTTGGAAGGAACTAGGCTGGGAAAGACTCTCTAAACTTTTATAAAAAAATTCCTTCCAGTAGCACCTTAAAGACCAACTAAGTTAGTTCTTGGTATGAGCTTTCGTGTGCATGCACACTTCTTCAGATACACACGAGCATGCACACGAAAGCTCATACCAAGAACTAACTTAGTTGGTCTTTAAGGTGCTACTGGAAGGAATTTTTTTATTTTGACTATGGCAGACCAACATGGCTACCTATCTGTAAACTTTTATATTCCAGGAGACACAATTGGAGAAGAAGCCGTTTTAAAGGATCTCATGCTAAGTAACTTGTGGGTGGTATTTAAGTTTTACTCAGAGGAGACCCGCTGAAATTAATGAATCTATGGTAATTTAGTTATGTTGGTTACTTTAAGTGGGACCACTATGGAGTGGCAATGGTGCTATGCATGTATTAACATGTAGAACTGAGAACTATCTACCCTTCCCATTGTTTCCATGAACACCAAGAATGAAAGAAACCCAGCTTTCTTACTAATCAATGGGATTCCATTACATATGGGAAACTTTAGGCTGATGGGGATCTAACCTCATTTGGGGGCAACACTCCTCCTCTTGTAAAACAGGGTCATTTGTTGACTGGTATGGAGAATGTGTAATGCCTTCTATACTTATGTTCATACATCTGACACAAAGCTCAGCACTAGGACAGACTTGCTTTCTGGAAGCTGTGTAGTGGTGTCTTTCTGGAGTCCAGGGTTCCAGTTTCTAGAAACCTGAAGCTTCAGTCACAACACAGTTCTGTTACCAAATAACTTTGGTAACCCAAGTTATCATGGGGGTGGGTAGGGGTGATGTTCCTCAGGTTCTCCTTCTCCCAATGAGGGTGACTCCAAGAACCTGTTAGCAACTGAAATAGCCAGATTTTTACTTAAAAAAAAAATGTCAAGCATCATAATCATGTGTGAAAGTTGTGCTGCAACAGTTACCTCTTTATGGAAGTAGAATGCAACCCAGGGAATTAAATTCAGTCTTGATAAAATTAAGGAGCAGGGCCAGGGATGGTCACATTAGACCAATAGGTGCAGACAAGAGACGATGCCTCTTGGATTATTTGGCTTCAGAGGTCCACAATGATGAGCGAACTTTTAAGCTGTAAAAGGGTCAGCTTAATAAAATGAATGGGGTTGTGGGTGGCCAGACCCTAATAAGGGCTCCCAATGAGATATAAACAAAAGCTAGGTAAATCCTAGTTTTAAAGTCTGATTCTCAACTGCAAGTGTATAGGCTTATAGCCTTCACTCTATAAAATATTCCAAGTAACTAATATGGAATGAAGGATAACATTTCTCCTTTATTCTTCCGCTACGTGTCCATTTCTGGTTTTGATTTGAATGTATATGTTAAAACACATGTATAATTTCCCAAGTATGCTTGCCCCTGTGGAATTGTGCCAAGCCACAGTGATGGTTACCACTCAAGTCCATGGCAAGGATTAGCTTGGTAAGAGAGCTTTACTCTGAATATCTAATGGAAGCTCACAAAAAAGGAAAAAGTTAATGTTTGGAAATGTGGTAGGAACTGGTGTTGAGTCCTCAATTAGAAATCCTTTTATTTAAATGGAATCTTTGTTGCCTTCCTTCATTTTACATATTCACAAGAAACAGCTTTGATGAAGCCTACTGCAGAGATGTCTGTGTTTTCTCATGCCTATCCACTGCATTGTCTTCTGCTTGCCTTAATTTGCTGAAATCCCCGTTATATTACATCCACTTGGCCTTCTCATCCCCATGTGTGCACACAAGTGTACATTCTTTCTCTGTTGCTCATAGGTATAGTTCCCACAGACATTCATTTCTTTCTTCTTCCATCCAACCACCAATTCTCCCAATCAAGGGTGTGTGCTTGTGGGTCTATTAAGCCTCAAAGTACAGTAAACATGACAGTGAAGGAAGTCAGCTGAAAGGCTGACTAAGCAGTAGTCTAGCAGAGCCAAACTTCACGCACCATCTTCTCAGCAAGTTTTGTGTTACCAAGAGCAGGCCTAATGTATAATTACAAACATATTAGTGGATCTGTTGTGGGACCACACATAGCCACAGTTTTTCCTCTGCTGAAACCTTGCATCTACCTTCTTCCAGAACGGAAATCTTTGCTGCCTTCCAGGAAAATGTGGCACAGATCAGTAGCAGGGCACATGTTTTGCATGCTGAGAACACTGAGCTTCAATCCCTAGCATCTCTAGTTAAAAGATCAGGTATGTAGTTGACGATGGGAAAGACTCCCTCTGGAGAGCTGCAACCAGTAGACAATATTGGGCTGACCAGACAAACAAACTGGCCTGCTATAAAGCATCACATCAGCGAGGCCAAGAGGGGGGTCTTGTCATCTGGGCAGCCCAGGACCTCCATATGCACTGCCCAGGCTTGAACCCCGGGGAGGTCACTTTGGTGCTGCTAACACAGCAGTTTGACTTCACCCCTAGAGACATTCCCAGCAAGAGAGATGCCCAGCAACAACACAGCAAGCAGAAGGCGCATTGGAATCACACCTGGAATACTGTCAACCATATTTGCAACTGTCCTTTAGACCCATGTAGCAATAACCAGGACACCCACTTGCCTGTCCACTTGTGGCAGCCCCTATGGCTTCAGCTTAATCCATGGTCAGTATTTTCTCAAGACACTGCCACGGAGCTCCAAGAGATTTCTTTAAAGGGGGCCTCCCACTGCATGCCATTCTTTTTAGTGAAAATTCCCCTCTCTCCTGAGCAGTATGAATTATTTTCTTGAAAACAAACGCCGCCTCCCAAAATTGAATGAGGCCAGTTTCTATATTAATTTTTAATCTGGGCACAGCTCATAAATCCCTCCCTAATAATGCTCTGTCATTGCTAGCAGCAGGTGCCTCGCAGCAGGGGGAAGCATGTGGAGTCATCATTTGAAAAGGAGCTGCTGCCTCCCTCCTTTGGGTTTTTATTCACCCTGGTCTGAATAAAGAAAGAGAAATCAGATTTGGACACCCTTAATGAATGAATCACCTTGATCTTACAGACAGAGGGCTTGTGAAAATTTTATGGAGTTTTCTTTGGGGACAAAAATAGAAAAAGAAAAGAATCACATTGTTTTATACTTGTTGCTTGCATCCAAATTCTAAATTTATATAAGGTACTGTTAGTCGGTGTCAGGGGTTTAGGAGCAGAGGCACGGGCAAGGGAGGAAACAGAGAGCGAAGGGGAGGAGGCAGAAGAAAAGATGAGTGATGACGACGACCCGAGATCTCCTAGTCTTTCCAGTGAATCAGAGGATTCACAGAAAGGAGCACCAGTGGCCAGGGCAAGGGGGGAGTCTAGGGGGGCACCCCAGGAAGATAGAGCCAGAGGGGACTCAGAGGGGAGCAGCTGGAAATCGGGACCAGCGTCACCGCCAGGAAGCAGGGAAGAGGAAAGGAGCCAGGGGGGAAGCGCTGGCAGCTCACCACAGGAGGGAGGGCATGAGTCAGGAGTGGCCACACCTCCATCGGGGAGCGAAGAAACGGTTAAGAGGAAAGTGGAAGGTTAGGCGCGCGCGCCAAGTTCAAATGCAGAGGAAGGCGGCGCAGTAAGCAGCCCCGAAAGGGAACCAGGTCCTAAAGCCCGGCGCAAGGAGGCAGGAGGGTCCGGGTCAGCGTCAGAAGAATCCCGGAAGGAAGAAGCCCCGGGGGGTAGAGGGACCCAGAGGAGGACAGTCAGGCGGAAAAGGTGGAGCAAGGCTAGGATATTAAGTTGGTGCACACGGGGCGGAGACTCAGACGGAGCTTCGCCGATCTAGCTACTAGACGTAGAGTTGCACGCAGCAGCTTGAGAATGGAAACTGTAATTCAATAAAGACTTTTACTTAATGATCGCTGGCTAGCGTGATCCTCTGTGAGCTAGGATCTTCAAGCAGCTCTGACAGTAAGCTCCGTCTCACGATTGTGGGCATCTACAGCCTCGAGGAGGGGAGAGAAACAGGTGCCTACTAGCGAGCTCACGAACGGCAGACGACATGACGGCTGAGCAGCAGATAGAGGAACTCAGAAAAGCAGTGGCACAACTGAATGCCGAGGCTCTCGCATCCAGGAAGAGAGAGGAGGAAGCAGCTGCCGCCTGCAGGGATCTCCAGGTCAGGTTAGACGTGCTGACAAAGCAGACACCCCGGCAGGAGGGAATTGGGTTGGCGAGACGGACAGGCGGGCTGGTCTCTCACTTCGATGGGAACCTGCAACAGTATCCCAACTTTAGAGCCGACGTACTGTGCGCACTGCAACTGCTGCATAAAGACTTTAGAGATGAGCAAGAGAGAGTGGGATTCATCATGTCCCATTTGCATGGGGATGCTAGAGCATGGCTACGCAATTTATGGAGAGATAAGGATCCGGCGCTCCAGAATGCAGATGCCTTTATTAAAGCGATGGATGGGTGTTTTTTATCAAGTATTGACGTGGATCTTACACGGAAGGAGGTGCATGGGCTGAGACAAGGGAGGGCCAGCGTCAGGCAGTATCATGCCCGCTTTTTCGCCTTGGTCAGTGCCCTGGAATGGGACAGAGATTCGGCTCCTGTAAGAGACCTCTTTTGGGAGGGGCTGCACAACTCGATTAAAGATGAGATCGCGAGGGGGGAGAGACCCCAAACCACCCAGGAGGTCGTTCAGAGGGCACTGGCAGTGGGGGTGAGGCTGGAAGGACGTCCGTGGAGCAGGGACGAAGGGCGTGGAGGGCGCGAACCAGCCAGGGGCCCCTCCTTCCTTCCCAGAGAAGCAGCGCGGGCGCAATCCACGCCTCCGCCAGGAGGAGGAGCCGAACCTATGGAGGTTGGAGGTGCAAGGGCTCAGTCAGCAACCAGAGCCCTAGCACCGGCAGCAGTGAAAGCGAAGCCTCCTAGAGGGAACAGGAAGTGTTACGTCTGTGAGGAGCCAGGGCATACGGCAAAAGAGTGTCCCCAGAGGCTCCACAAGCTTACTGCAGCCTCGGCAATGGTGACTGCAGCAACACAGCAAGGGGGACCACAGCAGGGAAACGACGCAGTCTGGCTGGAGGAAGAGGCCCTGGGGCCCAGCCAGACGTGTTAGTGACGCAGTCCCCAGAGGTTTTACAGCCCGTGAACCCCCTCCCGCCCAAACCAGTGGTGAGGCTCACCGCATCTCTCCAGCTGCCCAATGGAATCACCACTGACGTGCCCATCACAGTTGACTCGGGCAGCAACGCAGACTTTATAGGGCAGGACTTTGTCGACAAGCACGCTATACAGTTGCTGCCGGCCACACTGCCCCTGCAGGTTGTCACGGTGGATGGCAGGGAGTTGCTAGGGGGGCAAGTGGTGAAGCAGACGCCGCCCATGGCGATGCGACTTGGAAATCACAAAGAAATCATCAGCTTCAATGTCACTCAACTATCGGATACGCCCATTGTATTGGGAATGAGTTGGCTGGACAAGCACAGCCCAACGCTGGCTTGGTACCAGAGGCAGCTGATCTTCGGCTCTTCCTTTTGTGCTGAACACTGCATCGTGCCCCAGCAGGAAGGAGAGGAAGAGGAGTCACAGCTGCTGCTAGGCACGCTGCAAGCGATTCCCCACAAGTACGCAGAATTTTTGGAAGTTTTCTGCGAGAAGGAGGCAGACAGGCTACCCCCTCACAGACCATATGACTGCAAGATTGACCTGCTGCCGGGGGTGGCGCTGCCTAAGGGGAAACTGTATTCCATGTCAGAGGACGAGCTGCAGGAACTCAAACAGTTCATAGATCATAATTTGGAGCGCGGTTTCATCCGAGAGTCCAAGGCAGCGGGGGGCAGTCCAGTATTCTTTGTTAAAAAGCGAGACACGCCCCAAAAAAGACTGGTCGTGGACTATCGCATTTTAAACAATGGGACCAAGCCGTCGGACTTCCCCATGCCCCGAATCGACGACCTCCTGGCGAAGGTGCGGAAGGGAAAAGTGTTCACCAAGTTAGACCTGCGAGGGGCGTACAACCTCATTCGTATGCGGGAGGGAGATGAGTGGAAGACGGCCATGTTCACGCCACTGGGTACCTACGAATACAGAGTTATGCCCTTTGGATTGCAAAATGGCTCCCACGTTTTTCAAGCTTTCATGCATCACGTGTTGGCGGGACTTCTCTACAAGACGTGCGTCTGTTTCTTAGATGACATCCTGATCTTTTCGGAATCGCAGCAGGAGCATGACAGACACGTCAAGGAAGTGCTGACCAGACTAAAGCAACATAGGCTCTACGCCAAGCTGGAGAAGTGCCAATTTGACGTGACGGAGGTGGATTTTCTGGGCTACAAGTTGTCTGACAAGGGGCTCGCCATGGACAGCGCCAAGGTTCGCGCGGTATTGGATTGGAAGAGTCCACGCAACCGGAAGGAGGTCCAACGGTTTGTCGGCTTTGCGAACTTCTACCGCAAGTTTATCAAGGGCTTCGCTATGCAGACAGCGGCCATCACAGACACGCTTAGCTCCAAGAAAAAGAAGTTCGTTTGGACAGAGGAGGCGGAGCAGTCCTTTCAGGCACTCAAGCGTCTCTTCGCGTCGGAAGAGCAGCTGCTTCACGTCAACCCCAGCAGGCCGATGAGGGTGGAGACAGACGCCTCGGACAGAGCCGTGGGGGCGGTCCTGCTGCAAAAGGACCAGCAGGGGGTGTGGCGACCGGCAGCGTTTTACTCCAGGAAGCTCAGCAAGTCCGAGCAGAACTACACCATCTGGGACAGGGAGTTGCTGGCCATTCATGCAGCGTTCAAAGCGTGGAGGCACTTCCTGATCGGAGCCAAGCACACGGTGCAGGTTTGCACGGACCACAAGAATCTGGAGCACTGGCGCACGGCACAGTTCCTAAACCAGAGGCAGATACGTTGGGCTGAGTTTTTTGCGAACTTCGACTTCCGCATAGAGTATGTCCCGGGGGACACTAACATCATGGCGGACGCCCTCTCCCGTAAGCCACAGTATCTGGAGGACGCAACGCCAGCGGCCGCCATGCACATCTTCGCACCAACAGTATGGGCGTGCGCCGCGGCCACCGTGGACCTGGAGGCGGTGCGACGAGCGTTGCAGGATGACTCCTTCGCGCAAGCAAAGATGGCAGAGGTGCAAAGGGGCACGGCTGCGGCCGACGGTTTCCAGCTACGAGATGGATTGCTCATCCGTAAAGGGGCCATCTACGTGCCAGGAGACGACCTTCGCGCCAAGGTGCTGCAGCAGCTGCACGACGCGCCCACGGCCGGGCACTTTGGCAAGGAGAAGACGGTGGAATTAGTAGCCAGGGATTTCTGGTGGCCTGGAATGAGAGGGGAGGTCGCAGACTACGTGGCGAGGTGTGACACCTGCCAGAGGGCCAAACCAGTGCACAAACCGCCGGCCGGACTGTTGGAACCGCTGCAAACTCCGGTCGAACCTTGGGAAAGGGTGGCCCTGGACTTTGTCACGGATCTGCCCAGCTCGAGGGGCAAGACGGCAGTGCTGGTGGTGGTAGACCTGTTTTCCAAGATGGCGCATTTCATTCCGTGTGCTAAGGTGGCCACGGCGGAGCAAACCGCCAAACTGTTCATAGACCACGTGTTCAAGGTTCACGGTCTGCCACGGTCTATTCTGTCCGACCGGGGGCGGCAGTTCATCTCGAATTTCTGGCAGAAGCTGATGGGCTTCCTGAACGTCAAGATCAACCTGGCGTCGGCGAGACACCCGCAGACCAACGGGCAAGCGGAGCGGGTCAATGCCATCATGCAGCAGTACCTGAGATGTTATGCAAATCAACAGCCTGCGACGTGGGTGGATTACCTGCCGCTTGCCGAGTTCGCCTACAACAACACGAAGCACGTGTCCACGGGGGTCACGCCGTTCTTCGCCAACAACGGGAGGCACCCCAGAACCTTCCCGGGACTGGAAAGAATGGGAGAGGGGGAGCCGCAGACAGCAGATGCGTTCGCGTCGGAGCTGCAGGAAGTCCACGATCAGCTGAGGCGCCACCTGGAGCTGGCCAAGCACGCATACAAGGTACAAGCGGACAAGCACAGAAGGGTTGGCGAAGAGCTCCACGTGGGAGACTGGGTTTGGTTAGCAGCCCACGCAGTGCCGGCCAGGTCGTTGGCCAAGAAGAAACTAGGGCATAAACAACTGGGGCCCTACCAAGTCGAAGAGCAGGTCAACCCGGTAGCATTCAGACTGGCACTTCCGGAGGGTTCCAGAATGCATCCGGTATTCCACAGATCGGTGCTCACTCCCTACAAGGCACCGCACAGGTTCCAGGAACCCGGAACGGCGCCGAGTCCGGTCAGAGACAGAACAGGGCACGCGGGAGTGGCACAGAAGGAGCGCATCAACGAAGTCACGGAGATTTTGGACTCCAGATGGGGGGAAGAGGGGGTAGAATACTTTCTCGCCAAGGAGGGCACCCCGGCCAGTGCGAACAGCTGGGTGCCGGGCTACGCCTTGGACGAACCTCTCCTCAAAGACGAGTTTCATGCCCTCTTCCCCCATAGACCTATGCCAGCAGACTTTTTCGACGACTGGCTTTTCACGCCCACGCTTTCGGCCAGCACTTTCCGGGGGTTCGACTCGGACGAGGACCCGACACAAGACGTCCGTTCCCCGGAGGGGTCACCCTCGGGATCTGCATCAGAACCCTCGTATTGGTGGGACGATAGACCAGAGGAGCAGTTCCGCAGACGGTGGCTGGAAGGCCCAGGACGAGCAACACCGCCAGGAGGAAGTGAGGGAGAGACGGACATGGACGTTTTCGGGGACGACCCTGGTTTCGAGCACGGCGGCACAGAGATGGAAGCGGAGGTGACCGTTGTCGACGAGAGCAGGGAGGAAGACCCGCGAGACTTCAGATGGAGACCCGCCACGGGAAGCGACCGATATCCGACGTTCGTCCCTTTGCAACAGCAGCCCCCAGCTCCAGCACCGGAAGGAGGGGAGGGGGGAATGGGGGGCTTCGAGGGGGGGATGGATGTCAGGGGTTTAGGAGCAGAGGCACGGGCAAGGGAGGAAACAGAGAGCGAAGGGGAGGAGGCAGAAGAAAAGATGAGTGATGACGACGACCCGAGATCTCCTAGTCTTTCCAGTGAATCAGAGGATTCACAGAAAGGAGCACCAGTGGCCAGGGCAAGGGGGGAGTCTAGGGGGGCACCCCAGGAAGATAGAGCCAGAGGGGACTCAGAGGGGAGCAGCTGGAAATCGGGACCAGCGTCACCGCCAGGAAGCAGGGAAGAGGAAAGGAGCCAGGGGGGAAGCGCTGGCAGCTCACCACAGGAGGGAGGGCATGAGTCAGGAGTGGCCACACCTCCATCGGGGAGCGAAGAAACGGTTAAGAGGAAAGTGGAAGGTTGGGCGCGCGCGCCAAGTTCAAATGCAGAGGAAGGCGGCGCAGTAAGCAGCCCCGAAAGGGAACCAGGTCCTAAAGCCCGGCGCAAGGAGGCAGGAGGGTCCGGGTCAGCGTCAGAAGAATCCCGGAAGGAAGAAGCCCCGGGGGGTAGAGGGACCCAGAGGAGGACAGTCAGGCGGAAAAGGTGGAGCAAGGCTAGGATATTAAGTTGGTGCACACGGGGCGGAGACTCAGACGGAGCTTCGCCGATCTAGCTACTAGACGTAGAGTTGCACGCAGCAGCTTGAGAATGGAAACTGTAATTCAATAAAGACTTTTACTTAATGATCGCTGGCTAGCGTGATCCTCTGTGAGCTAGGATCTTCAAGCAGCTCTGACAGTCGGTGTTTTTGTAACACAGAGACATCTGGTACATTGTTATAGAAGATTTCATTAGCTTGCTCATCTCAGTTCAGCATTAAAATATCTTACGCCTGTTCATGCCAGACCCTCTCAGTGTCCCTATTTTCCAGGGACAGTCCTGGATTTATAGAAGCTGTCCCAGTTTCTGATTTGATCCTAGAATGTCTCATTTATCCTTAGGATGTCCCTATTTTCATTGGAGAAATGTTGGGTGGTATGCCATGCCAATCACCCCCAACCTGCTTTTTGGCACTTTGGGATGGTGGTGTTGAAATTTCCAGAACAGCAAACCACTTGCATAATTGGCTAACAATAGAGAGACACTACCAATGGGATATCTTCACTGTGTGCTGGGCCAGAACATCCCTAGATTTGCTTCAAGGCATCTCTAAAACTGGGCCAATGCAAGCTTCTTAGCAGATGATCACACTGTTTGATCCTCTGAACAGAGACTCAGAAGACCAAGCCCATTGCAAGGAACCAAAAGTTATATGTCAAATGAGCTGTGATCATCCATAAAGTTGACATAGGTCCAGGCAAACTCCTCCTGAAGCTCCTGTGCCTGTGTGGAAACTTTCTCCGTGCATCCCTTTTCAATTCCCTCCTGGTTCTGGGAGACAGTGGTGGAGGAGAGGGACACAGTCCTTCACTTGTCTGACCTGCCTCTTTCTCCTCTTCTCCTTACCCATCCTGTGCTCCACTCTGAAGTTTCCCCTGCCTCTCATTCTTGCCTCCTGGCTGGTACAGCTTCCCACAAACCACTGCTACCCTCTCCAGAGTCAGACTCCAGCCCCCTTGTTCCCCACGCACACTCTTCAGCTGCCTGGCAGTCCCCAGTATGGCTTGATCTCCGTCTTCACAACTCTTTTCAAGGGAAAGGATAGAATTCAGCAAAGGGGTCAAGGCCCTGGGGTGGACCTAGCGCCCAGGCTGTAAGTTTCCAGCCCTTGCTTTAAAGCCAGCTGGGGGAGTGGTGGTGGTAAAAGGGAACGAAATACTTGAGAAACAGAGGACTTCGCCACACTAGATTTTCTCCAGTAGCAAAGTTCAGAACCTGCTTTGCATCTCAAATTGAGATACATACATTGGAAGACGAGAGGGGCTTGCTTACGCTGAAGGGGACTGAGGCTTGCTGCCAAGTCCTTGCCTCAGATGTGCCAGGAGCAGAATCTGGGTTGCATCAGGCAGCTGCTGCATTCACAACTTCTGTGGCATTTCTGTTCCCATGCTGCTAGGTTTTAACCACTTCTTTTCATATATATGTAGATGTACAAACAAGCCACCATCTGCTCTAGTTTAAGTGCCCGTTAACAAGGTGAAGAGGTGGTGTTACTGAAGGGTTTCCTGCAGCGTTCACAGAGTGTGTTTAAAGATCTCGGGCTGTAATGCTTACATATCTCCTCACTAGCTAGCTTTCTATTTACTATCTACCATTAAGTTAAAACATACAGTCTTAATGCGAAAGGAAAACATTAAAATTCTAACTACTTACCACCTCTTTGCCAAGTGCTGCAGGGGGGAATTTCATGGTTTTCAGCGAGAGCACGTTTAGTTAAACAGGGTTGCAGTTAACTTACTGAACATACATACATATACATACATACATATATATATATATATATATATATATATATATATATATATATATATATATATATATTTAAAAAACCTTTCTTTCAAGCTGCCAGATCAGCATCACCCAAAACTGCTGCAAATTTGCAGGCACAGCTGCTCCAGATTTAATAGAGTAACACTGCCCCCTAGCGTCACAGTAAGGGCCCAGCTTCATATCTATTGATAAACTCAGTTTAAACAAAGTGTCTAGTAATATGCTGACTACTACTAAAATATTGTCATGCCCAGGACTTTTTTCCCCAGCTGGAACTCACCGGAACTCAGTTCTGGCACCTCTCAGGTGGGTGCCATTGCCATTCTAAGAGAACGACTGAGGCTTTACATGGTGAGTTCCGGCACCTCTTTTTCTAGAAAAATAGCACTAGATGCCTGCTCTTAAAACAGGCAATTACCCTTTATCAGAGCAAATAAGAGTGAAGTTTGAGCTGAGGCACTGATGAAGATTTGCTCTACTCTCGCAACAGCAAGGGATCGGATGTGTTCTTCAAGCTGTTTGTCTTGGAATATTTAACATAGGTGTGCTGAACATTTGGTCCTCCAGATGTTACTGAACTACAATTCCCATCGGACCCAACAAGCATGAGCAATGGCCAAGGGTAACGTGAGTGGTGGCTCAGAAACATCTGGAGGACCAACAGTTCCCCACAGCTGATTTAACAGAAGGTCTAATAATACGCCGTCTCCGTTGTTTCCCTAACATTTTAACTTTTAGCCCTGTTTATATGTTCTTCTGTGTAGAATTGAACAAATGGAAGCTGAGGGGTGAAAGCTCTCTCTCTCTCTCTCTCTCTCTCTCTCTCTCTCTCTCTCACACACACACACACACACACCACTTCTATGTAGTATGCATATAGGTTCAATTTTTGGAGACTGGGGCATGGGCAGTGGTTGCAATATTAATCCACATTCACACCATATGTTGAAAGCACTAGGATACCATTTTAAACAGCCATTATTCCCTCGGAGGAATTCTGGGAGATGTGGTTAAGGGCACTGAGAGTTGCGCGTCAAGACCCCGGTGCACCCCCAAGGATAAATTAATACACACTGACACAGAACTTAAGTTTAAGGTTAATGGGCAAAGTTTAGGCCATAACTTTATTGATTACATCAGTGTGAGTGGTATTGGCTTAGGCATTGGCAATAACTATATCTGACTCCTACTCACCTTGCAGGAAGTCTGGAAGGGTAAACAACCAAATGAGGGAGCTCCGTCGATGGCAATCAACTGAAGCTCACCCCGGGGTTCCCGCTGGGTCCTGGCATGGCCCTAGCCCCCATATCACAATAAGCCAATGCCTAACCTCCAAACCTTACAAAAGTTGTGACGATTGCTAAGGGGGTAGGCGAAAACCAAATGGCCAGTGCCAATTTGCCAAATGGAAAAAAATTCCTACCCAGCCCCTGTTCCAAAACAGGTGGCCAAACGAAGTCCAGAGCAAGGCCAAAGCAGACACCTAAAATACAGGGTGGGTGGGTCTTCGGCGTCGCGAAGCCAGGTGAATCCCCAGAAATATGTTGCTGCCTTTTGTATGCCCCATGATCACACCACCGATCATAGTGTGATCGTGGGGCCATCGCGTGGGCCAGGCTCAATCCCCCCCCCGTGGATAGTGGGGGGGGGCACCTTGGGCCCGTGTGCAACGTGGACCCTTAATTAGGAGGATCCGATTTGTTAGGCAATCCCTGTTTCTCTCTGAGAGGTAAAATTCTCTACTTGTGAAGAGAGAGAGAGAGACAGTTAAACCACTGTGGGAAAGACCTTATTCTGCAGGCGGTGGATCCAACCCACTGAGGGCATGTCATCTGAAAACTGTTTCCCTTTGTATGTGGGAAACTCTGTGTTTGGCATATGAGTCAGGGGAAGTACCAAATATTTTATGAACAAAGTTCCTCTTTAACATCAAATAACTTTTCTTCCTCCTCTTCTACAACTGAAGTGAAAGGAGTCAACAACATTTAAGGACAGCTTTGGCAAGAGAAACAGTAATTTGGGGCTGTATAGCAGGCTATGTTCCTTGATCTGATCTTATACCCACAGATTTGAGCTATTCGAATAATTCTTCTGCACATGCTATCTTTTAGTGCAATTGGATGGATGGATTGGAGTGGACAAAACCTCATGCACCACTCTATATTTGGTAAGGTAAAGGTAAACTTGGTACACAATATAGACAGTATATATTGCCAAACAATGACTTTGAATTGGAAAGTAACCGGTTATTACCAAATAACCAAAAAGAGCCTTTACTTTTAGGCTTTAGTCTGCTAAATTCACAGCAGCAGTCAGGCAGGATGAAATATTGGAGTATTGCTTTTCAGTTAAGGGAAAATAGGAATCTTACATTTGAGATTAAATTAGTCAGCACAAGTCCACAGCACTGCATCTAGAAGGAAGCAGACTTCATTTTGAACCTCAAGAGGAACTTGCTGAATGTGTTCACTTTTTTTTCAATGGAATAGGGACTATGACTCAGGAGCTTGCTATTGAAGAAGCAGAAAAACAAAGCAGTTGAGAACTATTTCTGACCTTACAAATTCTGTTACAAATATCTGGCTTATAATGCAGCTCAAGTAGCTGTTGGACCACATTTGCTCTAACAGAAACCCAAGTTCCAGTTGCAAAAGCCACACTGTAACTTATGCTTCATTCATAATGTATATGGAGACAATCAAGTGCCAAGTATAATTAGCAGAGATTGGTTTATTATTCTTTAACTCAGCCTTTCTCAACCTCCGGTCTCAGTTGTTGTTGGACTACAACTCCCATAATTCCTAGCTAGCAGGGATGATGGGAATTGTAGTCCAATGAGATCTAGGGACCCAAAGTTGAGAAAGGCTGCTTTAACTGGTATAGGCAAGCTTTATTGCATTTATTATTATTTTAAGAGTACTAGTAAACTAAACTGGTTTATAATGCTACAACCTATACTGCAACGAAGGTTAGGTATAGGAAGCACCTGATTCCCTGTACAGCCCTGACTTCCAGGGTTTAGGACTAGGGTATCTGAAGGACCACTTAGTCCTGTACAAACCTGTCCTCCTATTATGATTATTGTCCTTCTGCATGCTCCAACATACCCCAATATATGCTTAGATGGACCAAAGGGAGGGTCCTTTCAGTGGCAGAAGTACAGGTACCATTTTGGGCAAAGCAAACATATCACAATTTGAAGGAAGAGAAAACTTCTCATGCCTCCAGGATCTCATATCCATTATTTAAAAACCGATCAATTAATCTTTTGCACGGATAGTTTCTAATGGAAACCAGGAGCTAGCATACTGTCAGCATGTAAGAATCAATTTTAAGAGAGAAAACAACAGCAGCCCACATGGAGAGAACGGTGTAATGTTAGACACCCAAGGAAATTAACTGGAAGAAGCCAACTTTGACTTCTCTTATGATCTGTTGACTATAAATTCTTGCAAAGTAGCTAGGGAAACAAGGCTTTCCAAACAGGCAGCTTGGAGTTTTCCTGCCTAAGATTTACAGTTACTATTCCCCTGATACTTGTAGCTTTATTTAAAAGACAGGAACTTCAGCTTTAACTTTTATATGTTTACGCAGGAAATATGTGGCAGAGACACCGGTGAAATGAATGTTCCCATCCTAACAGCTGCACAACCTTGATCTGTACGTGCCCAGACCTTACATTACATGGTAAAAGTTTTCCTCCTCAAATCCTAGGGGTATTGGAAGCTGCAACTGAAGTCAATGTGCAAAGTTGTATCTGTAGTGGCTACGAGGAAAAAAAGAGAGATCAGCTTACACTTGGGAGATGGGATTCAAACACAGTTACTTTGCTCAGTGCCAGCATGCTGGTCTGTGGTTGTAGCTTCTGTTTGCCATTTACTCTGAGCTTCCTTTTTGGATCTGGATGCTTGGTTCATGAATAATTTTGAATAGATGCAGGTTTTATAGGGTTTTATTTCCCCCCAAAAAATTAATTTAATTTTGATATTATCTTCTGCTTATTTGTTTGAGAGGCTCAAACTTCACCATTCCAATTTTTAGAAGGATGTGATTCAAGACTTAGTAATCCACTCTCTAATATTTTATTCATATATTCTTTTGACTCTTATATTGCAGTTATTGCAGAGTTTGTATATTTCCATCATTTCTGTGTTTTGATTTAAATGTATTATATTCTTGGTCTGATTCTGATCCCTTTTGGATTACAACCAGTAGCTCACCAAAGCAAAATTTATTTTCATCTCTCACTCTTGCTGTCCTGCCCTTTCTTAATAAAACCCAGTGGTTGGGAACTTTAGGTTAGATTACTGCAATGCGTTATACATAGGGCTGCCTCTGAAGATGGTTCAGAAACTTCAGCTGGTGCAGAATTCAGCGGCCAGGTTCCTCACCGGAGCAAGACGGTTTGAGCATATTACACCGTTCCTGGTCCAACTGCACTGGCTACCAATTACCATATTTTTCCGTGTATAAGACGCCCCCTATTTTTAGGGACTCCAAATTAAGAAAACACCCCACAGCACTACCTGTGTATAAGACAAGCCCCAATTTTAAACCTATTTTTTTTGGTAAGAAAACCTAGTCTTATACACGGAAAAATATGGTAGTTTCCAGGCCCAATTCAAAGTGCTGGTTTTGACCTATAAAGCCTTAGAACCGCAATACCCCAAGGACCGCCTCTTTCCATATGAACCTACCTGGACCCTGAGTTCATATTCTGAGGCCCTTCCTTACGTGCCTCCTCCTTGAAGGGTGGCAACACGAGAACGGGCCTTCTCTGTAGTGGCTCCTTATCTGTGGAATGCTCTCCTCAGGAAAGTTTGCCTGGCACCTTCATTATACACCTTTAGGCGCCAGGCAAAAACACTGCTTTTCAACTAGACCTTTGGTTGATCTGATTCACATACTATGCCCCTTTAATTTTTTATTTTTTTGGGGGGGGCTATTGGGTTATTGGTGTTATTTCTATTAGGCATTGTGTGATTTTATATCTTGATTTTATTCTGTAAACCACCTTCAGACCACCAGGTATAGGGTAGTATATAAATTCAATTAATAATAATAATAACTTCTTGCTGATGTAATGCATTATTCTACCATAACAGCTAATGTTGCTCTTGAGGAGGATCAACAAATGAGCATTTTAAAAGCTGAAGTTGGAGGAGTCATAAACCTGTTCAAGCCCTTCTAAAAGTATGTCGCTATATCCATGTTAGTCATTATTCCTTTTATTCGTTGCTGTTGCTCTTTCCTTCTTAGTGTCACCTCAGTGGATAGCAATGTGACCCCCCCCCCACCTTGCCCTGTTCCAAGAACTCCCCCTTCATAACACCACTAATTAATCACCCCAACAGGTGCAATGTCTACCAGCCATCACTGTGTTTTTGGACAGTCTAGGAAACCACAGAATTTTTTCTGCATGCCCTGTGTAGTAATATTGTAGAATCCCCCCCCCCCATCCACAGCACTGTTCCTGTTCTGCTTTTACTGGAGGTTGTCTGCAATAAAACCTGCGAGAATGAGAGAGTGCGATGCTTCAACCGAAGGCAATAAATCAGGAACAAACATTAGGAGTGAACTGGAGGACATAAAGTACAGAAAAGATGGAAAACTCAGGTGTCTCTTGTTAAGAAAAAAGCAAAGAGGAAGAGTTATTCTTTCCAAGCACTTCCTTGAGACAACAGTATTGATATTTCTGAACCCGAGTAACTCCAGTCAATAGCAGCAATTACTTGCTAGCATGAGATTCCGAAGGGGGATGAGAAGGTTAATGTTCAAACAGAAAAATGTTCAGACAGCAATAATCACTTTGTAAAACCATAATTGTAGCTTCAGTTACGGTGCTACATAGGAGTTTCATGAACAAGCAGTTCCTGTTTTATTTTAAATGGTGGCAATTTAGTCTCCAGGATTAACTCTATTCAGTATTTCGAAGAAGTAGGAAAGTCCCATGGCTGCACAGACACAATTTTCCTGTTGATAATGCCCTGATTATCTCAGAGCCGCACCTTTCATTTTATCAGATAAATCAAGTTCTGTAATCTGAAACTTAGCACAAGAACTTTCTACTGCTTTTGTATTTATTTTCATTTATTCAATTTGTATGCTGCCCTTCATCCACAGATCTCAGGACAGTTCACAACATAAAAATACAAGATAAAAAACACTAAATATATAATAAAAGCAAGAACAAAAACAAACCAATAACCACCCCCTCCCACAAACAGATTTAAAAGGGTTATTTTTAAGATATTGTCTTTAGTTCAGAAAAATTATATGAGGCCCTCTATGTTTTCTATATGTGGCAGTCAACCATGTTTTACTCAAGAGTAGGTGCATTGAAATTAATGGACCTAACTTGGTCATATGCATTCATTTCAGTGGGTCCACCCTGAGTAAAAATTAGTTGAATACAAGTAAGAGTGAATTTATCCTTTCCACAAACAGTTGTCACCTGTGCCTTCATAACCTTGAGGCTTAGCCACTGAAATACATTATAGTGCTTCTGATAACCACTCTGATATTGACCTTGGAGTTTGCTTAGAAGCTGTAGCCTGTACTTTTGTGAGTAATGTAGTATACTATTACTTTCTGACATTTCAGGAACAAGTTATACTGGGCTCCAGCATCCAAACTGCTTTCTTGAAAGCCCTAGGGGCAATCTGAGAATGCTGATGACAAAGTAAATTCTAGACACAAATCATAGGTACCATCTATGCCTTTTTCAGATCTGAAAGACTTAGCAGGTATGTTCTCCATTAAGTCATTTTTGAAAAGCAGTTGCAGTCTGCTCTGTACCTCTGTGGTCTCCCAGAAACAGATCCTTGACATCTTTCAGGAACAATAGTTTAGTCCTAATACTGTTGATTTTAATTATTATATATCATTTTAAATAATATTTTGCTTCTAAGCCATCCAGAGGATATTTATTGAAGACACCTCTCTCTCTCTCTCTCTCATAGTTATTTAAGGTGCCTCAAGAATGGAATAGACAGAGAAACAGCAATTCTATAAGCCGATAATGCCATCTTGTGGCACTTCCCTTGAAAAACACTGCAAATAATTGGCAAAGTTTAACATAAGAATAAATTGCAAAGGTGAGGGGGAAAGCATTACTAATCAATACAAATTTCTCTCTGGTAGAACTTGGATATGGAAGATAAATTAGAGAGGAAGATAAGGGACATTGCACATTTATAATATTATTAATAGGGCTGCACTCCTGCTTGTTTCTCATGCCAACTCCCTACACATTAACCCCCTCGAGCTTCTCCTTCCTATCTCAAGCAACAACTAAGTTCACTTTTTACCATCCCAGCCCCACTTCTGAAGCCCCTTCCCTGTTGTATTTTGCACCACTGCTTTGCACTCATTTTCACTTTCACGTCCATGCCTCCTCCTCCTTTTGTAAAACTACCATTGCGCACAAACTACCCCCATGGTAAACTTTTGCATCTTCCTCCTCCCATGCATTGCAACTACTAAGCACCCTTGCCACCTTCCATCCAATTATGAAGCCACTTTCCCCTCCTATTCTGATTTTATCATCATCATCAATTAAATTTGTATACCACCCTATGCCTGCAGGTCTCAGGCACTTCATGACATAAAATCACAATATAAAGAAATAAAAACAAGAACAACCCAATAATCCTTCCATTCTCCCCAACACATTTTAAACGGGCATCGGATGTCATTCAGCCATAGGCTTGGATCAAGAGGAATGTCTTTGTCTAGGGCCTAAAAGTGTATAGTGAAGATGGCAGGTGAACCTCCCTGGGGAGAGCATTCCACAAATAAGGAGCCACTACAGAAAAGTCCCGTCCCCATGTTGCTCCCCTCTAGACCTTTCGTGGAGGAAGCACACAAAGAAGGGCCTCATCTGATGACCTCAGGGTCCGGGTAGCTTCATATGGAGAGAGGTGGTCCTTGAGGTATTGAGGTCCTGAGCCATTTAAGGTTTTATATGTCAAAACCAGCACTTTGAATTGGGACCAGCAGTGGCGTAGCGTGGGGGTGCAGGGGGGGCCGGCTGCACAGGGCGCAACATCTGGGGGTTAGGGTTAGGGGGCGCAAATCCACGGGTTAGGGGGTGCAAATCCACGGGTTAGGGGGCGCAAATTACTTGCCTTGCCCCCGGTGCTGACAACCCACGCTACGCCACTGGGGACCAGAAACTAATTGGTAGCCCGTGCAGTCAGACCACTATTGATGTAATATGCTCAAACCATTTTGCCCTGGTGAACAACCTGGCCACTGAATTCTGCACTAGCTGAAACTTCTGAAGAGTCTTCAGAGGTAGGTAACGCATTGCTGTAATCTAACCCTGAGGTTAGCAGAGCATAGACAACAGTAATTATTAATCTATCCCTGTTCAGATAAAGGTGCAGCTGGGCCACCAGCCGAAGCTAATGGAAGGCATTCTGTGCCACTGAGACCATCTGAACCTCAAGTGACAGCAAAGGATCCAGGAGTATCCCCAAGCTATGGACCTACTTCTTCAGAGAAAGTGTAACCCCATCAAGAGCGGGCAACCACCCAGCCATCTGGTCTAGGGAACCGGCCACTCAGTCTTATCTGGATTGAGATTCAGTTTATTTGCTCTCACCCGGTCTATTATCGAGGCAAAACACTTCCACTGCCTTACCTGCAGATGTAAATGAGAAGTTGAGCTGAGTGTCATCAGCATATTGCTAACAACGTACTCCAAATCTCCAGATAACCTCACTCAGTGGTTCCGTGTAGATGTTGACCAGCACAGAGGCCCTGTGGAACCCCACACTGGGGCTGAAAAACATCCCCCAAGCAACACCTTCTGGAAACAACCATATAAGTAGGACTGGAACCACCGCAAAATGGTGCCACCCATCCCTAACTTGGACAGTCACTCCTGAAGGATACCATGGTCCATCAGAAGCCACTGTGAGGTTGAGGAGAATTAGCAGGGACACATTTCCCCTCTCTCCCAACAAAGGTAACCAAAGCAGTTTCAGTGCCAAAACTGGGCTTAAACTTTTTAACATCTACATGAAGCCGCTGGGAGAGATCATCAGGGGGTTTGGACAGGGTGTCCATCAATATGCAGATGATACCCAGCTCTACCTCTCTTTCAAATCAGAACCAGTGAAGGCGGTGAAGGTCCTATGCGAGTGCCTGGAGGCGGTTGGAGGATGGATGGCAGCTAATGGATTGAGGTTGAATCATGACAAGACAGAAGTACTGTTCTTGGGGGACAGGGGGCGGGCAGGTGTTGAGGACTCCCTGGTCCTGAATGGGGTAACTGTGCCCCTGAAGGACCAGGTGCGCAGCCTGGGAGTCATTTTGGACTCACAGCTGTCCATGGAGGCGCAGGTCAATTCTGCCTACCAGCTCCAAATGGTACGCAGGCTGAGACCCTACCTGCCCGTGGACAGTCTCGCCAGAGTAGTGCATGCTCTAACAATCTCCCACTTGGACTACTGCAATGCGCTCTACGTGGGGTTACCTTTGAAGGTGACCCAAAAACAACAACTAATCCAGAATGCGGCAGCTAGACTGGTGACTGGGGGCGGTCGCCAAGACCACATAACACTGGTCTTGAAAGACCTACATTGGCTCCCAGTACGTTTCCGAGCACAATTCAAAGTGTTGGTGTTGACCTTTAAAACCCTGAACGACACTGGCCCAGTACACCTGAAGGAGCGTCTCCACCCCCATCGTTCTGCCCGGACGCTGAGGTCCAGCGCCAAGGGTCTTCTGGGAGTTTCCTCACTGTGAGAAGCAAAGCTACAGGGAACCAGGCAGAGGGCCTTCTCGGTAGTGGCGCCCACCCTGTGGAATGCCCTCCCACCAGATGTCAAAGAGAAGAACAACTACCAGACTTTTAGAAGACATCTGAAGGCAGCCCTGTTTAGGAAAGTTTTTAATGTGTGACATATTAATGTATTTTTAATCTTTGTTGGAAGCCACCTAGAGTGGCTGGGGAAACCCAGCCAGATGGGCGGGGTATAAACAAACAAACAAACAAACAAACAAACAAATAAATAAACAACAACAACAACAACAACAACAACAACAACAACAATTAAACCCCAATTGAAATAGATCTAGAAAATCACTTTCCTCCAAGAGTGCCTGGATCTGGTCTGCAACCACCTGTTCCAATATGCTTGGCAGCAGCTTGGCTACAGCAGTTGTGGAAGGAAGTATACAAGGTGCCTTCCAACCATCTTAAGGGCTCCACTCAGGATTTATATAGGGTTTATTCCTTAGCCTTTTTTTGATTTTGTCTGCTCAATTCATTGGAGCCTGCTTATGCATGCAGGGAAAGTTCCTATCTCACTAAGGGTTTGAGACCCATTGGCTACCCTCACCTGGTTTAGCTGGTCAGTCAAAGCTGCTGCTGGGGTGTGGCTGCTGTCGTATGCTGACAGCTTCTAGGAGCCACAGATGAGAGCCGAGTGCAGGGTGGGAACCAAAGGTGGACAAACTACCCCAGAAGGAGCACAACATGTTCCCTACCAAAGGTACTCCTCCTTCCTTAACACCTCACACACCCCAAAGAAATAGGTAGCCCATATATTAAGAGAAGAGTTGTATACCCCAGTTGATGAGCCCTAGATAGGTCTCTGGCAGCTTCATTTTGGATCAATACTTTGAAAGGCAGGCCCACATAGAATGCACTGCAGAAGACCAGCTTACAGGTATGAGGGACTGGTGTCAGGTCCAACTCCTCTTAGAAAGGTTGCAACTAGCAGACCAGACACACCAGAACAAGCAAACTTTATTCTCTGACTTGCAAAATGGAATGCAATTTCATTCGGCTTTCTATATATCCAGACTATAATTCTGAGATTTTCACACTGAGCAGCAATTTACAAGCGCACTACTACATACTGAGAGCTCCACACTAAGCAGATGGTTGGCATGATCACCTTTAGAAACACTGATTACCAACTGGTGTGAAGCTGGTGTGGGGTTGCTTGGAATCATTCCTACAAGAAGTGATTGGTGAGTTGTCAGAGCTGGCAGGACAAACCATCTGTTTGGTGCTGAACTCAGCCCAATCTAGCAAAATAAGCTACGTGTACAGGCCTAGAGCTGGAACTCTTTCCTTGTATAACATGCCTTGCAGAAGATCTGATCAGGAAGTGGGATCTGTGTTTCTTGTATGAAGATCCTTTTCGGGTTTGGGTCACCTTTTATTAAGTCTAATCCACAGGGACAGGAAAGTGGAGATATATATATATATATATATATATATATATATATATGCAGGTTTTGGTGTCTTCGGGTGTCTTCCCGTGTAAGAGTTGGGGTGTCTAGGCGACGTTTCGACGAGGTCTCACTCGTCATCTTCAGGCTGGTGCTTTCGGCTTCTTGTTACTGGAACAGAGCAGGATCTCAGTGTTTGAGTTCCTATAAATACTGTTGAGGGGGTGTGGTGTATAGCCTCCAACGTTCTGGGCAGAGAGGAAGTTCCCAGGTTAATGTGCCTTTTCTTCTTTTGTTCCTTAATTACTTGAGGGATATCTTGAGTGATTTCTTGAGTGATATTCTGAGTACCACTTAGGTGGGTCATTAGGTGTGGATTAGTTGCTAAAGCTTTCGTGTCTTGACCTCTTGAGCTTGTGAAGAGTTTTTCTGAGAAGATGGCTGTACTGCACTTAGTTGTGCTCTGGCTTGGCTTCGTGTATAGGGGCGAGCTGTGGTTTTGTGCCCTGTGCCAGCCAGATCTGTGTAGGGATTGCAGGGGGGTGCAGCATCCGGAGGTGCCACTATGGTTTGGCTACTGGATGGTGTCTGTAATTTATCTGTGAAGAGGGTCTGGGTTTGGGTCTGGTGTGGTTGATTGGTGATGGCGTTCTGTGTGCCTCTGGTTCTGGTGTCGGTTTTTGTGGGGAGGGCTAATTTCCAGATGTCTGGCAGGCGGGACGTGTCGTCACGCTTGTTCATGTTGTGAGGGTGTTTCTCTATCTCGATGGCTTCCATGATTATTCTCTTGTGGTGATGTTCCATGTTAAAGAGCAATTTGGAATCTGCAAAATTAATTTCGTGTCCTGTTTCTTTCATGTGTTGGAAAAGAGAGGAAGTTTTTTCTTCTTTTTTGACAGCATTCTTGTGTTCTGCGATACGTGCATTTATTCGTCTGTTTGTTTGTCCAATGTACGTGGCTGGGCAGACTTTGCAGGGTATTTCATAGACCCCTTGGTTTTCCAACTGGATTTTATCCAAATTGCTCTTTAACATGGAACATCACCACAAGAGAATAATCATGGAAGCCATCGAGATAGAGAAACACCCTCACAACATGAACAAGCGTGACGACACGTCCCGCCTGCCAGACATCTGGAAATTAGCCCTCCCCACAAAAACCGACACCAGAACCAGAGGCACACAGAACGCCATCACCAATCAACCACACCAGACCCAAACCCAGACCCTCTCCACAGATAAATTACAGACACCATCCAGTAGCCAAACCATAGTGGCACCTCCGGATGCTGCACCCCCCTGCAATCCCTACACAGATCTGGCTGGCACAGGGCACAAAACCACAGCTCGCCCCTATACACGAAGCCAAGCCAGAGCACAACTAAGTGCAGTACAGCCATCTTCTCAGAAAAACTCTTCACAAGCTCAAGAGGTCAAGACACGAAAGCTTTAGCAACTAATCCACACCTAATGACCCACCTAAGTGGTACTCAGAATATCACTCAAGAAATCACTCAAGATATCCCTCAAGTAATTAAGGAACAAAAGAAGAAAAGGCACACTAACCTGGGAACTTCCTCTCTGCCCAGAACGTTGGAGGCTATACACCACACCCCCTCAACAGTATTTATAGGAACTCAAACACTGAGATCCTGCTCTGTTCCAGTAACAAGAAGCCGAAAGCACCAGCCTGAAGATGACGAGTGAGACCTCGTCGAAACGTCGCCTAGACACCCCAACTCTTACACGGGAAGACACCCGAAGACACCAAAACCTGCATTCCTGTACCCGTGAAAATCTACGAAAGCAAATATCTCACCTCTACGGGGAGGAAACCTTCCAGCTGACAAGAACCTACGAGAAACTAGAAATCCGAAGAGCCACCATCTTATGTGATCTCTTGTTCCTACGCAACTGCCGAGACAACAACTTAATTCCCACATGCTTCCAACTTAAATTCCACTCTAAAACCCCAGCTACCGAAAGGATCCTGAAACGAACTGAACTATCCCTAATCAGAAACGAAATACATAAGAAAAGATACCTACTAAACCAAACCAACAAAGATCTGCTCACTCTTCACCTCAAACTCTGTAACAAAATCCACCCTGCACTCTGGGACAAATGCAAACAACTAGCCGTCTGGAGAGCTGAAACTGAGACCTCACATAAGACAGACAGACACACCAACAAACTCCACAAACTAGAGAAACGCCAGAAGCCCAGCCACCCTCCACAACAACCCATGAAACAAACAGTACATAACATATCAGACAGGATCCTCACCTCAACTGAAACCAAAGTACTCTCCAAAGGTTTCAACTTTGCAGTCGCCCCGAGACGCATCCCCACGGAAAACATCATATGCGGAGTCGAAGCTAGCCTAACCAAAATCAACCCAGATGAAGCCAATAAAATCAGACTTGAAGTCACCAACATCCTCTGCTCCAGCAAACCACCCAGAAGCAATTTACACAAAGAAGAACAGAAAGCACTCACCAACCTGAGGAAAGACAACAACATAATCATTCTCCCAGCAGACAAAGGTAATGCCACTGTTGTGATGAACACATCGGACTACCAAGCAAAACTATCAAATCTACTCCAAGACCCTACCTACCAACCTATAAAAACAGATCCCACCACCTATCTGGAAAAAACCACCAAATCCAAAATAAAAGCCTCTCCTATCAGTGAAGAAATCCAGCTAAGAATCATCCCCAGAGAAAAATCATCCAGATGCCCCAAACTCTACGGTCTCCCCAAGATACACAAAGAAGGAACACCACTCAGACCAATAGTCAGCTCCATAGGCTCACCTCTACAAAATCTCGCTAAATTTCTCGCTAAGCAACTTCAGCCCTATGCAGAATCCATCGCTTCACACGTTACAAACTCCTTCCAGTTCATAGAAACAATAAAGAAACAAAACCTACATCCCGATGACCTACTTGTGAGCTTCGATGTTGTATCTCTCTTCACACAAGTGCCCATCAATGAAGCCTTGACAGCCATTCAAAACAAATACAATCCCCCCGAATACATCCTGGACCTGACCAACCACTGCCTAACCAACACGTACTTCATCCACAATGGACAAAGATACAAACAGATAGAAGGAGCACCTATGGGATCACCCCTCTCACCGGTCATCGCAAATTTGTACATGGAACACTTTGAAACCAATGCTTTAGACAAGTCAGAACACAAACCCAAACTTTGGCTCAGATATGTTGACGACACCTTTGTAATTTGGCCACACGGGAAAGAAAAACTAGATAGCTTCCTCACACATCTCAACAGCCTACACCCCAAAATACAATTCACTATGGAAATAGAAGCCAACAACCAACTTCCCTTCCTTGACGTCCTAATCTACAAAAAACCTGATGGCTCCCTAGGACACACTATCTACCGGAAAAAAACACACACCAACCGCTACTTACATGCACAATCACACCACCACCCTGCACAAATAAACTCCGTAGCCAAGACTCTCATCTCCAGAACCAAACGCCTGGCTGACAAAGACCACTTGACAACTGAGTTACAGAATCTCTCAAATGTGTTAATCGCCAATGGATACCAGCAAAACAGGGTTACGAAGCTAATCCAAAAAGAAACACCCCCCAAAAACCAAGACACAGAAGAAAACAATGGCATGGCCCTCCTTCCTTATATCAAGGGCACTACAGATAAAATTAGCAAAATCCTCCATAAACACAATATCAAAACAGCCTTTTGCACCAACCAAAAAATAGCCAATATCCTCAGAAACCCCAAAGATAAAATCCAGTTGGAAAACCAAGGGGTCTATGAAATACCCTGCAAAGTCTGCCCAGCCACGTACATTGGACAAACAAACAGACGAATAAATGCACGTATCGCAGAACACAAGAATGCCGTCAAAAAAGAAGAAAAAACTTCCTCTCTTTTCCAACACATGAAAGAAACAGGACACGAAATTAATTTTGCAGATTCCAAATTGCTCTTTAACATGGAACATCACCACAAGAGAATAATCATGGAAGCCATCGAGATAGAGAAACACCCTCACAACATGAACAAGCGTGACGACACGTCCCGCCTGCCAGACATCTGGAAATTAGCCCTCCCCACAAAAACCGACACCAGAACCAGAGGCACACAGAACGCCATCACCAATCAACCACACCAGACCCAAACCCAGACCCTCTCCACAGATAAATTACAGACACCATCCAGTAGCCAAACCATAGTGGCACCTCCGGATGCTGCACCCCCCTGCAATCCCTACACAGATCTGGCTGGCACAGGGCACAAAACCACAGCTCGCCCCTATACACGAAGCCAAGCCAGAGCACAACTAAGTGCAGTACAGCCATCTTCTCAGAAAAACTCTTCACAAGCTCAAGAGGTCAAGACACGAAAGCTTTAGCAACTAATCCACACCTAATGACCCACCTAAGTGGTACTCAGAATATCACTCAAGAAATCACTCAAGATATCCCTCAAGTAATTAAGGAACAAAAGAAGAAAAGGCACACTAACCTGGGAACTTCCTCTCTGCCCAGAACGTTGGAGGCTATACACCACACCCCCTCAACAGTATTTATAGGAACTCAAACACTGAGATCCTGCTCTGTTCCAGTAACAAGAAGCCGAAAGCACCAGCCTGAAGATGACGAGTGAGACCTCGTCGAAACGTCGCCTAGACACCCCAACTCTTACACGGGAAGACACCCGAAGACACCAAAACCTGCATTCCTGTACCCGTGAAAATCTACGAAAGCATATATATATATATATATATATATATATATATATATATATATATATATATATATATATTGCTGGAAAGCAACAGATCTTGTAATAATAATAATAATAATAATAATAATAATAATAATAATAATAATTTATTATTTATACCCCGCCCATCTGGCTGAGTTTCCCCAGCCACTCTGGGCGGCTCCCAATCAAGTGTTAAAAACAGTACAGCGTTACATATTAAAAACTTCCCTGAACAGGGCTGCCTTAAGATGTCTTCTGAATGTCATGTAATTGTTTATCTCTCTGACATCTGATGGGAGGGCGTTCCACAGGGCGGGCGCCACTACCGAGAAGGCCCTCTGTCTGGTTCCCTGTAGCTTCACTTCTCACAATGAGGGAACCGCCAGAAGGCCCTCGGCGCTGGATCTCAGTGTCCGGGCTGAACGATGGGGGTGGAGACGCTCCTTCAGGTATACAGGACCGAGGCAGTTTAGGGCTTTAAAGGTCAGCACCAACACTTTGAATCGTGCTCGGAAACGTACTGGGAGCCAATGCAGATCTCTCAGAACCGGTGTTATGTGGTCCCGGCGGCCACTCCCAGTCACCAGTCTAGCTGCCACATTCTGGATTAATTGCAGTTTCCGGGTCACCTTCAAAGGTAGCCCCACGTAGAGCGCGTTGCAGTAGTCCAAACGTGAGATAACTAGAGCATGCACCACTCTGGCGAGACAGTTCGCGGGCAGGTAGGGTCTTAGCCTGCGTACCAGGTGGAGCTGGTAGACAGCTGCCCTGGACACAGAGTTAACCTGTGCCTCCATGGACAGCTGTGAGTCCAAAATGACTCCCAGGCTGTGCACCTGGTCCTTTAGGGGCACAGTTACCCCATTCAAGACCAGGGAATCCCCCACACCTACCTGCTCCCTGTCCCCCCAAAACAGTACTTCTGTCTTGTCAGGATTCAACCTCAATCTGTTAACCGCCATCCATCCTCCAACAACCTCCAGGCACTCACACAGGACCTTCACCGCCTTCACTGGTTCTGATTTAAAGGAGAGGTAGAGCTGGGTGTCATCTGCATACTGATGAACACCCAGTCCAAACCCCCTGATGATCTCTCCCAGCGGCTTCATATAGATATTAAAAAGCATGGGGGAGAGGACGGAACCCTGAGGCACCCCACAAGTGAGAGCCCAGGGGTCTGAACACTCACCCCCCCCTTTCCGGACACGGCCCAGGAGGAAGGAGCGGAACCACTGTATGACAGTGCCCCCAGCTCCCAGCCCCTCTAGATGGTCCAGAAGGATGTTATGGTACAGTGGTACCTTGGGTTACATACGATTCAGATTACATACGCTTCAGGTTACAGACTCCACTAACCCAGAAATAGTTAAGAACTTTGCTTCAGGATGAGAACAGAAATTATGCAGCGGCGGCGCAGCGGCAGCAGGAGGCCCCATTAGCTAATATGGTGCTTCAGGTTAAGAACAGTTTCAGGTTAAATAACGGACCTCCGGAATGAATTAAGTCCTTAACCCAAGGTACCACTGTAGTTCTTCTGGGTTTTCTTGGACTTTGTCAATGCCCTTGTTCCACAATTCTGGGGGTCAAGCCACCAAGAATGCCTTTGAGCATATTCAAGATATTTTTACTTGGTGTATGTAGAGATAAGCTGTGCTTAAAGCTTGTCTAAACCACAGAGCCTAGGGCTTGCTGATTACAAGTTCATGCTGGCCACATCACCCAGAAAAAACTGTCTGTGGACAAACGTTGGCTCCCTTGGCCAGTAAAGCAAGATGAGCGCCGCAACCCCAGAGTCGTTCACGACTGGACCTAACGGTCAGGGGTCCCTTTACCTTTAAAGCATGTAAAGGAACATGATAAAATGATACAGCTTTTCATTTAAAAAAAATTAAATTAAAAATTAACAACAGCAACAATATTTCATCATCAACATATTGATCAGGCCCAGTGTCACCCCCAAGTATAGATGGGAGCCACTGGTGATGACACCAATATTTCATTTTATATTTTTCTTTAATGGCCCAATGCTGAAAGGTTTTAGAAAACTAGGTTAAAAATAACTACAAACAAATAAACAGAATGTTATGTTACCCTGTAGGACAATTCTTAGTAAATAGAGTAACAATCTCCCACCATCAGCACTGCAAGCTGCCTGCTAGGTTGAAATGAATCACTGTAATATGATAGCCCTCACCTCCCAACCCAGCCTTACAGTCCCAAATGATACCATGGCTAATAACACTGAAAGCTACCAAAAGGGTCTGGTTAATCAACAAAGTCACAGTCACTGGAGGCTGCCTATTGGGGCAAAGGGGGCACTGCCCCACCAACCTCAGTCTGCCTTCAGCTGCTGTCAGGTGTGGAGAGTCCCCCTCTCCCATTGGTAACTTCACAGATAAGAATTAATGAGCAGCTGATAGATTTATAGTCCTTTTATTACAGATTAATGTTGCAACACAAATATACAGCTCTCCGCAAGGAGGGCAGTTGGCTACTCTTAATTTTGCTTCTGACTTCCGCAGCAGATAAGGTGCTAATGGGAAGTTCCTGCCCCCTTCTGCCTCCTTTGCTCTCTGATATGTTCAGACCTCTGAGTCCATGGTGGAGGGGGGGTCCCCCACACTCTCAAGTGATATCTTGACTAGCTGCTCCCTCCCTTCTGGCTCCCTTGTCATTATCTTGTAACTGCGTAACTCCTCCTTAAGTTGTTCAGCTTCTCTCTTTCTGTGCTTCTGGACACGCTGTGGACAAGGGGTCGACTCTTCATCCTCCAGCTCTCCATCAGAGAGAAGCTGGTCTGCCATAGAATGCCTTCCCCAGTCCTCATCTTCAGACCATTCCCTGACAGCCGCCCCCCTCTTGGCTACCTTCTCACTCCAAGGCAGGCACCCCCAAACTCGGCCCGCCAGATGTTTTGGGACTACAACTCCCATCATCCCTAGCTAACAGGACAATGGGATGTTGGGAACTGTAATCCCCAAACAGCTAGAGGGCCGAGTTTGGGGATGCCTGCTCCAAGGGATAGTGTTGCCTATCAGCTTCCTCCTACATCTCGTTTTTGCTCTTAGAGAAGGAGATGGATGGAGACAAATCTAGAATTGGCTGATGTCCTCTCTCATTGGTTTTGGCTCCACCTGCTGTTGATCTCTCTGTTTTCTGCCCAACTCCTCCCAGTGGGCGCCAACCTCCACTGATGACACCCCCTGTCTGTCTGACCAGTGAAAGTCATGAAACAGGGTCCTCGATGCCATTTCAGTCCTGAAACTTGGCTATGAGCTCCTGGAAAAGGCACTCCTGATAAGAGCAGCTACTGAAGGTATAGGCATGGCAACCTCCTTTCATGCTGTCTCCAGGAGAACAATATGTCTGTAGCCTTTCTACAAAGATACGGTCCGTTATGAGATATATCGAGTGGACCAGCTGTGCTTCCAGGCCTAGAATGTTGGTTTGGAGTCAGCTCAGTTTGGCAACAGGATTGTTATGACCTGAGAGCTGTTCAAGGGATTTTTATGAATTGGCAGTTTCATCCAGCAGCTTTGTATCACACAGTTGCAACTGGCCCTTTCTGAATTGCGTGGACTCAACTCGAAAGGTCCCCAGTGGTGTCCCTTTAACAGCAGATCTGAAGTACATAGACAAAAGCAGCTTATCCGGAAAGCATGAACCACTACTTCTGGTTTCAAAGATAAGTGCCCATTCCAGAGAGGCACTCTGATGATACAGGGAAGAAAACAAGCAAGTGCCACTTAGAGACACCATTTCTCTTTACAAAACAATGGCTTATGGAGCATTCCTCTGGGTTCGAAGCCTGGCTAGTGAAATGGAGACTCAAACTCGCTCAGCATCTGAAGCTCTCAACCTCACACTTTGAATTCAGAAGAAGAACCACAATCAATTTATAAAGCAGAACAAAAACCCAGTGTCCTAAAATGTGTGTGTGTGTGTGTGTGTATGTCGCACTTTTCTAATTACAGCAAGGCAGAATACACCGTACAAAATTACAGTAAGATTAATAAAAAAAGCTAGTTGGGAAAAAGAAAGGTGTTTCAAAGGCCTGTCAGAATAACCGAGTTATGAGGAGAAGTCTAAAGATTCTTCTTTTGTCCTGCCACTAAACCTGCTGTTTACTGCTGCATCAGAATGGACACCAATGGGTTTTTTGGTGGATTGTTCCAGTTAAGCAGTAAACATCAGGTTTTCCCAGGGAAAGCGGTGAGATGAAACTAAAACCTCTTGGACCCATAACTAGAAACCATGGGACAAACAGAAGTGTCGATGAGCTCTAAAAGTGGGCAGCGATGATTTCTGACGAGCTTCTAGTGGCAGGGAGTTCCACAGGGCCTGCCACACTAAAGGCTCATTCCCAAGTAAAGGATGCTTGAATATCAGGGGCATGAGGAACCACCAGAGGATCTCAGTGATTGAGGTGGTGTGAAAGAAATCAGACAGTCCTTAAAGCATACATTATTTAGGGCTGTACATTATTTGCTGGCAGGGAAATTGCAGGCACCATTTTGCCATATATTCCTGGAGGAATCGAAGTTCTCCAACAGTTTTTTTGGGGGGGGGCAGTGAATTTGCCCACACCTCTTTTTTGTGTTGGTTGTAGTGCAGTTCTGACTGCATAAGCACACACACAAGATGACTGGAGGCACAGGAAAATTGGTATTAGTAATACAGCTAGAAAACCTAGCGGCAAAATGTCTTCTAGTAATTATTTGTTATGGAAGATCTATGGATAACGAACCACAAAAGATGGTAGGAAGGGGCAACCATGGAAAGACCATAACTATCAGAACTACCTATTCCTTTGGAATGCAATGTACTTGATATGCCGTGGTAACAAAATCGGTTCATTTAACAAATGTCAATAGCAAGATAATAATAAGAATTATAAAAAAACTAGCTGAAATTACCAATTTAAAAAAGGTAGTTGAAATTGCTATATCAAATTAATGTACCTGCTAGACACCATAAATATATGTTGTGACATTTCATGATGCAGAGATGCTATCCACCACATGATGGTGCTAACAGAACACAGAAAGCAAAGAGACTCTGTGTATCATCAAGTCTGTGGTAACCGTTGAAGCATTCATGGTTTTTGTGGTTTAACCCCATTGTGATCAAAGTGATAAAAGATAGACTTTCATAATCATGTAAAGCAGACACACAAACTGGGATTGATTGCAGAATATTCCTGTATATACACATACACTGTAAGGGCAGAATTACTGTACTTAAAGGAAATATTTGGCAGGTAGGTTGTTTCCTTACATCTGAAGGAATATGGCATAACAAAGCATTTCTGCAAAGTCTCTCTCTTTTCCTTTTTAAAAAAGGGAGGAGGATTGAAGATCATGAATCTGACCACCCTATGCATGGAGCCTGATTTCCTCCCACCAAACCTGGTTAGAATCCTGGATAAATTAAAACCATGACTGGTTTCCCAACACCAGAGCTGAGAAATCCTGGGACAGATGATATAATAAAACAAATTGTGTATCTGACCATGCGCAGAGAGCATTTCCCTCAACATGGAAGTGGCCACAATCAGACCCCAAACACCTGGAATAAAGAATTAGTTCCCTTATTGCTTCCTGTAGACTGAACATTGTAATTCCCCTCCCCCTTGCATAAATCTGGCTTATAAATGCTACTGCCATTGGGTATTTATTAGTCAATCATGTATTTTTTCTCCTATTTCACAGGCTTCCTCTTCTCTGTTTTCAACTTCTGGAACCTGCTTTTAGCTTTGTTCCTGCCTATTCTTCTGTATATTCTCTTTTCTGTACCCTTTACCTTATTGGTAGAGATGACCACTCTATTCCCTGTCTGCAAGTCTCTTTCCCCTTGAAGTTCTCTGCCACTGGCAGGGCTGGCACAATACATTTTGGCACCTGAGGTGAACCACAAGATGGCATTTCACACCAGGGGAGAAGGGGTGAGTGAAGATCTACACTGAGAACAAGGAAGGGTGGAAATCAAATCAACCATACTCAATGGAACTCAAAGGCTGTCATGGGGGGGGGGGAGCAGTGGCATAGCCAGGTCAGGTGGTACCTGGTGCAGAAAATTTCTTGCCCCCCCCGACATTGAAATTATTAAAGGAAGGAACAATAAGATACCGTATTTTTCGCTCTATAACACGCACCCGACCATAACACGCACGTAGTTTTTAGAGGAGGAAAATCCGTAGGCATGCCACCCGTAGGCATTCCCTCCATAACACGCACAGACATTTTCCCTTACTTTTTAGGAGGAAAAAAGTGAGTGTTATGGTGCAAAAAATACGGTACTTACAGTTGCAAGTGTTATTTTCTGGTTTATTTACTCCACCACATTGTGAGCATAAGTACCGGTACTTAAAACCTTTTTTCCGCGATGGGAATTTCTTATTTTAAAAACACATATTTTTGCCCCCTCATTGATGACACCCAGGGCGGTCCGCACCCACAGTGACTCCCTTCCTACACCACTGGGGGAAAGGGGTCTACTCTGAATCATGCCAGTCAGGTACAGACCCCAGGAGATCTCAGAGGGCAGCTTCCACCACTTCCTCCCTAGGGGTGAGAGGAGACCAGCAGTGCCTCCTATTTGCCAAGAGGCCACTGTAGTGGCAGCAATGGGGAGGGCTGCTGTGGTGGCAGCAGATCTGGCCTCCAAGGATTATGCCACACCCATTACTGCCACTGTGGTGGCAGCAGCAGCAGCAGACAATGCATTTTGTAGAGGATGGAGCTGCTGTTACTGTGGATCCTGCCACCTGAAGTAGTTAACTCACCCTGGCCAGTGGAATGCCCTTTTCACATCTGCCTTATCCTTTCTCTTCTGCTAGCACAGTCCAACAGGTCATGCAGGCCTGCTGGCACAATATACTAAACTCCCTTTTCCAGTAAGCAAATTCAGTTCCCCGTTCTCCAATTTGTTCCCCATTGGAAGCTAACACCAAACCTGTTATAGCTGGGGTGGTCTGGAGTAGAGAAACAGTGGGCAGGGATACAGTTAAGAAGCCCATCACCCCATCTCCAAATAGTCTCCATTTGATAATTGTTTATGAAAATCAGCTGTAAGATAAAGGACCCCAGACGGTTAAGTCCAGTCAAACTTGACTGTGGGGTGCGGCGCTCGTCTCTGCTTTCAGGCCAAGGGAGCTTGCGTTTGTCCACAGGCAGCTTTCTGGCTCATCTGGCTAGCCTGACTAAACTGCTTCTGGCACAACAGAACACCATGATGGAAGCCAGAACACACGGAAATGCCATTTACCTTTCTGCCACAGTGGTACCTGTTTATCTACTTGGTGTGCTTTCAAACTACTAGGTTGGAGGTGGGACAGAGCAGCGGGAGCTTACTCCATTATACAGATTTGAACTGCTGACCTTCTGATCGGCAGGCTCAGTGGTTTAAACCACAGTGCCACCCGGTCCCTAAAAAGCAGCTGTAGGGTTTACATGCGCATATGGGTAATGAAACACGTGGAGAGAGAGAGAGAGAGAGCACAGCCACTGTGGTGGCAGCAGCCACCTCATCGCCAACCCTACCCAATTGCCAGCCCACCTGTACTGAGCCCTTTGATGGATGCTGTAGAGTCTAGAGAGGAGTCAGTAACCACAGCAGTCAGCAGCTGAAAAAGCAAGCTATTGAAACCTTGGCTGCAGCTCATGCTTCGTAAGGAGAAATCCTAGCCATGAGCCCACGTTCAGATGACAGTGGCTAAGTGTGACACAAAAAGGACCAGAGAGGAGCTAAGCAGCCACAACCTTCTCTGTGGGAATGTATACATTCATGTGGTCCTGGTAAGCCATAGTTTGACTTACTGCATCGTCTCAACCAGACCTTGGGATCTCAAAGTGGCTTCAATGACACTCAGCAAAAAAGCAACAACAAAATGCAATAAGAATGTAAGTAGCGCCCTTCTGGATGAGCCCAGTACAGCATCCTATTCTCACAGTGTTCTACCCAAAGCCTATGGGAAAGCTGAAAGGAAGACCTGGGTGCAACAGCACCTATGATTCCCAGAAACTGCTGCTCAGAGATATGTTGCCTCTGACAATGGAGGCAGAGCATGACTAGTAGCCACTGATGATGGATGTTGTTGTCCAACTACATAGGGAGGACAACAGGTCTCTCTTCCCTGTGCTACCTCCACTGTCCCATCTGTCCATCTTTTGTACTGTCCTCCGACTCCAGATTCAAATTGGGAGGCAAAGATAACTGCAACCCCATCATTCCAGCAGGCCTCTCTTTTTTCTAGCAAGTCCTTCTCAGACTTAACTATCTGAGAAGCAAATTGTGAGGGTTGGCTAAGTGGTGCAGGAGTCAGCTCCATTTTCAGCTGGACCTGAATTTGGAGGTTTCTGGACCTGGTTTTGAATGGAGGAGTTGATAATCTGAACTCTCCCAGCTCCAAATTTCCCCCCATCGCTAACCAACATGGTGTAATGGCATGGCTTCATACTTTCAGACTTGTCCTTGAAACCTATTTAAAACATAGATGTACCATTGTGCATTGCCTTTAATAGTATAAGAATGACAGTGTTTACAAAGGTTTTCTCGAAGTGCTTCACATAAGCCTTAAACTTGAAATAGCTTTGTAAGGTTGGCCCATAAAATTATCCCCATTTCATGAGGGGAGAATTCTGAAAAAATACTAGTTAGGCAGGGTCAGGTGGACTATAATTCCCATCATCATTGACCTGTGGCCATCCTAACTGGAGTCCATCAACATCTGAAGGACAGCAGGTTATCTATCCATGCTCTAATATCACCTACTGAGTGAGATTTTTCAGGGGCAGCAAATTCTTGCCTGACAGAATGTCTGTTTTTAATCATCATTTTAGCTGTGTAATGTATTTTATTCTGTTTTTATTCTGTTTGATGTATTTTCTCTCTTGTAATGGCTTCAGCTGGACAAAATAAATAAATAATAAAAAGAGAGAGATATGAAGCAGGGGCACATGCTCTTAACTATTGCCCTAATTCAGGAGTCCAGTTTTTGACCTCCTACAAAGGTCCCAATGCCAGAACACAGAAGAGAATTGAAAAATAATGGCAAAATTCAATTGTGTCTGTGAACTGTGGTTGTCCCATGGGAAGGTGTTGTTTTGCTAAGCTGTACAGCATTGACACATTAAAAAAACAAAACAAAACAAAGCAGGTGTCAGCTGGAGCTGGGCCTCCTCAACTGTGGATGACAGTAAGCAACTTGTGGTTAGTAACCAAACGGTGCAGGGAGTTGGGAGGGACAAGGCGAGGGCAGAATAACATGACAAGGAGCTTTAAAAGTGCAGTGGGAAGCATGTCTGTGTTTGTATGAGAGACCCTGGTGTCAACAGAGGAGACATACATACGAACAACGAACGTTAGAAACTGGGAGCGGAAACAAGGTAGGCTTTACTACATTATTCCAGTGTGTTATGGGCACTCTAAGATTATGTTATTTTCCCAGAGCTTCTGTTGATTTTGTTTCTCCTCACCAGATCCACACAGTAGCATCTCCTCTACAGTACAGAGCTCATTTTATGGAGAAAACTGACAGAACATGGCAGCCTTTCCCAACCTGGTGCCTTCCAAATGTTTTGGACTACAGGTACCATCAGGCTCAGGCAGTATGGCCAATAATCAGGGATGGTGGGATTTGTAGTCCAACAGCATCTGAGGGGCATCACATCAGGAGAGATGGAAGAAGGAAGGGTTCATGATGAGTGTGTCAGATGAGTGTGTCATTCCACAGCAGAAGTAACAGAAAAACAACAGCTTTCTATGACCAGTTTGAGTTATTGCAATTGAAATGAACTTTGTGTCAGAATACAAATCTGATTGTGCCTTTCTAAGCAAATGCCAGGGATGAAAACAAACAAACAAACAAACAAACAAACAAACAAACAAACAAACCACCCTAGCCATTTTGCATATTAAGAGGGAAATAGCTTGATAATTATTTTCATTCCCCAGCACCCCAAGTTAAAAAACCCCTATACGATCTATCCAAATACAGAGAGGTAATTGTGGCAACTGCATGACAAGGTAAACACCAAGGGCACTGGGAAGTCCTCTTGCTGCAGCTCCTATTCCTGCAGAAGGAGTTTGCACAGGAGATCTTCCCTGTGGCTTGTGCCCTTGGGTAGGATTACCTCACAGAGCTTAATTAGAGCCAACAGAGCACAGATAAATGCAGATGTAGTGAGAGGAAATCCCTCACGGTGAGACCTTTTGAATAATCTCCAGAGCAAGTAGATGGAAGTTACATTACCTGAGGCCTTGAGACTAGAGAAAGTATTTGACGATGAGGCCAGAGGGATTAGGAAATCTTCTCCTGGCATTTTAGTTTTGAACTTTTCTTAGGCAGGAGATGAAATCAATCTCATGTAACACCTGAGCTGCATAACCGTAGCAAGCATTAGGCCTAGGTGTGTGATATGGGATGAGTCATTGTGGAAGGTTGAGACAAGGTGAGATGACGTGATGAACTGCTTTGATTTAATGTCATCCACTGCAATCTGATTCTTTACAATGAGCCCCCCCCCCCGGTCCTATGCCCGTTTCTTAAGTGTAAGGAATAATTTTGTATTAGCAGGACTATTAACAGCTGCAAGTCAATTCTAAGCAATCTTATTAATTCATTAAATCCCATGTAATTCAGTGGGACTGACCTTTGAGTAGTTTAGGACTGAGCTCTAAGTCCACACTTGGATACACTTAACAGCACAGTCCTATGAGGTACATTCCTGCCACAGGTTTACTGCCTTATCTGTTATTTGTGAGACCTAAATCCTAGGGATCTTCCAGTACTGAAGGAGGATGGATGAATATTTGTTCCAATGATATTGTGAAAGGGAAGAGGTTATATGGAACTTTATTTTGCAATATAGATGTGTCACTGATTTTAAGCTGAAACTATACAGATGATGGGCCAGATGCAAGTAACATCTGAATCAGGGGAGACAGTGAAAACTTTGGATAGGTGTCTGGATGTTGGTTGGTGGTGGACGAGGGCCAGTAAACTGTGTTTGAATCCTGGGAAGATGGAGGATATTTGGGTGGGTTCCTCCCATGTTCAGGAGATTGACAAGTTACCTGTTCTTGATGGGGATGCATTCCCTCTGGAGGAACAAGTGCCCAGTTTGGGGGTACTCCTGGATACATCATTGTCACTAGAGGCCCCAGGGTCCTCTGTGGCTAAGAATGTCTATTAATGATTTTACTGTCTGGTTTTATGTTTGTATAGTGTGGACCATTGTGATATATTTTTACGATGTAGTGGTATATAAATATTTTCATAAATAAACGAATAGTAGCCCTAGTGGGAGTCAGTGTAATGATTCCTGCTGGCACAATGGGGCTTTCCTGCATGCCCCCCCTCCAAAAAACCTTGGCTTGGGCGGGGGTCAGGAGAACCCCCATAGCAGTGTGGAGGGGAAGGACAGAGAGATCATTCCATCAGGCAAGCAGAAACAGTTGTGCTGATGGAGCGATCTCCTTAGCGTTATGTTGATTTCCATCCACCATTTCTTGTTATGTTCAAGCAACACGGTTAGAAGCAGACTATAAAATAGCTTCATTGTGAATCCATGGTGCTGGGAGTGGGCAGCAGAAAGGGCAGGTCTCCTGCACCTTTGATAGTTCTCTAGAAGCAGGGGTTTCAGCAGGTGTGGGTTGCATGACAAGCAACACCTGTTGTGGTTCCTGCTTCTGCACAGCTGTTGAATGTGTAAGAGCCCTGTCCTCTTTTTTTGCAGCTGCCCCCCTGTGTGGATCACACAGCACATCTGGTAAAGTGGATCAGGGAACCTGTAGCCCTTCTCCACAATGTTGTTGAACTTCAACTCCCATTAACCTCAACTAGTAGGCCAATGGTTAGGACCCCCCATTCCTTGAAAGCAATGAGTCCTAAGTGTCATGTAAACTAGTTTGAATAATTTGCAGAATGCAGCTAGAGTTGGATTATTATTACAGTAGTACCTCGGGTTACATACGCTTCAGGTTACATACGCTTCAGGTTACAGACTCCACTAACCCAGAAATATTACCCCAGGTTAAGAACTTTGCTTCAGGATGAGAACAGAACTCGTGTTCTGGCAGCAGCGGGAGGCCCCATTAAGCTAAAGTGGTGCTTCAGGTTAAGAACAGACCTCCAGAACTAATTAAGTTCTTAACCCAAGGTACCACTGTATTATTATTATTACATTTATATGCCACCTTCATCTTCCAAGGATCTCAAAGTGGTGTACCTGGTTCTCCTTCTCTTCATTTCATCCTCACAACAACCCTGTGAGGGAGGTTACGCTGAGAGATGGTGACTGGCCCAAGGTCACCTAGTGAGCTTCATGACCGAGTAGAAATTCTGGATTAAGTAGTATGAGGATTGTGACCCAAGGGTGCAGTCAACATATATACAAGCACTGGGGAAAGCTTCTCTGAACTCTGTTGCTCTATGCATGCTTATCCCACTGAACTCAGTGAGGCTTGATATGAGTAAGCATTATGTACAGGATTGGACTGTACAGTCTTAATAGCAGTGAGATTATTCAGAGAAAAAAGAGGCTTAAGTTTCTACATTGTGACTAACAGATTCATTATGCTTAGAATGTTTTGTCTTGGAAAGACGTGGACACTCCAGTGCCTAATATATTGTGCTTGCTTGTCTTCTGTAACAAAAGGCATAGACTTCAGGGTTTTATTACTTGTTTTTTTCTAAGACATTGTGCTTAAGATCATCAGCCGATTTGCACGTATGCATTTAATAGCAATGTTTTATGCAGAAACCAGCAGGTAAATGTTAGGCCTCTGCTAAGGTGCTGAGACTAGTACAATATCTCAGGGACAGGGGTTGGGATAACGCCCACTGGTTCTGCCCTCCAACTATTATTATATGTTGATAGCTCCTTGTGCACACAGGCCTGCAGGAACAAATCTGTGGAGAGAGGCAAAATATGCCCACATTGAGCACACAGAGTAGTCCATGCACGTAGTCTGTGTTTGGCTAATAAATGTAATTCTGGTTGCCACACCGCATGCTGATTTCAGGCCAACAGAGTCGATGTCACCTGCTAATAGCTATGAATCAAAAAGTACCGTATTTTTCGCTCTATAACACGCAACCGACCATAACACGCACGTAGTTTTTAGAGGAGGAAAATCCGTAGGCATGCCACCCGTAGGCATTCCCTCCATAACACGCACAGACATTTCCCCTTACTTTCTAGGAGGAAAAAAGTGAGTGTTATGGTGCAAAAAATACGGTAATTTTAAAGGGGCCAGTTCCAAAGCTGGCAACTCTACACACCTCTAGGACAGCGCTCTATGGGACACAACATAATCTGGGTTATATGGGTCTATATATTCTACTATTCGGCCCTACAGGGCAAAGAACCTGCCCCCGTTCCTTTAATAGTTGTGCAGAAATGTGAATTGCAGCAGATTCCTCTTCCCTCATATGTACATGACAAACTTGTACTTGCCAAAATTTTCTCCTTCTGCACAGCTGTCTCCTTTGCATTCTGTCACTCTGGTTTTCTTTTTGTTTTTAACAAAGAAGCTGGTCTTCAAACGTACATCCTGCTAAATTGGGATATTCTCTGGTGTATCCGTATGCAGACTACATACCTTGATGAAGTAGTCTGGCAGCTATAAAAGTTCAAGTTAGTCTCTAAGGTGCCCCAACATTTTCCCTTCAATCTGGCAACTCTCTGTAGACACAGGATCGGCAGCACATAGTCCTCAGAGCTGCTGGTGGCTTTCTTTTCATTGAATATAGACAGAATGCACAACGCTAATCAAAGGTTGTAACTTCTCTACATGGAAAACAGATGTACTGTCTGAAGCAACCTTTTCCCAAATCCAATAGGTTTAAAGTAAAGCATGTTGCTCATAAGCGCATTACTAGTGTAGGGTTGTAAGTATAAATTCCATGCATTTTTAAGTTGAGCATGTGGGCAGGGGATCGAATCTAGGGAAATCCTTTCCTTTCTTTCAAATAATGATGGAAACTTTTGATATTTGTGATCTGTTTACTGGATGCACCCTGGGTGCGGGCTACTGATGTATGTGAGAATCTCTGAAGTAGGACCAAATTCTGAAGCATTCAGGCTGCAGCCCTGGGCAGAGTTGCATGAGGATGCACACGTTAAATACAGCAGGACTTAACTCCTGAGAAAATGTGCATAGGAGTGTGCTGAGTGGCTTCAATCCTATGCACAGGCTCATAATAACAAGCCTCATTTAACACATTGGACTGAATATACATATTCAAGACTTGGCTACCAGTCTATGTACAAGGTCACAACTGAATTGGCATGCCATTAATAACTGTGAGGGTATGCAATTGCTTTTAAATGTTGTTGGATGCTCCAAATGTTTTTAAGTTTTAAGTTGTTTTTATTTGTTTTTTAGATTGAATTGTTGTGTACAAACATTCGTCTGTTTGCTTCCCTGGGCTTCTTTATAAGTAAATTAAATATTTCATTGTCATTTTGTTAGCAATCAAATAATGTGCATTGGCCTTTTTAGGAATATGGGATATATTAGCATTTCCCCCGCTCATTTGTTTTTCATCATAGCATTCACTTTGGTGCACTGGAATTCCTAACCCTCTTCTTTTTCTCTTTCTCTTTCCCTCATCATAGGAAGTCAACATCCGCCAGCATGGAGATGCTGCCACCAGCAAGCATGAACTTGTGCTTTGTGTCGGAGCAGCTCCAGCCGCCCTCTATGAAGTTTTCTGAATGGAAATTCAAGCTGTTCAAAGTGAGATCACTTAGCAAACCGCTTCCTGAAGACGGTCACCTGGCTCACAGTGATAAAGGAAAAGAGGCAGCCTCTCTGGACAATGTCACCGAGAAGCAGGCTGCTGTGATTACTTCAGTGTCACAAGAACCTTCTGAAACAGTCACAGAAGTCAACAGCACTGAGCAGGCAAGAGATAAAAATGCCTTTCCTGTGAACCAAAGGGAGATTGAAACTCACCAAACCAAACTGCAGCAGCTCTGTCGCATCTGTGGAGGCTCATTTAAGACTGACCCTTACAAGCGAAACCACCCAGTTCATGGGCCAGTGGATGATGAGATGCAAGCCCTTCTAAGAAAGAAGGAGAAAAGGGCCACATCCTGGCCAGATCTTCTTGCTAAGGTTTTCAAGATAGACGTGAGAGGTGACATTGACACAATCCATCCTACTAATTTTTGCCACAACTGCTGGAATGTTGTTCAAAGGAAATTCAGCAATTCTCCATGTGAAGAGTATTTCCCAAGGAATGGCACCATGGAATGGCATCCCCATTCCCCAAGCTGCGAGGTGTGTGGCACTGCCTTCCGTGGGGTCAAAAGAAAGAAGCAAGCCCTGAATCCACACATGAGCAAAAAGCTCAGGATTGCAGCTGGACGTGCTAGAAAAATAAGGCGCGTAAGGAATACGAAACGAGTGAACCACAAGGCTTTAATGAAAAAGATTGCCAACTGCAACAAGATACACCTCAGTACCAAGATCCTTGCTGTAGATTATCCTGTGGACTTTGTAAAATCGATCTCTTGCCAGATCTGTGAGCATATCTTGGCTGATCCAGTAGAAACGACATGTCGGCACTTATTCTGCAGAGTCTGCATCCTTAAATGCCTCAAAGTGATGGGAAGTTATTGCCCAGCCTGTCGCTATCCTTGCTTTCCGACAGATCTGGTGAGCCCTGTTAAATCCTTCTTGAGTATCCTCAACAGTTTGGCTGTGAGATGTCCAGTGAAAGGGTGTCATGAGGAGGTCCTCCTGGGAAAATACTGCCACCATCTTTCCATCCACAAAGAGGTAGAAGACAAAGAGGGCTATGTGTATGTAAACAAAGGTGGGCGGCCAAGACAACACTTACTTTCATTGACCCGGAGAGCACAAAAGCACCGCCTAAGAGAACTCAAGCTTCAAGTGAAAGCTTTTGCTGAGAAAGAAGAAGGGGGAGATGTAAAGTCTGTGTGTCTAACTTTGTTCCTACTGGCTCTGAGAGCGAGAAATGAACATAGACAAGCTGATGAGTTGGAAGCTATGATGCAAGGAAAGGGAGCAGGCCTTCACCCAGCTGTTTGCTTGGCAATTCGGGTCAACACCTTTCTCAGCTGTAGCCAATACCATAAAATGTACAGAACTGTAAAAGCAATAACAGGAAGGCAGATATTTCAGCCATTGCATGCCCTCCGAACTGCTGAAAAGTCTCTCCTTCCAGGTTACCATCCATTTGAGTGGAAGCCACCCTTGAAAAATGTCTCCAGTAACACAGAAGTAGGCATTATTGATGGGCTGTCAGGCATACAGCGTTTGGTTGATGACTACCCAGTGGACACAATTGCCAAGAGATTTCGATATGATGCAGCTTTGGTTTCTGCCCTGATGGATATGGAAGAAGACATCATGGAAGGGCTGAAAACTAAGGACTTGGATGACTATTTGAAAGGCCCTTTCACCGTGGTGATTAAAGAGTCCTGTGATGGAATGGGAGATGTCAGTGAAAAGCATGGCTGTGGCCCACCGGTCCCCGAGAAAGCAGTTCGGTTCTCTTTCACACTCATGAGCATCACAGTAGCTCATGACAAGGGAAGCTCCAATATCTTTGAAGAAAGCAAGCCCAATTCAGAACTGTGTTGCAAACCTTTGTGTCTCATGCTGGCTGACGAATCAGATCATGAGACACTCACAGCCATACTGAGCCCTCTTGTGGCAGAAAGAGAGGCCATGAAAAATAGTGTATTGATACTTGATATGGCTGGGATCCCCAGAATGTTCAAATTTGTCTTTCGGGGCACTGGATATGATGAAAAACTTGTCCGTGAAGTAGAGGGCCTTGAAGCCTCTGGCTCGACTTACATTTGCACACTTTGTGATACAACACGCCAGGAAGCATCTCAGAACTTGATCCTCCATTCCATAACGAGAAGTCATACTGAAAACCTAGAGCGCTATGAGGTGTGGAGGTCAAACCCTTTCCACGAGACTGTTGAAGAACTACGTGACAGAGTGAAGGGTGTTTCTGCCAAGCCTTTTATTGAGACGGTTCCTTCGATAGATGCATTGCACTGTGACATTGGCAATGCAGCTGAGTTTTACAAAATATTCCAGTTTGAGATTGGCGAAGTATACAAAAACCCTGATGCATCCAAAGAAGAGAGAAAGAGGTGGCAATCAACTCTTGATAAGCTCCTTCGAAAGAAAATGAACTTAAAGCCCATGACAAGGATGAATGGGAATTTTGCAAGAAAGCTCATGACCAAAGAGACTGTGGAAGCAGTATGTGAATTAATAAAGTGTGACGAGAGACAGGAAGCCCTTAGAGAACTCATGGACCTTTACCTTAAGATGAAGCCAGTATGGCGGTCCTCATGTCCCACCAAGGAATGCCCAGAACTTGTTTGCCAGTACAGCTTCCATTCTCAACGTTTCGCAGAGTTGCTGTCCACAAAATTCAGTTACAGATATGAGGGAAGGATCACAAATTACTTTCATAAAACGCTTGCTCATGTTCCTGAAATTATCGAAAGAGATGGCTCCATTGGTGCTTGGGCAAGTGAGGGCAATGAATCTGGGAACAAGCTATTCAGGCGCTTTCGAAAAATGAACGCCAGGCAATCAAAATGCTATGAAATGGAGGATGTCTTGAAGCACCATTGGCTGTACACCTCAAAACATTTGCAGAAGTTCATGAATGCTCATAATATGTTGAAAAGCCAGGGGTTCACGTTAAATCCAGAGCAGAGTATGGGAGATTTCATGACACTGGAAGACTCATTAGAAATTACTGATTCCATGGAATTCTAAGCGGGGGGTAAAATTGCATTGGTCCTGGAGCTGAACTGCCTTTAGTGCAGGCAGACTTGGAAACAGCATTGCTGTTTACAGTGAGTGGTAGAGTGTCCTGCCTTTGATGGCATTTTATGGTGGGCTGTCCTGGGTAACATATTCCAGAATATGATAAGGCGTGTTAGTAGACTGGTGTGAATTACTGACCAGTTTGTAAGAGGAAAGTTGAAAGGTTTTAGGAATCTTATTCTGATTTCTTTCTATCATGTAGTAATTTTTGCCAAAGTTTTGGAAGTTTAGAAAAGTTTGTGGAGACATCAAATGAAGATTACAATGCAGAAGAGAATAGAATGCTTGTTTTCATAGATATATTTTATCCTGCCTGGGAACCCATTTTATAGCTATATTTTATCCACCATGGGAATCCATCTTAAGGATAGAATACACATTCATTTAATAGATAAAATATACATATTTCATTTAAAAGTTTGAGTTTTCTTTATTAGTGGCCAGTGGCCTCTAGTTTCTAATAGCAACATGAAGGGATTTGGCCCTTATTATCCATTAAATATTGCTAATATTTAGATCTGAGGCTATGCCAACATAGGATAAAGTAAAAACTTATTGGCTTCAATCCCAAGAAAATCAGTCGTGTTTATGTCCTTGTAAGAACACCACCAGTAATTGAAAACTTGAAATCATCACATTTCAAGTTTCCTTGACTCTACAAGCAAAGACCAATGAACTGGAGCAGGATGGAAAAACTTGAATTGTGATGGTGTCACAGCATGCACACAGACTCAGGTGAGATCATGGGAAGAGGGCAAGAAGGAGACAATGGGTTGCAGGTTGTTGGTAGGCACACCCATCTTTCTGTTCTTAACACCACTCACTAAATAAACGACCATCTTCTATAGGTTTGCAAGAAGTCCCAGTGAATTTATTGTTAATTATTTCAGCATGCTTCAATGTAAGCTTTTGTTTTAAATACCTTATTGGATTGCGATTAGTTTAATTTACACATCTGCAATGCTGCTCATCTATTAGCATCAGTACAGTATTTATAAAATTTTTGCACACTGGGATAAGCCTATCCAGGCTGTTCAGATAACTACAGCATATGCTTTTTATGACAGTCTCTTTTATATTTTGCCAGCAAGTTTTGTGACAAGTAATTTTATTGATACAATAGCAGTGATTTTATCTTTTACTGTTATCTGAACTAATCTTATGTTTCTTTTAAAAACGTTTGCTTAAGCGTTATGATTTTTTTTTAAAAAAACCTGAAATGTTTTCCTTTGTATTTTTACTTAACATATTTTAGCTTTTTAACAGATTGCAAATTGTTTTTGGTAATAAGCAAATGTTATTCTTATATATGTAATTTCTCTTGCAGTATGTATTTGTTTGAAAATATGCATCTTTCTATGCTTTGGGTACAGTTTTGGAGCTGAGAGCTATATTGCAAAATTGGAGAGGTGCAAACTTCAAAAAAACAACTGCATTTGGGTCCAACAGTAGTCTGGAAAGTGAGGTTCGAGAGTTTTGCAAAGAACACAATTCCCCAAGCATCCCATTGCTGAGACTCTTGCAATGGACCAAGAGTCTGCTTTTAGGACCATCTGTAGATGGCTCTTAATAAATTTGATTGATTATAAATAAACTCAACTGATGCTTAAAGGGATCTTACTGCCCACTGTGAAAATTTTATTTACAGACAAGTCCAGAAGGCTCAGTAAAATCCGCACCTTTCCTTTGGCACAACTCTGAAGTTCTGAACTATTCATGCTGCTGCTTGTCTGCTTCCTACTTTATCTGGAAACTGACATTGCAGGGTTTGTAATCTGCTACTGTATGCCAAATCTGCTTCAACAATATATTTCTGTCATTTTTTGCAGTGCGTTGGCAGTACCTGGTGCATGTAAACTTCAGCAGGATGGGGCTTTGGGGCTTTTTTGTTTTGTTTTGCCAGTGTTGCGTGTGGCAAAAAGCTACCCCATATTGTCTCACACCTTCTCTCTCCTACACATACACACATAGGGGCAGGCACACAGCTGATCCATGCAGCTCCAAATAGCAGAGGGACTATTACCTTCTTTGTGCTCATCAGATGACCAGGGACTTGAAAGGGGCAAATTAGGGTGCTGGGCTCTGCCCACCTCATACTTAATATTTTCTCTACTGATTCTAAAAAGTCTGAGTTAGGATTTCTTCTTCTGAAGGACATGACTCAACTCAATCTATATATGCCTTAGAGATATTCAAGTATTCTGAACTTAGCTCCTGTTGCTCTGTCCCAGCTTCTGCCAGTCTAGTAGTTCAAAAGCATATCAGTGCAAGTAGATAAATATGTACTGCTGTGGTGGGAATGTAAATGGCATTTCAGTGCGCTCTAGCACTCGTCACAGTCCTCTGTGCACCAGTAGCAATTTAGTCATGCTAGCCACATGACCTGGAAAACTGTCTGTAGACAAACACCAGCTCCCTTGGCCTGAAGTGAGATGAGCTGTGTACACCATAGTCACCTTTGGCTGGACTTAACCATCTAGGGGTCCTTTACTCTTTAAACACACACACACACACACACACACACACACACACACACACACACAAAATCTATCCTTATTTTACCCTGCTTTTTTGTATGATTCCTTAGTCATGTGGGTTGTTGCAAATAGTCTCATTTGAGATATTAGTCTGGAAGTTACACTATTAAATCCCCCAGACACTTTGGGGAGGGGGTTGACATCTGATTTCCTTGGTGCACGCAAGCTATCGGGGAAAGTTGAGGCTGGTTTTGTTTTGTTGTCTTTCTCCTGTACAGACTTTGTCTCTGTTGCTGCATTATTTAAATAAAGGTGTCTGTTTGGTTGAGAGGCTTTGAACTCATTTAGACAAAAGGAAGTCTCCAGCAACTGATTCCTTTAGTGAAGTGTAGAGAGAAAAACAATAGGACAAACTGCACAGCCTTGCATCTGAATGAGAGTGATTTTTGTTATTTGCCAAGAGATGCGCAGTGTTGGCCCACGGCTAGGCAAATCGTTTATTGTGAAGCTTTTGGGGGCTTTGAAGCAGCTTTAAATAAGTGGAAGCACTTACATTCTTTCTCTTCTTCAAAATTACATTTCCTTTCTACTTTAAATTGATATAAATACCTCAGATGCTCATTCTGTTGGTTGGGAAGCTGTCCCCCCCCCCTTTAAATCGTTCTTGCTAAATTGTATTGAAACTCAGCTCTTGGCAATTATTTTCTGTAGTTTTATTGTCGAAAGACTTGTGCAAGGTGTTTTAACAGGCAGTCTGAACCCCAGCCAAGAAACTTGGAGTTCAGCTAACAATTCATTCATTGTGTTAATTTAGCTGTCTGGATCCTACCAATGCCACTTTGATTTAACTGGGGTTTGGTTCAGGAGGCTAGTGGCTGGGACCTTACATGCTGGGCAGTTTACCAACAGACATTGCTTTCTCTTGTTTCACCATATTCTATGCTTACCTTATTGCTTCAGACGAAAAGGATTTGTGCTTGATTTTGAGGTAGCCAGTTACAAATGCCCTAAACTCAGGACTCAGCCATGTGTCCTAAACTGTGACATTAACGATCATTCCAAAATTAAAGCAAATATGGATGCCCAATTTATTTGATTGTCATTTTCTAAGGATTTAGTGAGAATACTGCAATTCTGTAGTCAAACAATGGCTGTAAAATTCAAAAAGCTAGAAACAGGGAATCACTTTCTGTTACTTCAGTAAAATGCTTCCAAAGGTTATATCAAGCAATATTATTTCTTGTTCTGATCATTTTATGTTATTGTTAAAATTGTTCTTAAAAATAAACTCTTTGAGAAATATTTAACATTTCCCTTTCTTATGGTTTACTGCGAAATTGTATTTGAGATGCTCTGCCCTGGTTCTCGAAGGCAGAATGCTGTTAAATACCAGCTGCTGGGGACCACACAAGGGGAGAGTGCTCTTGGGTCCAGGTCCTGCTGGCAGGCTTTCCGCAGGTATTGGGGGAGGGGGAGCAATATAATAACAGGATGCTGAACTAAATGTGCCAGTGGCCTGATCCAGCAGACTCTTCTTATGTTCTTATTGGGACTGGGGGCAAAAAGGAGAGGGTTTCAGCCAATGCTGGACAAGCAGAGTTTGGACTTCCACTTCCTCTCCTCCTTCCCAAAATCTGATCAGCGTGTCTGTCTGTCTCTGAACCCCTTGGAACTTTTGTTGGGGTACATAGGGGACTGAGAGGAGATATGGGGGAAGTTCTGTTGCACAAGCATGAGTTGGCTGTGTGAGCAGAACAGGAAACCCATCACCCCCAGTTCTCCCATAGTCCTCCTGACACTGTAGTCAGCAGGGTGCGAGAGATAAGGAATACAGTCAAACCTTGGTTCCCAAACGGCTCCATTCTTGCATGCTACGGCTCCCGAACACTGAAAACCCGGAAGTAAATGCTCCGGTTTTTGAACGTTTTTCAGAAGCTGAACACCCAATGCGGCTTCCACTTGAGTGCAGGAAGCTCTTGCAACCAATTGGAAGCCATGCCTTGGTTGTCGAACGTTTAAACTGAACAGGCTTCCGGAACGGATTACGTCTGACAACAGTAACAGAATGGAAAGGAAGCGAAGGAAGAGGTGCTGCCCAATTACATAATTCTCCGAGTAGGTCCATTGAACTCAGTGGACAAAGTTAGGCCTGCTGATTACAACTGTTGGGTCTATTCTGATAATGACTTAGTTGGATATCACTCAGTATTTTCAGTAGTGGGGAGGAAAATTGAATTTTAATTTGTTGATCCGAAATTGGCCTGGTTTGGCTTGGAGTGTTTTGGAGGCCACCAGCTTTGTGACAGGTTCGAATTAGAACCTTTCTTAGGAAAACTGAAGCTTTGTCTTCAATATTCTAAGATTATTATTTTTTTAAAAAAGGTTGTGACTCCTTTTCCTTTCTTCTATGCTGTGTGCCTTTAAAATTGTAGTATTGTTGTGCATCAAAAAGAATAGTGCCATTTTGTTCTCTCAACAATCCTGTGAGGTACATGAAATGGAGAAATAACAAGTGAGCTTCATACCTGAGTGGGGAGATAAGCAAAGGCATCCCTGCTAAATTCTAACACTCTATCAGCTCTAGCAAACTAACTCTTTTGCCATTCCTGTAGAAAGCTGCATGCACTCTATTATTTAGTCATTCATTCATTAACTAACTATTTATCCAGCCCTTCCTCCAAAAAGAGCCCAGGGCCAAGTGCTAAAACCATTCAATTTAAAAAAAATTAAAAATGTATTTGAAATATCTGAAAACATTAAAAACACATAAAAAAGAAACTACTTGCAAGTTCCATGTAAACTCCTACATGGAAATGAGTTCCCTGAGGGAGTTTTGGATCAGCTCAGGCAGCCTTGAGTAATCAGCAGTGCTTTTGATATCAAGCCATGCACATGTACCGTATTTTTCGTCCCATAGGACTCTCCATCCCATAGGATGCACCTAGTTTTTTTTGTGGGGAAATAAAGGGAAAAAAAAATTCCCTTTATTTCCCCCCCCCCCAAAAAAAGCAGGTTGGGGAAACAGAACCAGGTTGAGGAACAGCGGGATGGCGGCGCTGCGCCTCCCTGCTGTCCCCCAAGCTTGTGGGGCTTGCCGATGTCTGCCCCGCGTGAGGGGCGCTCTGCATCAGGGCGCCCCCCCTGCGGGGTGGCAGGCTGCTATCCGCAGTGTGGGGAGCCTTGCGGGGAACTCCTGCAAGGCTCCCCACACTGTGGATGTCTGCCCGGCGCGGGGGCGCTCTGCTTCAGGGTGCCCCGCCCGCCGGGCGGCAGGCTGCTATCCGCAGCCTAGACATCCCTGCCGGACCTCCTGTAGGGCTGCCTAGGCTGTGGATGTGTTCCTGAAGCCTGGAGAGCGAGAGGGGTCGGTGCGCACCGACCCCTCTCGCTCTCCAAGCTTCAGCAAAAGCCTGCATTCGCCCCATAGGATGCACCCAGATTTCCCCTTCATTTTTGGAGGGGAAAAAGTGAGTCCTATAGGGCGAAAAATACGGTATCAGTGACTACAATCCTAAACACATTAAGCAGCAAGTAAGTCCCCACTGAGGGGGGACGTGGGTGGTGCTGTGGGTAAAACCACAGTGCCTAGGACTTGCCGATCGCATGGTTGGCGGTTCGAATCCCCGCAGCGGGGTGAGCTCCCGTCTTTCGGTCCCAGCTCCTGCCCACCTAGCAGTTCAAAAGCACCCTTAAGTGCAAGAAGATAAATAGGCACCGCTTTATAGCGGGAAGGTAAATGGCGTTTCCATGTACTGTGCTGGTGCAGGCTCGCCAGAGCAGCTTCGTCACACTGGCCACATGACCCGGAAGTGTCTCCGGACAGCGCTGGCCCCCGGCCTCTTAAGTGAGATGGGCGCACAACCCCAGAGTCGGACACGACTGGCCCGTACGGGCAGGGGTACCTTTACCTTTTAAGACCCCACTGAAGGGGCGCAGGTGGCACTGTGGGTTAAACCACAGAACCTAGGACTTGTCGATCAGAAGGTTGGCGGTTCAAATCCCCGCGATGGGGTGAGCTCCTGTTGCTCGCTCCCTGCTCCTGCCAACCTAGCAGTTTGAAAGCACGTCAAAGTGCAAGTAGATAAATAGGTACCACTCAGGTGGGAAGGTAAATGGCATTTCCGTGTGCTGCTCTGGTTCGTCAGAAGTGGCTTGGTCATGCTGGCCACATGACCCAGAAGCTGTACGCCAGCTCCCTCAGCCAATAAAGTGAGATGAGCGCCGCAACCCCAGAGTTGGTCACGACTGGTCCCTTTACCTTTACCTAAGCCCCCACTGAATGCGATGGGATTTCAGAGTATACATGTATAGGATCTAAAGCATTCCTTTTTGGATGCCTTAATAGCATGTTCAGTCCTATCCATGTTCGTGTCAGTTATCAAACCTGTTAAATCCTAAGCATGATGGTACTGGTTCTCAAGCACATTATTCTTTTTTTAATTTAATGCATTTATTGTTTTTGCAAAAACCATAGGATATTCTTGCCCCCCCCCAAATTATACAAATTCAATAAAAATGAAGTGCCAGCTTCCAAAATACATGTCACCACAAGACATTGAATAATCTTCACATTTCTAATTTACAAAGATTGTAAGTAATCACAGCATTTCCTCATACAAAATTAAAGCAATTTTGCATTCTTGGAAATAAAGCATTCTATGCACAAATTTGTATGTATGGTTCCACTTAATTACAAATAAATCTAATGTGTGGCATCTTTCACTCAAACATATTATTCTGTGCTGGAAAAAAATAAAAGGAAGATTTCTGCACCATTATGTCTTGTTTAATGCCATGTAAATTCACTGCTGATTGAATCAGGTTTACTGATTGTTTTATATGAAAGCTGACTAGATAACTTTTTTGGATTTTCTGGTTAAGCTTTAAAACTCTTCTGCATAGTAATATATATGCACACAGAACAAGACCTTATGCAAATCACCTCTAGCTCTGGGCAGTGCTTTTTTGGGTAAGAAAGCAAGGTGCTGGTATTCATATATTGATAAAAATGCCATGGGTGCCAGCACAAAATGGCTGCCAAGAATCCAGTTGAAAACCAGAAGAGCCACCACCAGTCAATGAGACAATCCTATGCTAGATGGCAGATGGACCAATGGTCTGACTCAGTGGAGATATTCTTATTTTATGCTGTACTTGGATCCAGGTCATCTGTACCTTTGCTCAGCTACTTGTGAGAAAAAGTCAAGATATGGTGATTCTAAATGTCACCACAGGCTTTTGTCCCCTGAATAAACTGGAGTTCTTCTCATGAGTTCGTCTGTCCTCTTGTTTACGCCACGTGGTTTGGTTTTGAGTGTGTGTAGTTTTCACCCCTGGGAGAGTGTAGCCATTACTGTTTAAAGTGGTATCATAGTGCTTTAACTGTATAGTGTGAATGTGGCCAGAATCTCAGAAGAGATAGCATAATAATAATAATAATAATAATAATAATAATAATAATAATAATTTATTATTTATACCCCGCCCATCTGGCTGGGCCCCCCCAGCCACTCTGGGCGGCTTCCATAGAAACCAAAAATACAATAAGATATCACACGTTAAAAACTTCCCTGAACAGGGCTGCCTTAAGATGTCTTCTGAATGTCAGGTAGTTGTTTATCGCTTTGACATCTGCTGGAGGGGCGTTCCACAGGGCGGGCGCCACTACCGAGAAGGCCCTCTGCCTGGTTCCCTGTAGCTTTGCTTCTCGCAATGAGGGAACCGCCAGAAGGCCCTCGGCGCTGGACCTCAGCGTCCGGGCAGAATGATGGGGGTGGAGACGCTCCTTCAGGTATACTGGACCGAGGCCGTTTAGGGCTTTAAAGGTCAGCACCAACACTTTGAATTGTGCTCGGAAACGTACTGGGAGCCAATGTAGGTCTTTCAAGACCAGTGTTATATGGTCTTGGCGGCCGCCACCAGTCTAGCTGCCGCATTCTGGATTAGTTGTAGTTTCCAAGTCACCTTCAAAGGTAGCCCCACGTAGAGTGCATTGCAGTAGTCCAAGCGGGAGATAACCAGAGCATGCACCACTCTGGTGAGACAGTCCGCAGGCAGATAGGGTCTCAGCCTACGTACCAGATGGAGCTGGTAAACAGCTGCCCTGGACACAGATTTGACCTGTGCCTCCATGGACAGCTGGGAGTCCAAAATGACTCCCAGGCTGCGTACCTGGTCCTTCAGGGGCACAGTTACCCCATTCAGGACCAGGGAATCCTCCACACCTGTCCGCCTCCTGTCCCCCAAAAACAGTACTTCTGTCTTGTCAGGATTCAACCTCAATCTGTTAGCCGCCATCCATCCTCCAACCGCCTCCAGACACTCACACAGGACCTTCACCGCCTTCACTGGTTCTGATTTAAAAGAGAGGTAGAGCTGGGTATCATCCGCATAATAATAATAATATTAATAATAATATCTTTATTGTCATACTGATAATACGCATTAATACGCATTATTGGTCATACCACACATTATATTAATACAATCATTGCTTTGCTGAATTTAAGCAAAACCATTTTGATCCGGTAAAATGCATTTCTAATGATGCTATAAAATGGAGCAGCATTTGTCTTTACTTTTTATTTTATTTAAAAATAAAAAATACAGAAGCTATAATTACAACAATGGTATAGAGCTGATGTCAGGGGCTGAGCAGAGGAGGTCACAGCTCAGAGGCAGATGAGGGGGAAAGGTGGGAAATAATGGGAGGGGTGAGCAGGAAGAGCCAGAGCAGCAGCTGGCTGACATGTTGTCACTAGAAAGCATTCCAGACCCACCATCTCCCGGAACCCGGAGAGCCTTAAAAGTAGGAGAGCAAAGAGCTCAAAGGCAAAGGGCATTTAGCGGCATCCGTAGAGGAGATGATGATGATGAATGAGGAAGTGGGAGAGAAGGGGGGTGGAGATTTATTTGGGACAATGCCACTATCCAAGAGGCTGGGTTCCATCGCCTCTCTTTGTAAAGTTTGAAATAAAAAAAGGATTGTAAGAAACTTTTCCTCGTATAGATACTTTCCTGGGCAACCAGCTGGGAGCACCCTGACAGCTAAAAACAATCACAACCTTCACTCTTGGTAAAAGCCAAGAAAAACACTTAGCCCACCATCTCTAAAACATTTTGTCCACAGAATAAGAAGCCAAGAAGCCAAGCCAAGAAGAATATTCATCTCAAATATGGAACTATACAGGGAATTGTGGATTCTTTTATAAGTCTCAAGTACTGTGATCATCATATTAAACTGAAATAAATCCAAATAATTACAAACAAAACAAAAAAAATTGAAACCAAAGCATCACTATGAAATCTTAAAACTATTTTGATTTGTTACTGGTCACTGAATTGGGATCTCAGAGTTTTTCATACCAAAATACAATTCATTACTGTTAGATTATTGAAATAGCTTCCGGATAAAGGACTTTTTTGCAGGAGTGAATATTGTCATGGGTTTTTTCCTGTGCAATGCTTTCATGGGTGGCTTTTCCACTGGAGGAGTCTCCTTGGGAGTCTGCAGTCCCCTGGCCAAACTGGTATGCTCAGGGCAGAAGTACTTGGTGTTTACCTGTGAAAGGTGAATAAGCATGTCTTCAGATAAGTCCATGCACTGAGCGTGGACCCAGTGACCATCTCCATTTGAACAGAAGATCATTGCTGGCTTGTTGAGCTCTGTTGAGTACAAGGGCACCCAGGTGTTGATATCAATATCACAGCCTGAAGAGCAGGTGATCCAATAGCCTGTTTCTGACTCATCTTCTTCATCATCTTCATTATAGGTATCAATGTCAAAGCTGAAAGTAAACTCCTCTGAATCTTCAAAAGGCGTAGACTCTCCTGCATCTTCTGTAGAACTCTGACTGCACACTTGTGCCATCTGTTCTGGGTCCTGATCACTTTCTTCTTTGCATCTCAACAAGTAAAAGTAGTTAGCATCTGAAATTAGCTGCCTGTTGTCTCCAGGTATACCAAACAGTATGGCTCCATTTCCCATATCACTCCCAAACCATATCTTGCAGTGTTTGATATCTGGGGTCCATTCTGGTGCCTCTCTTTCCACTATCTCTATCTTGTTATCTTCTAGGTTGATTGTATTACAAACCATTCTCTTCTGGTTATCAGAGTGGTAGCCCCCAACAATGACAAATTCCTGGTCTCCAGTCTGGGTCATGATGGCACTTGATACTGAGATCCCACCAGACAAAACACTACAGTTCACAGCTGGGCTTCCTAAGGGAAGGTCAACTTTTATTCTATAGAGATTTGGGGGTCTCGTATTACTTTCAATGGAATGGCCTCCTATGATATAGATGGTGTCATTTCTAGCAAGGGAGAGATGAAAGGAGAATCCCCCCATAAGCTCTTGGAAGGCATGTGAGGTGCAACATCCAAATTCAGGATCAACCAGAAATATGTATGGCATACAGTCAACCACACTGTTCCAGTTTTCAGTTGTCCTCTCTCCGAGGGCCTTGTATGACCTTCCCCCAACTATAACAATTATACTTTTACCTTGACTATGAACCACATTAATGGTATGGCCATATCTGGCTTCCGGGACCTCCCCAGCTAATTCTTTCTCAGTACACCTAAATGTGAATTTCTTGCTATTCTTGCTGATTAGGCTCATGATGTACAGCTTATCAGAAAGTTCATTGTTGGGTGTTTTCCCTCCATGGATGAAGTATGGACACTTCTCAGACTGGGCCATACTGCCTTTGGGAATGCAGATGGCAGGGTACCGCAGAGGGGGAAGGTAGCAAGAATCCTTAGAGAAGTATGCCGGCTTCAGTTTGAGCTCTTCCTTTTTGAAATCAAGAAGGAAAACTCCAGTCGGACAGGACCTCTTTGGCCAGCCTTTCTGTCCAAACAAGAAAACACGGCCATCAAAGTTCAGCAGTGAAAATCCTGGCTGGATCAGTGAAGAATTGTTAATGGTCGATATCATCTGAAGAGGCATCTTCTCAGGCAAACAAGCCATGGTATTGTCAATATCTGGAAAAAAGAGAATGAGAAGGTGAGCTGCAGGGTGATTAAATAAGTTACTGCTTGGCTGTGTGACCTTGAACATATCAGGTCACTGCTCTTCACCCTGTGTCACTGCCTGTCAATGGAAGTAATTCTCTGAGATAAATGCTGTGAGAACCACAACATGAAAAAGAACGGTAGAAAAGGCAATCAAAAGGCTAAATAAGATGTGACATTTGTTTTATATCTTCTCCTGGAGGGAGCAAGGCCATATAGCTCAGCACTCATCTAGAGTGGTAAACTTTCAGAGGTCTGGCTGCAAGTGCACGTAAGCCCGTAAGGATGTCATTTCAAGCCAGCCCTTTCTCATTGTTAACAACAGAGCAACAAGGAAGAAGAGGTTGGAAACAGGGACCACTTTCAGGATTAATTCATCAAGTGGTATCAGTCCTTCTGGAAAGCCTTTTGAGAAATGAAGAGTTTAGGTGGGCTACAAAGAATCAATATCAAGTTAAAGGCCTTGGCTAACTTAGGGCACAGTCCACCAGGAAATATTATTGCACCAGCTCTGTTGAAAGATGCTAAGGAATTCTCATGCTAGCCACACCTCTTTTTCATTTCAACACAATGTTCCCCTGAGGTTTTGGCTCCAAAGGAAGATGGCATGTGATCTAGGCAGCAGCAAGAGCAGCAAATGCATATTGCAGGCTAGAAACCCCAAGCCTTCCCTCTCTGTTATCTAGCTGTCCAACACTACTATCTTAACTAGAGCTAAAGGAGGAAATTAGACTTTAAATGCAGTCTGGGGGAACTCTGACCTGCAGGCTAGATGCACCTCACGAGAGGTCCCTATTCGGGCTTCCAACTGGCTCCAATGAGATGCTGTTTTCAAGTCTAACAGTCTTGCAGGGGACATATTTGGGAGGAAAGTATAGCTGAGTGGGGACTAGTTGCTTCTCCTCATGTGCATCAGCAGTTAGGCTTGACAAAGGCCTCCCATTGGCTTTGCTAAATGTTCAGACCAGCTGCATTACACAGAAACCAAAACAGCACATTGCTAGCATACTTCAACAGCATTTTTCAGTTTAGAGATGTATGACCATAATAGAGGTGCCATAGTTTACAGTGGTACCTCGGGTTAAGTACTTAATTCATTCCGGAGGTCCGTTCTTAACCTGAAACTGTTCTTAACCTGAAGCACCACTTTAGCTAATGGGGCCTCCTGCTGCTGCCATGCCGCCGGAGCACGATTTCTGTTCTCATCCTGAAGCAAAGTTCTTAACCCGAGGTACTATTTCTGGGTTAGCGGAGTCTGTAACCTGAAGCGTATGTAACCTGAAGTGTATGTAACCCGAGGTACCACTGTATTATGAGATACATCCTTGACAGAATGCTATCATTTGTCTAGTTACAGATAGGTAGCCGTGTTGGTCTGCCATAGTCAAAATAAAAAAGTTCCTTCCAGTAGCACCTTAAAGACCAACTAAGTTAGTTCTTGGTATGAGCTTTCATGTGCATGCACACTTCTTCAGATACCTGAAGAAGGTGCTACTGGAAGGAACTTTTTTATTTTTATCATTTGTCTGTTATCATTTATCTCTTGGGATGCTGACAAGAAGAAATTGTGATGTGGCAAATGACATAGATTTGCCAGTCTCTTTATTATTTGCTTAAAGGCTTCCCAGGTTTGCACTGGCCAAATACTTAGTTTTTATTTCAAAAACTTGAGCCTAGGGCATCTATCTCCCATCTATCTGAAAGAAATTTTGTTTCTGCATTTGCTTTGTGTGTTATCAAATCTTCAAATTTATATGAAAGGTTGCAAATATGCTGGGAAAATGTGCACGGAGGGGGTGCATTTCTTCTTGTCTCACAGACCCTATGAAAATCAGAAATGTAGGTTACAATTGTATGCACAGTTACCTGGGAGTAAGCGGCATTACAGGGCCAGTGAAATTTGTTTTCACATAATGATTCACGACTGGAAGGTTAATGCTTTTACACTGGGGGATTGGATTTGTTTGACTTTGCAGAATAAAACGGAATTGCCCTCTAGCATACACTACAAGTGTCACTCTTGGTGGATAGTCAATATAAACACTATGGGATCTCAGAAAGAAGTCCTTTTTTCTGGAGATCTCCTCATAGGGAAAGTAAATAATTTAACGTGGAACATGGTATGTGCATAACAAGCCATCATACTAGAAGTACAGAGAACACATCCACACTGCTCATTTAAAGCACATGACTTTCCACAAAGAATCCTGCAAACTGTAATTTGTTAAGGGTGTTAAGAATTATAGTTCTGTAGTTCCCAGGATTCCTTGGGGAAATCCGTGTGCTTTAAATGTGCCTTCTTTGGCTCCCAGTACATTTCCAAGCACAATTCAAAGTGTTGGTGCTGACCTTTAAAGCCCTAAATGGCCTTGGCCCAGTATACCTGAAGGAACGTCTCCACCCCCATCGTCCTCCTCTGAGGGTCTTCTGCTACTTCCCTCACTGTGAGAAGTGAGGTTACAGGGAACCCGCCCCGTAAATGCCCTCCCATCAGATGTCAAGGAAATAAACAACAATCTGACTTTTAAAAGACATTTGAAGGCAACCCTGTTTAGGGAAGTTTTTAATGTTTGATGTTTTATCATGTTTTTAATATTCTGTTGGGAGCCACCCAGAGTAACTGGGGTATAATAAATAAATAAATATACAAGCAAGCAAGCAATAAAATTGTTGTTGTTGTTGTTACTGGAGTACATTTTTAGAGTCCGTTCACATGTTAAAAGTCCCATGAGGAAGTCACTTTAAATTGCACTACATGGAAGCAATCAACAATTCCTGGAGTTGTTTCACAATCAACTCTGGGAATTATAGCTCTGTGAGGGGAAGGGGTGTGTGTCTCTTAATAACTCTCAGCACCCTTAATGAACTATAGTGCTCAGGATTCTTTGGGTATAGACATGACTATTAAAGTGGTATAAGAGTGGTTTAAATGTAAGGTGAGGATGTGACCTGAGTGGTAAGCTGCTGATGTGCAGCTGATCACTACAAACATCCAGAAACAAATAATTACATTGGTGTGGTGCTATGTGTTCACAACAATGCAGTTAATTTTATTTATTTATCATGTATTCAGCACCGTCTATCAAGGGAGAGCTCCATATTTCTTTGCACCTGTGTGTGTACATATGTGTGTGTATGTTCATGCTAAGTATTGACAAGAACAAGAAAACATCTGGAGGGATGCAATAAGCCAAACCTGGTGGCTTCCAGATGTTTTGCACTACAACTCTCATCTGCTGCAGGTAGCATGGCCAATGGTCAGAGGAAAAGGGAGCTGTAGCAGCAAACATCTAAAGAGCACCAGGTTGAGGGAGGCTGCATTACACATATAATGCTTGATAATTTTTATATTAAAAAAGAATCTCATAAATGACAATAGATTAAGGCTTCAATCCTATACTGAGTTACTTGGGAGTAAGCTCCTCAGCAGTCATATAAGAATGCACTCTTTATCTTTAGGAACACATCTTATTATTTATATATTTAAATTATTGACTATCCACTCTTTATCCAGACAGACACCAGGGTGGGGCACATAACATAACACAACACAACACAACACAAAGATTGATGTAATGACCAGCAATACAGCGTATCAGATACAAATAAAAGGATGTTTAAAGAGACCAACAGAACAGGGAATGCATTGTTTTAGTTAAAAACAGCAAATGTAATGCCCTCCAGATGCCATTGGACTAACTCTTTTTGACTTAGCTAGCATGGCCAATGGTAGATGATAGCACCCCCATTGACTACTGCTGAATCAAAACATCCTATTCATAATATAATTGTTTTTCTCTGTAAACATGGCAAATTGGAGACAGATACAGGGTGGGGAACCTGTGGCTCACATTAATATTAATGTGTTCAGTTCCCATCATCTCTGACCATTGGCCATGCTGACTGGGGTAACTCCCTTGAAGTCCAACAATATATGGAAGGCCACAGGTAACTTGTTAATCACCCCTCAACATCAATTCCCAGTTTTCGTTCTTATGATAAGCCTCCTCCACAAATGTGTGTATATACTTGTGTCCCATGTATACTGGGTATTTGATAAGACTCAATAGATAAAGAGCAGAAACACATCAGTCCTGAGTCTCTGTTGGTCTGCCAGTGTCGTCATTTGACACTCAAGATTCTTTGCTATGAACCAGCAAAGATGGGATACTTGCAGTTGCAGCACCTAATAAGTTGAGCAAGAGCCTGCAATGTGCATGTGAAAAAACGGAAAACCACACGAGTAATGAAAAATGTGAAACCTTTACGAAGTGAGGTGGGTGCTGTACAAAATTACTCCTTGCTTATCAAGAACAGGGAAGTAGGACAGAGAAGTGATTTACAATGAGCAGCCCTCCCACTCTCCTGCAAACAAACAATCACCTGCAAACAATGACCTTTCAAAGTACTTAATTTGAAGCATGTACTAAAAGTTGTGTGTTTTTTCCTTCAGCTTTAGGACCCTAGTTCTGTGGATATCTGCTCAGAAGCAAGTCCAGCTGAGTTCATTGGGAGTTACTCCCAGGTACATCTGTTTAAGACAATAGTCTGATTTATCTTAACTTTTAAAAAGTTTTGAAGCTCCTGATGGAACTAAAACACACCCAAAGGCTATAAAAATAAGGAGAAACAACTAGTATATTGGTGGCCAGTGCTAGTGATACTGAAGTCACTGGACTTTAATTACCCAATGATTTTCATAGGTCTACTATGAATATGACTAACATAACAGAAGGGTCTCTTAACTCTGTTTTAGCAGATTATTTGTGTCCTGCAGTGGTTCTATAGAGCTGGATGTATGTAGATGCCACATGCCACAGAATTTTCCTGCACTGAACCACTACATAGCTGGCATGCTTATGTGTATCATCTTCTGCTATGTGCAACCATGAATAAACAACATAGTCCTACTAATAATACATATAATCAGAGTTACCTTTAAAAAGCCCCCCCCATTTATTCAGTATTTGTTTTGTAAAGCTTGAAAGATCCACTGTACGCAATTCAGTATCCAAACACTTTACAACCTGGTTTCTGTGCTACTCTAGTCTGCCTTGCCTATCCTAGTGCAGAAATGTGAAGATATGATTTCTCAAGAAAGAAAAATTAAAGAAAGACAAATAAGCACCGTAAACCCCTTCACATTGGGGTATATATGATAGCATTGGGACCTACCTGGGCGATGGAGACTTTTGCTTCCTACTGATACGTTTGTATCAAAATAGGGATTCAAATGTCAACACTTTTGGATGCTTCTTTGACTGCTTTGCGTCACAGAAAAGAAGCAGGCAGGGGAAACTGTTGGCTTAGCTTACAGATGTGCTTCTGTGTTCATTGATGTGACTAACTGACTGTGACCATTTCCCCCACTTCAGATGATACAAAAGGAAACCCAACACTAGCTTGCAGTTTTAACCCTTTCAGGCTCTACCAGCCCTGAATAATAACAGGAACTTTTTTTTTTTAGGCTACAGTGTGTGTGCATATATAGAAATGTAGCTTTCCTTTAACGTCAATGTGGAGGCCCAATGATTTGAAAAATTGTAGTGTCTTAGAGAAGGATCCCTATAATTCCTATTTTATGCTATATAAGTGTATATGTAATTTGCATGCTGCCTTGCCTCAATCTCATATAACAGGTGGCAGGTGAGGGAAATAAGAAGGGATAGAAATTCTGACATCTCCATTAATTATTTTCTAAGGTAGTTAAGAAATGTTTGACCAGCCACCAAATTCTACCCATATCACGAAAGGCGAAATATAATATTTTGCCTACTGTCTTTCCACAGTGCTGTTTTATATATCCTCCGGACATGAGGGACTAGCTACATTATACTGCTAAAACAGAACTGACGCAGCTATGCAAAATATGGTTGTGTCCCATTTGACTACAGGCCATTGACAAGGACTACCATCTTTTATAAAGAAGATTGCAGCTCAACACCATGAATCATCTTATCCAAGGGCTGTTTCGCATATTGCACACAGGAAATTTGGTACCTTCATTAGAAAGTTGAAACCAACCACAAAACAGTAGTGCTGTTTATACATACAACAGACACATTAGCAAACATGTGTCTGCTGCATCCACACTTTTCCACCTTTGATGTACATTTAAAACATCTTAACTTTCACACCTAAAAAATAAAAATAAAAAAGTAATGTGTGAATTGTCCCTGAACTAGCTGTCCATTGCTGATAAGGAGGAACTGCCTGTACTCAAAAGACAGAATCCTCCTGTTTTGAAGCAAATGGTCTCTTCAGCGCTAGGAGAGCAGCAACAAATATCCCTACATCAAATGCAAGAAGATTGCAATGTAGCGTCCTATTTTGTTGTTTGTCAAAGATGCCACACTGACAGGGGGAGAGTTCACCTAGGTGTAAGCCTAATCATCTTCTTTCTCTTGGTAATTTGTCAAGCTGAAAAGCAACTTAAGAAGCCATTTGGAATTCAAAACGGCGGAATTAAATTGGATACTGTAGCTGCGCAATCAAGAGTGATCTGTGCGGCTGATTGCAAGGTGGGTTTTAGTACCACAAACATGTACTACTACCACAATGCCCACAAAACACCTGCACTGCTGCACCTGGCCACCTGTGCCCGCTTTTCCCCGCCTTTAATGGGTTTTTATTTTGAAATAACATTAGACATAAAGATACAATATCACTAATCAAGTGGGGAAAGGAAACTCCCTGATTACAGTCCAAAGAACATAATGGGGAAGCTGGTGGGGCAATGAGAGTGAAAAAGTCTAGGGCTGTATTCTCAGACATGTCTACTCAGAAGTCCCAATGAATAACTGACTGAGTAGAACTTAGGAGGAAACAGGAGAGCCAGTGTGGTGTAGTGGTTAAGAGCGATAGACTCGTAATCTGGGGAACTGGGTTCGCATCCCCGCTCCTCCACATGCAGCTGCTGGGTGACCTTGGGCCAGTCACTCTTCTCTGAAGTCTCTCAGCCCCACTCACCCCACAGAGTGTTTGTTGTGGGGGAGGAAGGGAAAGTAGAATGTTAGCCGCTTTGAGACTCCTTCGGGTAGTGATAAAACGGGATATCAAATCCAAACTCCTCCTCCTCCTCCTCCTCCTCCTCCTCCTCCTCCTCCTCCTCCTCCTCTTCTTCTTCTTCTTCTTCTCCTCCTCCTCCTCCTCCTCCTCCTCCTCCTCCTCCTCCTCCTCTCACCCCCAGGATTGTGGGTGTCCACTGCCGCACACAGACGTGTGATGTCACACACACACATGCCTGCACATAGTGCATGTGACGTCACACAGCCAGCACTCAGAGAGGAACCCTTTTCCAGGCTGAGGGACCCGGAGGCAGAGAGAATCTGCCTCCGTGCCTAAGCCCCACTTTGGAAAAGGATTCCTTGTTGGCTGGCTGTGGAGGACAGAGCTGAACTGCTTCTCTCTGTATGGGCCTTTTCCATTGACTTTGTGGGTGCCCACCCCCCACAATTATATTATTGTGGGTGCCCAAGCACCCACAGCCCCCTGGAGTTGGCTCCTATTGGAGGAAAACAATGCAATGCATAGGATTGCAGCTGAATGTCCCCCCTCCAACTTTTTTGGTAATGTGTGAAAAGTCCCTGCTTCTTGATGTGGTGTTGATGAATTTCATCTATTTCAATGAAACATGAAATGAACCTGACTTTCTCTGGATTGAACAACTAGTTGGAATCCCTGCTTACTCTTTATTATGGAAAGGGACTGTGCTGGTTGGACCACCATGCTTACAAGCCTATGTGGAACTACTTAGTGCAAACAGTGGCTTACGTATGGGAGGAATGTATGCATGGAACAGCAATCCTCTGCCACATGAGTGTGTAAACTGGTCCTTTGCCTAAAAAACACATAGATAACAATGGCATGTGTGCTTTTGCTGCAGTGTGGTGCTGCTGCTTTAGACTGTAAATCCAAGTGCTTATTTTGCTCTTTGCAGGGGAAAAACAACATGGGATATAAGAATCACAGTGTAATGTTCAAGTTCACCGTGCCTAATGGGAAGCCTGTTGGCAGGGCCACACTACATTTTTCATTGTTTAATGGAATTAATAACTGTGTAATTGAAAGCATGCTAATCCTCAGCTGACCTGCCTCCATGATTCAGCGGTGGCATTCCTCATTTGACTTAAACAGTGGGGAGGAAGATTCCCATTTGGGGAAGCATAAATTGATTCTGCACAATCTGCTGATGATCAGCAAAGCTTAATGAATGATAGCCTCAAGTAACCTCATTACAAGGAACTTGGATGGATGAGCAAGAAAAATGCATATTTTTCAAAGGAAAAGAAAGTGGTTTCTGCTTCAATGAATCATTTTCGGAAACTTTCTTTAGATCATCCAGTATGAGAAGCAGTCCAATCTTTGGCATTCTCTACACCTAAGAGAATCTTCAGGATAGGTTTTGTTATTAATGGTTGCTGGATTTTTTTAAAAAAATTTGATTAATGTGACTCTATGCAGAAACCAGTGGTGCAATCCAGAGAAAGTCAAGTTCATTTGACGTTTCATTGAAATAGATGAAATTTAAATATACAAAAAACACAAACAAAAAACAAAACCTGAACCCCTAGGGCAAGATCCAGAACTTCGTGGCTGTGATCTTAAATGCACTCACCATAGAGTAAGTTCCCTTGGGAACAATGGTGCTTACATGTACATGTGCACAGGCCTGGTGGATGTAGACGAGCCACAGAAATACTCCTGATCTTTATCTATGCAGTCCATGAAGTTAAGCAGAAAAAGAGGATTTGTTTGGGGTTTTGGTTTTGGCCCAAAGTTTTGCTGTTTTGGCCCACTGTTGCCAGAAAAGCAGGGTACAAGTCTATTCTCCCTCTCCAACTGTTTATTCTAAGCTCCGTTGAATGGGCTCTGTACCCAGACCCATCCTGAATTGCTGGTTCCTACTATTGGTCCAGAAGGCTCTGCCAGGTACCATTTTATTTTATTTTTTATTTCAGGGTAGGCAACACAACAGGCCAGGGATAGGCAATGAGGTGTCCTGCATTCCTTCTCAGTCAGTTGGTGGCCTGGCTTGAATAGGCAGAGACCACGCAGTGGTTGTGATGCCCCAAGATACAAGCTTTCCCTCTAAACACAGGTCACCCATCATAAAAATGGGCATTTTTTGCTAACGAGAATCATAAATGTTGGCATCCAAGAAACAGTTCAAGATATCATTTTTCAACAGCACAGTGCTCTTTCACATTCTCTAATGGGAGGTGATGTAGAAGGGCAAGACGTGGCAATTATTGCTTTGAGTATTTATTATTGCCTGGATGCACATATGTTGTTTCCTTTAAAAATGAGACTCTTTCATAAAGGTCTTATAGTGTACTCCAGCCTACCATGCAACGAATGGTGCTTAGAGTAATGACTGCAATAACGGAACAGTAATGAAAAATAAAACAACGTTTCTTCCTCTTGAAAAACCACCAGAATTTGCATAACCCACTCCGATGGTCTGGTAAATGATTATCTGCACAGTCAGTCCCTAGAGAGATTTATATTAGCTGTGTTTTTGCGAAAGCTAAAAAAGGAAAGATTTTAGTGTCTTTTAAAAAGAAAAGTTCAAAACAAAACAATGCTCTGCTTTTGCTATCAACATCACCACAGAGTAACAATGGCATTGAAGAAAATAGACCATTTTCTATTTTGGGGCTGCAAGCAAAGCTCTTCTTCCGTCTATTTTCAAAGCAAATTCAGCCACTGTGCTTCAGTAGATAGGTGACTAAATTAAGATTAGCGCAGCTTTCCTCAACTGTATGTCCTCCAGATGTTCTTCCATCAACTGCAGACAGTGTGGGCATGCTGCATGTGGAATGGGGCTGATGGGAGCTGCAATCCAAAACATCTGGAGAGCACCAGGTTGAGGAAGGATAGATGAGGGGCACTCAGTGATCAGGCACACAGGATGTCCGAGGGCCAATCTGCTAGCCCAATATACCTCAAACTAATCCAAATGGGAGAAGCTTTAGAAAAAAGGTAGGGTATGAGTCTAATAAACATATAAATGAATATATAAGGAGGATAGCCATTTCCTCTGTGTTTAATGGATTCCAGTGGAATCAAGTTACAAGAAAGGAAATTCCGACTATCCACCAGGAATAACTTTCTGATGGTAAGAGCTGTTTGACAGTGGAAAAGACTCCCTTAGAAGCTGGTGGACTTTCCTTCCTTGGAGGTTCTTAAGCAGGGGTTTGGACTTTGTGACCATAGGAGTCTATTCCAACACTACAATTCTATGATTCAATGAATCCATTGATCCTTTATTGTTTCCACAGTTTAGGGAGTTCAGCATTATCTATCTGCACTGAGATCAGGAGCAGGGAGATCGACCCAAGTTTTTACTGGGTGAGATCTTACACTGGAACGTGGGAAGTTGCCTTATTTCAAGACAGACCACTGGTCCATCTCATTCAGTCTACAGTGATTTTCAGCTGCTCTCTAGCATATCAAACACGGGGCATTCCTAGCCCTACCTGGAGATGCTGGAGTTTCAAACTGTGGCTATCCTTGTACAAAGCAGATGTTTGGCCACTGTGCTATAGTCCTTCCTCCAAAGACTCCAACTTGACTGGCTAGATAATTATTCATATCCATTATGATAGACTCTATTTTTAATAGCTTACAATAATGTCCATGTACGTCCATAAATTGTGGCAATTGTGGGTCAAACAAAGTTTCGTGCTTTGCCCATCCAGGTACTAATGCCTCTTCTTGTGTTACCCAATTATCAAGCTATAGGAGTAGAATTCCATATTATACAACTCATCGTGGAAGGGTTGTTTCTTATAGTGCAAAGTGTGATCTCAGACCAACACTGCACTGACAAAAAGCAGCACATTGTCTGTGGGGAGGCAGCTAGAAGATTGTTGCACTAAACTGAGGATATTAGCCAATGAGTGAATAGAAGGATGCAAACAACACACAAAGATGCAGAAATATCTCAGCAGGTTTGTAATCATCCAGCTGATTAAGGTACAATAACCAAAGTGATTGTGCAGGAGTAGTCACCCACGGAAGCATGCGGCATTGCAAATAACTGTCTTGTGGGCTGCTCTGAAACATAACAAACTGATTTTTTAATATACTGGTGGCATTAAGGAGCACTCACACCCCAAGGCACATTTGATATGTCTTTGTTTATTGATCAGCAGTGGTGATCTTTTCATCATAAAAGTACCAGAGTTCAAGCATGCCTGGAAACCAAGATTTTTGGAAATACAGTGGTACCTCGGTTTAAGAACTTAATTCATTCTGGAGGTCTGTTCTTAACCTGAAACTGTTCTTAACCCGAAGCACCACTTTAGCTAATGGGGCCTCCTGCTGCTGCCATGGCTCAGGAGCACGATTTCTGTTCTCAACCTGAAGCAAAGTTCTTAACCCGAGGTACTATTTCTGGACTGGCGGAGTCTGTAATCTGAAGTGTCTGTAACCTGAAGCATATGTAACCCGAGGTACCACTGTACTCTATTACCCTAGAAATTCATATCTGGAAGATTTGTAGATACAATGCCATTAAGTGGTTAGAAGACACAGCTGTGGTGGCCTTTGACCCCAAAGCTAGACTACTGGTCACAGGAGTGGTGAATAATGCTGTCCCATCACTGGCCGTAAACTGACTCTACTGTTGACTTTGTGTTGAATTTTAGATTGCAGGGACTTGTCTTCTTGTGCAACTCTGTACACGTCTACTCAAAAGTAATCCCCACTAAGTTCAGTGAGGAAAGTGTGAATTGGGTTTGTTGTTGTTTAGTCGTTTAGTCGTGTCCGACTCTTCGTGACCCCATGGACCAGAGCACGCCAGGTACTCCTGTCTTCCACTGTCTCCCGCAGTTTGGTCAGACTGAATTAGGTAGATTTGCCTTTAAATGCAAAGTGAATTGAATTTTCCCCATCCCTCCTTGACAGACACACACTCTACATTGTAGGTTCGCACTTAAAACATATTAGGTGTATATCTGAAGAACAGGCATCTTTCTTAAGCCTCCTGAACCCTGCTAGATTGTGTGAATGTGTGAAGAGCCTCTCAGTGTCAAACAGGTCACCCACCTCTGATCTAAAGCAATATCATAAATCAGAATACCTTCACTTGTGAGCCAAGTTCTGGTCTGGATTTGAGCACTGTAGTCAAGCCTATCTCACTGGCAAGTGCTAAATAGATAGGTACTTTACATCATTCTTTGGAAATGACCATGTCAGGTTCATATTGCCCAACTGCATTCTATTAAGAGTAATGACCTCATCTTATTGCAGAAGCAATGTGTTTTCCAATTACACCACGTGGCATGCTCCACTGAGTGGTGCTTAGCATCTCTCTTGTCCTTGTCCTTCAGGCAGAATGAAGTGTCCATCAGCCACAGGCACCAGAGCTAAGAAAGCTAGTGGGAAGGGAGGGAGGGAAGGAAGGGAACGGGTGGAGAGAGAGAGAGAGAGAGAGAGAGAGAGAGAGAGAGAGAGAGCGCATCAACACTACCAGCTCTGCACCCATGGTGACATTTCCAGTGTCAGAAACAGGAAAAGGTAATAATTTAGACTAGAATGACAAGTAAATAACTGGACCCGTATAATGCCTGACCAAATCCCTTTCCAAATACATCAGATAATGCAGGTTGCAGCCCAGCTGATTTGCTTTTCTACAGTGATGTCCAAATACAAGTGTATGCATATATGTATAAATATCGTATTGGCCCGACTATAAGCTGCACCCACAAATAAACTGCACCTTTAAAATTCAAGGCTTATTTGCGGGTGCAGTCAGCCTCCTGGCACTACCACACTGAATGGGGGACCAGGGGTGGCCAGATGCTCGGCGCCCCACTCCTCAAGCCAGTGCCAGCGCTCGGCTCCGAATATAAGCTGCACTTTAATTTTTCACAGTTGGAATTTGGAAAAAAAAGTGTGGCATATTCTGGTCAATACGGTATATTTGCTGCCAAGTGAAAAGAAATGGCTGCAACAGCTTGGGGGGAGGACTATAGCTCATTGGTGAACACATATTTTCTTGTAGAAGGTCTCAGGTTCAATTCCAACATCTCAAGGCAGGGCCAGGAAAGATTCCTGCCTGGAATCCCTGGAGGGCCATGGCTAGTCAGTGGAGACAATAATACACCAGATGGACCAGTAGTTTGACTCGGTATTAGGCAGGTTCCTATGTCCCTAGGAAACGTTGTTCCTAAACAAATTACTCACTTTGTGCATATGATTTCTGCATCTGAAATACCCAAAGGCTTCGGTTCACATTATGAGCTAATGGCCTGCAAAAATTCCACTTTGGGTGCAGAGATTTTCAGAGCAAAAAAGATGGCTTTTTAGCGTATCGCATTACCGTTGCCTTCATTTTGCCTACACAAACTAGCCGTTTGGAGTTTAATGAAATATAGGTTTAAAAAGGGAAATGGGTGAGATTGTGGGTTTATTGGTAAGCAGGGGAAGAAGAGCTTTTCATTTCCACAAGCACGACAAATTTAACATGATTATCTTCTCGCTACGCATGTCTTTCCCAGGTGTGCTATGTATGCTTACTGTGTTGAACTACTCATTTGAACAAAGTGTGTGTACATTTTAGATATCATTCGATACATATTGATCTGGTTTGGTGACCAGAAGTCTGCCTCCCAGTTCTGACATGGGTTGCTTGCGGTCAACTAGGCTATTCCAGCAAAGTCAACCTGTGTGTGCAAGAACTCCTGCTTGCACAACAGACCTCCCTCTCCTCCTCCTGTTCTTCACACCAAATCTGTTCCAGGGGGCTGGAGGGAAGCCCAGAATAGGTTTGGAGGGGAAGGAGAGTGGGGTGCATTTCCGCTGCTCCAGGTGTATGTCATGGAGTGAATGCGAGTCATTGCCTACAACCCTATCGCTCTAGTCTGTGTAAAAGTTGGAAACAACCCCAATGACACTGCTTTAGTGTGTTTATGTGCAACTGATCACTGACCCTATGGCCCTTGGTTGGGGTTATCTCCTCTATGCCAGGAGAAAGAAATTGGGTGGTACAGAGAAAATTACTCCAACCCCATGTTGAACAGCTGCCCCAAAATGCATTGGGATGGACTATGCAAAAATGGCACAACTAACATGAATAATTAGGAATCAGGAAGATAAAAATTTCAATAAGGAATGGGGGGGATGTATAATTTACCTAAAAAATCATTGCGAACAATTAGAATTATTAGTAGGATTGGAATGACGCTTGTAGTTAAAAGTTGGACTGTGGTTTGATCAGAGATTTAATTAGAATTGGATTAACAGAGAAGATGCAGGAGAAAAAGTTAACATAAGGACCCACAAAAGGGGAGGAGGGAAGTCCAAGGGAACTTACAGAAATTGTTTTATTTGTTTGCTTGATGACTGCTTGTAAATCTGAAAATTTAAATAAAGATGTGTGTGTGTGTGTGTGTGCGCGCGCGCATGTGTGTGTGCGTTGGGATGGAGTAGCCACTGCTTATTTGTCACAATTTCCACCTTGCACCCATAACATGTATGTAGGCAGATCTATGCTTTGGGGGTGGTTTAGGGGTATCACCGGGACTACCATAACTTGAGTGGTTGCTGTCTAACTGTCAGACAGCTTGTCTTTTGTTTCAGTGGGGGAAGCCTGTATTCTTTGATTTGAAGTGATAGGAGTGTAACTCTGTGCCACCATATCTAAGAAACCAAAGTTTTTGTATGCCAGTTCAGCCCTCTGATGCTGTTGTTTTGCACAGGCTGTTTTAGTTAAAAACAAAACAGGAAACTGGAAACTGACTGACTAGTCTTGTGCTTCCAGGTGGCATTCAGCTGGCATCTGCTGTGCTGTTTAGGTCAGCGTCATTTAATTCCCCAGTGAACGCTGAGCGGTGTTTTTAGTTCACAGTCCATTTGGCAATATCTATTTGCTTCCTATTATTCGTTAATCATGCTGGGGACTGGGAGGTGGCAGAGAGCAGCGAATCAAACCTTAAACTTCTCAGTATAAGTGGCCATGAAGGCACTGTACAAATGTGAGTTTAATGGCACAGAGTACAGCTGAAAATAACGCAAGGCATGGCAATAAATTTACTTTAATTTAAAAAATGGGCCAATAGGATGGCGCTATCCTCCAGAGAAATTTGTAGAAGGCCTCGTATGAGTGGATTTGCCAATAAAAGCAACTAGGCAGTTCAATAAAACTAATTAAATTAATCTGTCATCCCCAGGGAATTTAAGCAGGGCATGAAATAAGGAAACAGCTTCAGTTCTCACACACACACACACACATACACTTCATTGGATCATTGGAAAGGATCTGTCAGGAGAAAGCGAAGGTTTGCATTTTCTATTGATCATAAATTTAGCAACCATCTTGATGCAATCTCCTTTCCTCATTATATAAAAATCGAGTAAAAGTTTGAGGTGTGAAATGAAAATCAGTGTTACAGTACCAGACCAGCTTCAGGATTTGGAAGGCCTCTGGGCAAAAGACTATAAATGGGCATTCATAACCAGCAGAACAGGAAGGGCCAGCAAACTGCAGTTGCATCCAAGAGTCCTCTGCTTTTGACTTATGTAAGAAAACCACATACCAAACTTTTTTTTAAATTTCAAGCCAGCATCTCTCAACCCAGCATCAACATTCTCCATTCTACTGCTGGTTAAGACTAATGTGAAAGGAAATTTAGATTGCTTATTATGCCTATTTATGAAAGTTTTGTTTAGGTTCTATGGAAGAGGAACAGGACAGGTGACTGTGTTAATACTGGAACCACTAGGTAGATTTTCTGCCTTTTGCATACTGAAGTTAGGAGGAAGCTGGGCTCATACCATAGCAGAAAATAATTGTGATGACTGCAGTTGCAATAGAATTTTTATGAACTCAAAATGTTCATCCAGATCTTACATGGAAGCAGGAACATACATGGAAGAACCATATTGTATATGGAATAAAGTCCCACTGGATTCAATGGGTCTTGTTCCAAGAGAGTGCATATTGGATTGCAGCCTTAGTAAAAGTAACTGAGAGAAGAGAAGACTCCCTGGAAAAGACCCTGATGTTGGGAAAGATGGAGGTAACTGATGCTCATCTAGTCTTTTCCAAAGCACAGTTCTCACACTTACCATACACAGAAATGCTTCCAATGATTAACCCACATTGCAGAAATGATAAAGTGCTACAGAGAGACAGAGGAACCCTGCTCTTCTGTGAATCTGAATGCATGGAGACGAACAGTGTGCACATGGTCACTGCCTCTATCCTGATCTCTGTGTGTTCATCCAAACAGAGATTCTTCATGTACAAATGTATGCACATAGGTTTTGTATGGGTGAACAGGAGACCTGCAAAATGCATGATCCTTGCTTGAGTAACAAAATCCCAGAAAGAGTTGACTATGGCCATGTGAATAGGATTAATGCACAAACAAGATATTCTACATTAGAAGTGCTGGTGTAATTTATTGTGTGGCTTACTGGTGTCTACAATAAAATTAGTGATCAGGTCTAGGGGAGAAGAAGGATGAGTTCTGATATGAGTCATCAGTGTGATGCAGCAGCAAAAAAAGCTAATGTTATTCTAGGCTGCACGAAATTAAAAGATGCCTGCATCTTGGGAGAAAAGCAATGACAAACCTAGACAGCATCTTAAAAAGCAGAGATATCACCTTGCCAACAAAGGTCTGTATAGTTAAAGCTATGGTTTTCCCAGTAGTGATGTACGGAAGTGAGAGCTGGACCATAAAGAAGGCTGATCGCCGAATAATTGATGCTTTTGAATTATGGCGCTAGAGGAGACTCCTGAGAGTCCCATGGACTGCAAGAAGATCAAACCTATCCATTCTTAAGGAAATCAGCCCTGAGTGCTCACTGGAAGGACAGATCATGAAGCTGAGACTCCAATACTTTGGCCACCTCATGAGAAGAGAAGACTCCCTGGAAAAGACCCTGATGTTGGAAAAGATGGAGGGCACAAGGAGAAGAGGACGACAGAAGACGAGATGGTTGGACAGTGTTCTTAAAGCTACCAGCATGAGTTTGACCAAACTGCGGGAGGCGGTGGAAGACAGAAGTGCCTGGTGTGCTCTGGTCCATGGGGTCACGAAGAGTCGGACACGACTAAACGACTAAACAACAACATTCTAGGCTGCATCACCAGAAGTATAGTGTCCAGATCAAGAGAAATAATAGTCCTATTCTATTCTGCCTTTGTCAAACCACACCTGGAATACTGTGTCCAGTTCTGGAAATGACAATTTAAGAAGGATGTTGACAAGCTGGAACATATGCAGAGGAGGGCAACCAAGATGACCAAGTCTGGATATATGAGGAACGGCTGAGGGATCTGGGTATGTTTAGCCTGGAAAAGAGGAGACTGAGGGGAGATATCATAACCATCTTCAAATATCTAAAGGACTAGCAAGCTTGTTTTATCCTGCTCCAAAGGGAGGACCCAAACCAATGGATTCAAGTCACAATTCCGACTAAACATCAGGAAGAATTTTATGACGCAATGGAATGGACTCTTTTTCATTGGATGTTTTTAATCAGAAGCTGGATGACCATCTGTCATGGATGCTTTAGTCAAGATTCCTGCATACCAGGCGGTTGGCCTAGATGACGTCCATGGTCCCTTTCAATTCTACAGTTCTGTGATTCTATGATTAGTAGAACCAGATGCAGTGGAGCATTATATCTTTATCAAATAAGTGTTTTGTTGCCATTTTTGTCACCTAATCCTTTGTGTATGTTATTTATCTGGAAAATGTAAGATTTTGCCCCTCCGGTGCAGAAATAGCAATTGTCAGATGAGCAGAAGCTTGTGATGCAACTGAGGGGGTGCATGTATCCAAATATAGAAGGTAAGCGACAAATACTATTGCTGAACCATGGACGCATCATATTTTTCTCTTATACGGCCAGATGAGCAAGGAGTGGCACAAACAGGAAACATTGCGTTGGATCCAGACTTAGTCATGCTTAGGGTAGCTGCATTGAAATCATTGGCTCTTATGTTAACCACTCCTACTTAAAATAAAAAATTCCTTCCAGTAGCACCTTAAAGACCAACTAAGTTAGTTCTTGGTATAGTTCTAAGTAGGTCCCATGTCTGACCTACTTAGGTCAGATTTATTTCAATGGGTCTACTCTAATGGGTCTACTCTGTATACAGGTCACGCAGCTTTGGGCTTTCTCTTTTGCTGCGTGCACCGGATCACCCGCCCACCCTCCCTGAAATGAGGGTTATTTTGCTTGAGCCTGTCATGGGGTCGCCTGCTTTTGGGGCAGGAGCCTGGTAGGAATTTTGTCCATTTGGCTGATTGGCTGGTGCCATTTGGTTTTTGCCTACTGCATAGCAAATTGTCACAACTTGTAAGGTTTGCGGTTAGGCATTGGTTAAAAAATTGATTGGTGGATGGGTAAGTGCCTACCCCTCCAATGCTGGTGCTGCAAGGGAATTCCATTAAAGGAATCCGGGGGCTTGCCATGCCTTCGTCCAAATCCCTGGCATCGGGTTTGGGCCGTGTAAGCCCCTGGGAGCATGCGGGGAGAGGTGAGGGTCTGTTGCCCAGCTTCATTGATCCCCAATATTGTTTTCCCTGACTGGCTTCTGCTGGAATCCGGAAGTCAGTTCTGTCCCTGGGGCATGGACAGCCACTCATGTTTGTGTATTTAAATAAAGTTGTGGCCAAAATTCTGCCAAAAACCTTAAACAAAAATTTCTGTGTGAAGTGTGAGTTAATTTGGGGTGGCTTGGGGACCTCGACATGCAAAAGGAGATTTGTTAATACTATCTTTTAAAATGGATATTTTAATCAATCTTTTCACAGCGCTCACTACTCTGCCATACACAGATTTGAAGATGAAGGCTTAGAGAAACCTCACACAAGCAGGAATTCTGATACTTGTTGATGAATGACCCACATTCACTTTTGAAATCAGGGATGGAACAGGTGAAGATGGAAGACCGGAAAGGAATTTCAGCAAAAAAGATGGACGGGTAAAGGGGCAGACTGGGTATGTCAGATTGGATGTGTTTTTGGAAGAAAGGCATCTTGCTGGCTGAAACACAGTTCTGAGTGACACTTGATTATGAGGCATGGTACATACATTCCTCTGAGACACAAATCTACTTTGTACAATCCCTTCCATCCTGTTATCACTTTGTTAGCTGCCTTGAGATACTGGCAGCAGAAATTCAGAGCTGTAAAACTGAATGCATGGGGGGGGGGCGTTTTCCAGCTGAATGATCTCACATCACTGAAACCTTTCTCCTTGGCTACTTTTCTTTTCTTTTCTTGATCTTGTGTCCTCTGTTTGGGGCCTGCTTTGTCCCATGTTCTAAAGGCTAGTACTGTGCATTTGGCGCTTGGCAAGTTGAGTGCTACAGCTGCGAATAATGAGTCAATTATCACCTAGCCAGGGGGAAGGTAGGACAATTCCCTTTGCTGGCTGCACCGAGGTGATTTTCTCCCCCTCGCCATCTCATTCAGTATGAAGGACAAAAATACACAAATTGGCATTCAAAATACAGATAGAATACTTTAGCCAAAAAAGAAAAAGAAATGGTGCTCCAGAAGTATTTTTAAAAATGCTATGTTCAATTATTGAGGGTGTGTTATAAAATTATTTAGGATATATTTTGCATATATTTTGTTGAAGTCAACCTAGGAGGCTATTTTACCATTATCTCCAGTGTGAAAGCCATTTTGAGCAGGTGCCGGTGATTAGGACAGTGGCCCAGGAATCACACACTGGTCCAAAGGAATTCTATGCTATTATTATTTATTATATGTTTATTTATAGACCATCTTTCTTCTTGACAGGGACTTAGGGTGGCTTGCAGATAAACATAGAGTCCTGCTGAATCAACAAAAGGGCCCATCTAGTTCATCATTATGTTCCCACAATGGCCAACTAAATACCCATGAGAAACCCACAAGCACAATCTGAATGCAACTGTGATCTCCCAATCTGCAATTTCCAGAAACTAGTATTCAGAGGCCTCTGACAGTGGAGGTCATATAAACCAGTGTTTCCCAACCGGTGTTCCGCGGCACACGAGTGTGCCGTGAGACATCGGCTGGTGTGCCGCGAGATGCCTGGAGGGAGGCGGGCGAGTCGGGCGGCGAGAGGCGGGGCGGCGGCGGCGAGGAGAGGCCGCGCCTCCTGCTGCTGCCTGGCGCTCCTCCTCGCAGCCGGCAGCGCTGCCTGGGCGCTTCCGCGCGACTCTGCCTCGCTGGGTTTGGTCTCCCAGCAGAGACGGGTCACACGCGCCCCTCCCTCCCTCCCTCAGCCTGCGCGGAGGGAGAGCCAGAGAGAGGCATCGCTCCTGCGCTCCGAGGCGGATTGAGCGCAGCTGAGAGGAGCTGCCGAGGGAAAAAACTTTCACTTTTGTGCGTCCCTCCCGGCGTGACGCTGCGCGCTGACGTCACGGGGCGGGGCTTTAATGGTGGTGTGCCGCGATATTTTTTTTCAGTAAACAGGTGTGCCGTTGCCCAAAAACGTTTGGGAAACACTGATATAAACCATAAGAATTGTGGTTAAACTCTGAAAATTCAATGCCTGAAGGAAAATTGTTGACATTCTCTTGATTTTGATATTTCTTCCATTTCACCCTATCAGTTTTGTCTAGCTTTTTATACATGCTAAGTATAATAGGAATAGTTATCTAAAGAGTGAAAGGCAGCTCTTTAATATTTTAAAGGCTTATTTCATTTTATTTTTCAGTAAAAAGCTTCGTATTCTGGCAAGCTTAAAGCTACAGTGCTGAATGAGAATTGACAAACATGGTTCCCCTCCCTGAGAAACCATTAAGCAGACAAAGGAAATATTACTTTAATAATAAGGGTTTAAATGAGATACATTGTGCTACACACCTTATTTTGCTTGGTAGAGATCTTTCTCTCTCTAATATGATGTGATTTCTTTTTGTAGACGAGATAATGAAAAGTCAAGTACCCCAAAATGGATTCCTTTGGAAGGGAGGGGGAGAGCATTTTCTATGCTTGAGTTATCAAACAGAAATAAACAGAATGTTTCTCCTATGAGATACCAAGAACTATCAGTGTGTTTCCCATTACAGTCTCTGGATGAAAAACAGGAAGCAAGACAAACATTAGATTATAAGGGGAGAACCATGAAGCTGTGCTATGTATGTACAGAAAAGGAGGGATTCGTGGCTTTAGACCATGACATCAGCTTGAGGGTGATGTTCCCTTCAGGGGAACGTCAGAGGGTGGTGGGAATCAGCGTCCCATAGGCAGAAGTGGACAGAGAAACATATTCAAATGTTTACCTTAAGGTTCTCCTGGACTAGGGGAAGTAGGCGATGTCACCATAGAATGTGGAGGAAGACTGAAGAGGAGAAATGAATTGTGTTTGGACATGTGTAAAGGCTAAAGGCCTTTCCCTCAGACAAAATGCATAGCTGCTAGGGTGGCCAGTTATGCATTTCCAAAAAAGGGACACAGATTTGAATATGCTAATGCATATGTATACATCCATATTTAGAAATAATTACTATAGTCTAAAAAGAATTGAAAATGAAATGCAATGCATCTCAGCATACAATCATAGAATCATAGAATTGTAGAGTTGGAAGGGACCCCAAGGGTCATCCAGTCTAACCCCTTGCAATGCAGGAATCTCAGCTAAAGCATCCAAGACGGATGGCTACCCAACCTCCAGCTTAAAAACCTCCAAGGAAGCAGAGCCCACAACCTCCCGAGAGAGAATGTTGCACTGTCCCCTTGGGAGGAACATAGTGAGGAACAATATTATGACCAGCTGGCCTGCTCAGTCTGCTGCCCTGATGCTAACTGTGGATGTGCAGCTTCAAAGGTCTTCTATCTTATGCTTCTTCATCTTCAAATCAGGCTTGGGGGGCTCTTCAAATAGAGGACCCCTTCATACAGAGGAATGTGTTTTGACAACCCTTCGGATAGAAGGCTCTCCTCTATACCGTTGCTGTGATGGACAGAATGGCATGTGGTGACATTGTCTGAGTGGCATCCAACACTTAGAAAATGAGCTTTGCCTGTCCCTCAGAGCTGCCCTTCATTTTCAGTATGTTAGGCTAGTAACAGTTGTACCAATCTCACATCCAGCACGGAACGAGACAACCCGTGAACCAGGGTTCAAATCCCCATTTGGCTATGGCGACCACTGGGTGACCTTGGGTTAGCCTCTCAGCCTAACCTACCTCACAGTTTTGTTGAGGGACTTAAAAGAGGAGGTGGAGAATCCTGCACACCACCTTGAGCTCCTTGAAATACAAATACAAATGCAATACACGAATGAACAAAGTTCTCCACAGCTCTGTGTGATGTAACAAAGCTAGATACTACATCCTGCCTTTTATGTGCTGAAGCACAAATCTGTACAGTGAGTTTACTCTGCCTGTTTTCTACTCTAAAACAACCTTTCTCTGCTTGGCACCCTCAAGGTGTTTTGGACTATAACTCCCAGGCAGCATGGTTGTAGTCCAGAATTTCTGGAGGGCACCATGTTGAGGAAGGCTGCTCTAAAGGGCAATGGGGGCCCTTGACTTTTGGAGGTGGTGTGGATCATGGAGTATGGCTCAGATGGCAGATCTCCATGTTTTGGGCAAGATGACTAAGCATGTGGTTGAAGGGAATCAATATTCTATTTCCACATCTTTCTGGTTTCAAGCCTGGGTTCATAATGGGAGCTGCATCAGTAAACCTGGTGAATGACTGTCCCCTAGTGGTTGACAAGAGATCTGTGCATTCAGAACTTCCCCTCCACACACAAGCAAGCATCTGAAAGAGGGAGAGGCACCATGATGACAGCCTCACCCTGATGGGCCTGCTAGACACATTACTATCAGCTGTGCATTTGGCAGGAGTGTGGAAAGGGGGGGGGGGTGTCCATTCAACAGACGGGCCAGTTTTCCCACTCACCCTGTGCAAGTGCATCTGTGCCTATGGAGGGCCACATTAACACACTGAACATGTGGTCAGTGGGTGACATGGCTTGTGGGGCAGGACAACAAGGACATAAGAACTGTCCCTGGAAAGAGGGACAACTGAACAGCATGAGATGGGCTCTTTTATAAACAGACCAGGGCCACCCTGTGTCCTACTTTGCCACTTTGCTGAAAAAGAACAAGGCTTGAAACTAGCAATGGACTCTCCTTTGTTCTCTCTCAAGCTTTCCTCCCCACACTCTGCAACAAACTCCTCAAGACTTCTTATGGTTTTGTGAGGAGAGTCAGGAAGAAAACAAAACCAAATTGGTGAAGCTATCTTCTCCGCTTCAATTCTGAATTAACTAATTGTAGTTCGGTGGGGGTGGGATAGGGGTTTCCTAAAAACTCTCAACTGCCCTAGAAAACTGCAGCTCCCAGAATTCTTTGGGGAAAGCCATGCCTGTTTCAAGTGGTCAGATAGCACTTTGAATGTGGTCTATGTATAAATGGTGTGTGATGCAAAAGTTAGGTGCAAGACGAAAGAAAGAGTAGAGTTAAGGGTGGTCCTGTTTCAAAACTTCACTCTCCTAAATCACCAATATGGCTTTTTATTTCTTGGTGGAAAAATGGGCAGGCCTATACCAAGCATCATGCAGTTTATCTGGAGTGTCATTAAACAGCAGCAAATTATTAAAGTAGTTGTTTAATTTATTATTATTGTGTTTTTACTACCAGGAAGGGAGAGAGGCACTTCTGGGATTTTCAGCCAAAATAACTTGATCAACCTTGGGAGCTGGGCATCTCTGCTTGAAATTTTGTAGCAGGCAATGCAATTTGCTGTCCCAATAGCAACATGCCAACTTGTCATAGGATACCCCAACACTGTTCCACAGCAGGTGATGCATGCTTCAGATATATGAAAATAGTATGCAGATGGCACTAATATACAACACTGTTTAACAACCCCACCCTGTTATGACCTATTTCCATCAAGCCTCACAAAGCTGAGCTAAAGAAAATAGACTTATGTGATTTGAAATCTGTTTAACGGGGCTTAATCCAGAGGAGATCCAGCTATTAGATTCCTCACCCAAATATGCCTCTGGGGCCGAATGCACTTTTTAAAAGGAAATTACTCTTTACAATACCTTGAATGCTACTGGTGACAACAGAAGGTTTGTGCTGTTTTTCTCATTAAAAATATGGCCCACTCACTGGAATAAACTGCCCTTTGGACTTATTTTAGCAACATAGGATTTAGATTTCTGCCTCATAAAGCACCACAAGGCTTCCATTATCCCTTAGCTAATAGAACATCCTAATATTTGTCTTTGTTACTACAGTACAAAAAGTTTCAGGCATGACCGCACATTTTTGTCACATTAGTAGCTGGCGAGACAACGGCAGCAATAATTGGATGCGCTGGAGAAATGGCTGAAGTTATAGCAGGAAGAATGTGCTATGCATTGATCCCTACAGCCTTTATTCCTTTCCCTGAAGGGAAAGGGTGTAAAAAAAGAGTCCAACAAGGACGTTAGTCAGTTCTTCTCTAAACATTTCTTGGGCTCTTATCTTCACTAAAACCTTTGCTGCTCTCACTGGGGGTCTCTCCAGACATCCTTTTTATTGTCCATTCATGATGATTTCAGATCATGATGGTATCAGGCTGGTTATACATGCTCCCGCTTTCAATACTGTTTGCACCTCCAAATTTTCTGGGGTGGACATTCTGCATCATTTCCAAAGAGTGTATGTCCTGTAGCTTCCTGAGGAAATCCATAACTTTTTATATGACAAATGTTCTGGTTTACTTTTTGCCCTGTAGTGGTAAGATTGTCCCTCCAGATGGCAATAATGCAACAGCACTGGAGGAAGCATAGCAGAGCAACGAATAAAGCAGACTGTTGTGTGGACAGTCCAGTATAAATCCAGCACTAATACACCATTATTGCATCAGTGACATGCTGAAGAATGCACTGGCCCCCAAACACCAGTTGGGAGGGGTTCTCACCCTCTTCAGGTGCTCAAAGATTCCCACCTTTCTTCAAGGACTTCTTCCACTCTTCCTGGGGGTCTCTTGTGTTTGGATTTCCTCCATAACCACCAAACACATTCATGGTGCCAACTCACTGCCTTGCTTCATATTTCCCCTCAAAACTAGAATTTTATTATTTATACCCTGCCCATCTGTCTGGGTTTCCCCAGCCATTCTGGGTGGCTTACAGAATATATAAAACATGATAAAACATCAAACATTAAAAACTTCCCGATACAGGCTTGGTCTCCTCAGCAAAGGAAATTTGCTCAGATTCGTTGACTGTTACTCTCGTTCCACCTTTGCCTTTCTTTCTCCCTTACTGTCAACATTTGGAATGCAAGCTGTTCAGTGTATCCTTCTGCTCTGTTTTTCTTATGAAACTCTGCAGAACTCCATGCACAATGATTTTTATTTTATGTTTATTTTATTTTTAAAATTTTTATACAGTACTGTCGTTCAACCAAAGATCACAGGGCAGTTTATAACATAAACATATAAAATGAGAACACAATGAATGAGAAAACAATAATATATAATAAAGCAAAAACAAACCAATAACCCCCCCACCAACAAATTTAAAAGGGCATGGAATGTTAATCACCTCAAGGCCTGGTTACAGAAAAATGTTTGTGCCTGCCACGTAAAGATATGTAATGAAGACGCCAGGTGAACCTCCCTGGAGACAGCAGTCCATAAACGGAGCCACCATAGAAAAGGCCCGTTCTCATGTTACTGCCCAAAGAAGGTGGCATGCCCCAAAAAAGGCCCAAAGATGATGACTCTGATCACTAGCCATATTGGCTGGAGTTAATGGAAGTAATAGTCCAAAACATCTGGAAAGCACCATGTTGTCTACCTCTTCTATACATCATAAGAAAGGCAACACACATTGCCAGACTCAAATTCTGCCCCAGCGGCAATGCCTCACTGTTTTGTGAACTTCACTTTTTACTCTTACATTGCTGCAGGCTTTCCAGAACCAAAGCATACACCAGCTAGTTAATTTTATCATTTGCTAATCAATTTCACCTCCTACACACTGGGGGCTGGTTAATTTCTCATGTGTCTGTCTGTCTGTCTCCTCTGGAAGAGCATTACCACTTGTGCATGAACACATTATTAAGCAAAATTGTTCACACCCACCTTCCCCTGAGACATTGCAGATGGTTTAAAAATTTTGCTGGTTCAGAAGCAATGCTAATTTGTCTGAATTTAGCATTTCCCTGCAAAAATAAAACAGACTCGAAACTCAACTTTTGAAATTTCAGTAATAGCACAGATGTCAATTGTTTTAGAACTTAGATGATTTGCTTTCATCACTGAAGAAGAAAGTCTTTCTGCTTTTCCTCTTAGATAGATGTCTGAAGTTGTTTTACATTATGAAATTAACGTTGTTTGTAATAGGTTTTCTGAAACCTTGTGTTTGCATTTCTGTAGTTCCCCTTACTTTAATTACTTTGTAATATTGTCTGAAGGTCTTTGCTTTGAGCTACAGGAGAACAATTAAGCACACTGTAGCTTATTTCCTTATGATTTTTACTGGGCATTTATCCAGGTAACCAATTACTTCACATTAGAAGATTTTTTGGCACAGCTGAAGACTCTAACCAAGGAATACGTAAAGGTATGTTTGTCTTCAGTTGTGACAGTTCACTGTCTCTTTGAGGCAGCATATGCAATTCTCTCTCCCCTCCCCCCCTGCAAATTTTCAAGGAGACTTTAGTTTGATTTTTATAGATAGCCATTACTGCTCAGAGACACAGTCCCACAGTAGTTGGTATTCATATGAGTAACTGTGTGAGAACGACTTCTTCTTGCACAACAAGACTCCTACCTCCCCCATGTGCCCCTTAAATTTGTTTGGGGGTTTCCCTTCAACCATCCTGCTGGGCAAATGGAAGTCTTTCTCCATGGGCAGTTAATTAGTTGAATACTGCACAGTATTGCTGTTGCTTCCTATGAACCACAGAGTTGGAAGAAACCACAAAGTCCAACTCTTTGCGGATGCCAGAAACCCATTATTACAGCTTCCCTGAGAGGTTATCCAGCTTCTGCTAAAAGAATGGAGAGCCCTACCTGCTTTTAAGGCAGTCTGCTCTACTGTTGAGTAGCTTGTGAGGGTTTATCCTAACCCTCTTGAGCAGATTGGGGCAGGACATCAAGGCAATGGGGGTGGGAAGTCCTTTTGCACTGGCAAAGATTCATTGCACTATCTTCTGCTGCAACAACTTAGTTGAATCTGGCCCCTAATGTTAAGTCTAAATCCTTTTTCTTGGAATAAGAACTTGTTGGCTTTGGGTTCTGCACTTTGAAACAAACAGGTTTGCTCCAACATCTCCATGAAATCCCTTCAATATGGAGTTTCTGTCATATGCTAAAGAGACTCCTCTTTATTCTGGCCATTGGCACCTCAGATGTGTATATTTTTGGACTTGTCCTGTTTCTTGTGACTGCAATTGTCTTAAACTGCTTTTAATTACCTAGGGCAGGTAATAAATTGAATTAATAACAATGATGATAATACAGTACTGGCTATTGCATCAGCTCTTAATCAGCTTCTCAACAGAAGAAACATACCCGATTCATCCAACTGTTCTTCATGGGCCTTGCTATCCATGTGCCTCATCTTTGTTTCTGTGCTCTGGTTGTGCTACATTCCTCTCAAATTGTAGGATCTGAAACTGGACACAGTTGTCTAGGTGCGATCTGACCAAAACATGGCAGAGCAGTACTACTATCATGTCCTAAATAAGATAGGTTTCAATAATGCAAAGCAATATGCAAATGTCTGCTAATCCCAGTGTTTCTACCTGCTCCCTCTTCTCGCTCTGTATCAGACCTCCTCCAAATATTCCTTTGCCTTGTCAAATTACAACAAAGGCAGCTAGCTAATTCTATTTTTGACAAAAGTTCTGTTGCATTTGGCTACCCCAAATTTCCCAGCCTGGGTCTGATGGGACTTATAGTCCAAACTATCTGGAAGGCACCAGGTTGGGGAAGGCTGATCTACATTGAACAGCAGAAGCATTCTAGGGTTTCAGACAGAAGTTTTTTGCCAGCCCTGTCCAGAAATGCTGAGAATTAAATGCTGGCAAAGCAGTTGTTTTACTCCTGGGTTATGTTTCCCATTCTATTTGGTTAATCAGAGTATTTTTTTTAATATATATAAAAATAGTTCATCATTAATTCTGTCATCTTGTCTGAACTTTGTGTAAAACTTCCTTGGAAGAATAAATGCTCATCTTTAATTGCATTTCTAAGCTTAAAAATAAGCAGAGTTCCCTTAAGAGGGTGGTGGAGTAGCAAAACCTTCTCCCACATATGCTCACAGAGAGCATGAGATGAGAAAAAATCATCTCAAAGACTAGTCTTTTGAGTAACCTGCACAGCTGCATCTGTCAACAATTTCAGTTTGAGGGGCCCCTTGTAACTTTCATGGCATGAGTGCAGCTGCTTCTACAGCTGCCAGGACAAGATAATGTAAAGGCTGCAGTCCATGCAGTTTGTTATGATGCCTTGTTTATGTACCATGCAAGTAATGCATGCCCCCCCAAGTCTCCTGACACACTCAAGACGTGGATTACAAATAGCTAGATTGGGAGCAGCTAAAGGTACGTGTACAGTGAGCTTTATTTGGCAGTAATTCAACAAATTGACATTACACCTTTAACCTGCAATTAGCCACAATGTGGACAAGCTCTTCCCTGCTTTAGTTAGGTACTTTTGGTATTGTCTCATTTGATGCTCATGTAGCTATCTCTCGCTGAAGCCCAATTCCTTCTTGATGGTTGCTACTTTCAAGTGGCATTCAGTTACATCCTAGGAAATTCAGGATGTTCAATTCAGGTTTAATTTGGAGATCCTGCACAACAAACCTGCTTCCCCACCCCCCAAAATCAGACTTTTCTCAATAAAGATTGTGATGGGGAAATGCACCGAGAAGTGTAGGATAATATTCACTTGAAGCAATGTTGTCTAACTTCTCCACAAACAGATCAGGGTGAATGCTCAATAGTTCATCTGGAAGCAACCTCACTCTCCATCCTGCTGTTGTTAGGCAACAAAGAAGTTAGACTTTAGTTGTAAGCATGCCATTATACATCTCCTTTCCTTGAAGGTCTAGATTTAGATGGAGATGAGGCATAACGATGCTATGTTTACAAAGAACACTGACTTCTTGAACTCTCTACATTTTATGCTCAAGCTGCATAATTTTTCTGCAATTTTAAATGTCTCTCAGTTGTAACACATCGATGACAAGGTTTTGACATGGGAAAGACCACTGCTTCAAGACCACGGTCTACAAACTTGGCATCTCTGTAACAAGTACATGGCAATTAACAATTGGTTGAATACACATTTTTTAATGAATAAGAATGGGAAGCCTGGACTTTGAAAGTCATCTAATCTTCCTTGCTGTTTTATACTGTATTGTTTTAATTAGTGTTTTTATAGTTGATTTGATTTTGTGTGGAGTGCCCTACCTGGGTGGATGGAGCAGCCAAGTAATTTCATTGTCCCCGAGAGGGGGCAATGACAATAAAGATATTATTATTATTATTATTATTATTATTATTATTATTATTATTATTATTAAACAAAATATTATCACAGGAGTATAGAAATGTGCATCCATCGTGTTTCCAATTAAACAGTCGCATACCATGGAAACCATAAACTGGAGCATCTATCAGAGGTTTGGAGCACAGTATCATCAGCATCTTGAGGCAGTACACAAGCTGAACTGATGTAGCAGTGGGGTAGATGAGGGCCAATAAACTGAAACTGATTCTGAGATCAGCTGTGGGTGAATGGTTCCCGGGTCCAGGAATTGGGCATCTTGCCTGTTCTCTGTGGGGTTGCACTCCCTCAGGTATGCAGTTCAGGTATGCAGTTTAGGAGTGTCCTTAAAACCATCTTTGTTCATGGAGGTGGGCTTCCATGGTGGCAAGGTTTATATCCCCAGTGTCGATTGGTGTGTCAACTGCATCCTTTCCTGGGTGGGGATAGCTTGGCCACTGGGACTCAAGCACTGGTAGCTTCATGTTTAGAGCTCTGTAATGTGCTCTGCATGGGGCTTCCCTTACAACTGGTTCAGAGGCTGCAGCTGGCACAGAATGCCACAGCATGGGTGGCGAGTGATGCCCCTTACTGGGCACATATGCCAGCGCTAAGGGATCTGCACTGCCCGCCTGCTAGCTACTGAACTAGTTATAATGTCCTAAAGCCCTAAACAACTCTGGACCAGGTTACTTGAAAGACAGACCACCACCCTTTCATTGCCCAGTAAGGGCATGAAGATCTACCCAGGAGATCCTGTGAATCCTACCACAGCTTGATAATTATTGGCTTATGGTGGCACAGAGGTGAGCTTTTCCACTGATGTTTCAGGACATCCCTGCTGAGATACGAGAGGCGTCATCTGTCCTGGCATTCCACCAGCTGTCGAAGAGGCATACAGGCATTGCCTTGATCTCTTGACCAGCGTCACCTGTATTAATCGTTGTGTTTTAATGGGATTGTTTTATTGCATACTTTTATGATGATTTTTAATGTTTCAGTCGAGCTGTGTTATTGTCTATTTTAATTATGGTGTATTTTATTAATGTGCAATTGGTTTTTATATTTTGCAAACCACTTAGGAGCCCCTTTTTGGCATTTAGAGATATATAAATCAAATGCTCATCAACATCACCCCGATTTCAAAAGAATTCCACATTAGCTGGTCTCAGTGTGACTTATGAAAATGCTCTTGACTCAATTCACGTGCATTCTTGCAGTAATTGGCGATATCTATTCATGGCAGGCCAGCTCTTAAGTAAATATGGGCATTAACTGGTCTATTGGTCAGGACTGAAATGTAGCATTGCTGTGTTGTCAGTTGATATGGCAGCTTCCCATCCTGCCTTAGCAGTAGCCGGGATGTCAGGAAGCATTAATGTTTATCACAGACATTTAGAAACACCAACTTGAGCAGGATGCGCGTTAAAAGAAGGGAAATCGCTGCAATTATTACATATTTCCATTATCCATTGCTTGATAGATGGGACTTGGAACCTTGGAGGGATACATTTTCAATTACTCCTTTATTGGTGATTATAAAAATGATAATGATCACTGTGTTCAGTATAAGGCTTTTATGAGATGCTCCATTTGATTTGCTGTAGGGGGTGCTCTTCCCTGTTCCCTTGCCCCCCTCCAAGAGGTTCTAATCATTATACAGAGTCCTCAGCGCTGGAAAAAAAAGAGTCCTTTTGACCTCTGAAAAATCTACAGCAAACATAATAGCAACAGGCAGCAGTATAGTATATCTTGCTGCAAAGCCTGGCTGCTTTGCGCACTGAACAGGTGCCACCTAATTATTGCTCTTAAGAGTCTTCTGAGTAAAGCAAGATTTTCTAGGGCACAGGAATTAAGTGGTTTGTCCCAGGCTGTAGGAGAGCTGCAGATAAATATTTGAAAGGGTACCACATATTATTTAGTTGCCCCTGGACTTGAGAAGAAGTTGATGTATAGGTCAGAGATGCTGACAAAATAAGTCTTTCAGAAATCTAGGCTGTCAAACTCACTGACACTGGGCCAGAGAGGAGTCAGATAGTTTAATCGCTCAGTTATGAGGCCCAGAGGACTAGAAACTCGCTCTTTCTAGCAAAATAAAAGCAGAAATTGCCTGAATGAGTTGGATGCCATGAGTGACTCCATACTCTTACTGAGTTCCTTGGTGCTGCTGGCATTGTGAGGGGAGAAGCACTTTATTTTGGCGCTGGATGTGTATTTTTATTATTGGTTTTTAAATTTAATATTATGAGTTTTATGGGAGCTTTCGTATTGTATTCTATTTTTATCATTATTGGAATCGTATTTTTCTCTGCTATTGCATAAGCCACCTTGAGTGAGTTTTATTAATAGAGGTGGCCTGAGAATATTTAAATGAACAAATAATAAATGTCATGCTGGAAAGCAAGTTCAGAAAACTAAGGCTCCAGTTCTGTGCACATTAACTGGGAGGAAGCCCCTTTTAATTGTGAGCAAACATGCCTAGGATTGTGATATAAGGTGTCGAACGTATGCATTGCAGCATATACATTGTAGTATATCATATCCATTCTGCTTGCACTCGAAGTTACTAGCTATAATTTTGCCCTTCAGACATGTTACCAGCCAATTGGCCCAAATGCATACCAGATAGTATAAAGAGTGTTTCACACCACCCCAATATCTGAGCGTTCAGAGATTCCAGGAGTTCCAGCACTTAACCAGGGTTTGGTTTCTTTGGAAAGAAGGTCAGCGGAGACTGTGGTGTGTTTAGGATATATGGTTTTATTTACACATCTATACAACCTGAGCATAGGATGGAGGGGCTCACAGCATTAGCACCTCAAAATATCTTGCTTCCTCATTATTCACAGCTTTGGTTTCAGTACAGAACAAAACATATCTCCTTGTCTCCAGCTTCCAGCCCAATCCACCTACCCACACCTCTGCTATTGTTCTTCTGTCTTGCAGCTAGGTGCTGGGGCAGGGTGGGGAAAAAAACAAAGACCCATCCATTTGCTGTATGGCACAAAGCAACCTCTTTGATTGTGCTAATCATGGTACTTAACTAGTCAGCCAAAGCCATTATTTTGACACAAGATTTGGCAAACATGTTATTATACCTTCCACCCCATCCCCAGATTACATGTTTGGGAGGGGCACAGGGTATCATCCAGACTGGGGTAGGCAACCTAAGGCACAGGGGCTGGATGCAGCCCAATCACCTTCTAAATCTGGCCTGTGGACGGTCTGGGAATCAGAGTGTTTTTATATGAGTAGAATGTGTCCTTTTATTTAAAATGCATTTGTGGGTTATTTGTGGGTCATAGAAATTTGTTCATTTCCCCCCAAAAAATATAGTCCGGCCCACCACATGGTCTGAGGGATGGTGGACTGGCCCACAGCTGAAAAAGGTTGCTGCCCCTGATCCAGACTGACCCCCGCAAGTATAGAAGGAAACTAGAGTTGCCATGGCAAATCACTGGGCTAGGTGTCTAACTATGTGTGAATGGGGCATTTTAGCACTACTGATTTTGAAGCTTTCAACCCTTCCTTCTGCTGCTCAAAATGATTCCAAATTACATCATTAGGCAGGGTTGTGGGGAGAGTTGCTGTTCACAAGAAACACGCACAGTGTTTTCTATATATGCACCTCAACTTGGTGCAATTTTGCAGTTGACATTGACTTGACAATGTTTGGGAATGACAACTTCCCTGCCTTCAGAACCATCTACCCTGCCATTGGGATTTCATGTCAAATGGAGTCCCAGCATAGCCAAACTTGCTCAGTCTGAACTGAAAGCAGCCCCTATGGAGTAGGGTAAGGAGTGATATGGCCAAGGTGGTCTGCTTTATCACTTTTATAAGTTTCCAGTGGATTCACAGTATCAGCTCCTTCCTTCCTTCCTTCCTTCCTTCCTTCCTTCCTTCCTTCCTGGAAAAAAGAGTGTTTAACAAGTGTGTCGGTGCTGCAGAACTACCTAATAAAGTGACTCAATTAACAATGCTCACTGATTTAGTAACTGCCTGCAGCTCATCATAGTGTATATATTAAAAGGACTGAAGATAACAGAGCGGCCTGGTATCTAAATCTGCTCTGCTGGGCTGTTAGTAGAATCCCAGGATTACATCAGCATATCACCCAAAGAGTTGTTGCTCTGTGGCAGTAAACAAAGTGGAATCCAAATCCTTCTCCGTCTTTTCATATCAATGCCTCCTCAATTATATCTCCCTATATGGTGCCGCTGGCAACATCTAAGGCAACCCTGTTTCTAATTAATCACCTCCACTGAGAATGTAATTAGCAGTTTAATTAGGATCATCATCCCCTAGCACTGTTTTAGCAGCCTCAACCAGCTGTGAGATACTGGCTAGATCTTCACGAAACCCTACAGCTCTCGTGCAATCTCCCACTGAGGCAGGAGGTTGTCAAGCCCTCCTTTATTTTTATATCTCAGAAAGAGCTTCTTGATTAACCATTACCGGGAACAGGAGTGCTTGCTGATTATGCCTGCCTGCGATGCCGCCTATGCCAGGTTGGGAGGGGCAACACTCAATTTTTGATGTGTTTTTTGACTGCCTCCCCACACGGGTCAGCTTCCACCTTCCTACCTACATCAATGATTGAAAGGAATGTGACACATTGTTTGCATGACTAATAAGCTTCAGAAATAGGAAGCGGCGGAGCCAGTACATCTCCTTCTGCTGTCCTACTTCTGAAGTAAGGATAAGAGAGAAATTCAGCTCAATTCAGTTTTTAGTCTGAACCTACCAAATTCACACTTTCTGATACAGATAAAAATTGAAACACTGCTGCCTTTGAAATTCACACTTACGGTATCTGAATTTTGTGATGTGGTTCCCCAACCAGATACTGTGTACAAAGATGTGTATGTTCAGGGAAAGTATGCGTGGAAAGCACATATTTGTGAAAATAAAATATGCAATGTGTTATATTAGGGGAAATTGCTTGCAAAAATATGCAGATCAGGCAAAAGCTGCATACCTAAATGTGTCTGTTGGGAAAAGTTTGCATTAAAATGCTGATGGATTTTCATGAGGACCTTTTAAAACAAACAAACAAACAAACAAACAAACAAACAAACAAACAAACAAACGCTGATTCAGAAATGTGGAGAGAACTAAATAGGAACTGAAAGAAATGAGAAACTGAGAGAAATTGAAATTGACTTGCCAGATTTGTCCATTATAGTGGATTTTGTTGTTTTTTTAAAAAAAATGATATTTATTACTTTTCCAACAGTTTCAACACAACACTACAAACAAAAGAAAAGAAAAGAAAAGAAAAAGAACAATACAAATACAAACGAAGCAAAAACAAACAAAAACAGTTTAAAAACACCTCAAACATTTTCAATATCTTATCTTTCATTCGCTTATTTCCAACGACCTCCTCACACCTCCCTTTTTGTATTCCACTTCTATTAATTGTTTCAGCAATTCCTTTCCATCTTCCTCTGTTTTCTATCCTATAATTATCTTAACACATTCTAACCTTATTTTTCCCTTTAATATTCTATTAATCTATTTAAACTTAATTCCTTATAACATTTCTACTAAAGCCATATAACTTCATTCCAACATTCTTCTAACATTCATTAATTTTATAATACTTCCATAAATAGTCTTTAAAGTTTTTCCAGTCTTCTTCCACCGACTCTTCTCCCTGGTCTCGGATCTTGCCAGTCATTTCCGCCAATTCCATATATTCCATCAACTTCATCTGCCATTATCCGACACTTCAGTGTTTTCAAAAAGCAGCAATTCTCTCAGCCAGCAAAAAGCAGATGGTTCACAACAAAGTTTAGGGGTCTGGCAGGGCAAGTCCGCCTCCTTCTTTGGCATAGTGGATTTTGGAGGCCATGACATTTTGGTGCTTGAAGCAGAGCCCAAACATCCCACCACTGCTAGGACTAACTCTTTACAAAGTCTTGCTCCATTATTGAGAAGACTATTCCTGTTTTTCTTTATTCTCTTCTGATGATGCTGCCTGAAGCAGATCACTTCACCATGTTCCATGGCAGGGCTCCATGTGTTCAAAGGTTTTGCTGGAGTGTTGCCTACCATTTCGGGACATGGGTGGTGCTATGGGTTAAACCATAGAGCCTAGGACTTGCCGATCAGAAGGTCGGTGGTTCGAATCCCTGTGACGGGGTGAGCTCCCGTTGCTTGGTCCCTCCTCCTGCCAACCTAGCAGTTCGAAAGCATGTCAAAGTGCAAGTAGATAAATAGGCACCGCTCCGGTGGGAAGGTAAACGGCATTTCCGTGCGCTGCTCTGGTTCGCCAGAAGCGGCTTAGTCATGCTGGCCACATGACCCGGAAGCTGTCTGCGGACAAACGCCAGCTCCCTTGGCCTATAGAGTGAGATGAGCGCCACAACCCCAGAGTCGGTCACAAGCGGACCTAATGGTCAGGGGTCCCCTTTAGGTGAAGATTCTGAATGGTTTTCAAAGAGGAGCAGACAAACTCAGGCTATCAACACTGGTAGGGATGAAGGGTTTGTTCTACCTCCACTGTGGGAGGCGGTATGCCTCTGAGTGCCAGTCTCTGGGAATCAACAGTGAGCAGAATGCTGCTGCTTGTCGGCTTCCCATGTGCGTCTGGCAGAAGTGCAGTCTAAATGGGTCTTTGGTGTTCCTTTCCTCTATATCCTTGGCTCTGTTGACTAGATGAAGGAGGGAACCAGATTGTGGGCCAAATTCAACTAAATTGCAGTGCTAGCAGAAGCAAGTGCAGTGACTCCCACTAGCACAACAGGGCTTCCCTCTCTCTTCCTCCCCATGCAACCCTTGCACCTTCCCAAGGGTGATGAGAAGCTCCAGAACAGAGCACAGTGTGGAAGGGGAGATGGTCATGTCTGAGAACCATAATTGCTTTTACTGATGGATCGATCACTTTGACATGAATTGCATGCAGAAAGTCAAGACCCCCCAAAACTATAGGGAAATATGAATGGCATTTTGGCCTTTTTGGTTTATAGTGTTCCAAAGCCACTGTTGATTAGCTGGCTTATTTGAATCCCAGGAGCTTATCTGCTCCTTTGTATAGCAAAACACAGGTGACACGAGGCTACACATTTGTTTAAGCCCGCTTTTCTGAATTCTTTCTTCCTCTCTTCCCCCTCCCTCTCCCACTTACAGGAGTTCTTAATGATGCTTCCATAGAGAAACACAAGGTTGTAGAAAGAGCCTGCGGGGAACTGTTTTGAACTAGCTGTTCGCCATTTTAATTATATATTTAAAATAAACATGTTACAGTAATTATGCCCTTTGCTAGAAGAGCTTCACTTCATAATGCATGCTATTATATAATGCAATAAATCAAGTACCAAAAGTATATCACCTTTATATTTGTTTCTGATCTTAGCCTACATTGTTCTTTTTCTTTTTAATAAATTGTTATCATCACTTATTATTTTAAATAAACTGGTGCAGCTCTTGTATTGTTATAGATATAAAGACGCCCCATTTCTTTTCCTGATGGGTCTGCTATCCTGCATCTCACATGGGATGAAATGCTCCTCACACTAATGAATTTTTTAAATGAGCAATTCCATTATAGATGCTTTGTAAATTCAGCTATTTCAGGAACCCTTTCTACATCAATTTGTGTGCTGAGAAACTATTGACCATCTGCCACGGAAATCCAGTGGGCATCTTCTAAGAGGCATGCCCTACTCATGCAATTGCCCCACATCAACTGAGGGTACATCATAAGAACATAAGAAGAGTATGCTGGATAAGGCCTCTGGCCCATCCAGTCCAACTTCCTGTTATCACAGATGCCAGCCAGTTGCATGTGGGAAACCCACTAGAAAATGTGTCCTCCATCATGGAGGGCACATGTTGCGGTGAGATCACCTGTTGTGGGATGGGGCTGTTTGGATAGCCAAAACACCCCATTGATTGCCCCTCACTTGCTGGGGTAGAAATTTGGCCTGTTGGGTTGTCTATTGGCTACCGAGGGGCTTTTAAACTATTGCACATTGCTGGGAGCTTTCTCTTTCCTGTGACGTGCATCAGCTCACCCACCCTCCCACCCTATATTTAGGGCTGTTCTTTGGCCTTTCTATGCCTGTCTAGGGGTCATCTGTTTTGGAGCAGGGGCCTGGTAGGAATTTTGCCATTTGGCTGATTGGCTGGTGCCACTTGGTTTTTGCCTACCGTGTAGCAAATCATCACAACTTTGTAAGGTTGGTGGTTAGGCATTGGTTCTGTGTTTTGTGTAGGGGAAGCGGTTGGCTGTGCCTGCCCCTCCATCGCTGCTGCTAGAGAATTCCATTAAAGGAATCCAGGGGCTCACCTTGCTTTTGTCCGAACCCTGTCAAGGGGCTAGGGCCGTGCCAGAGCCCCTGGGAGCATCTGGGGTGAGCTGTGAGATCGAAGCCAGCTTCTCGCTCCCCCAGGATGCTTTCCCTTACTGACATATGGTGGTGCCCAGTGTCAGTCCTGTTCCTGCCACTGTGCAGGTTCTGGTAATCTGGAACCAATACCTAAGCAACCAGTCACATGCTGTAATCAATAAAGTTGTGGCCAAAATTAATGCCAAAAACCTTAACTAAATTCTGTGTCTATTGTGTCTTTATTTTTGGGATGGTTTTGGGGGTCTTCACATGCAAATCTACATTCCATGTAAGAGAACCTCTCCTTCTACCTTTCAGCTTAAGATTCATTGTCTTAATGAAGCTACCATCCTACCATAGGTTTTGAGATCTTTCATATAGCCTAACATGGCACACCTTGACATCAAAATGTACTTCAACTGCACCTTTTGCAAGGTAACTATGTAATTCACCAAACAGGAGCAGAAGAGATCAATCAGCAGCAATCATGATATGTTTCCGATTAAATATTGCTCCCCCCCCCCCGTATCAAAATTTCAGTTCCCAGGGAATAAAGCAACCCAGAGATGAAAGCATGAAATACGCGTTCAAGCTTATTTCATCTCATTAAGTTTCATGACAAATGAATTTGAGCCAGTGTTCGTTTTGGAGCAGAAGAGTTTTGCTTTTGTTTTAAATTTAATCTGTGAGAAAGTTGCAATTTGAAGATTTGCTGAAATCAAGCAATAGCACGAGATTCTACTGATCTATGCGGGTTAAAGCAACATAACAAAATAAGTTTGCTGAATGAAGGATTGCAGCTTAAAAACACACACACTTCCCTACCAGGCGCTCAAATGAGGAATGTTTCCCATGATGTGATTTTTGTTTACATAATGAATATTGCAACGTAGGAGGATATATGCCTATATTTCCATGTCAGATACATATCCTTCGGTTAGATCTTATGACTTTAAGGAGCAGCAATGGCTTCTGATTTTGAATAGAGCAATGACACCATTTCTCCAATCTCAGCACCCTTTAAACCACTATTATCCCCACCTGGAGGGGAACATATGATAGATACCTTTATCATGCTTGTATTTTTCCAGCTGCAGGGATAATAGTAACTTTCTGATGGCTATGTTTAGATAGGGAAAGCATCATGGAGGAAGTGCTGAACATGTCTTCTCCCAGCATCACTGATCCTATCACAATCCAAGCCTCTGTGGCTACTCTAAGGGTGTGTGTGTGTGTGTGTGTGTGTGTGTGTGAAGGGAGGGGAGGAAATGGAATATTTGATTATGGATATCCAACTTGATTGACCTTGGGGTTTTTGATATACTACTATCTGACTTGAGAAAATGTATATGGACTGCAACCCCACATGTGAACCTGCCTAGAACCTGAGACTGTCATCTGAGTACCTTCTTCATATAGCACCTATTAGGGAGTTCTGGAAGGAATGGGTCTTTTCTGCAGTAGTAGTAGTAATAGTTCCTGTTATGGAATGCTTTTCCCAGGGGAGAGAAAGAGAGAGATGCATTCTGTGCACTAAGGATAACATATTGCTTGTTCCTACATCAGGAGACTGTGAACTTGATCTGAAGCAACATAGTGCTTGATCTTCAGCTGCTTCCTTATTTTTGGTGCTGTGGCCGGGGGCGCGGGGGGGGGGGAGAGGCATGGACATCCTTATTGACTGATTGATTGATTGCCTTTTGAGGAGAAAAGCAACTGGGAGGGTGATTTGCACTTTGATTCAAACAATGACCTGCAAAGATCCCTTCCACCACTGCTTCCACTGCAGTATGTCCTAACATATGAAGCAATACATCAGGAGATTTCTCACGTTTCTACCATCTTTGATAGCTTAACCCTTAGCAGAGATTTGAACACAAGTCTCCCCAGTTCAGGCCCAGCATTCCAATATACTTAGGAGTGGTTCAAATGACCTCACATATTCAAAGAATGTAAGATTGTAGTCTGTAGTAGAAGGAACTGCTGAAGTGTTGAACCAGGGCTTTGTTTTTCTAGAAAAAGAGGTGGTGGAATTTGCTGAGCACCCACCCAAAGTTGCTGAGCATTTTTAAGGGGGATTTGTATGCTCACGTTGCAGAAATATGTAAATAAAACCACACATTGTAAGGACACCGCAGTATCCTCTGACTTTCATTTCAAGAAAATTAAATCTGGGTAAGTGCTGGAATACCAGAAGTCTCTCATCACACAAAGTTTGGGGAATGTGCAACAATATATTCATGGAGCTCCTGCATGTGCAGGGTCTCCTAGTTGGCCTAGAATCCACCAGCACACAGAGGAGCCATACATTGGTACATGCAGAGATACTCTTTTCATATGTGCTGAATGTGCCATCACTGGCAAGTCATGTGGGCAAACTGAGGGCAGTAATTTGGAACCCCCCTCCCTTTCTTGATCACCATGCATACTAATGTTTCTCTTGCTTTTCTAGTGTATTTTTCCTGTGTATTCTTCTGTTGTCCCACTGTACTTTGGATTGGCCACTTATTCCTTAGACTCCCAACAGCTTCAACAGTTACAGGAAGTTGGAAGATGAGAGTGAAAAAGCCCCCTGAGCCTTCATATAATTTTTTTTAAATATAAGTGAGTTGCAAATAGCCTCCAGTTATGTAAAGATGGAGGTCAAAGAGTGGCAGATTCAGCTTTTTAGTCCACTCTATCTGCCCATGTATTAAATAATGGGACAAAATGGCCAACGCTTAATAGCCTTTTGGAATTATCAAGTTAGGGTGTTTTATTTACAGCATTCCCTTCCAAAACAGCCTCTGGCAAAATGTTCTGGTTATTAATATGAGCATTAGATTCTTTGCCCCTTTAATTTGAACGTGCAGTGCTTGCAAATGAAAATGATTCCCCCTTCAGAGGTGTCTCTGCTCACGTAAATCACATGGGCAATCTTAAGGAAACTGGCAGTTCTTTAATAGAGCACAAATTCTATTCCCAGAGTGCCTCCAAAAAAGATTTCAATTAGATGTTAAATTAGACACCTGAAACTCACATATTTCTTTCAGCTCCTTAGGCAAAAATAACACGATAATAACTTGACTCACTGTAGGTTTTCTTCATCTTTGAGGGATTCAGTGTTCCATAGCGGAACTTCTTTCTCTTGAAATAAATTGGAATTTCACTTTCCAATTGAAAGAGATCGTAGGTTGGTTTCTATAGTGGGAATAAGAAGCATGCATGCACGGGTGCACAGAGAGACAAACTCACCTTTCTGCCGTAATCAACTATCTTACTAGTTATGGTAGTGGCTTGGAAAAACCACCATGCAGAGACTGTTTTTCGCTTCTTCCTCATGCTGAAAATAATATGCTGACCAACTTTAAGGCACAAAAGGTAAATAGCAAAGAGCCTAGATGTCTGTGTTCACTTTAAATCTTGTGGCGCATGAGAACATCACAGTCATCAGTTTCTCAGAGTAACTGAGAAAAAATGGGGACAATGCATGAAATATCTCCAGAATGTCAAATGAAGGCTCCTATGCTCTTCTTTACGTGTATCACTGATAGTCTGGTTGCCAGTATATTCATAATTTATCCCAAGCTGGATGGAAAGGCATCTGCCTATGTATGATTCCTACCAGCATGCTTAGCATACCATGTGAGTAATGTGTCTGTCAAGAGTCCAGCACAGTTTGTGTAGAACCCCAAACAGTATGGAAGTAGCCAGGGAATGGTAGCAACCATATTGCCTGAGAGACATCTAACAAGGGTCTTAGATATCTAAGAGAGACATCTAACAAGATATTAGATTTGTGAGAGATCAGGACTTGTGTGCTCTGCCCATCTCCCCTTTCTTCCAGTGTATCTAATAACATTAGAAAGATAGGGGTATAGGAAGTGGTCTTATACCAACTCAGACCATTGGTCTATCCATCTTAGTATTGCCTACAACTACTGACAGCAGTTCTCTGGGTTTTCAGGCCAGGATATCTGGAGCCCTACCTGGAAGATGCTGAGGACTGAATCTTGAACCTCCTGCATCCAAAGATGCTCTACCACTGATGCTCTGCCAACTTTCCATCACTACAACTATTAGGGTGCACAGATGAAAAGGAGGACAAGGCTCCTGTACTTTTAACAACCATGTAGAAGAGGGTTGTTGTTTTTTAAAGTGTGGATAGCCTCACCCCAATAAGCCCATCTACTTTTTTATTTTTTACAACAGATAGAATGTGTAAGTAGGATCCTAACATATGTATTTATATGGATAAATTTTGCCTTACACTGAACTTTCTATCTGTGGACAGGGACGTCTGCCTGAATCTTTCCTCCATGCTATGTAACATGAAGAACATATATGCTGGCTCAATGAACCAAGCCAAAATTCATGCCAGAATCTGTAGGCTTTGCAGAAGCAGTTCAAATGTACACAGGACTGATGAAAATTAGTGAAATCAGTGAAAAAATTAGTGAAAGAAATACACGAGAACGAATTTTTCTTAACTGCTTTGCCCACCCATACTATTACAGCAGTGTTTGCAATTCATCATAGAGGTTTCATGTGCTTCCCTCTTTCTTAAACAATCGCTTATAGGAATTAATTGCACCACTGATGTGTTTATTATTTAATGGGAGTGTAATTATAGATGTTTAGGCTATCATTCCAGGCAGCTTTGTTTTAATAGAATAAGAACAGTGTAAGGCCTTGCAGTTTTCCTTTTCAGAGGATGCAATATTAAACACACTAACGGGAGAGCAAATCCCATTAGAGGAAAGATGTTTAGTAAGGAAGCATATTCTTTCTTTCTTTCTTTCTTTCTTTCTTTCTTTCTTTCTTTCTTTCTTTCTTTCTTTCTTTCTTTCTTTCATAGCTTTTGTGTCCTAGACTGAGATCCTTGAAAAGTCACACTGACTTTCAGGCATCTGAAATGTATAGGTAATGATATTTAATTAAGGGTAGTGTTCCATGTCCACCCAGTCACAATCTATTTAGGACTCCTAACTTCATTCTGTGTTATTTCTGCATGCCCCATCAATACTTTGTGCTGTGGTTATTATCTCGCGGAAGGGCCAGGAAGGTACATTTTTCTTCCTCCTTATGAGGTCATTCCCACTGGGATGCTGATCAGCTGAGTCCTTTCTTATATGATAGCCAGATATTCTTGCAGGTGCTTATGGCACTCTCAAAGCCACCGGCCAATGTATTCCTTATGTGGTGTGACGATGGTTGTTTGTAAAAACCTCCTGAGTAATCACAGGGAATAATGGAAGCTCCAAATGGAATCAGTTGGGAACACAACAGTGACATTCAGATTAATTGCAAAATTGATTTGGGGTGGCTTTCTGTCTTTTGAATCCCTTAGGATGGTCTCATCATCTCCATCATTCAGGTTTGCGTTGAAACCATGGAAGGATTGCCCACTTATTATTTTAAAAAGACCTGGAGATGCTTGAGAATTCTGACAAAAATGGAAAAGGAAGAAGAAATCATTGCAGCTTGCATGTTCATCAGTCAGTCAGTCAAGCAAATATGACTGGTATTCATTCACATCACTGTTGCTGTTTTAAACAATACGTAATTGAAGATTTTTTTCTTACCTTGTTTTGATGATTCTTTTATGTTGCAGTGAATGTAAGTTGGATAGATAGTTACGTAAAATACAACAATTAGTTGAAAGTGAGATGAATAGCAAAGTATTTGGCAGAAGCCAAACTGCAGCAGGACAGAAACAGCACCAGTTGCGATAATGACCGCTCCCCACTTAAAACGGGGGGCAACCTTTGCGTGGACGCGTGCAGCCCCTAGATCTGGAGCGGCCCCAACAGCATAGGCTTGGCTTTGCCTTCCCTCAGGTGGGATACCTGGAGGTCTCCGCCTACCTCAGTCAGTTGTCCAATCCCACCTGGGGGAAGCGTTGCCAAGGAGACCAGGCCAGGTAGGGGAGGGATTACCTGCCCACACAATAGAGGGAGGATCTTACCTGGAATCCTCACTTGGCTCCAGAGCTTCTCCCACCCTACCCACCCTCAGTTAATGTCTTATTTTGCAGGTTAACTTTTCTTCACAGGTTTTGCAGGTTAACCTTTCTCCACAGGTATGCGGGCGCTGCTACGTTAAGGTCGCTGTTAAAGGGCCGGAAAGGAATTTCCCTGCATTGGCAGGTTTCGCCTTTCCCGTAGCAAAACGTCACAACTTTGGCGGTATCAGGCCTTGGGCGGAATCCTTTTGTCCATCTTCCTCTTGCGGCGGCGATACCAGGGTTCCCCGTTAAAGGGGTTTTCTGAAGTGAGGCTTTGGCCGTACACCGAAAGGTCGTCATTGCCCTCTCCTGCGGCGGCGGCGTTACGGGGGCGGCCATCTCTGCTTGAACATATGTTCTCCAGAGCCGGCCCATCCCCCCCACACACACTGGATAACCCTGATGCTCCCTAGGTCCCCGGCTGGGGACCGGGGAGGGAGAACGCCCAATGCCTGAGCCAAGGTCTACCCACATTTGAAATTTAATAAAGTTGTGGCCAATTTAATCCCATAGCACGTTGTCTTGAGTTGTTATTCCACATGACGGGGGGACCGTGCAGGATCTGGGGACTCCGCCTGTCCACGCAAATAAAGCTTGAAATGGAAATTGTTGCCTTCTTATATTCCTTGGTATTTTGTGTGTTTTTACTCATCATTTCATTTGCCATGATTGCTGTTGTTGTTTTTTCCTAACAGAAAGTGACAAAAGTCTGCCCATTGTAAATATATAAAGATTTAAAGAGAAGTGCAAAACATCTCATCATAGTGATCAGTGTGCCTGCCCACTTTCTGATCCCTAATTGTTGATGGCTAACTGCAAGTCTCAGTCGCTCTTACCTAACCTCCTGGAAGGTGAATCACTACTGCTTACCGGTGAGGAGGGGAGCAAGGCAGTGGCAGTACCAACAAACTGGCTGAGTCAATCCTGTACTTCTTGAGGTAGGCATTGCAATAACGATTTCATTTTATTTTTTGCAGGCCAGGGCCACGTATGCAAGAGTGCAGCCTGACCAAAAATCTGATAACAGCCAGTTTTGTTTTTTTTTTATAATAATTTTTGATAACAGCCAGTTTTGGAGGAGCCTAACGTTGACCTTTGGAGTAAATACAGCTCAAGGTAATTTGGAAGGCTGTGCATGCAGAGTGAAAAACATGAATTGAATAAGTGTTTTCAAGGACTGGTTGGATGCCAAGAAGACATATTTTTCCTGTATGTGTTGACGGATATGCCCTCACATAATCTTTTGGACTCTGGTTTGTAATGCATTAGTAAGTAAAGTCTGACTGAATGGGAAGCTGGTTTAATAATAATAATAATAATAATAATAATTTTTTATTTATACCCCGCCCTTGGGGTGGCTAACACCAGAAGAAGAAGAAGAGTTTGGATTTGATATCCCGCCTTTCACTCCCCTTCAGGAATCTCAAAGCGGCTAACATTCTCCTTTCCCTTCCTCCCCCAAAACAAACACTCTGTGAGGTGAGTGGGGCTGAGAGACTTCAGAGAAGTGTGACTGGCCCAAGGTCACCCAGCAGCTGCATGTGGAGGAGCGGAGACGCGAACCCGGTTCCCCAGATTATGAGACTACCGCTCTTAACCACTACTCCACACTGGCTCTCACCAAATATGAATTACAATAAAACGTAATAGAAAACAACAACAACCAAACAAACAGTTAATTAAAATACGGCTTTTTTGAGTTTCCGTATTGAAACCCCAAAGGGAGTTTTCTCCCACATCCTCTGGCGCATCAGATAAACTGCCTCTCCTCCACTGTGCTAATTGCTACTCATAGTAACCAAAGTTAGTCATAGGTGACAAAAAACAAAATAAAACAGAACAAAACAGAGACACTGAATGCCAGACACAGGTACATAAAAATAGATTTTGTCCTTTGTAAATATAGCTGATTTGTTTGGGAGTGGGCAGGGGGGAAAGGTATGCAATCTGAGGAGAAACGAGAGCATGTGAATCAAGTGTATGCTGCGCTCCAGATCCAGATCCCTTCTGGTGTGTATGCTTTTGCAATCAAACACCCCTAAGTCCTGTTAGGCTCCGGGCATAGCTATTGCCAACCATCTGGCCCATTGGCAGTTGCCTGATAGCTCGCCTGTCCAATTTGCCCTCGTGCGAGGACAAACTGGGGCCTGGTTCTGACTGTTGACTATGCTCACTTGTTTCCTTTCCATGTTCTATCTACAACAAACTGTAGCCCTGCGCTTGGATGGCTGAGGGCTTATGACTAGCCAAGACCTTCAGGAGCTGGGCTGTCTGCTTGTGGTTTCACAGAGCTCTGCATAATTTGTACTGATACAAGGGGTAGAAATATATTCAGTGTGTGCCAAGGAGGCTTTTCTGATTCCTTGCCTTGAGCAAAATTAGTTAATGATATTCATTCAGTTACAGTACAGTACAAATGGGGCACATTAAATGGCTTAAATTAGGTCAAATTGAATAACTGAATTTGTTCTTTAACTTAAAAAACAGCTTAATCAGCTCAGAGTGCGAGAGTCTTAAAATAGTTTAATTAAATATTAATAGGAGGGGGGTTGCTACATTTTTTGAACACCGACGGCAGCAGTTTTATTTGTATGGCATTATTTTTTCTTGGACATGGCGCTGTTGGTGATGAAGTTCAGCCATTCATTTATGATGGCAAACTTTGGCTTTGGATGCTGGCTGAGGTAAGGTTGCCACCCTTCCCTAGAAAAATGTGATCATCCGTTGTTGTTGTTTTGGAGAAAAAAGTCCCATGTCCTGTTTGGACTTTGAATGGGATACATTTTTCATATATTTGAGCTCCTCCCCCTCCTCCAAACTATATGGGCAGAGAGTGGGTCCAGTAGGAGAAGGAAGAGAGCAAGAACCTGAGGGGGAGTTTGTGTGGGAAGAGGGTGGGAAGAGGGTCTATGAGGAGGAGAGCGAGAGTGAGAGTTATTGCAGGAGACAAGGGACTCAGCTATACAGCTGCAAATAAAATGTTTTAAGTGCAATATACAATGTGACGCCAGATGGTGATGGAGAGCCTTATGCAAAATTCAATGTATTTTTTAAAACACTTTTAAAAAAAGCATTTTCAGAAGTTGAGTCCTCCTAACAGAGGGTCCATGTTGTGCTCGGCCCTGGAACTCTTCCCCAACCGGCTGGTGGGCGGGGCTTGCTCCACTCCAGCTGGTGGTGCTACAGTTATGCCTCTGGGCTTTAGCCAATAGGCAGCTTGGCAAGGTTGGAGGTATTTATTTGGCAGTGCAATGTAGGGACCTCCTTTTGCTTCATGCTGCCGAACACCCGCCCACCCACCCATTAATTAGGTTGTTTGGCCTTGCTTTGGACTTTGGTTGGTCGCATATTTTGGAACGGGGGCCGGGTAGGATTTTTTTCCAATGTGGCAGATTGGCTGTGGCTGCTTGGTTGTTGCCTACCTCTTAGCAATCGTCACAACTTTGTAAAGTTAGGCGGTTAGGCATTGGTTTAGGGGAATGTGGGGAGGTGAGGTGCGGCCATCACCTGCCCCTCCAATGAATAGGGTATTCCGTTAAAGGAATCTGGGGGTCTGGATCTTGTCTGAAGCCCGGAGAGGGGCTAGGGCCATGCCAGGAGCCCCGGGAACCCCGGGGTGAACACCAGTCAATATACATTGATGGAGCCCCCCCTGCTGGTTGTTTACCCTTCCAGGCTTCCTGCAGGGTGGGGCAGGAGCCAGTTATAGTTTTGATACCAATGCCTAAGTCAATACCAGTCACACTTGTGTATTTAATAAAGTTGTGGCCAAAATTTGCCCATTAACATTGAAACTAAATTCTGTCTCCACTGTCTTTATTTCCATGGGGGATGGGTTTTGGGGCTCGGAGCACAACAGTTTTTATATGTGTGTAGATTCCACCAAGGAATTTGTTGGACCTTACATTATTGGCAGAGTTTGAATTTCAGCAGATAGAGCATCCAACAGGTTGAGCATCTGCTTTACATGTAGACAATCCCAGGTTGAATCCCTGGCATCTCTAGGTAGGGCCAGCGGAGACCCCTGCCAGAAATGCTTTAGAGCTTCTGCTAGTCAGTACGGACAATACTGAGATAGATCAAGGGTCTGATTCAGTATACTAAAGCTTTCCTCATTCGGGGAGGTGTAAAATTTGAGTAGCTGTTCCATGACTGCTGCAGGATCAGTGCCTGTGTGACAATAGAGCTAAGGGGCCACTTGGAAGGACCTCCAGCAGGAGGTATTTGGTGACTTCCCTGTATTATTTTTGGCACCAGGTAAAAACATCTTCATTTGCCCAGGCATTTTAAATTGCCGGAATGAATGGTTTCTGTTTGTCTCAATTTTGTTGCATTTTTGTCGAACGATTTCTGTTTTGCTTTCAATATTGTATTGTGGATTTTAAATTGTTTATGCACACCGCCATGAAATCAATTTTTGGATTAAGCACAGAATATAAATTCTTAAAATGCATAAATGAGAAAGAAAGCAATCCCCCTCCGAAAACACAAATGTTTGTACACAGCATGAGTAGTAGCCAGAGAAGGCCTATTGCAGCAGAGCAAATGGCTGCAGTACTGTAGAGAATAAGAAAGAAGACATGATATTGGGGCCTTTTTATTGTTTTGCTAAATCAGGGGTTTTTTGGGGGGGCAATTTGGATTGGAGTTGTGATGTGGGAGGAAGAGTCTACCCTCCCTAAGCCCATGCTCCAGTTCTGATCCAAATTACACCTCACTTTTGCATTCATGCATCTCTAACATAATGTGTAGTTTGGGCCTTAGAATGGACTTGCCCCCGTTCAGCTGCTGTTCATATGACGTATTTGCCTACATTTCAGAAAAGCACTTGTCTATCTCTTAGGAGACAGTGCACATTTGTCACTGTCAAGGTTAGAAAAGCTGCACCTACTGAAATTTCGTCTTCTGCATAGCTGTTTAGGGGGACAGATACTCTGTCCTACTTTGCACCTGGTCATCCTAAGTTCTCCAAGATACCATGTTGCTTTGAAGGAAAAAAACATTGTGAGGAAAGTTGCTTAGCCTTAACTGGGGCTCTGTGAACTCATTAGTTTACTTGGGTTGTGGTGAATGATGTACAGCATTAGGTTTACATACTATTAAAGCTGAGCTCCTGACACACCAAGGAGCACCTGAAAGATGAGGGAATCCATGATAAGGACCTTTGCCAGCCTTTCAAGATGGGTTCCCTGCACCACAGAGATCAGCAACTGAGATAAGTCAGGGCATTCCCACCACTTCAATCGTTGTTTTGGTAAACTGTCAGTTAGCACAGGTGGGTGTGAGACGCCACATGTGTCATGTTCTCTTGAAAATAATATGTATATTGCTCTGATTGGCTGGCTGCCATCTCAAATGGCAGGCTTCTGAAGCTCTGCCAGGTGTTCATTGCCTGACTGCTCTTTATGAAAAGAAAGCAGTAAGTGTTCTTCAAGGTGTCAATTAAGTTCTAATAGTCTTCAAATACTCGCATGTGTCTGGGATTTTTCAACTGTTTGAGGAAGCCTCTTGAGATTTGGAACACTGAGTTGTTCATGCTAGTGATGTGTGAATTCTTAAACAATAAGGAAACAATGAATAGTGGTACCTCGGGTTACAGACGCTTCAGGTTACTGACTCCGCTAACCCAGAAATAGTACCTCGGGTTAAAAACTTTACCTCAGGATGAGAACAGAAATCACACAGCGGTGGAGTGGCAGCAGTGGAAGGCCCCATTAGCTAAAAGTGGTACCTCAGGTAAAGAACAGTTTCAGGTTACGAATGGACCTCCAGAACGAATTAAGTTCTTAACCTGAGGTACCACTGTATAGTCAACAGCCTATAATAATAAATATGATCTTTAATACAAATGAGAAAGGGGGGAAAGCAAGCATAATTGTTCTAGCAGCCCATATAGTTTGAATATGAACTTTTCTGATACCAATTTAGGAAACCAAAGATGTTCACAGGTGAGTCATGGCTACCTGTGCTATGAGGTAGTGGTGCAATATGGTAGATGCAGCAGATGCACAGCTCCCAGCAAAGGATGTATCATGTGCAAATTTTAGGAAACAGTCATTTTGGGTGGGAAATCGATGCATGTGAATGTTATGTGATATGGGTAACAGCTGTGTATCTAAAGACACAAGAACAAAGTAAAAAAGAAGAAGAACACAAGTGTTTAAACATCTGCAGCTTTAAAAAAAACAATTCCTGAGGAAAATATGGTTGTCACATAGTATTTTTATTTGGTGTATAAAAATGAGTAAAAATCAATAAATTATAGGCAGTCAACCTGAAACGCAGGTGCTATAAGAAGCAGAGAAAGTTTACGGAATATATTAACAGCTTCTGGACCTTCCATGATCTTGACTGTGGAATATACAGACAGGGTTACCCTTTTGCTGCCTCTTCAGTGCTGTATTTTTCCTGCTCTGGGATTTAATACACTGCTGGCAAAACCCATGCCAAGTCATGGGCTTTGAGGGGTTCTACAGTCTCTTATGTGTTCATCAGGACAAGACTGGTACACTCACCATTTAGATCATCAATCCACACACAGATTCCTGAGGCATTTCATTAATATTCCAGTGTTACAGATGGGTAACTGAGACAAAGGCATCCAGACATCTTCAATACCACTTGGAGATGTGGTGGCCTAACAAGTTATGAAACTGAGTTGTTTTAGTGCAGGTCTCATGTTCTCTTTCTCAGTTCTCACACTGTGTATGTGGCATGAAAAAGCAAAGTGATTCCCTTACATACAGTCATTATTCTTTCTTCATCTAAAGCATTATACAGTACATTATAATGCTTCATTATACAGTACATTATAATGCTTCATCTAAAGCATTATACAGTACAGCTGCCTTTGCCAAACTGGTGCTCACCAGAAGTTCTGGACTACATCTGTGATTGAGTGAGCTGGTTGGGGCTCAATGGGAGTTGTCATCCAAAAAATCTGGTGTGCATCAGGTTGGCAATGGCTGCTGTACAGTGATGGTGCTATATAAATGAAACATAACAACAGCCAAAATTGAACCCTGCCCTGAAGAGCACACAATCTGAATTTCAAAAGTGCAGGAAATAACAAAGGGGAGGTAGGAGAGGGAGAGGCAATTGATGCATTTGAGCAAATACAGATACATGCCATAAGGTTTGCTTACCGTCTCGCCAGTGAGCAGCGATTGCGGCTCAACGCAGTGCCTCATCTCTCATCTGGATGCACAGCGCCATTTTGGAATGTTTCCCCACCCCCTCTGGCCATCATGGAGGCTCATGGGTTTCCACCAAACCCATCCTTCAAATGAGCCAATTCCCGGCGCCCCTGGGGGGCGGGGAATGGCCATCTACTTAGGCCCAGCCGACCACTCAGCACAGCACTCAGTCGGCCGGGAGTGTCACCCACCCTTCCCCTCCCTTCATTAATGGTTGGTTGCTCTAGCCACTTCTTTCCAGCTAGCCAGGCTTTCTTTGCTGTGGTCTTCTGATGGCTGGCGTATTGAGAGCCAGGAAGGAATTTCCCCTGCTTTGCAGGTTCCACCTCCCCCATAGCACTAGTCCCAACTTTGGTGGTTTAGGCCTTGGGCCGAATCCTATAGTCTTTTATCCAATCCAGACGTGGTGAAGTGGTGACTCACCCACCCTCTGTTCCCTGCAGTGGTGTTAACCATGTACCTCATTAGAGGGGTCTGGAGGGAGGTCTCTCTCTAAAGAGCCAAGTATGTAAGGTTAGCGGGCCATAGACTTCCCTCAGCGTTTGGGGGCCATCCACATAAACCTGCATTTTGTGATGGATTCATCCCTGAATGGACCCTGCCATGCCTCAGTCCTCCAGCGGGGGGGTGGTGGCTGAAAGAGGTACACGCCCAATGCCTATGCCAAAGTTTCCTACATCTGAAATCAATAAAGTTGTAGCCGTATAATCCCAGACAGTTCTTGTGTCCATTCATTTTACCACTCAGCAGTTAGGCTTGCTGGGAGAAGGGACTCTGTGGCTGGGCATGCAAAGCTTTTCTTCCATCAACAGCCTTTCCCAACTTGGTGCACTCCAGACTATAATTTTAGGACTATAATTCCCGCCATCTCTGCCTTCTAGGCATGTTGACTGGGATAGTGGGAGTTGCAGCGTCAAAACATTTGAGGGGCACCAGGTTAGGAAAAGCTTTTCCTTGAACAATAGGCTTCAAGGAAGAGGTGAATTCTGTGGAGCAAAGGAAGGAAGGAAGACAGGTATTATTTTAGTGTTCTGGGTAATTAAGTGAACTGTTGTGGTAAACAAGGACCAAACTAATCTACTGTGATATTATGTTCTGAATAGGCACAAATTGCTGGCCCAGATATTCACATGGCAAAGATCTAAAGATTAAAGATGGATATACATCAATGCTGAAAGGCTGTGTTTTGTGATTTTTTTAGGAACTAAAATAATGTACGAGTCTCAATATAGAACCAAATATTGGAATTCATTCAGTTTGAACAGGATAGTCAAAATGTTTAGACACTTGATTGCTTGTTTCTCTAATTACAGAAACAGTTGAATTATAACCCAACAGATATGTTTTTCTATGACACTGTAGCTGTGAACATCTTCCCTCCAACTGGGTCGTCATTATGTGGAATGGCCTCAACTGTACATAAACCTTAAGATTCATGGTTACTGCTGAATTCCTCTGCTGTTTTGTTCATATGAATAAACCTTTTGCATATCTAATATGGATAACCCTTAGAAAGATGCAAACACTATTTATCATATTACCCATATTCCTCAGAATAACTCAGCTAGAGAATGAATACCACCCATTACTTTGAACTGTCAGTTCCACCATTTAGACTTGCTGCAAATTGTGCATTCATTCTTTAAAAGATGAACGCTGAGATGCATTTTGTGTGTCTGTGTCTTGCCTCAGTTGGATTTACAACCAGCTCCCGTAAACGCGACAAGACATTGCATTAATCCAATGAGCCACTTTCTTGCTGGGTAAAATTTCCCAGTAAAGAAGATGGAAGGTTGGTGCCTGTTCCAAGTGCCAATGGTGCTGTGTTAGTATTTTTATAAACCTTTCATAAACAAACCAACAGAAAAGAAAGATGATCACAGACGCTCTTGCTGAATGAAAATTTAATGCGGGTTTGTTAAAGGCCTGTTTATTGTGTACAAGTAATACTGCATGTCACTGTCATACAGACATTACCAAACATATTTTTCCTGCGTGCTGAGGTAGGAACCATTCATACCACACATTTTTATCCACAGGAAATTCCATGATGGAATTCCCGTGAAATATGCTGTGAGACTGAAAGTGGCATACAGTGGTGCCTCGCAAGACGAAAATAATTCGTTCCGCGAGTCTTTTCGTCTTGCAATGTTTTTCGTCTTGCGAAGTACGGTCTGTCGCAACTGTGCCTCTTCAAGCGGCTTTTTTTAAAAAGCGCAAGACATTTTCGTCTTGCGAAGCAAGCCCATAGGGAAATTCGTCTAGCGAAGCAACGCAAAACCGAAAAACCCTTTCATCTAGCGAGTTTTTCGTCTTGCGAGGCATTCGTCTTGCGGGGCACCACTGTACTGCATTCCTGAAAAGCTTTTGTGAACTGCTTTCAGGTTGTTGTTTTTACAACCAAATGGTATACAAATTTTATGAAACAAAAAAAGGGGGGGCACTCTGGTTTCAGATCATTTATATTCTTGGAAATGCTGGTTTCTCCACACCAACACTATTATCACCATTTATTTCATTAGGAAGTTCAGTTTGTTAGGAAAATGTGCCGTAGGACTGCTTTCCTTCAAAACACATTCTAGAGAGGTTGCAACTTTGGGGCTTTCTAGTTTTGAAAAAAGTGAGTAAGGGTCTTTCCACCTCCACTGTGGAAGACAACATGCCTCTGAATACCAGTTGAGGGGCATCACAAGAGGAAAGAGCACTGTGGCACTCAGATCCTGCTTTCAGGATTCTATAGGCACCTGCTCGCAATTGTGAAAACAGAACGCTGAACTCCAAATTTGTCTAAACTTTTTAAGCCATCCAAGTTGGTAGCCATTCACTGGCAGAGGAAGGAAGGTGCAGTGGATGCGGTCTGCCCCAGGTGTCATCCCTGAGGGGTGTGTGGAATCACTGTGACACTCCCCTGGGACGATCGCTGTTCGCCATGGGCGGCGCTCCACTGAGACACTTGCCCTGCCCCCCCCCCCACGGCTAGCCCTGTCCCACGTGCAGATAGCCCCGCCCCCACGCACACAGCATGTGTGCCGCTCCAGGTGCCAGAGCAGCTAGCTCCACCTTTGTAGCCATTTCCTACATCTTGTAGGAGAGAATCCCAAGACTGAGTTGGATATCTTTACCTACAATCTTTCCTTTCCCTGCTCACTCTTCATATCCATTGACCTATCCTATTTAACAGACACACAACCTCAACTTCCTCTTTGATATGACATTCTGCTTGACTGTTCATATTTGGTGTTTTCAAATTGTGTCACTTGTCAATGTAAAACACTAAAAATAAATAAAAAATCCTTCAATTCCTGATTCGTGCTTTGGCTACCTTCCTTCTTAACTATTGTGACTTTCTTTCTGGATTTCCCTACCATGTCTCCATCTTCTCACTTCAGTCGAAAATCACTTATCTCTTCTATCACTTAGTCCATGCAGCACCTAACATCACATTCCTTCATTGGTCTTACACTCCTTTTCAAATCCAGCACCAACTATTTTCCTTTTGCTTTGGTGTCCTCTTTCAGCCCTTGTTTTGCTCATCTTCCTTGCCCCAGCTCTATCATTCTTGGAAATGATTTAAATAAATAATAAGAAAACACTCAGCCAAAAACCTCTTGCTCTCTGTCATGAGTCTACCTGTTCTCCCTTGAAGTCCCAATGTATGAAACCACCTCCTTGAAATGTATGTGGTACAACCTTGCTCTCTTCCATAAATCATTCCTCAAAGTTCACCCTTGCCTTAACTGCCTAGTCATCATTCCAAACTGTAACCAAAAGTTAAGCATGGCATTTGGCCTTTAATTCTTCCAGCATCTTGTCTCTACTCCACCAGCTGACAATTTTTGATTTGTAAGCTCCTTCAGGGGAAAGACCTATCTGTTCTTGGGTGTTGCCTGTGAAGTGCTGTAAGATGCCATATGGACTGATGTAATTGTATAGGTGAGGATACCACAACATATTGATGATTTGCTACATTTGGCATGGTGGATCACATGTTGTTCAGACCTGTTTTAGGTTGTCTCAAGGATTCCATCCCATAGTAGAGGAGTGGTGTGCATGGGTTGCCTGATTTGTTTGCTATGAACAAGGTATGGTTATTTGCATGCTATCACAACCTCTTGAGTTTCTATGCAGAAAACTGACAAGTCAAAGAAATGACCTATTAGCCAGAAGCAAGGATTTGCCACTGCACATATAAGGTGGTTGTTTTCACTGACCCAGACTACAAAAATCCAGACTGTGTTTAAATGAGTCCATTGTTCATTGGACCTCCTTGAAACAACCTCCTTCCTTGTGATTCCCACCATATGGCAACTTAAATGGCAATGCGCACTGGGGGAAATTAGTTCTACACATCAATTAAAGATTTCTTTAGTAGTTTTGGCTTTTAATTAATGCAAGACCAAATTTTGCTTTCTTTTGAGGAAGTAAGTATGAGACAGCTCACAATTAAGTTTAACAGATCATTCCCTGTTAGATGTAAAGGCCGTCATTAATATTTTCTTTGTCATTTCTCATTATAGCAATATATCCAAGCTAAAAATCACTTGTACAACCAAATGCATCCAAAATTTACCCCACTGAATGATTAACTGAACTTTCAGTAGGTTAACAGAAAACAGTAGATTGTAACTCTAGAGAACTATAGTGGTAATCAACATGCCTGAATAGATCTAATTGAATCCATGCTATTTTATGATCTGATAGAAGTTAAAAATGTCCAAGCTAGATATTTATTTTAACTCAGGTGTGGTCCAATCATATGCAAAGTACAGGTGGGCTCAGGTATGGGAGATCAATATTTTTGAGGGGAGCCAAAATCTTCATTACATTGATACTTACTGTTATGTACTGAGTTGAATAGGATCCAAAAGGCAGCAGTCTGATTGGTCCTAGAACAATAGGGTCCAGAATGCAGCAGTCTGATTGGTCCTAGAACAATGTAGCAGATGATTGGTCCGCATGAGCCACCCAATCCAGCTCCAGGTGGAAGTGAATCTGCAACCTGATTGGCCTACAGGAGAATCCCAGAATTAGCCAATCACGTGCGGCCCACTGTGTAAATAATGTATATAAAGCAGATATTTTGGGGGAACTTTCATTCCTCACTACTATGAGCTGAATAAAGAGCATGAAATCCACACTCGACTCCAAGTATATTTCACTTACCTCCACATAGCTTCTCTTTGCAAGCCCTTTTATCCCAGGTGAGCTCACTTCAGGTATCAGAGCTTAGTATCAGAGTTCACTTTTACTATCAGAGTTCAGCTGAGAAGAAAAGTGCTTGGAGGGCAGACACATTGTGAGGAAATTAGCTTTGGGTAAGTGGAAAACATAAGAAAAGCCTTGCTGGATCAGGCCAAAGGATAGACTGGCATCCTCTTCACAGATTGGCCAACCTGAAACCTATGGGAAGACCACCCAACAGCACCTGAGTTCAACAGAGCAATCCACACTTTTGATTCCCCTCAACTGCTATTCAAAGCATAGGGCCACAGACCGTGTAAACATTCCATACCATAATGCCTTGTAGCCAATGGTAGCCTTAATCTTCATAACTCCATATAACCCTCTTTTTAAAGCTATCCAAATTGGTGGCCATCACTGCCTCTTATGGGAGCTAATTCCATATTTAACTGTGTGAAGAAGCACTTTCTTTTATCAGCCCCAAATCTCCCAACATTCAGCTTCATTCTAGTATTATAAGAGCGACAGAAAAACTGCTCCCTATCCACTTTGAGAAATTATCCCATTCCATCTACAGGTTCCTTTGGCCCCAAAACAATCAGATCCATTCATCACCACTTTATGTATTCTTGGAGATGGATCCATTGTGGTCAATCCTATTCAGGAGACCACCGGTGAAGGCAAACTTGCTTTTGCATCTGTTTCTCTCAGCACCTTGCTTGCTCTACCTTGCAAAGGACTAACAGGAATTTACAGACAGGGAATTAGATTTTTCCCCTGAAAGCAGCATATCTTTTTGTGGTTCTCCCAAAGCTTAGCTGACAGGCCCCATTGTAGGTATGGCAATAGGCAAATTACATCCAGCCTTCGAGATCTGATTCTACAAATGGGCCAGATTTCAGCTCGGCTGTCAGTTTTGTTTTGCTCTTCACCTTTCCTAACCTTTTAATTCCTATATGGAATTTCCTCTGTGGTCCAAAGCACAGATGAAAACAAAAGGCTGTGAGTCTTCCAGCAGTCTCCTGCCTATTTAGCATTCAGAAAAGGTGCATGTTGCTGAATTCAGAAAGGCAGAGGGTGCTGATTGTCACCGCACAGTGAGGTTTCTTTTTCTAAAATGTTAATTGTTTCACCCGACACTCTAGAGTTTTTTGTAGCCTCTAGGTCACTTTTTTTTTTAATGAAAGCTGATGCAATCTCTCCCAAGATAGGGTGAAAAGTAGTTTGTTCACCGAATTTCAGGTAACTCTCCAAGCTCAGGAGTGCCAATTACACATAAAAGCACAACATTTTTGTAAAGCTTTTATTTGAATCTCACAGAAGAGGGGAAGAAAATCAGACACAGAATTCAATTAATTTTCCACATTAGAAAAATTGTTTCGTATCGGTAAGCTCTCCTTACACAGTTTCTCAAATATGCTTGGAAGCAAATTGCCTTGATTATCCCTTTGATGGGGAGGAAAGCCTTTTAATTAATTTCCTACATGCTTTGGTTGTGCTAAACCACAGGTAGCGCGGAACCTCCATTTCCCTCTTGCCGAATATGGATCAATTGCACTTAAATGGCTCCCCACCCATAGCAATGTGGATATCCATAACTCAGTGGTAAACCATGTGCTTTGTATGACAGAGAAACCCAGGTTCAATCTCTGGCATGACTAGGCAGGGCTGAGAAGAACCCCTAGCTTGAAACCTAGAAAGTCACTGCCTGTCAGTGTGGAGGCAACGTGATGCCCTCCAAATGTTGCTGGACTACAACTCCCATTACCCCAGACCATTGGTTACACTGTCTCAGGCTGGTAAGAGTTGGAGTTCAGCAACATCTGGCTGCTGTAGACAATACTGAGCATTGGTCCAATACTGGACCAATGTGCTGATATGATATGAAATGTACTGTGACATTCTAGAGTATGTTGTAGTGAAGGAAGAGGAGAAAGAACACCAGCAAAAAGCTGCTCTGCTTCTTTGTTCTTAAGGGGATACATTCGCTCTGCTCATTTGGGTGGGGGGGGGGAGGAACCCAAACACATGTGGGAATTTTGGCCAATTGCTTAGAAAACAGAGGGCAGGCTGGGTGGGATGGGAAGCCACATTCTCCAATATTTTCATTGCTTTCTCATGCTAAATCAGGTCCTCCCTTAAAGAGGGGATGTGTTGCAGTGAGATCTGGCAACCAAACCCTGTGTTGTGGGTGGGTAAAATTGGATAGCCACAACACCCGGTTGGTAGGTCCCTTGATGCAGGGTTCAATCAGGCCAATGGGATGCAGGCTAAACGGATCAAGGGACCTATATATACCTACGCACGTGACTCAGAGCTTCCTCTTTCAGTGCATGCATTCGGAACACCCGCCCACCTTGCTATGCCATCGTGTGTCATCTGTCGTTGGGACAGGGGCATGGCAGGAATTTTCTCCACTTGGCTGATTGGCTGTTGCCATTTGGGCGTAGCAAATTGTCACAACTTGTAAGGTTGCAGATAGGCTCTGGTTCAGGTGATAGGGATGGGGGAACGCTCTCACCATCCCTATGTGAAGGGTATTCTGTTAAAGGAATCCAGGGACTCAATGGTTTGGTCAACCCTGTGAGGGGGTTGTGCCCATGCCTGAATCCAGGGGGACATCTGGGTGGTGGACATAGCCTGTTCCCGGCTTTCCGCCTATCTGGGTGTTCACCCTAGGCTGACCTATGCTGGTGCCCTGGATCAGCACTGTCTGCAAGGGTGCAGGGAGATAGTTGAACCCGAGCCTATGCAACCACTCACTTGTTGTAATCAATAAAGTTGTGGCGTAAATTCTGCCAAAAACCAAACCAAAATTTGAGTCTTGTCTGAATTTATTTAAGGGGGAGGTTTAAAGGTCTGAACACGCAAATGGCTAAAGGCACATTCTTACATTTCTAGAAAGCATGGTTACTCCTTTTCTACTCTCTCTCTCTCTCTCTCCCTGCTCCAGTCATTTTTATATACCGTATTTCATATGGGACAGGCCAGTGACTTAGATAGTGTGGGGATTATGCAATTGACCTGTTTCATATGGCACAGGGATTCCAAATAACCTTCTTCACTTACTGACTTTTTGGAGGTAGAGGCCCTACCAGGACATGATGGGGATTGAATCTGGAGCCTTCTGGCTGAAAAGCAGATGCTCTACCACTGAGCTATGGGCTTTCTGTCTGCAGGTAGGTGGACAGTGTTGTTGGTTTAGGAATAAAGAAGAAACAAAGGTGAGGAGGAATAAAAGAGATGCTGAGGTCCTTCCAAGCAGCCTACAGGAGATTTTGGCAGTTTATTCATACTCTTTGTTCCTTCATGTCAGAAGAGCAAACCCTCCAAGTGTCCCTATTTTCCAGGGATGTTCTTGATTTGGAGAAGTCATTCTGGTTTCTGATTTGATTCCAGAATGTCCCACTTTTCCTTAGGGTGTCCCCTTTTTCACTGGAGAAATGTTGGAGGGTATGGTGTTACCCAACTCCCAAGTCACCTGAAGGCAATCCTGTATAGGGAAGCTTTTTTAAATGTTTAATGTTTTATTATGTTTCTATATTTGTGGGAAGCTGCCCAGAGTGGCTGGGGCAACCCAGTGAGATATGTGGAGTATAAATGGTAAAATTATCATTATGGAATGGGACGTCCCTATTTGCATCTGAAAAACATTGGAGGGTATGGAAGAAACTGAGGGCATAAGGCAGGAACATAAGCACCAGGCTTAATTTCAAGGAAGGATAGTGAAACCATTTCTTTATTAGCCTCAAGAAGACATTGCACAGAACTATTCTTCAGATTTTTTAAAAAACAAAAATAGGAAAATATGAGAAGAGGGAAGGAAAGAAGTGTTGCTTATAGAGAAATGACATGAGTAAAAAAATCAGTATACCAAAGTTGCTGGGGATGTTAAATCCAGAAGGTCTTTGCAGAGTAATGTCTAAATATTTTTGCTTATTGCTGTTACCTTCATATGTAAACTGCTTTGGGAGGTCCTCCTGAAAAAACAGTATATAGTGGCTGCAAACAAACAAACAAACAAACAAAGCTTTATTGCAAAAGGTAAGTTTAAACATACTGTCTGAATTTCTGGATTTTTGTGCCAAAGATAATTGGCTTGGTCCTAAGTGAAACTGTGAGTAGAGGAAAGAAAGAGGAGACTCTCAAATCTGCACAAGAGGTTAATGGATGATGGAGAGGCTTGAAGAGGCTGCTGACTGAAAGGGAATAACACAATGGACACTAACTAGAAAACAGAAATATTAAATGCATGCCAGACAAATCAAGAAAGTGAGTGTGGGGACTCTGATGGCGTCCCATTGCTTAGTATCATTTAACACGCTTAATCACTGCCTCTGTTGATATCCAGCTTTGACGTTCAGATAGGTCACAATAGGTCCTGCTATAAGATCTATTATTAATTAGACAAACCTAATAGGCCATATCAGGGGAAACATTTGGAACCTGTGACTTGCTGGGTATGATGCTATTATAAATACATCACAAATGCAGAAGAAACCTAATTCTTGTCTGAGGACACATGGGGGCAATGTTGTACCATTCTTGAAGAGCATTGTCACCCTATGCTTGTAGCGGCCATTCATTTAGCAAAAAATAAATTATCCGATTCAATACAAAAGGGGTTTAACTGGAGAACATTAGGCCTCTACTTGGGTATACTGATTGTGCCTTCTGCTAAAGCATCTTGCAGAGAATGATGAAAGCAACGAGTTTTATTATTCAAAAATATGTTTTATACTTTTATATATAAACATTTTTTGTGTGTGTGTGTTAAAATTTCTATATAGTTCTGTCAGAGCAATGTATACTGCCTTCACCAAAACCTGCAGGAAAACCAACCACAAGGCAAAAGAGGAAAAATCTAACTAATTAGTTTTATTCTATCGTTCTAACAGCACCTGGCTGAGAAAACCACTGAATGTAGTAAAAATAACCACACAGCACGAAGAGCAGTGGGGATTTCACTATGTGGATATGGTGAGCCAGAGAGTTTTCTTTCTGGTTTGGGGAGAGGACAGAATTTTATCAGAGTAACATTCTTGCTGTGAGTTCTCTGCTCCTCTCTTCCGTTAATGTTTCTTTCTGAATATAAGGTTCCTCATAACTTCTCTTTGAAGAGATGATGTGCTACCGTTAGCTGTTTAATGCACTATAGTGGAGAAGTCATCAAGGAAGACATTATCATGTATTTGCTGGCTGAGTGGCTCAAGCAGAAGCGTTGCTACTGAATTACTCAAGTATTTCCTATCCCACCCTCCTTGAAGATATGTATCAAAGCACCTGAGGATTCGGCTTTGTGGTGGTAATATGTGTATATGGGACAGGTTTCATCCAGGCTTCAAGGTAAAAAAAGGAATGACGAATTCGGTCTGCATACAAGTATGTTTCGAGAGAGATTTGGTGACCGAGATTTCAGTTGACTGAACTCAGGACTAAATCTCATTGTCAATTATGTGGCTCTTCATTGTTTGTCTTCATTAAGTTAATGCTAACTCCTGATCTGGTCTCTCCCCCCTCCCCCCCTTAATTAACTCTGTGACTGGATGAAGTTTAGAAATCTTATTCATTGAACTTGTCTGTGCCTACCATTATTAAAGGCAAGGGGGTTACTATTTGAAGAAAGCGACCCTATTTAACCCAGGGGTAACCAAAATGGTGTCCTCCAAATGTTGTTGGACTGTAGCTCCCATCATCCCTGAGCACTGGTCACACTAGTTGAATCTGAGCATCTGAAAGACACTGTATTGGCTACTCCTGATTTAACCCATAAATGCTATCCACAAAGTATGGATTTTTGCAGGGGTAGCCAATATGCTGCCCTCCAGAAGTTGTTCAATTACAACTTCCATCACCCCTGATGATTGGCTATGGTGGCAAGGGCTGATGGGATGTGGAGTCCAAGAACAACTTCTTCTTCTCCTTTTCCAAGAACAACCTCTAAAGGGTAGCATGGTGATTACCCTTGGGCTTCAGAGAAGCTGACTACTTCCTCCCTCACGCTCACTTTCCACATTCAGAGTCTTAGTTCTTCACATTTCTTTGACCCTTCATTAAATGTTTGCATTATATATATATTTTCCTGGCGGTGTACTTTATCCTAGAATGTGAATACTTATTTATTGCTCAAGTGCCTAGTTCTGTTCAGTCATGCCACACACACACCCATCCCTGTTTACCACCATGTATGTGTGAAAGTGGGGATGAACCTCATGGAGAGTTTTAAGTCATGTGAGGAGTCTATTCTTTTAGAGCAGGCTGCCTGCTCTATTCTTGCTCCAACACACGAGGTGATGCAAGGCATATTTCCACTCTTCCTCTTGCAAGAGGGCAATATTGTGGAGGAGGGGAGAATGGAAGAATGGGGCTTCAATGTCCTGCTAATGTAGAATTCACCCTTATCTTGTAGTGTCAGAGTTAATTCAATTGCTGCTAGAAGATAAAGCAGCACTTTAGGACATCACTAGACTTCAAGCAGGATGGTGTAGAATGGTTGAAGGCATAATTATAGCTAGTGTTCCCCTGCCCAAGTAATTTTATCCAATTCCTCATATGTAACTTCTAGTCAGTATTTTTTGGCCACTCTGCATATTACTACAATGCTATTTATTTATTGCATTTATATCTCACCTTTGTTCCAAGGGGCTCAAGATGGCCTACACAATTCTCCTCCCCATTTCACAACAACTCTGTAAGGTAGGTTGAGTGACTGGCCCAGTGAGTTTCATGGCTAAGTGGGGATTGGAAGCCTGGTCTCAAACATTCTAACTGCTATACTACACTGGTGTAATCATTACACAACCATTACATAATTAGTTACATAAAATACGCAAGTAATTTTGTATTTGCACCATCCCATTATTCCTTCACTGCAAAGGAAACATGGTACAAATGGTGGGGGAGTAATCAATGATATATTGTTTGCAGAATGAAAGCAGCAACAGCAAATACCAACTGCAGACATGGTTGCAGACTCAGGATGAACAAGCAAACATTACCAATTCCTGTTTCTGTTTTTGTTGGAATTCTCAGACATCCCTAATTTCAATAAAAATTTCAATAGAAATAGAAGTAGAAATAGAAGTCAGAAACCTGACTTCCAGGTTGTGTGTTCAGGACTCTAAAACAAACAAATCCTACTTTAATTCAAGCGGTTAGCTTTTTTGGGATCTTACTATAGCTGGTAGAATGTAAGCTGGACTGACACCTTTCTGTTATTAGTTCAGATGTCTCATATCCTATTTATAGCTAGATTTTTTTAAAAAAATGAATGTCAAGAATTGTTGGGTCCCCACCCCCACCACCATTTAGACTCATTTTAAGTATGCCAGGACATGCCAGATAAGGAACAGAAAACTTCCGGCATCTAACCTGGAAATGTAGGGTGGGCTGCAGGTGTTCTTCCTCTACATTCTTCTCCTCTCCACCTAAATAAAGGAAGGCTAGAAAACTGAGCATTGAAAAGCAGACTGCAGGCTGCCCAGGTGCTTAGCCCCATGTTCTGGAACAGTATGTTATCAAACTGTTTGCGCAGCTTGACATTTATGAACAATCAATACCCATATGTAACAAGTTTGGGGAATAAACAAACATTAATGTCAAATTTTGAAGAGGGTCATTATAAATAATAGCTATATTCACTGCCACTAAGTCTGCATGGAAGTAATCACAGATGTGGCAGTGATAAACCTGGAAAAATGCGTTTATAAAACACTTTGTGTTTGTGGGAGGGGGGTTATTGGTTTGTTTTTGTTTTATTATGTATTTTGTGTTCTCATTTTATATTTTTATATTGGGAACTGTAATCTTCAGATGAAGGATGGTATACTAAGACTGTATACTGATACTAATAATACTAATAATTAATAATACTTCATTTTTGCTTGCTGAAGAGAATTATCTAAAACTCTTAGGGCACCAACCCCTCTTCAGAAAGCAAGAAAAATATTTGCACGGACAGTAGAGATGGAAAAATATCATTGACTTCTATCTAATTGGCTTGTAAATAAGCTGGGCCAATTTCAATTGCCAATCTGAATTTTGTATCACCCCATTCCTTCATTTGATCATTGTGGATGATTCACAGGCTGTCCGCTGCTGTGGCTGTTGAATGATGGCTTTGCATGACTAGAAGAGATCTTGGTGCAAAGCATTTGAGGTAAACAGGCTGATTTGGAAGGGTGGAAGCCTGTACCCTGTAGCGGATCTTTGAGGAGGGAGCTTTCTCCCCGATTGGTTTTATGGCTGCAGGCCAACAAGAACACTCCAATAGACTGAATGGGGGATAAAGAAACTGCACCAAAACAAGTGGGGAGGAAGGCTGGCCTGGTAGAGAACCTTCCTGGCCCAACATTCCTCTGCAGCAGATTTTGTAGTCAATTCCTGGTTGCATTTGGGCAGGTCTAGCCTAGTTGGCCAGACAGGCAGAGATTAGCAAAGCCTTCAAACATCACTCAATCCCTGGCTGCTTTTGACAGCTGCACATTGTCATGACAGGTCACCTTGGGATTTCTCCTGAATTTCTGAAGCTGTCATTGCAGGGCAGCAGGGTGAGGACTGGGTGGTGGGAAGAGCATGAGTCGGGAATTTTTCTCTGAATTTGGTTCATATCTGAACAAAGTAATTCAAGGATTTGCCATGTTTGAGGTAAGCAGTACAAGCCTCCAAAGTTTGTGTCCAGGCCTAAGACTGGTAAGCTTCAATAGCACCTCTCATTAGAAGCAACAGAAGCCTGCCTTCTCTTCTCTGTCCCTGCTCTAGACTTGGCTAGTTTTACTAGAAATGAGCTAGCTTAGTTATGATCAAGTGCATGCAGGGCTGTCTTAAGCATATGTGGTGCCAGGGTGCAAAGATCTGCCTGGCAACCCCCCCCCCCCGGTTGCCCAGTCCCAGGTGTCCAGGAGGGCAGAGCCGCCGGCCACCTCAGTGTCTTGCTGGCTTGGTCGCCCCTGAACTTGCGGCACAGAGCTGCCTGCAGCAGAAGAGCCTGCCGTGGCACTCCGACTGACGGGCGGGCTCTTCCCCGGACTCAACTCTCAGGCCCCGGACTCTTGGCCTGGCGCCCCTGAGAGCCCGCCACCTGGGTGCCCTGCACCCCTAGCGCCTATGGGTAAGACGGCCTTGATTCCATGCACATAATTTACCTTATTATTTTATTTTATTTTATTTTTGCTTTAGTTACCTCATTGACAGTTGGGGATTTTGTTGGGCAGTGAGGGGTGTCCTAGTCTCCACACTCCGCTGCCAAACTTACACATCTGCCTAACTCACATTGACACTTTGTCAGCTGGGGCCAAGATGCTTTGTCAGCTGAAGACACTTCATCTGTTACTTTCTCCTCTTTTGTCTCAGTGTAACCTGCCACACCTTCCTTGAAATGAGGCCTATATCTGAATTAAATGGGCAACAGTGCACTGTTAGCTAAACCAGTTAAAGCCAACAACAGTATACAGAACATCCCAGGTCTAAGGGCATATAAAGCCACTACCTTGCTGGAGCTAAGCAGGTGTAGGCCTGGTTGGTACCTGCATGGGAGCCACATGGAATAAAGGCAGGATGCGAATCTAAATAAATGAATAAACAAACTCAGAACTGAAGGGGGGAAAGTCTTCAAACCAAGTATCTCAGTTGATTTTTGGATCTTGGGACTCCTTTTAGATCTTACAAACATCCAGCTGTCTCCTGAGTGAACAGTTCTGGCCAAAATCCTGCAAGCACCTTAATTTTAATGAATCGGGGCGAATGGCTGTCAGATTACATTTGTACGGGGCTCCAAGTGGCCTTTCTATGGTAAATACACTTGATCAATAGCTAGTATGGTTAGTTACTGTCCTTGTATTCAGCCAGTCCCATGAGGTTTCGCTTGGTTCCCTGAAAGTGCTATTTGAAACATCTTGCCTTGTTTGATAAAACAGCATTACATCTCCTCCAGTTCCTTAATCAAAGATATTTTTCTATTGTTTCCCCTATTCAACTCACACCAAGTTCCTACCTGCAGTACACTTCCATAAATAATCCACTGTGATTGGGTTACACTGTGCAATTTTCAATACTTATTGCCTCTCTGGCTGTTCTATTGGTCTTATGAGGATAACAGATCAGGTGAAGCTTCACTTTGTGCTGTTGATCTCAGTACACAGACACTGGTATGGTTTTTTTAAAAAAAGAAAAGAAAGAAAGAAGGCAACCCACCCGTTATCTCTCAGTAATTTGATTCTTTCCTCTCATCTTCTTTTATTGAAATCTGGGCTTAAATTGATTAGAATATATATATGAAATGAAACACATTCATTTCCATTAGCAAGCATGTATTCATTACCTTTTTGTAAAACACATGATGCCTTTTAGGGACTGAAATGGTGTGAGGTTGAACATTTTCAATCTAATATAAAAGTGAATGTGAAGATGAATTTCTTGCTGCTACAAAACCGATAGCCTTTGGCTGTCCCTCTGCCCTGACACACACATTCACACATGTGTGAAACATATTAGTTATGTGGTCTCAAATGAGAGTTAAGAAAAGAAACATTTATTAAGTGCTCCATTATTGATTAAAGTAACAAATTATGCTCTCAGCAGTTTATATTAACGATGAGATGATTTTCCGCAGCAGTTTCTGACAGTCTTGCTTTATGGATAACAGAAGTAACATTTTTGTGTTTAGGTAGTTAACTCCCACAATGTTGTTCAAGGATTCAGTTCAAGTTGTGTTTATTTCCACTGTGAGGTGTGAAATGTACTAGGAAGGAGAGGATACCACTTGGAGAGAAGGCGCTGTGAGGATCAGTCCAAGGGAAATATAATTATTGAGACTGTAGTATTTGATTTCAAACATTAATAAATAACTGAGGTACTTTCTCTTGCTAGTGTTATTTTATTTGGCTACTTTTCGAAGGGTAGGTGGGAAGAACCACCACTAAGGCTATTTGTTGTATAAGAACATTTCTCTTCAAAACATAATTCATAAATGGGCTTTCTTCAACCTTGGGTTTCCCAACATATCTGACCATTGGCTAAGCTGGCTGGGGATGATGGCAATTGTAGTTTGGCAACATCTGAGGCCCCAAAGTTGAAGAACTCAATCAAAGATGACTATAGAGGGATTCAGTTGTCCCCCTGTGTGTTGAAAGAATGCATGAAAAGGGCATCACAAGGTCAAACAGACTAGCCCCACCATAGTGCTCTGGTTTCCTCGTGTATGTGAAGGGTTTTGTGCAAAGGGAGAGGAGGAGATGTCAGTTTCTTACTGCAGAGATGAAAAGTACATCTCCCTGCGCAGCTTCAAAGGAAGTAAGTGTCACATGATTTGCTCTCTCACTGCTTCTATGAAAAATGGAACAGGTTTATTCTGAAAAGCCTACGGTCAAGAGCAATCTGAGGTTTGATGGGCTTATTACAACAGCAGAGAAAACTCAATAGAGTAACCTGGACTGCCTGAAGCTGATCTCTGCACATTTCTTAGAAATGAGTCAGAAGGCAGATGGAAAAGCGATGGTCAAGGTCCCTTGTTGACTCTTTAGTGGAGGAATTTGAGACACAAAGCCTGAAAGGTTATCCTCAGTCCCCTGGAAGATAGCTAGTTATAGTTAAGGCTTGTTGAAGGAGTGCAGTCAGATGTAGAGGCAGGACTGCTAAAAAATACAGGAGCTAGAACCATATGGGGTGGCCTTTTGATTATCAGCTGTTCACCACAGGTTGACTGAGATTCAAGGCCTCGTATAAGTACACTCTAATGCCAAATGTACACATATAAATTTACCTCCTTACCTCATGTGGGAAAATGTATAGGCGGTCAAATCAGAACATTCACAAAAAGCATGTCACTTTAAAAGACTTGGGTGTGAATTCTGCTGATCCTTACTCAGTCAACGAAAGGTTTTTGCATTTGGTACTTGGGCATGCATACAGAGTAGGAAAACATGAATGGTCTCCTTAGTTTTTGTCCAGAAATGTTTCAGATTTGAGGCAGCTATGTGTATTCCAATCTCTGCTGTGCCAGTGAACACCGTCAAATATGACAGGGAGATGTGCATTGGCATTAGCTAGAGAACTAAGGCTGATTCCAACCTGCCATTGTGTGAGCACTGGCTGTTCCTGAAAACTTACAGACGTGCACCTCTCCTTATGGCACTTCACCATGAGACGTGCAATGTATCCATGGTAAGGTAAAGGTAAAGGTACCCCTGCCCGTACGGGCCAGTCGTGTCTGACTCTAGGGTTGTGCGCCCATCTCACTTAAGAGACCGGGGGCCAGCACTGTCCGGAGACACTTCCGGGTCACGTGGCCAGTGTGATGAAGCTGCTCTGGCGAGCCAGCACCAGCGCAGCACAAGGAAACGCCATTTACCTTCCTGCTATAAAGCGGTACCTATTTATCTACGTGCACTTAAGGGTCCTTTCGAACTGCTAGGTGGGCAGGAGCTGGGACCGAAAGACGGGAGCTCACCCCACCGCGGGGATTCGAACCGCCAACCATGAGATCGGCAAGCCCCAGGCACCCAGCGCCACCCGCGTCCCATCCATAGTAAGCATGTCCAAAATTCTTCTTGTATAAACAAACCATTTCCAACAATATGATCATGGCAATCACTTCTAGCTGACTCTACTGTCCAATGAGCAAACATGGCATTCCTCAAATGCCATGCCTTGAGAACATAAGAGCTTTGCTGGATCAGGCCAACGGCCCATCTAGTCCAGCACCTTGTTCTCACAGTGGCCAAATGCAGGAAGCCCACAAGAAAGACATGTGTGAACCGGTTAGTGAGGTCAAGCCTTTCGTGTCTTCCCTGCATTGTGTCACATCTTAACTGAGCTCAGTGATCTGATAATAAAATGTGCATAACAAATAAATCTGGCATCAATTTTTATTTTCATGGTATTTAGACATATAGAGGGATAAGGGAAAGAGCAACAGTCCGTCATGAGGTCTAATCCATTTTGGCCTCCCATTTTGTTTTCTGGAAATGTTATCCCTTGAGGTGTGTGCAGATATTTCAAAATTATTGCAAATGTCACCACTCAGCTTTAGCTCTCAGGCTGGTTGGACTTCAGGGGTAAAGGTACTACATTTGCCAGTTAAACTTTGCTTAGGAGTACTTTGTCCTTTTCTGCTTCTAATGCAGCATTACGTAAATAGCATTTCTTTCCTATCCTGCAGCAAGAAGAGCTGACATTTATATATTGCCCCCTAAACCACGATGTCCCGAGATGCTTTACAATTAACCAATGTAAGCATCTGACTTCTAAAATCAAAGGGCTCATAGCAAAGCCCTAGAGGTGAAATAAATAAATACATAACGCACCATGAATATTTATAAAGATTTTCTCTGAATTAAGGGGAATGTTTTACCCTAGAAAGAACCCTATGATTATATACACTGAAAAGCATGCTAGTCACACCTCAGCATGATCTAAGGTAGGGGTGGGGGGGGCCTGTGGCCCTCCAGATATTGTTGGACTGCAGTGCCACCACCCTTGATCATTGGTCGTGGTGGCTGGGGCTGATGGGAGTTAGTGTTGAATAATATCTGGAGGGGTCACAGGTTCTCCACCTCTGGAGATGGAGGATGCAATATGCAATGAAGCCCAACTCAACTGCTGTGTACTCATTCTAGTGATGGACAGCCTCCCTTTGCTTAATTTGGGATTCGTTTGCTCATATAAGCTCCCCTCCTTTTCCAAATCATGAAATAGATTGATAGAACCTCAACCCCTTCCCTTTCAACTCTCCCCGTTCCAAAAACAATAAGCCACCCCTTCATCTCCTTGAGAGCAGAGTGCTTACAGTATTACACTGGTGGATACTTTCCTTGCTTCTTATACTTTGCATGGTTTTATTTGTCATTTGTAATGTTTAATGCAAATAACAACAACAACAACAACAACAACAACAACAACAACAACAACAACAACAACTTAACTTGCAATGGTTGCAACAGCAGTGACCAGGAAGTGTTTCTTCGAAGTCTCCATTTCTGCTTGGCACGTGGACCAGATATCTAGGACTTGGGCATGTTGCTTTCCAGGGTACCTTACTCCACTGGGATGCAGGTGATCTGCAAATGACATGTCCCAGGCTTCCTTGTGCCTGCATTGTTGCTGCTGCTACTGTCCGAAGCACAGGGAAACCTGGGACATTTATTTTCGAGGATTCCTGAGGACTCTGGTGGAAAATTAACGTGTTGATGGCTGCTTGCTGATCTGTACAAGCTTGGTTTACATTCAAAGCAGGAAAAGAAGACTGTGAAAAAAGGGAGTGCAATTCACAGTGCAGCCAAATATTGCAAACCAGAGAAATTCGCATTATGAACCAGATAAACATGAAATTTGGTGACATCAAACATTCATTCTAAGACAGGGATTAGGAACTTGTGGCGCTCCAAATGTTGATACACTGCATCTCCTATTGTCTGTCACTATTGGCCATGTTGGTTGAGGCTGATGGGAGTTGGAGCCTAACAGTATCTATAGGACCCTGGGTTCCCTACCACTGCGCTAAGGATTCACTTCAAACTAATTCAACTGAATGCTCATGAAGCTAACAACCCAATTTAATGCACATTTATGTGGAAGAGAGATGCAACAATTTTAGCCAGACTTACTGTTCCCATCTAATATACTGCTTGCAGCGGTTTGATTACTACTCTGTTCTGGATAGACCCACATCACTCCTAGTTACATAGACAATGTCTGCAGCTGTGGTTAGGGAAGATCCTGTGGTGACATTTTATTGCCACACCATCAGTCTTAATCACATGGACACACATTGGAGCAAGCCTGCTGCTCTGGAAAACATATGAAACAAGCTTTCATTAAGTCTGCTTTTCTGTAACTGGTCAGTGTTGTACATCTTTTAGGTTGTATTCAACTTTTACTCACAGTAAACCCACTGAAATTAATGGACCGAAGTTAACCATGGTCATTATTTTTTATGGGTCTACTGTAGTTAAAAGTTAGTTGAATACAACCCTTTATAATTGGGAAAACCTGCTCCTTGGATTTGATGGGATCCTGTTGCCAGAATATACTCAATGATACGAAAGCATAGCTAGGTGGGTTTCAGCAGTGTCAAATTGTATCTGACTGTGCTGAGGGGCAAGAGAGCAGGACCTCTAAACCTCAGGAACAGTGCTTTCTTATTAACTAAATGCCTCACCACCCTAATAGAGTTATGTATTGAAAGGTACCAACAATGTCGTCTTACTTTTGAGTGACCTAGATTATTTTGCCAGACATTCAATAGATACCATCACTAAACATGCTGAAAATAGCCCCAATTTTCTTTTTCTCCTACCACTTCTTCGGCCTGACCTTTGCACTTAGCATGTGGTTGCTGCAACTGGATCTGTTGAATAAGCAGAAGGATTTTTTCCTGTAAGATCAGCTATTCTCCAGTGCTTCAATCTGGCCTCAGTCCCAACTTGTCTTTCTTGTCGCCAGAAACCTGGACCCTGGGTTCATACAAAGGACAGCCAGATTTGAAAGAGAAATGGGTCAATTTTCGTAACAGAATAAGGAGTATTATGAAGCAACATGAGCTGAGTTTAATGTAGCTGTGATCCTTAGGCAATTGTCAGCCAGGACAGCCTGATGGAAACCGATGGGATCATCATAACTGGCTGGAGGACTTATGTGTGTGACCACAATCCAGAAAACTGGGAGAGAGCACATGAGGCTATGATTGCAAGTTTATGTAGGAGGCCCATATCTCAGTAACAGAGCACATGTCTTACACACAGAAAGTCCTAGGTTCAATCCCTAGCAATTTGGATTAAAAGGAGCAGAATTCTTATTATTCTTATTATTAAATTTCTATACTGCCCTTCATCCAAGGATCACATTGTGGTTTACAATATAAAAACAGAAAATATATAACATAGGAAGAAACAAAAACAATACCTCCACAGTTTAAAAGGCCATAGATTGATTAATTAGCCAAAGATACCAGGAGATGTGAATGACTTTTGTCCAGTCAGAGTAGACAATATTGGACTTGGTGGACAAGCAGACTGGTTTGGTATAAAGAAACTTTCTCTGTATGCACACTGCATATTCATGCAAAGTAACCTCTGCCCATTCAAATGGGCTAGCAAGACTGGCACAGAGTCCAAATCCCAAATCAATGAGTACTGCACCAAACCCACCTGCTAGTTCTTGATAGCTCTTCTGAGATGTAACTTTGCTCCTCCTGTTGAGTTCTTACAGTAGGGGAAGATGCCATCTGAATATAAATTTGTGGTCTTCAATATGTCACACTTGTGGTCTTCAATATGTCATATGTATGGGGTGTTGGGGAAGGGGCAGTATTTCTAGTGGGAGACATGCTCCTTCTGGGGTAGTTTGCCCACCTTTATTACCCACCCTGAACTCAGCTCTCACCTGTGGCTCCTAGAAGCTGCCAGCATCCAACAGCAGCCACACCCCAGGAATGGCTCAACTGCTGGCTTAATCAGGTAAGAGTAACCGATGGCAACATCAGTGAGTTAAGGATTTCCTCTGCATGTAAAGACAGGCTCTGGTAGATTGAGCAGATAAGAGTAATAGCGGGTCCAAGATGATTACTGAACATACTGCAGAGGGAAATAAGGTGCAGATGGGGCTCATCAACCTGGGAAGGTAGCCCATCTAGGAAAAGGAAATTGCTGGTTCTAAACCCTTGCTGCCATGTAGGATATCTTTGAGAGAGGAAAAGGCTAAGGGGTAAACGCTACACAAATCCAGAGTAAAGTCTTGAGGCACCTTGCATGCTTCCTTCCAGGATCTCATGCAGCCAAGCTGGTGCCAAACATATTGCTCTGCTTCCCTTTTGGATGACATCAGCAAGGCCAATGGAGTGTGTGTGTCTTGTTGTCTGGGCAGCCCAGGACCTTCACATATGAACTCCCCTGGGGGGCGTCACTTCAGTCCTGCTAATGAAGCAGTTCGACTTTGCCCCTGGAGTAAGGAGTAAACCCTCCACAAATCAGGATTGGAGTTCCTAAAATAGCTGAACCTTGCAGATTATTCTTGGCTTCCCAAGAGGGCTGCATTGCCAGCATTTTTGTTCTCGAGAATCACTGACGCCTTCTCATTCATTTTGACCCCATCGATCCAATACAGAAGTAACCCATAGAAGTGCTCAAAGTATCATTAGGAAATATACCCGTGACAGTGGTAGTGACTGAAGCATGCAAAGCCACTGCAGTACAGTAGATGTAGGACACCACCATGCCCATCAGTAAAGGAAGCAGATGGTGTTACAGAAATCCCTATCTCTCAGCAAAGCTTGAATCACAGGAACATAGGAAGCTGCCTTATACTGAGTCAGACAATTGGTCAGTCTAGCTCAGTGTTGCCCACAGCTTTCCATGTTCTCAGACACGGAGTCTTTCTTAGTTCCACTGACAGCCCTTCTTTAGGTTGTTGGAAGCCTAATTTGCCACTTCTACCTCTTTGGAATACAGAGATAATATCTAAATAATGCACATCTGATTTGTGCTGTTATTTCCCCCTACTTCATATTAATTCCACTTTTATATCTTCTTGAGCTGTGAACCATGGCATATATGTTGTACTGTTTTAATAGGATTGCTTTATAGCCTATTTTAATTATAGATGTTTGTGTAACTGGTTTTATACTTTGAAAAAACTCTTATATTTTTTGCATTAAGCAATATATGAATTATTTGGACTCATTCGCCCCTTTATGCAAAACACATGCTTTTTACTTGTGGGGATACATTGCTCCAGATTGGCTGGGGGTAGCTAATGGATGGTTGTTCCTACCTTCTGCCAGGTGCAAACTTCGGTAGATGATGAGCCTTTCACTTTTGTGAAATTGTGGCACATTAGCAGTGGACTTACCTGCTGGGGAGATAGGTCTTGCTTTCTAAATTAGTTAAAAAATAATTTATCTATGAGATCTTTTTAAAAAATCCCCATGTGTAAAACACATGAGGGTCAAACTAGCTGATGAACAAGATAAGAGGAGCGAAAGACGATATGCACAAAAAAAGGCTGAAGGGAGCAGAGCAGAGGTGAACTCATTTACATGGATATTTTCTGCTACAGAGGTGATCTTACAATGTAGCAAGGTGAGTCAGCGTCTTCAGACAGTGGAGTTTGGGCACCATTAAGGAGAGCAGAAAGATTTGACCGATGGGGCACAATTCCTCTCTCTTCCTTAGATGCTATAGTGTTTAAATGAACAGGGCCTCATTTCAATGGAACTTGTGCCAAAAAGCTTCCTGGGGACTTGGGCACAAAAATAGTTTTTGTGCCGGTCCACACCAGGACATTTAGATCAGATATATTGCTGTGCCAACACAGCCCCCAGAATATCAACAATATAACCCCTCCTTTCCACCTGCCAAAGAAGGGCTCAAGGTGGCTATCAATGTTCAATATACAATCAAACCACCAGCAGTTGAACAAAAGCCGAAAAGCACAAAAGGCAAAAGCAGATAATTAAAACAGAGCTTAAATAGAAAGAACATGTAAGGCTCCTAAAATCACACACAAATAGGGGATAAAACAAAGGATAGATGGAAGCCATCATGCCAGAGCTTGTTCTAAAGAAAGGAGGAAAGAAAGACATTCACTAGTGATGCTGAAAGTTCCTGCTCCTGTATTGCTGAGATGACAACAATGGTTTCTATTGATGTAATCATTGGGGCAGAGAATGGTGAACTTTGGGGGCAATCTGAGTTACTAGTTCTGAGTGAGTTTCCAGGATAGGGAAGAAATATCAACAACAACAACACTTTGGCTCATGAAGCCCAGCCAGCAAGGCTTTGTTGTTATTGAAATAAAATTGAACAGAAGTAGACAGAGTTTAAAATTACTCCTTTATCTCACAGCGCCACAACATTTTGTCATACTGATTATAATTTAAGACCGGAATTCTGGTGAGCTTGTTTATTAACATTCAAAACTCTTTGGAAACTTTAAAGTGCCATCCTTTATGCCCACTGCATTAAAAAGAAAAGAAAAGCCTTCGTTACTCTTTTAATTGCAAGCGGGTCTGTGGACATACTTTTGCGAGTTGCTAGCAAGAAAGGAATATAACAATCATTTCTGGATAGGTATACAGTCGACAGCATGGCCCCGAGTTTGCAGAGATTAATGCAAGCACCAAAGGCAAATACATCGATGTAGACAAGTATCCAGAAAGTAAGCTTAACAAAACCCAAACATTATCATGACATGGATACAGTTAAGAGTGACAGGGAGACATTTGTAGACATTTGCTAAAAACCAGCAACTGTTGACAGATCAAGATTCGCCAAAACCAATTAGAGGCTGAGAAAGCAAGCAAGTTGGCAGTGCAAAACAGGCAGGGATGAAGCCAATTGGAGCTCACTTGGTCAGCAGTACTAAAGAGTGAGCATGAGAAATGTAGAGGCCAGTGCCATGCCAAATCTCAACAAACAATGTTGTGGGTATCAGCACTTACCTTGTTAATTAATGTTGCAAGGCTGAGAGGAGTGAGTGGTTTGTTTTTTTCCTGGCCAGGGAGCTAGAGGGGGGCCTGACAGTGGCATGAGAATTCCCCTCAGCCACCTTGTAATTACTAAGGTACCGTAAGTGTTCAACAGCCCAACTCTCATCCCCACGAAAATGCCACCATAGTTCAACCACCTCTATACTACTTTGTGGACAATTTATTTTGGCCTTTCCGCAAATGGCTGGGAAGAAAACAAAACAAAACAAAACAAAACAAAGCAAAACAAAGCAAAACAAAACAGTTGAAATTATTGGGACAGCTTTAGTGCAGAGCTTGCTATGGGTTCTCTAAGTTCTTTCCCTAGAAAAGGGTAAAACAGAAAACCAGGCCATGGCACATTGCCATCACACCCACAAACCAGACACCATAACTGTGGTGGTAAAGGGGTATATTTATTTAAAATATAACAGTGTAGAGGATCTGCAGTCAACCAATTAACCAAGATTAAATAAGATTAGCTGAATCAACATAGTCCAAGCAGGAAAGTAACTTAATGAGGGAGGAATTAGCTACCTCCCAACATTTAACTGGAACATTTTCTGGAAAGGGTAAATTTGGAGCAAATGGTGGCACGGGGCATGGAGAAAATGCCAACAGGCATTTAAAAACATTGCATGCTTGGTGCATGCATGAGGAGCTGCAATCCCATTTTAAATACCTGCCTGGAAGCTTCCTCTTTCCTCTCCTTGTTCCTCAGCCCTGAGGACCTTGCAAAACTTTTGCTTAACCTTCAGTTAACACCAGCAAATCCTAGACTGCACTAAAATCTAAGATTTGCTGACATTCTTTTCTCGCACCTTCCATCATGCCATTCTTTTTGCTCTCTTTCCCCCAAACATCAAATTTTTGATTGGTACTATGCAGTAAAACTCCATGTACACTGATGGTACCGTATGAATAAATAATATCAGAAGAGAAGGGAGAACAGAAGCCACACGACACATGAGCAGATCAAAGATCCAAGCTAGTCTGAAGTTTAATATTCTGCTCTATGGGGAAAAGAGACAAGCAGAGTGGAGGAGTGAAAGGAATCTGGAAGAGTAAGTGAAATCTTGAGAGGCTGGTTCCCTCCCCTTCCCCCACCTCCAGTGCACTATGGCAAAGGATGGCTAAGTAACCTGCTCATTCTTTCAGAGCATCTTCCAATGTTACCTGAATGTCGAGAAGCATAATGTGCAAGTAAGTGTCACTTCCTGCCTTTGCACAATTGGGATGCACAATTTCTGAATGCAGACACAAGCTGTGCCCAACGAGTAGCTGTGAGTTCCAATGTTACCCCGAGGAATGCATAAAAAGAGGAAAATGCCACTCACATCTCTTCTCTCCTGGTATTGAACTAGGAGGTGAGGCTAGCCACAAGATTTTCTTACTTCTGGCAGTGCTGCCACACTAGTTTACAAGCCCAGGTCCCTAACAAGGAAGCAGGCAGTGTCATTCAGTTAGGAGTCAGCCTGTGAGTACAGCAGCATATAGACAGTTCAAGTAATTGGGGTAGGTTGATAGAGTGCTCTTGTTTTCCTGTGGATTTCATGATATAACTTTCTCGGAAGCTGTTCTTCTTGGCATCAAGAATCAGAAAGGCAGGCAAACAAGGATTATAGCTGACAACCAACTTTGCTCTTTGTCTACGACTTGTCTGATGAAGTAGGGAAGCAGAGGGAAGCAGAAAAAGATGTAGATAAGGCCTGGTAATGAAACATAGAAGGTTGCCATATGCCAAATAATTTAGCTCACAATTGTCTACACTGACTGGCAGCAGCTCTCCAGGGTTTTGCACAGGAATATCCCCCAACCCTATCTGGACATGCCAGGGATCAGACTTGGGACTTAAAGCATACAAAGGAGATGTTCCACCACTGGGCTCCTGTCCTTCAAGTGTATTCTGCAAGAGGTGGTAGCTACCAGGAAAGGGACAGAGCTCAATAACAGAGCACCTGCTTTGCATGTAATGTGTCTCAGGTTCAACCTCTGGCATTTCCAGGCAGGGTCTAGAAGCTGCTTATGAGAAATGCAGCCAGTCATTGTAGACAACACCAACTTAAATGCATTCATATATAAAAAAATGTCAGTAGCACCTTAGAGACCAACTAAGTTTGTTCTATATATAAGCTTTTGTGTGCATGCACACTTCTTCAGAAGAAGTGCATGCACACAAAAGCTTATACCAAGAACAAACTTAGTTGATCTCTAAGGTGCTACTGACAATTCTTAAATATATATATATATATAGAGAGAGAGAGAGAGAGAGAGAGACTGCGTCAGACCAACACGGCTACCTACCTGAATCTTAAATGGACTTGTTATGCAACTTCTTTTGTTCCAATTAAGAGTCAGCAAGGAGCTAAATCAACCAAACTCTTTTACAAAGCTGAACATGCCTCCTTCATTTCCTTTACCAGCAACATTCAATCAAGATTAGGAGGATGGGGGAACCCTAGATCTGATTGGCACCATTAGAGCTAAAAGCAGTGACCATAGCCAGGCCTGGAAGCTGGATGCAGCCTGAATCCTATGTTCTCTGCCTGTTGTACATGTGTGATTTTCAGTCCAAAAGGGGATAGCTATCTGGATCAGGTGAATAACTAATACAGTGGACGCTTGGGTTCTAGCAGGGGAGCGCAGCTATCGTATACCCTTGACCGAAGAACGGTACACTCCTTCTATCTGGGATGGTCGTCCTCTTCCACCGAGCGTGCAGCTTCGGGAGGGACACACATGGAGCGGTGAGGGAGGAAGGGGACACCCGCCTAGCCAGCCAGATCAGCCAAATCAACCCTGGCGATCAATGGGGCGACAGATGTCGCAGCCAGATCGCCCTCACATCCATGGACGCTTGGGTTGTGAACGTGATCCATGCGGGATGCACGTTCACAACCCGCAGCATCCGCAACCCACGGCGGCATGTCTGCACACGCGTGGGTCACGATTCGGCACTTCTGTGCATGTACGACTGTCAAAACCCGGAAGTAACCCGTTCCGGTACTTCTGGGTTTCAGCGGTCCATAACCCAAAAAAACGCAACCTGAAGTATCTGTAACCCGACGTATGACTGTATTAGAAATGCTTCTCATACAGCACCAGTATCTGAAAGATCCTAAAACTTCTTCAAGGTCTGTTGATGACAAGCAGTCTATAAAATGGACTGAATAAAGGCAATAAATATTATTCAGGCTGATGTGCATTCCCCCTGGCTTCTGATGCCTCAATTATCTGTGATTCTCACTAATTTGATGATGAATTGATATGCTTTGTTTTACACTGCTATTGTTAATGGTGCTTTTAACTTCTATTGTGAGCTGCCCTGGGAATGCTGGGCAAAGGATTTCAGGAACGTCCCTTCCCAGAGTGGCAGAGACGACTCTGAAGGGAAGGGGTGGCAGGCTGGGGAAAACAGAGGCTTGCTTCCTTCCCACACTGAGAGTGATGCAAGCCCCTCCCATCTGGGAATGCAGGCTATAAATTCCCAAGATAGCGTAGGGCAGACAGAGGCAGGTTCAGGGGAACTGCAGCCCAAGGTGGGATGGACAAACTGCCCCCCGAGTCTCCACAGACACGACAAAGGAGTGGGGTCCAGGCTTGGCGTCAGTCCAACAGGAGGAAGGGCAGCTGATAGAGGATATCCTGTTGGAGGAGGACCCGCCCTTTAGTGAGCTCAACGCCATCTTCGGCAGATGATTGAGCTGTGAGCTCGGACTGAAACTAGTAAATCTAAGTGCAATTAAACCAGCAGCTTGCCGTGTTCTTTGTGTGGGAGGGACATCTGTAATCCTGACAGAGCAATTGCAAATACCCTAAATAACGGGTGGGGAACCTCAGACCTGGGGGCCTTAGGACTTTAATAATAATAATAATAATAATAATAATAATAATAATAATAATAATAATAAATTTTATTTATATCCCGCCCTCCCCAGCCGAAGCCGGGCTCAGGGCGGCTAACAACAATCAAATAATCCCACATTCTAAAAACATTTCATTATAAAAATTAATTAAAATCAAATTGATGGCAACCGTTAAACAAAATTCTGTGCAGATTGCCAGAGGAGGGAGTCAGGCTGCGCCCTGACCAAAGGCCTGGTGGAACAGCTGTGTCTTGCAGGCCCTGAGGAAAGATGTCAGGTCCCGCAGGGTCCTAGTCTCTTGTGACAGAGCGTTCCACCAGATTGGAGCCGCAGCCGAGAAAGCCCTGGCTCTAGTTGAGGCCAGCCTAACCTCTCTGTGGCCTGGGACCTTCAATATGTTTTTATTTGCAGACCATAGGTTCCTCTGTAGGACATACCAGGGGAGGCGGTCCCGTAGGTACGAGGGTCCTAGGCCGTATAGGGCTTTAAAGGTTAAAACCAGCACCTTAAACCTGATCCTGTACTCCACCGGGAGCCAGTGCAGCTGGTATAGTACCGGATGAATGTGATCTCGCAGCGAAGACCTCATAAGGAGTCTCGCCGTGGCATTCTGCACCCGCTGGAGTTTCTGGGTCAGTCTCAAGGGCAGCCCCACATAGAGCGAGTTACAATAATCCAGTCTGGAGGTGACCGTCGCGTGGATCACAGTGGCTAGGTCAGGGTGAGAGAGATAAGGAGCCAACTGCTTAGCTTGGCGGAGATGAAAAAATGCCACCTTTGTTATAGCTGTAATCTGCGCCTCCATAGAGAGGGAGGTATCGAAGATTACACCCAAACTCTTAACGGATGGTGCTGGCACTAATTGCACCCCTGCAAGAGATGGGAGTTGCCCCCTCAATCCCATATCGTCCCGTTCCAGCCAGAGGACCTCTGTCTTTGAAGGATTTAACTTCAACCGGCTACCACGTAACCATCCAGCCATACCCTCTTCCTGCAGGCAACACTAACCTTGGCCTTCCTTTACATCCTCCTTTTGCTGGGCTGAAATGTGTTCTTGAATTCTGATACTGCTTTTTGCATGCTCGGATGAAGGTTAGAGAGTGATGTGTGAATGTGTGTAGAAACAAGCCTACCATAAAAAGGTAGAATTTATACTTATTGCTCCACCCACTTTTGCCTCTGGCTATGCCCACCTCTGCCCCCCACCTCTTCCCTTCACTAAATAAATTTCACAGACTTCTTATCATGGAATTGTAGAGTTGGAAGGGACCACATGTAGTGAAACTATATCACATTCCCTGGATTTTTTTTTAAATTCCTGATTTAAATAACCAATAAATGGCAAATTTTGTAATAATTAATTATGCAACATCTCTTAAATGGTTTGCATTCTCCAATGATGTGCACTCATGGTCTTTGATTGTGTCTAACGGAAACTTTAATTGGGTGCACGGTAACCTTTGACAAAGGGTAATCACTTCCATTTATCCTGAACTTTATGCATCTGGAGCATGTCTTAATTAATTAATTTTCTCTGAATCCTAAGGATTTGTGCCATCACACATTATAACCAATCCTAACATTCATAAAAAACAACAACATGGATTTTTATAATGACTATTGCAGCAATGTAAAGTTAAGCTCACATCTTCTCATTGGGTTGAATAATCTTTTAGTTCTTGCTGATAGTTTGCTGACTGTTTTAATTTAATCACTTGGATTTGGTTTTCCTTACGTTCTTTCTTATACCAGTCCCTTTTGCTTTCATTTAAATATACCTGTAAATGTCACTGCATTCCACTTTCCTACTGCCACTCATAATCAAACATCTATTTTCATGTCATGTATCTTATAACCAGAAATCTGGCCGTATTTCTCCCTTGTTCCAGATCATAATAGGACTGATATTGAAGGGTCTAAAATATACGATAAAATATATTTCACATAAAAATGTGTCATGTAGGACAACTCTCTGATAATGATGTCAGTATTTCCACGGAAATGACAAAAGAGAGAGCAGAGCTGACATTTACCTTGTGGTAGCTGTGATGTGGGGATGCTTTTCACAAATGAAATTACTCTCTGTGGGGATCATGCTCTGATATGGAGGAGGTTGTGTGGGCTCTGCTGAGAAATCAACAGAGTTGGTGGAGGTCCCTCAACTGTGCAAAATAGCTACTGGAGATTTCCCGCAGTCTCCCTTTTGCTGCGGCCCTTTATGTCTCTTTCCCCCTCTTTATTAACTTCTAGAAAGGGGAGGTGCAAGAACTCAGGCCTGCCACAAGACCAAACCATTTAGTGGCTTTGGTTTTCAGGAGCAAGGTGAAATCACATCCTCAGAATTGTTCTTGGCAGTCATGGTGGATTAGAACAACGATCCAAATAGTGCAGCATTATGTTCCCCATAAACCAATCATATCACTCTGGGAATGCCAAGAGCAGGGCATAAAGGCAGTAGCCCTCTCATTCAGGACATGAGGGCGATAGGATCTCCTACTGTTGTTCATATATAACTGGTAGTCAGTGATACAGTGACTCTGATTCCGGAGGGAGTGTACAGCCATCATGATTAGTAGCTGTTAAGAGAACAGTCCTCCGTAAATATGTCTAAACCCCTTTTTTGAGCTGCAGAAGTGGCCATCTCCATTTTAAAGTAATCTGAAACAATGTTAAAGACTGAAAATAAATAAGACACATACACGGACTGTTCCACCAGGCTGTTTTACCTTCCACTGTGCCAACTCAGCTGAGTCAGCCACAATGCACAGAACTCAGTACGTTTCCGAGCACAATTCAAAGTGTTGGTGCTGACCTTTAAAGCCCTAAATGGCCTCAGTCCAGTATACCCCCATCGTTCTGCCTGGACACTAAGGTCCAGCACCGAGGGTCATCTGGCGGTTCCCTCACTGCGAGAAGCCAAGTTACATGGAACCAGGCAGAAGGCCTTCTTGGTAGTAGCACCCGCCCTGTGAAACAGCCTCCCACCAGATGTCAAAGAGAACAATAACTACCACACTTTTAGAAAACATCTGAAGACAGCCCTGTTTAGGGAAGCTTTTAATGTTTGGACTATTGTATTTTAATATTTTGTTGGAAGCCGCCCAGAGTGGCTGGGGAAACCCAGCCAGATTGGCAGGGTATGTATGTATGTATGTATGTATGTATGTATGTATGTATGTATAAATAAATAATATTAACCCATTCAGGGAAGTTTGTTTTGTTTTTCAAAATAAAACCTCCGTCCCTCCTTCCCTTCAGCATGTCTCTTTTTGAAGCCCGAAAGTATGGATCCCAAAGGAGCTGCTCACCACCTTTGTTTTTAAAAAGCACATTTTTTATTACTATAAATTTTTAAATTACATAACCACAAAAATACAGTAAAAATAAAGCAGGCGCACCTTTGTTATGCACACAGCAGTAGAGTAGAGGGTAGGACTCCCTTCGCATGATACAATTTTTTGTCTGGTATGATTGCCAGACAACTGGAAGTATAATGTAACAAAATTTGAATCTCTGGGAATGGGAGGGTGGGATCTTGGTTCTCACCATCTTTCTACATAAACGTCTATATTATTTCTCTTACGATGAAGCCAAAAAACTAATTGTTGATAACAGAACCATGTTATGTGCTCACTGAGGCAAGCAAAGAAAGGGGGCATGCTGTTTTCTTTTGTTTTCTTTTGGCCTTGATTATGATGCCTTTTACCTTCTGTCCTTTTTACACGAGTGTTTACATATATTTATACTATAGATAGTAATTGTTTTAAAAACTGGTATGAGATGCATTCTTTTAATGCAGTTGGTGCATTACATTTCTGTGCCAAAGTGAAACCAGGAGCAGTAAGCAGTGGTATGGGAAGCAGTAAAATGGACATGACAACATTTTGGGATCAAAATGGCCACAACTTTATTGATTACATATGTCAGTCGGCTTTGGCGTAGGCATTGGGTATGTATCCTGAATCAACCAACCCAATTGCTGGCTGATTACTTCATCAGGGCCGGTGCTGGATTGCAGATTCCCTTATGACTCACATCAAATACAGGCTTTCCCCACAGGACACCATTTGGGGAGTTCTATGGCTCGCTAGCTGGACATGCAGACAAGATCCTTCCTCCTGGACCCCTTTGCCAATGGTACTCTGCGGGTATAGGGCGGTATATCTATTCAATAAATTAGGGTTGCCATATTTTAAACAGTGAAAACCCAGAGAGAAAAGCGGGGGGGGGGGGCAAAGCTGTCGAGCTTTTTTGGCAAAATTGCAAAAATGACATTTTTGAGCTATTTTTTAGCCTGAGAAAAGTCAGGCAAGGGTGGGCTTCACCCAGGTCCACCCTATGAATCTCACTTCTTAGTTTACCCATGATTGGCCCAGCCTGGATTTAAACTATGGTCGCACCGGGCTTCAACTGCCACTGCCGCCGAAACAGTGAGCTGTCTATATCATGCCTGAGTGAAACAACTTTATTTCAGAATGCAGGCAGCCATTGCATATGCTGCTCATCCCAACTGCAGCAAAGGCTGTTCTGACACAGTCTTCATCGCGATCTGTCCTAGAAGAGCTGATGGGTTTTTAAAGAGTAGTTTGAACTGGCAGCGCTGTGCAAACAGGGCTGAATATCAAATGCCAAGTCTTTTATTCAGCTTTCCACTTTGCATGAAATTTGGAGATTTCGCAGGAGTAGTTAAGGTCAGCTCCAGCTGTCTATAGAAGTATAGGCAGGGCCATTAATACCCTTTCAGTTGCCTGTGCATTGAGATATCCTGCTGAGTTAATGGTTTGGACTGACTTGCAGGCTGTCAAGGGCACATGTTGAAACACAGGAACCCAACAGGCAATGAAGTGGTGAATCTGGGGGGGAAGATGAGATGCAGCAAGCATTAGACAGCAAATGCACTTCATTTTGAGTTTTGCAGATCATCACAGCTTGGAACAGAGCTGCTGAAATATTTTAAAATTCCCTGTTAAGATTGAAAGCAAGGCTTGTGAAGCATAGGAAAATCATGTTTCATTAAGTTGAAATCCGTCTCCCCATCACCTCTGTTTTTAACAGACAGAGTCAAGGTAGACCCTTTTCTGCCACTTTAAGGAAAATGGGCAAGTGATGCAAAAATAGCATGCCTAATTGCTGTTGAACAGGCTTTTCATTACAGCTCTCCTAAAAAAAACACATATAGGAAGACAGATGTACAGTTGATAATTATTAATTATGGGCTGGATACAAAGGTGCCCTTTCATTCACAGCAGAAGTCCTTCCATAAGACGAAGGACATTTGTTGCTGTGCTAAAGGAAGGAAAGAGCTGATTTTCACTATCTCTCTGCAGTCTCCTGTGACCCCCCATCATATTCTGGAGAGTCCTAAATCTTCTGGAGAATATTTTTTTGGTGGGGGCATACAGGAGGCTGCAAGAAAGAGGAGGCAATAAATGAAAATTGTTTTCCCCTACCATTAGCCAATGCCAGGTACACTTTCCGATCAGAAGTCCATTCACAAGACCTTAGGTTCCAACCCAGAGTACTTCAGAAGGAAAGGATTTATGGGGGCTTCATTAAGCAATTTTATTCCAACAAGGTCCGAACAGATTCCAATTCCTGAAATAAATTATTACATTCTAGACAGCCCCCCCATTTTGAAAATTACCAAATGTGTGAGTTTCATCATATGTTATATATGCCAGGTCCTTTTTAGTTTATCCTCTAAGAAAGGCCCTGTAACAAAATAACCAGTTCTTCCTCCTTTTTCCCAGAATTACCTCTTAATCCATAGTCCCCAAAGTGAGCCACTATGTATTATTATTATTAATAATAATAATAATAATAATAATAATAATATTTATATACTGCCCTATACCCGGGGGTGTCAGGGTGGTTCACAGAATAAAATCAGGATATAAAACCACAAAATACCTAATAAAAATAAAAACAACAACCCAATAGCCTCCCCTCCCCCCTTCCGTATGTCTGTAAGAGAAGGAAGAAAGACATTGTCTTTAGATTACACCTCTTAAAGCTATTTTAAACAAGGTGCTAAGTATACCTTCATGTTTACTTGATTTTCCCTTGTCAATCACCACACTGAACAATGTCAAAGGGGATCTGTTGCCTTTCAGAGTGCTGGGCTGTTTGAAAAGTCAGCTAAAGTTGATTTCCTTGTAAGTTGTTGAAACTATCGTCAATATTATACTAGTCCAGGATTAGTAAGAAAACATACGTCTATTTCCCTTTTTGCACTGCACCACCTAATTTTGAATTAGAAATGGGGAGTTGATTAGCAGGCTTTCCACAGGGGTGATTTTGCCTCTCTGCCATAGGCTGATCCTGTCCATGGTCAGGAACACACACTCTAGATCCCCACCAGCTGGACAGAGAGCCTAGAGAGAGAGAGAGAGAGAGATAGCAATTTCCCCTCCCTGATCCTCAAGTCTGCCATGATGCTGCACCGCGCTGCTCACTCACCCAGGTCTCAGGGTTACAGACCAGATTCTGGATGGTGCTTCTTCTTCTTGCATAAACAAAATGCTGGGGAATATTTCTGCCTGTTCTGTGAAGGAAGGAAGGTGGGCGTATGTACCTGTCTATTACAGGGCCCTAGACAGATTTCCTTTTAAGTTATCCACTTGCTGGTTGAATGCTGTATCAAGCTGAATGCAAAACAGGCTGCTTCTGCTGCTTATATTTGTGAGAAACAATAATACTTGCTTCTCCCTGTAGCTCATGCTCTGCATGCATAATGCCACAGTTCAGTCCTTGAGATCTCCAGGGCTGGGAGAGAACCCCGGAGAGCCACTGCCGGCCAATATAGACAATATCAAGTTTGATGGACCATTGCTTCCTATATTCCTATAGGAATCCCACAGGGATATGGTAAGGATCTAGCAGAGTTCACCAATGCAACTGAAAGTGGAGACAATGGGTGTACCTTTCCCTTTTATCTGTTTGTTTTGTAACATGAAAAACTTTAATAAAAATATGGGGGGGGATTTTAAATTTTATTCTGGCACAATGGAAAAGTGATATATATATAGTGATATATATATATATGAAGATGACGAGTGAGACCTCGTCGAAACGTCGCCTAGACACCCCAACTCTTACACGGGAAGACACCCGAAGACACCAAAACCTGCATTCCTGTACCCGTGAAAATCTACGAAAGCAAATATATATATTTGGGGTGTCTAGGCGACGTTTCGACGAGGTCTCACTCGTCATCTTCAGGCTGGTGCTTTCGGCTTCTTGTTACTGGAACAGAGCAGGATCTCAGTGTTTGAGTTCCTATAAATACTGTTGAGGGGGTGTGGTGTATAGCCTCCAACGTTCTGGGCAGAGAGGAAGTTCCCAGGTTAGTGTGCCATAAAAACCCCATATAAGTGAGGCATGTGATTGAGATTTGGGGTACAGCATATAAAATATTTTTAAAAAATCCTTGGACAATTTATTATGCTCCTTGGCCATGTCCAGTGGATAAGTTCTGGATATGGACAAGACATTTCATTATTATCTCAAATAAAGTTCACACATCTATTGTCATCAGCTGAAAACTGCAACAAGCAATGAGTCGCGATGTGAGTTAGAGATGGAAGTGATGAGTTGCAGTGTGAGTGTGGGATCATAGCACAATGATACTGTTGGTGATACTTCATATTTGATTCTTTTCAATAAAGTCAGTCCATACAATCAGCTCTGAGTAATCAAGGGTCGAATAATTCTGCGGAGAGAAATCAAGGAATACACATGAATGCTTCAGTTTCCATTTCCCATCCGTAAAATGGGATTAGTTAAAATACTGGCTGTAAAGATATTTGCATACAAAAAAATGCTGCATAAAAGATATTTGTTACTAACAAATTGCGTGCCTAGTGGGAAATAATCAGAAGTCTTTAAGTAGGCAATGGATTATTTCCAAAATGGAATAGTTACTGGGTGATCAACACTAGCTCCAAGCCAATTCTAGAAGTTTTCAGAACCCTGTGACTTGGAATTTTTTGACTATTTTATCATAGAAACACTGAGCTGAAAGTCACCTTCAGGTGGCTTTGCATCTCTGATATGGTGCAAGTTAGATTTGAGAACAGATTGAATGTACTCCTTGAGGGAAAATGAGATAAACAAAGCTTCTGTATTTTGTACTGGATTGTATGGTGCAATAGAGGATAGTTGTGGAAACAAGACATATTGTCCTATCAGTCTATTTGTTCTCCAAATAGAAGCTCTACTTCTTTGGAGCCTGATCTTTACCATAGCAAAGTTCACTTTCTGTATTAATTTGGATCTGAGCTTGAGTGTAAGCTCTTGAAGATCAAATATACCATCTTGAATGACAAAAATGCCCTCTGAAAAGAATGATTCTATTTTGTACTTGTCCCACTGACATTGGGACATTTGTTGTATGTGCAGAGATTATCTTCAAGGGACTACATAGGTACCATTTCTCTTCCATACTCATTCCTAGATACCTTTAGGTTTGAAATTGTTACGCAGGAGGCAGGTAAGACCTCTTGGATCTTCTCCCCCAAACCCCAGCAACATATCTATGAAACTGAAAGACAAATGTTGCCTGCCACACACGATTCATGATACCATTGGCAGGGACTCAGCTGGCGCTGTGGTCTAAACCACTGAGCCTCTTGGCTCCCATTCGTAAGGTCGGCAGTCGGCAGTTTGAATGTGCATGATGGAGTGAGCTCCCATTGCTTTTTCCTACCTCCTGCCAACCTAGCAGTTTGAAAGCATACCAACGCAAGTAGAGAAATAGGTACTGCTGCGGTGGAAAGGTAAACAGTGTTTTTGTGCATTCTGGCTTCCATCACAGTGTTCTGTGTGCTAGAAGTGCTTTAGTCATGCTGGCCACATGACCCGGAAAAGCTGTCTGTGGACAAAGCAGAGATGACACCGCACCCCATAGTTGAATTCAACTGCCCTTAACCATCCAGGGGTCCTTTACCTTTACGTTTTACCTTCCCATTAATGACAAATAATTGTAGCACAGTTTGCATAGTTTGTGATAGGCCATGCTAACCATGCATTGCTTAGCTTATGTTTGGACATAAGAATAAACTGGTTTACTGGTGATCCTTGGGCTGATCATCCCTCTCTCCTCTTCTCCTCCTCCAGTTTGGCTGTGACAAGAGGTTTCTTTCTCCGATTTTCAACTAAACTCAGTTTGTCATTATGTCTGAACATGAGGAAACTGTGGTTAGTAGTTAGGGAACCAAGCCAGCTTCAAAGTGTGGTTTCTAACTTGGCTAATTTAACTGCCTTGTGCCTAGGAGCAAGGCTCATGCATGTGAGACAGAAATATAATTTAATGGTTATGTGGCTTCCCAGTACTGGCATTGTTGCAGCTTCCTGGAAGGGATGGGGTGAGGCAGCTTGGAAGCACCAGTGGGAGTGACAGATTGCTGCACCACACCAACCTCCCTACTGCATTGTTTTTCCCCTCCTCAAAGCCACAGCGCCAGGAGTTTGCTCTCTGATGCAGCAGCAATTCATGAGCATTCTGTTTTTTTAAAAAAAACAAAAACAAAAAACATGGGCAGTGTTCAACATGGGCAGTACCATTCTGAAGTGGTCCTATTGAGGAATAACTGTACCATAGGGTGTATTCACGTACTTGAAACAAAAGTTATCTACTGAAGTTTGTCTCATTTAGTATAAGACTTTCATATTGTCGAAAAGAAAGTTGTCAGACTTATTTTTTCTTTGTGCCAACTATTCCTGTTGCAGTTTTATTTGACTTATAAAGCCTTGAACACCTCAGGACCACAATACCACCTTTTCCCATATGAAGTTACCTGGATCCTGCCATAATAATCTGAGACCCTTCTTTGCATGCCCCCTTCACAAGAGGCCTGGAGGGTGGCGACATGAAAATGAGCCTTTTCTGCACTGGTTTCCCTGTTTGTGGAATGCTCTTCTCAGAGAGGATTAAATATTTTTATCATTAAATATTTTTAGGTGTTAGGCAAAAACTTTTCTCTATAACTAGGCCTATGACCTTTAACTGTCTATGGCCTTTTAGAATTGGGTATTTCTATTTCTTCTTGGTTTTAATGTATCTATATGGGATTTGGTGTGTATGGGGTGTTAAAGGAGGGGTGGTACCTCTGGTGGAGGACACATCGTGTTCCTTCTGGGGTAGTTTGTCCACCTTTAGTCCCCACCGTGCACTGACCTCTCACCTGTTGCTCCTAGAAGCTGTCAGCATGCGACAGCAGCCACACAGCTTTGATTGGTTCACTGAAAGAGGTGAGGGTAGCCAATGGGTCTCAAACCCTCAGTGAGACTTCCTCTGCATGCAAAGACAGGCTCTGGCATATTGAGTAGATGAGACTAATAGCGGGTCCAATGGTTAAGAAGGCAGTTACTGCATATGCTGTAGTGTAGAGGAAGTGAGGGACAGATTGGGCTCATCAACCTGGGAAGGTAGCCTGTCTAGGAGTAGGAAAGCTCTGATCCTAAACCTCCACTGCATTGTGGGGTATCTTTGAGAGAAGAAAAGGCTAAGGGTTAAACCCTACACAAGTCCAGAGTGAAGTCTTGAGGCACCTTGCATGCCTCCTTCCAGGATCTCATGCAGCCAAGTTGGTGCCGGACATATTGCTCCATTTCCCTTTTGGATGACATCAGCAAGGCCAATAGTGGGGGGTCTTGTTGCCTGGGTAAACCCAGACCTTCATACACACTGCCCAGGCTTGTAACCCAGGTGTTTGTGTGTCACTTTAGTCCTGCTAATGCAACAGTTTGACTTTACGCTTGGAGGTGCATTCCATTGTCTCTTGAGACAGATGGATGCAACATGAATAACATTATGGTATTGTATTTTTGTTTTTGCTTTCAAAACATTGTGGCTCACTCTAAATCGTAAGATTTGGCAGAGCAGCAACCCAAGGAAATAAATTTAAAGAATCCACAAAAGAGTGCAGAGAGTACAAGTTTTAAAAATAGCTAAGGCTAGCAGAATTTTGGAAAGACCACTGAACCCTCTGATTGCTATAACATTGAGAGATTAATTCCACTCTCTTTGGGGATAAACGGCAAGAACCATTAAAGCTCAGGTAAATCCCAGGATGCCTTCCTTTTAATGGTGTATATTTCAGGAGCTAAAATGGAATATAGTAAACGGCATTGTGTGAAGGAAGGGGGAGGAGCAGTGTGTGTGTGCATGTGCGCAGAGGGAGATAAGAAGGAATAGACACATTAAATTAAATGTCAGAAAAGTGCAACTTGTAACTACAGAGCCGAGTTTTTGAGGAGCCGTATTTCCTGTCCCTAAGCACAGATATAGGGGGGAAATTCAATATGGTCAGCAAGTGAACAGATGAATCTCAATACACTGTGCATGCCGGCAGAAAGTACTTCCAAAGAGAGTGATTTGTTTTTGGTGTGGCTTGATAGTTTCAGGAAGAGACGCGGACTGAATCATAAGCAGGAGTGACAGCTCATGGTCCTCGGCCATATGATGTGGCCTTCTGGGGCTGTTTATCTGCAGTCACTGAGGTATGGGATTGGGACCAGCCAACAATGCAGGCTTACAGACAGCTTGGATATTCTGCTCATCTGTAAATTTCCTCTCCCCATTCAAGCAACAGTTGAAGCCTCCCCAAGTGGCCAGTGCCTGCTGTTGATGCTCGAAGGCCCTGGGGAAAACACAAGGTGTCTCATAATGAAATAAAAGAAGAATGCCTGTAGACCAGTGGTGTGGCATCTGCTTTGCATGCAGCAGGTGCTAGGTGCAAAATTCCCAGCAGGTAGTGCTGGGAAAGACCTCTGCCTGAAACCCTGAAGCGCTGCTGAAAGTCAGTGTAGACCATTGTTTTTCAACCTTGGGTCCCCAGATGTTGCTGGTCTAAAACTCCCATCATACCCAGCTAGCTTAACCAATAGTCAGGGATTATGAGAATTGTTAGCAGCAACATCTGGGGAGCGAATGTTGAAAAACTGTGGTATAGATAATACTGAGCTCATTGGACTTAGAGATCTGTCCTATGCTCCTAGGTTCCTAACCTTATGCTCAACATAGGGCTGAGCATATGCTGAACACTATCATTGCTGCATGGGATTTATTTGAAGCTGGTGCCCCCTCCAAACACAATAGGTATGAATTTCACAGACTTAAAGTGCAATGCTATGAATGTCTACTTGGACTTATGTCCCACTGTGTTCAGCAGGGCATACTCTCTAGTAAGTCGGTTTCAGGTTGTAGCCTGAGTGCTCTCAAATGAGGCAGGGAGAGCATGGAAGCAAAAGAACAATTGTTAAAATAACTGAAAAAGTAAAAGGCTTCTGCCACCCTTGCCCATCCAAGCAGCATTTTAAAAATATTGTGTTTAAACTCCTGGTTTTGTGTGAGAATCTGTTGAATTGGAAATTCTGGTGCACCTGGGCAGGGCCTTGCAGAGCCAGGGAGAGGCCTGGGCCAGGTAGATAATGTGCCCCCCCTTTTTTACCCTGGGGATAACTGAAGTCTTATAAATAAGTAAGTATATAAATAATTTACACAAAAGTTATGCTGACAAATAATTTTATTTCAAGTCTTGAACCGTATCTGCATATAAAGACAAAATGGAAAATATAGATTTACAATAGTGAATATACTGACCGAGGCCCCCTTTGGAATCGGAGGCCAGGGCCAAGTAGCCCATATGCCCCCCCCTTCTGTCTGGGCCTGCACCTGGGAACAGGCTACACTATGTCTCTAGATCAGGGGAAGATTTGACCCTCCAGATGCTGCTGAACTGCATCTCTCATCAACCCCAGCCATCATGCCTAATAGTCAGGGATGATGGGAGTTGTAGTTCAGCAATATCTAGAGGTCCCCAACCCCTGCTCTTGATCATGGTTTAAAATATGTTTGCGTACAGATTGTGGCTTTCTTTTCTAGTCTAAGCCACAAGTTTTTATTTATTTTGTAAATGTGTAGTCCACTTGCTCAAAGACATTCTCCAAGTGTTGCACAAGTCCAAATTGTGTCCTCTCCAAAAGAGGGCATGTGTTGCAGTGAGACCTGGAGACTGATCACCTGTGTTGTGGGTGGGTAAGATTGGTCAGCCACAACACCTGATTGGTAGGTCCCTCTATGTTGGGTTCAAACTGGCCAATGGGGTGCAGTCCAAACGGATATATGCCCATGCACGTGACCCAGAGCTTCCTCTTTCAGCTCGTGCAATCAGAACACCTGCCCACCTCTCCCTACTTTTAGGGCTTGTTGTGCTTGACCTTGCTATGTTATCATGCGTCATCTGTCGTTGGGACAGGGGCATGGCAGGAATTTCCCCACTTGGCTGATTAGCTGTTGCCATTTGGGTTTTGCCTGCCGCATAGCAAATCATCACAACTTGTAAGGTTGCAGATAGGCACTGGTTCATGTGATAGGGATGGGTGAACGCCCTTGCCATCCCTATGTGAAGGGTATTCTGTTAAAGGAATCCAGGGACTTGATGGTTTAGTCAACCCCTGAGAGGGGGTTGTGCCTGAGTCCAGGGGGGCATCTGGGTGGTGAACACAGTCTGTTCCCGGCTTTCCACCTACCCAGGTGTTCACCCTTGGCTGGTGCCCTGGGTCAGCGCTGCCTGCAAGGGTGCAGGGAGCTAGTCAAATCAGAGCCTATGCAACCACTCACCTTCTGTAATCGATAAAGTTGTGGCCTAAATTCTGCCAAAAACCAACACTAAAATTTGAGTCAAGTGTGAATTTATTTAGGGGGGAGGTTTCTGAGTCTGAGCACACAATTATAAATCTCAAACATGACCAAAATACACAAAATCAGTTAAAAACAAATATGTATAAAACCATAATTAAAAAACAGAGATAGATTCAATAAAGCATTTCAAATAAATGTAACTGAATCATGTGTCTGGCTAGACTACATGAATCAAAAAAGTTTTCAGCGGATGTATAAAACTAGATAGTGAGGGTCCTTGCCTAATGTCAATATGTGAAAAATGTAAAGAGATAGCACTATGTTGAAAAGCAGGGAAAGAGTCCTTTTGGTTTCCTAAGACAGGTAATCTTAAAAAGTAGAGACATCACCTTGCCAACAAAGGTCCGTATAGTAAAAGCTATGGCTTTTCCCAGTGGTGATGTATGGAAGTGAGAGCTGGACCATAAAGAAGGCTGATCGCCGAAGAATTGATACTTTTGAATTATGGTGCTGGACTCTTGAAAGTCCCATGGACTGCAAGAAGAACAAACCTATCCATTCTTAAGGAAATCAGCCCTGAGTGCTCACTGGAAGGACAGATCATGAAGCTGAGGCTCCAATACTTTGACCACCTCATGAGAAGAAAAGACTCCCTGGAAAAGACCCTGATGTTGGGAAAGATGGAGGGCACAAGGAGAAGGGGATGACAGAGGGCGAGATGGTTGGAAAGTGTTCTTGAAGCTACCAGCATGAGTTTGACCAAACTGCGGGGGGCAGTGGAAGACAGAAGTGCCTGGCGTACTCTGGTCCATGGGGTCAGGAAGAGTCGGACACAACTAAAGGAAACACAGCCCAGAATAACTAAGGAGATAGTACAAGAATACTTGGCTAGTTTAGATGTATTCAAGTCTCCAGGGCCAGATGAACTGCATCCAAGAGTATTAAAAGAACTGGCAGATGTGATCTCAGAACCACTGGCAGTCATCTTTGAGAATTCCTGGAGAACAGGCGAAGTCCCAGCAGACTGGAGGAGGGCAAATGTTGTCCCTATTTTCAAAAAGGGGAAAAGAGAGGACCCAAATAATTACCGCCCAGTCAGTCTGACATCAATACCAGGGAAGATTCTGGAGCAGATCATTAAGCAAACAGTCTGTGAGCACCTAGAAAGGAATGCTGTGATCTCCAATAGTCAGCATGGATTTCTGAAAAATAAGTCATGTCAGACTAACCTGATCTTGTTTTTTGACAGAATTACAAGCCTGGTAGATGAAGGGAACACAGTGGATGTAGCCTACCTTGATTTCAGCAAGGCATTTGACAAGGTGCCTCATGATATTCTTGTAAAGAAGCTGGTAAAATGCGGTCTTGACTATGCTACCACTCAGTGGATTTGTAACTAGCTGACTGACCGAACCCAAAGGGTGCTCATCAATGGTTCCTCTTCATGCTGGAGAAGAGTGACTAGTGGGGTGCCACAGGGTTCTGTCTTGGGCCCGGTCTTATTCAACATCTTTATCAACGACTTGGATGATAGACTCAAGGGCATCCTGATCAAATTTGCAGATGACACCAAACTGGGAGGGGTGACTAACATCCCAGAGGACAGGATCACACTTCAAAACGACCTTGACAGATTAGAGAACTGGGCCAAAACAAACAAGATGAACTTTAACAGGGAGAAATGTAAAGTATTGCACTTGGGCAAAAAAAATGAGAGGCACAAATACAAGATGGGTGACACCTGGCTTGAGAGCAGTACATGTGAAAAGGATCTAGGAGTCTTGGTTGACCACAAACTTGACATGAGCCAACAGTGTGACGCGGCAGCTAAAAAAGCCAATGCAATTCTGGGCTGCATCAATAGGAGTATAGCATCTAGATCAAGGGAAGTAATAGTGCCACTGTATTCTGCTCTGGTCAGACCTCACCTGGAGTACTGTGTCCAGTTCTGGGCACCACAATTCAAGAAGGACACTGACAAACTGGAACGTGTCCAGAGGAGGGCAACCAAAATGGTCAAAGGCCTGGAAACGATGCCTTATGAGGAACGGCTAAGGGAGCTGGGCATGTTTAGCCTGGAGAAGAGGAGGTTAAGGGGTGATATGATAGCCATGTTCAAATATATAAAAGGATGTCCCATAGAGGAGGGAGAAAGGTTGTTTTCTGCTGCTCCAGAGAAGCGGACACGGAGCAATGGATCCAAACTACAAGAAAGAAGATTCCACCTAAACATTAGGAAGAACTTCCTGACAGTAAGAGCTGTTCGACAGTGGAATTTGCTGCCAAGGAGTGTGGTGGAGTCTCCTACTTTGGAGGTCTTTAAGCAGAGGCTTGACAACCATATGTCAGGAGTGCTCTGATGGTGTTTCCTGCTTGGCAGGGGGTTGGACTCAATGGCCCTTGTGGTCTATTCCAACTCTATGATTCTATGATTCTATGATTCTATGATTCTATGAAATGACTAAACAACAACAAGAAAGGTAATGAAAAGGGGCTAAGACGAATGGTAAGCGAAAGGGAATAGAAGATAAAGCATGGCCTCATGCTTATTTATTTAAGTGATTTTTGTGCCACTTTTCAGGATTGTAGAGCCCTCAACAAAATGTTTTGGAGGAATGAATACACACACACACATTTCTTAGATTTCATGCGCTCAGAGCCTTTACTGAAGCAGACAAAGGCCATTTGTATTATAACTGTGTGAGGCACAGACAGCGGAACGAACTGACCCTGCCTTTAAAGTGTTAACAGCCCCTAGGTGAAAACAGCCAACTGGAGTGCCAAGTGATGCACATACACTCACAAATTCAGTAATTAATCCTTGGAGGAAGCTATGTAACTAATCAAATGCAATATGGGGGCCATTTCTTGGCACCGCTAATGTCTTATCCCTAGCTGCAGCCTAGAATAAATTGGCACTGCAGGCTTGCCAGGTTAAATGTAGTCAACACCCACCACACGAAATGAACTGCTACTTGTCAGTAAGTCTGTGTTTTCCCTTATTAGGATTAAAAGGGAGAGTGCATAATGAGGATGTGGAGAGTTTTGGAAACCTCAGACCTTCTGCTAAGAACTGGAGATGTTTCTAAGCTGAGGGGGCAATGACTCATTGCTGTTTTAAACTTCAAAACCCAATTGCCCCTCCCCCTAAAGCTAGCAAGCAAAGGTGGATTCATTTCACATCCGAAAGACTGGGGGGGGGGGAATGAACGGAGGTCTCCAATTACCTAACCCCTTTGATCACAGGAAATTGATCTTTGCTTCCTCCTGACAAGAATACACCCCCCTCCAAATATAACCCCTGGATTCTGTGAAAAGAAAGCTGCCACAGTTTATCCCTGAGGGAAGTCATTTATTAACCCCAAATTAAAGGATCAATTTCCAATCCTCACTGAAGGTGAGAATAATTACAGTTAGGTATCTAATCCCATTAAAGATGCTGATGTACCATTAATAGTAAGGGAGGACTCGTTCTTCCTGGCTATTGTGTTCAGAAGGTTTTTGGTGAATTTCATCACAGAAGAGGGACAATATTTTACCTTTATGAGATGAGGAAGATGTGTGTGGCTTGGCATCCATCAGATAGGATAGGAAGGGCAAGTGCTCTACATCAAACGTGTTAGAGAGGTCAGAGAAGCAGGATGAGCTACTGCATTCTCTGATAATCAAAGGTTCAAGCAGAAGACACCTGCTGGTCTTTTGTATTCTCCCATCTACAATCTGGTTTTCTGAGTCTATAAGCTGAATAGGGGTACCATGTAATGTTTGGAGAAACAAAATCGGAACACAGAAAAATCAAAGGCAGTGGTTGTAACAAGAGAAGTGGAGAGACTAAAATACTGCAGGACCTGGGCAGCTTCTGGGAACGAAAAGTATTTGTCTTAACATTTGCATTCCTTTCTCAACCAAAGCATGCTGAATGCAGAGCCCCTCTCCCCAGATGCAGTTGCAAGACATCTAAAGGGGTTTTGGCAGTGCACTATGGCACTATTTAATGTCCTTGAATCCTGCCTCAATGAAGGCAGCAAACATTGGTTTGAGTTTGTATTCAGAAATCAAACATGCAAGGCCTTTCCAGGAATCTGCTTCTATGTATTCTCAGAGAACGTTTGCACAGATGCACAGAATTCGATCCAGCTCTGCTGGATCAGACCAAAGGCACATCTAGTCTGGTGTCCTCTTCCCACAGGAGCTAACCAGATGACTACAAAAAGCCCACAAGCAGAAAATGAATGCAACAGTACTCCCCAGACTCATGTTTTCTGGAACAGTGGTACCTCGGGTTACATACGCTTCAGGTTACATACACTTCAGGTTACAGACTCCGCTAACCCAGAAATAGTGCTTCAAGTTAAGAACTTTGCTTCAGGATGAGAACAGAAATCGTGCTCCTGCGGCTGCAGAAGGCCCCATTAGCTAAAGTGGTGCTTCAGGTTAAGAACAGTTTCAGGTTAAGAACAGACCTCTGGAATGAATTAAGCACTTAACCCGAGGTACCACTGTAATTAGTATTCGGAAGTAATAACAACCCTAAGATCTTTGGATGAAGGGTGATATGCAAATTTAAATGATGATGATGATGATATTATAAAGTGTGAAGAGGACATGGATCTTAAATCAACAATATGAGCCCTTATGCTGTACTGGAAAAATGAGAGCTTTTTGGGACAAATATTTCAGGCATCTCTTTGACCACTGCTACCCATAATAAATTAACATATTTATCATGGTACTTCTATTTACAGATACCATAAATTAGTGCAGAACATCCTTGTTTTTTTGTAGCGCTAAGATATATTTTTTTAAAAATGACATCAGGATGCAGGTTGTTTTTACAATGAGTCTATGCTGGCATACAATGAGCACTCATCTTAATTAGCTCCAATGTACATGAAAACAATTGATAGATATGGATGTGCTATGTTTCGCACTGCACAGATAAGGCAGCTGCCAGCGCCGGAAATAACTTTAGTGCCTTTTACATATATTGCATTTCCCCCTTTTTGGTGACTTAAAGAAAAAAATACTAGCCCTATACATCAAGCAGCAGGAAAGTGATAAAAAATCTGAGTGTGGCCTTGTGCCAAAAACTACTTCATTACATTCGACATAAAGTTAGGTTTTCCATAACAACTTTCTGATTTTTTTCTTGTACCTCTGAGTGGGAACTTGTCAACATTTTCTTCTTCTCCATGGTCTATCCATGAATGTCTACTTTTCTTGATTCTTTCTGGGGGAATTTTGACTGCAGCCTACTGCAAGATGAATTGTTCATCTTGTCCTTGTTTGAAACCTGGGACATAGTTATAAAATAATACTGATTTGCATTATACTCAGAGAACCACTTCTCTGAACATCGTCCTACCAAACTCTGCCTACAAACCCACACCCACAAACACAACACTAGAAGGACCACAAACAACAGAAAAAGCAACAATGAGGAACGAATATCGATGAAATATTATTGGGGTGCAATCTAAACTCTTGATCTAGCTTGCTGTAGGGGGCTGCATATGCTGGAGGTCTCTTTCTGCCCAGCCTGCATTTATCATTCTGTTAAAATGAAGTAAATATACACAAATCCTTAAATAAGGGTGAGGTCTTTTCCAGTGTTTTATTGGCCAAACAATCCTAATCCCTGGTTGATGAGTTTAAGGACTGCACTATTGGAAGTGCTCCTCCACTATCGTAGAAGGATGCCATTGGAGGAGTTATGTTCACCATGGCATACAGCGGTACCTCGGGTTACAGATGCTTCAGGTTACAGACGCTTCAGGTTACAGACTCCACTAACCCAGAAATAGTACCTCCACTAACCCAGAAATAGTACCTCGGGTTAAGAACTTTGCTTCAGGATGAGAATAGAAATTGCACGGCGGCGGCAGCAGGAGGCCCCATTAGCTAAAGTGGTACCTCAGGTTAAGAACAGTTTCAGGTTAAGAACGGACCTCCAGAACGAATTAAGTTCTTAACCCGAGGTACCACTGTATATGGATTGATGATATTTAGCCAGTATTAGGCTAGGAAATCAAGTCAACTGAGGCAGGGGACTAAAAAAGCCATTTCCACCCTGCTTTGGGCACCCTCCCATCAAGAGCCACTTAGGGTTGCACGCTAAAGCTTTTTCTAGGCATTCACCTGAACATACGAAGGGTTAAGCTGGGGATAGGGGCCGGGGGCACACACACTAGCCCCACCACCATTGTCCTCAGGTGTGCAGGCTGCCCTTCAGATATTTAAGGATTGGAAAATTCACCTGTGCATCACAAGGGCCAGTTGGTAGTGATGGGGATCCCGCCTTGGAGCTTCATGTCCATCATTACTTTCCTTTGAAGAAATCCTGAAAAATGTCAATGAACCTGTAATGGTTCATACCAATCTGAACTTTTCCCATGGTTTATTTTGGTAGATTGTGGCAGGAATAAAAGCTGGCATAACTTGGTGTAAAATGCACCCTGAAACATAGTAATTAAAGTATTTACACCACTGATGATGAACATCAGGGTTGAGGAAACTCAGGGCTTGGGGGGCAAAATCCAGCTCTCAAATAAATATAATATAATATAATATAATATAATATAATATAATATAATATAATATAATATAATATAATATAATATAATAATAAAAATGATGATGATGATGTACTTATATCCTGCCCATCTGGCTGTGCCTCCCCAGCCACTCTGGGTGACTTCCAACAGGATATTAAAAACACAATAAAACATCGAACATTAAAAACTTCCCTAAACAGGACTGCCATCAGATGTCTTCTAAAAATCCAGATGTCTCTAGCTGGCCTTCAGGACTCGTCCTAGGCCAGCTCACTCCTCTCTCCAGGCCACACCCCTCACCTGCCCTGCTTTGCACTCTCCTTGAGTGTTTTTGCCCGACTAAGATGTACCCTTCTTCTAATTTCTTGCTTGCCTTGTGTCAGGATGATGTCAGAGGTTCCCGGCTGGTTGCCCAGGAAAGTATAAAGATAAAGAAAAGTTTCTTACAGTCTTTTTTTATTTCAAACTTTATAGAGAGAGGCTATAGAACCCAGCCTCTTGGATAATGGTGTTGTCCTGAGTAAATCTCCACCTCACTTCTCTCCCACTTCCTCATTCGTCATCACCATCATCTCCTCTATGGGTGCCACTAAGTTACTGTGTCTTCAAGTTCTTTGCTCTCCTACTTTTAAGGCTCACTGGGTTCTGGGAGACGGTGGGTCTGGAATGCTTTCTAATGATGTGTCAGTCAGCTGTTCTGGCTCTCCCACGATTTCCCAGCTTTCCCCCTCAGCTGCCTCTGAACTGTGACCTCCCTCAAACCCCTGTTGTAAATCTATACTGTCTTCCTCTTCCTCCTCCCTGGAAGGTTCAGGATGGGGAGGCAGTTTCCACCATTCCTCCTCTGCCCAGTCCCTGACACTTGGATGGAGAATAAAGATAGGTGTGTATGTGTGTGCAGAAAGTAGTCTACTGTTCAAGGGTAAATTTCATATTCACTGCTCTGCCCATTTGACTTCATTTCTGATAATGATAACAGAACGAAGAGGTGTGGAGGGTTAAAGGATGCCGGACTTCACAAAACATTTCTGCATAAACCAGCCAGCAGTCTCAAACTTGAGTCTCAGCTGTTGTTGTACTACAACTCCCATCATCCCTGACCACTGATCCTGCAAACTAGGGATGATGGGAGTTGTAGTCCAACAAACGTTGAGACCCAAGTTTAAGAAACACAGGTGTAGAGGCTCATCTATTCCACAAGCTTTTACATCACAACAGCCCTTTGCTATTAGTCTACCACATGTGCTCAAAACTATTGTTTCTCGGCTTCTTTGCTTCCCCTGCTTCCAAATAAATAAGTAAAAGGAAAACTATACATTTCACATTTACGCAAAGATGAGAAAATTGAAGCTGGGCAGGGGGAGGGTGGAGAATGTTTCTGGGATTATTCTTGTGAATAAAACCTGCTTTGAATCTATTCACTTTGATGGTATTCATGACCCATTTATTCACCTTTCTGTGATCATTCAGGTGAGCAAGGCTTTGTTTACAAAAATGCTAATGCACATTAGCATCACAAATACTGGTGTGTATTAAATATATTCATGAGAATGTTTGCATTGGAGGTGATATCTTAGCCATTTTTTGGAAGGGGGTGGGACGCACATACCCTGCAACCTTTTATTATTCACACAATACCTTTGTGGAATAGTTGCAAATATTCCTAGATAATTTGCAGCATAAAGGACCTATGTATGTGAACAAAGCACAGGCTAGCTAGTGAGCAAACAATAGGAAAACAATAACAAGAAATCTCTGTGATATGAATCACAGACTACATGGTTGGAAATAACAACAAGCATCCTCTCCAAGGAACAAAGAACAAGCATAGGCATTTGTTCTGCTGCTTGAATGTTGTTCTTGCCTCTGCATAAATGTGATAATTAGGCATCATAGCAAAACAGTCAATTTCGGTAGTATAAAATGGCACAGTTCTCCGGGTGGCAGAGTACTTGACTCGGACAGTTGAATTCAGGTGGGCTGCAGGTAGATGGAGAACCTGCCACCTTTACCTTGATGATTCACTGGGGTGTAAGCAGTGCTTTTTTCCCTTTAAAAGTGTTTATGGGTACTCTCATTTTGACTCAATAAAATCACCATTTTACAGTTCAAATCAGGAAAAATAAATACAGTGGTACCTCCGGTTGAGAATGGGATCCGTTCCGGAGGTCCAGCCGGATCCCGAGGTTTTCGCAACTGGAGGAGAAGCGGTAGATCGCTTCTGTGCATGCGCAGGTGGTGAAACACTTCCGGGTTTGGCGCTTTCACAACCCGAAGTTCACGTTACCTGAGGGTAACGTAAGCCAAGGTGCTACTGTACAGTAAATGGACGAAAGTACAAAGAACATGCAGTACACCGGGAAAGGAAATGAAGCTGCCGTCAGAGGTGCTAACAATGAAACTAACCAATCACCATGCTAGATTCCAACTCCTACTTCACACATTAAGCGCTCGCTTCTGTCTGAGACTCAGAAAACACCATGACAGGAAATTAGGGGTAGCAATGAAACTGACGATTCACTGTGCTAGAGAAGAATCTCTCTCTCTCTCTCTCTCTCTCTATATATATATATATATTCTTCTCCCGCTAGATTCACAGAATGTTTAGGGGTATGCATACCCTGCGTCCCCCTAGAAAAAAAAGCACTGGGTGTAGGAGAGACCCATACTACTTGGAGCCAAGGAGCTGTGATTCGGGGTAGATATTTTATGTTCCCTGTAGGCATAGTCCTGTCCCCCCCCAGAACTTAGCCAACCCCTGTCTGGTGGGTGCCATTGAAATTATAAGAGAACAAGGGAGGCATTCATGGTGAGTTCTGTCACCATATAAGAATAGCACTGCCTGTAGGAGACATTTCTGAGTGGAAGAGGGATGGCTAATTTCTAAATTGCTATTGCCTAAGGTAGAGATGTGTGTAGCACAACGGTTGGGGGGAAATGAGGCTGCATTCTTCCATGGGCCACCTTCTGTGGGGAGGTCAGGTCCAGAGGCAGAAACAAGTGCGGCAAGAGACAAAAGTGAGTCGAGCAATGGATGTGACTTTATGCCTTTGTGCTACCTTCCAGCCATGCAAAAGCCAGAGGTTTCCATATCCTACCCCCATGTCTCTCCATTCAGACATGCAAGAGGCCTCATCACCCAACACTTGGAGGGTTACAGGTTCCTTCCTGTCTTATGCCACTGAGCTAGAGTCAGCAACCATCCTATAGACATACACATTTATACTTGTTTAGAGGCAAATGCCTATGTTAGCAGCATTTATTTTATTTTGTATTTTTGCCAGGTAGAGAAATATCTTCCCCACCTCCCACCCCCCTGTCAACAAGAATTTGCCACATGATTGACTGGGTTTTGAGAACTTAATTTTCTTGGCACGTATTTCTTTTGTGGCTGTGGATGCATTGGAATTCACAGGACAACTTTTTGTTTCAAGCAAAAGGGGGGAGGGAACTCAAACTATTCTAGTTTCATGCAAGAAAATTCCCAGGCTGCCAAACCCTTCCCAGAGTACCATGCTTGTTCCCGTCATCTAGGGCACTAGCATATCAGACTAGAAAAGCCCCCTTGATCAATCTTTACTAATTTGCTGCTTGAGATGCAATATGAAAAATGCATCATATTAAGCCAGGAACTTTCCTTTTCTTTTGATTACGTCTCGAGAGCCAAGTTAAAATGGAATACAGTCATTAAAAGGTTATCTAGTGTAACAACCTATCTGGTAAAAGGCAGAGGCAGAAGGCTATATTCCTCTGTGAGTTGTTTTATGAAGTATCTCATGGCTGACAATCAGTGAACTAAATCCGTTGACAAGGAGAGATTTACAAGGACTTGTCTGCAGAGACGACATGTTTCCACAGACTGCAGGCAGCGGTGGGACCAGGGATTAACAGAACTACACATAAATACAACTTACAGCTCCTGAATGCTGCAACTGGGAGTTCTCAGGAGGGAATCTATGTGTAAATATGCCTCTGGAAATGGGCACTAAACAGTGATAAGAAAATGCAGTGTGTGTGTGTGTGTGTGTCCCCATAGTCTTTGGGTTGCTCTTTTGCACCATTAACTCATAATACTCAAGTAATGTCTCCCAAGCAGTCAAATAAGGCAATTCCATAATATCAGTTTGGGAGGAGGCTGTAACTCACCCTTTTGTGAAGTCCCACCAAGCCTTTCTGCTTTGAACCTGTAGCAACCTGTACTTTTATCCCCATCAAGCACTACCGCACAAATAAAGCGTTTAAACATTACAAGCTGTTTAATATTTAACACTCAAATGCTACTTAATTAAGCAATAAGGCTCAGTAGGTAGTCTGTTTCAGAATGGTTATTGCATGCCTTGGGTGGTATTACAGCAGAAAAAGCCTAAAGTCTGATTACCTTTATTAACCACCTCAGAAGTGAAGTAATCAACTAGTGGAAGAAATGTATTGCCTGAAGAGTACATTATTATCAAATGAAAGGAAGACAAAAGCATCAAAGTTGTGCACAAAGTTGGCCCTATTGCTATGGGTGAGGTGTCCTTGGCAGATTGTTAAGTATCACCAGGAAGAGCCGTTTAAGGGCTTTTTGTACTGGCGAGTGTACTTAGCAGCCATTAATTGAGATGCAACATCAACGAAACTTTCAATGTTTGCAGTGAGCTTGGCTCCACAGACAAAGTTTGGTGTCTGCATTCCTTGTGCTTTGAGACTAGGAGAAGTGCCTGACCTGGTAGAGTTTTTATGTGCCACTTCTTAATAAGTGGAGAAAATATTCAAATGGGTCTTGTGCAAATCCCAGCAGCCACCCTCAGAAGATAGGCTCAGATAAGCAGGTGAGAGGGTGATTTATCTAGCAATTTACACATACCCACAATCTATCAGAGCAGCTAAATAAAAACTCACCACAAATAAAACAAATTCAGCCACTACCCCCTATTATTTTAGGGTTAGGAACCTAGACTAATTAGTCTGACTCAAAAGAAATTCATGCTTTTCATCTCTTTTCCTTTGGTGGGGAAGTTCATGTTGGAGTTGGAACTTAACTGGTTAAGTTGTTCCCAGGATGCCTCACCATTCTGACGTCACTTTTGGAAGCTCGGGAGGAGCTTGAGGCAAAGTTTGCCAGTCCCACGATGTGAGCTGTGGGGAACAGACGCAGGGCTGAGATGGCTGCTACTAGCCCTGGAAATTCCTGAGAAATATTGGAATAAATGCTGTAAATAGAGACAAACCGGTGCTGTGTGTGTTTGTCTGGAACGTGACAGTTTTACAACGCTGTGCGAAGCTCTGCTGAGTCGTGACGGAGTGGCGCAGCTGAGGGAAGCGCGCCGGACCCGGGAAGTCATAAATCGCTAATCGAGGTTCGTAAATCAATTAGCGGGGGTCACGGCTAATCACCAAAGGTCACAGGTTATGGACCCATAAATTACCGCTTGTAAAACTGTCGGGAGCTGTAAATCTGCGGTGTCGAGCAGAGGCGGCAGAAGGTGCAGGCAGAAGCAAACAAGCAAGCTGCGAGACGCAGAGAAGTGCCTGTGTTGCTGAGAACTGCCAAGAGCCGAGAACAGCTGAGGTATCGTTTCTCCACGCCAGGGGAGCTGGAAGTCTTGTGAGTACAGCTTGGGGGCGCCTTTGGAGAACGGGAGGCCGGAGTCTGAGGCAAGCAGGAAGGCAAGCTGAAAGCCGCTGTGCTGAAAGGCTGCAGAGAGCTTGGGGCTGTGCCTAACGTTTGAAGGCAAGCTGACGACGCTGCTGATGCCAGCTTACAGTTCTGCCTGGAATTGTGAGAGGCAGGGGAGCTGATCTGCTAAACCGGGAGCCGAAGAGCGGCTGGTTGTTTACGTGAGTACGCTGGGCCCCGGGGGAAGAAGGCAGGCTGCCAGGTCTTGGAGGACTGTGGGAGGCTCACTTTAAGAAGTTGGGCAACCTGGCTGCTGATCTGAAGTCTACTGTTCTGGGTGCCAGGAAGCCAGAGGCCGTTCAGCGCTCCAGGGTGTTTGTGAGGCTGGAGGCGGAAAGCAAGGGCCGGGAGATGGCTGCTTCAGAACAGAAAGACAAGATGGCGCTGATCACCTACGTGAGAGCCGGTGCACAGCTGGAAAAGGCTGTGGGCCCCAGAGGGGGGGGCAAGGGACTATTGACGCTTGGGAATGTACTGCTGTGTTTGCTGTGAAGGCTCAGCAGGAGGCCAAGGACAGATTGAAGCTGGAAGCCTAGAGATGGCTGGAGCCCCTGTTCCTGATGCTTTAGCCTCAAGGAGTGCTAGTGAGCATGTCGGGGGGGTGGAAAGTTCCAAAGGCAAGTTTGAAAAGTTTTCCACTGAACCTGCTGGAGCGAAGAGCGGCTTCAGGGGGGGCGAGGCTGGTGGGAGGCGCCGTTCCAGGAGGAGGAAGGCAAAGCCAGCTGGGAGCCCCAGGCAGTGTTTTTCCACTGGAGTTCGTCGTTGCTACGTGTGCAAAGCTCCGGGACATCTGCGGCGAGATTGCCCCCACCGGAGCAGGGAGAAAAGACAGGATGTTGCCAAGGTCAAACTGTTGATTTCTCATGGGAACCAGTCGGGTTACCATGGCAACCGGTCTGGAAAAACAACCAGGCGCGGGACTGAGGCTGGTGTACGTGCCAGGTGCCAGCAAGAGACTCGTGGGACAAGGCCAGAGCAGAGTGTTGTTATTGGCTCTGCTGCAGATTGCAATTTGATTCCAGAGACATCTGCTGGGAAGCTGCGGAAATGCAGGGCTGCTTTAACAGGGATGACTGTTAGGTTCACAGACGGAACACAAAAGCCAGTCTGTGGTATGACTAACGTGTTTTTCTCTACTTCACAGGAGAAGCTAGAGATCTGCGTTGTGCCGGGACTGAATAGTTGTCAATTATCTGTATCTGCTCTAACGAAGCAGGGGTTCAAAAATGTGCTTTGAAAATGACACCTGTTCCATTTTCAGAGGGGGGCGACAACGGGTCAACATGGCGAAGAGCAAGAACAACGTCTTTGTTCTGGAGTCACCTATGGAGGGTGGTGGGAATGCTGGAAAAGCACAGGTGAAGTGTGCTAAGGTTCCCAGTCGTGTGCAAAAGTTGCACAGGTGCACAAAAGGGTACAAGCTCCGGAAATGTGGGAGGAGGTCCCAAGGGTGCAGGGCATGCAAAGGTGCAAAGGTGCTTGGTTTTTCCCGGGTTTGGGAGGGTAGCCAAGGAGGTTTGGAGCTGGTTTACACAGATCTGTCAGGACCCAAGAGGTCTGAGAGTCTGGGTGGGGCCAGGTATGTGCTGTCGCTGACAGGTAACCACAGCCAGGTTGGCTGGTGTTTCTCTCTCAAATCACAGGGGGAGGTGACGCAACTGATCCAGGATTGGGTTGCGGGGGTGGAACCAAGGTTCTCCACCAGGGTGCAAGGGTTCAAGAGCGACCGAGGGTCACAGTTTACTGGGTCTGCTCTGGAGAAACTTTTCAAGGAAAAGGGAATACGTCACCAGGTGACGGGTGCAAAGTCTTCTCAAGGGAGAAGGGAGGCTGTGGCTGAACCCAGTGATGGGGATCAGGTCCAGAATCAGGGTTCAGATCCCGGTGATGGGGACCAAGTCCGGTGTCAGGGTTCAGGGCAGGTTTGGGCATCTCCAAGGGTTGTGAAAGGAGTGTCCGGGTGTGTGGCTTCATCTCCGGTAATGGAGAAAGCTCACGGACGGGTTGTCAAGTCAGAGGGGGAAGAGTCTGACGGAGGAGACACAACTGCTGGCTCTAATGGGTCAGTAGGGTATCAGGTCACAGGTGCGTGGAAAAGTGTCGCACAGTGTGAATCTGGGAGTGTTGAAGGGGTTCAACAGGTGCCTGGGAAAGATGCTGGGAAGGAGCACAAGGCAAAGGGGAAGGTGTTGAACTCAAGAAGGTGTGGTCAGAAGGTGATGCAAGAGGGGGTGTTGGAGTTGGAACTTAACTGGTTAAGTTGTTCCCAGGATGCCTCACCATTCTGACGTCACTTTTGGAAGCTCGGGAGGAGCTTGAGGCAAAGTTTGCCAGTCCCACGATGTGAGCTGTGGGGAACAGACGCAGGGCTGAGATGGCTGCTACTAGCCCTGGAAATTCCTGAGAAATATTGGAATAAATGCTGTAAATAGAGACAAACCGGTGCTGTGTGTGTTTGTCTGGAACGTGACAGTTTTACAACGCTGTGCGAAGCTCTGCTGAGTCGTGACGGAGTGGCGCAGCTGAGGGAAGCGCGCCGGACCCGGGAAGTCATAAATCGCTAATCGAGGTTCGTAAATCAATTAGCGGGGGTCACGGCTAATCACCAAAGGTCACAGTTCAGAGGCCACTGCACTCCAAACTTTCAGTAGCCCCAGTCAGCAATGCCAATGGTTAGGAAGGCTGAGAATTATAGTTCAACAACATCTTGTGGGACAAAGCCCCTCCATCCCTGATTCAAATCATTTCTAGAAAGAATGACCTTTATTTTTAGAAGAAGAAAGGAGCTGCTGGGAATCAAACTTGGTGATAGCACTCACAGATTTGAAGATTCCCCCCCCCCCCAATCTACGATGTGTGAAGACTGTTGTGTTAGGTAGCGGGAAAATGGGCAGGGATCAAGCATGCTTGGTAAAGGAGAATGGACAGCTTCCCTTTACCACTTTATCACAGGTCTCAAAATATTTTGCCCATCAGCTTCTGTAGCAGGAGAACTCAACAGCCATAACTTGAACCTCAGCATCTCCTGGTAGACATACTTACTCAGTGGCTAGAAAAATGTGCTCTGAACCTGTTCAAAAGACATATCCATCTATTCATGTTGTAGAATCAAGCCCTGCCACTGAAAATAGCGGCTGGAACAAATTAAGCCCTAAAAAATGTGACTTCTGATAGTTAAACTTGCATGCTGAAAGGTAGGTCACCTAATTAAGAAAAGGTTAGTTCAAGTCCTGTGAGGAATGGTTGAAAGTGCTGGGTTTGTTAAGCTCAGAGAGGAAACAATTAAGGGGGCCCATGATGGTAGCTTTTTTTTCAAATATTTGAATGTCTGTCAGGCAGAAGATGGCTGGTGCAGACTTATTCTTTGTTGTGCCATGTTTAAGAATGGGCTTAGGAGGGAGGACTAGAGCTAATGGGTGGAAATTTCGGGGGGCAGGTTTCATTTAAATATTAGAAGAAATCTCTCAATGGAAAGAGCTGTGGAACAGTTTGCTTTTGGAGGGGGTAGGCTCTCCTTTGCTGGAGGTATTTTAGTATCACCCAGTGGCAGTGAGACTGGCTTGGAATCCAGTGGCTTCTGGGCCACCTCAGCCCCACCCCATTCTTGGAAAACCAAGTTCCAGAGCTTTCCACTTGTGGGAATAGCACCAGTAATCTCCTGCTTTCCACCTTGTTTGGCAGTTGGCTCAGCTGGGAGAGCAGAGTGGAGGAATACCAGCTCAATCCAACCCTCTCCCCCTCACCAGCCCAGTGTAAGGGCTTTGGATTGCATTGCCTGTTATTCACTCACTTTTGTATTTTCTGAATGCATTTTTAGTAGCATAACATGGAGGGGGCACAGGGGTGTCTGTCCTGGGTGCAAAATTGTTAGAGGCACAAAATTTCAACAGCTGGTGCTGCCTCAACACAGCCACACGCTTCCATCACTTGGCCCTGTTCAAAATGGCTTCTTCATGTGAACCTGGAAGTGGTCTCTCCAGACAATGGAACAACTCTTATTTTTTTATCTCTGCAGCCTAGGTGATGCTGATGCCATTAGACAATGGAATGCACACACATATTCCATCCATTTCCCTCCCTCTCTGCGGCCCCAGGCATTGGCAACCCACACTATGCCACTGTGTACTTTTATATTTCCTGGAAAAATCCATGTTTTGCCTTTAAAAGGTATATCAGGATATTTTTTTAATGTACATTTTTTTAACTTAAAAATGATGACTAAAAAACCTCACAAAATACGTGAAGATTTGGGGAGGACATGTGTTTAAAATACATATTTAAATGGGAATCTGTATGTGAATGTTTTCTACAGGTAAATGCAGAAATGGGACAAATGTGTGAGGGCGTGCAAAAGTGATGCATCTAAAAAAAAAGCTGATTTCCCCAACCATAGTGTGCCATTTGTGTTCCTGAGGACTATTGGGCTAGTCAGTGACCACATGTATTGTTAGTGCACCCCTTGCTGAGCCCAGAATAGCTTCCCTTGCTGAGCCCCGAATAGCTTTTCCAACAGGTAAATGAACAGTTTGCTGTTGCTTCATAACTACACTGTGTGGAGAAAATTCCATGAGTTCAGAAAATTTGAAGAACACCAGAACAGCTAAAGTTATTAATATATGTTATTTCAACAAGCTTCACTCCCTAGCATTGACTTACTAATTATTACAAGTAATATGATGGTGGTTTTTTAAAATAAGTGTGGAGCTGGAAAAATGTTTTTTTCTAATAGATACTGCAAAGTTTAAAATGTTTGCCATTTTATTTCTCTGAAACAACCACGTTGCTTATTAACATTGTGCAAGTGTGACAGAGAGAGGGCCTAGAGAAAGTTTACTATTTATAAAAGATTTCATTGCACAGGAATAAAAACTGCTCACACTCTTACTCCCTGTGACACAGTGAAGGCATATAATGGGAAGAGAGCAACTCAGTTGCAAGCAACTCGTCTTCCAAAGCAGGCAGGGCTGGCAAGCAAGCAAGAATATTCTTCAGATGAAGTAGATTAAACACTTTCAAACTACCCCAGCCATTCAAAATGCTATGCCACCCTTACTCTTTCAAAGATGGAAGGCAATCATATAGAACAGAAAATGGGATTAACAACAGTGTTTCATTTTGTGAAGCCTGTAAACCCAAACGCCAACGCAGAAGGTGTACTGAAAATTCAGAACCGCTCTCTAAGGAGGATGGAGGAGAAAAATGGATTTGGACTTGGACTCAATCAGATTATACACTTTTCCAATTTCATGATGCATTTTCAGTTTCAAATAATATGCACCAAAATAATATTTTAGGGGAAGAATGTGTACAAAATTGCATACTAAAATGTGCATTGTAGAGACACGTGCATACAAATTCAATGTGAATTTTGCTCTGTGTGTGTCTTTAAAAATCTTTTAAAAAACAGGATGGATGAATGATTGAGCATACATGAAACAGATTGCGCATACATTGAATAGAAATAGTCTGATCCATCCATCTCTCACTCTCTTCAATAAATACTATTTACTTTCCTTTTTATTTTTAGATAACTACCTCTTATCAAACTGTCTGGTGAGAATAATATCAATAACCCTTCTTGTTCATGTATATTATTACTTCTGAAATAAACTTTCTACATGATTCTCTTCCTCCTTCCCTGCCAAGTTCCCATTTCTTCAACTACAGTGCTCTGATAGACTTGTGGGGTTCTCCTTCCTTGTGTTGCTTTTGTAAGCTCAATACACTTTTAGCTTTGTAGGCAGAAGTCCAAATAAAACCTTTTCAGGCATGTAAGGCTACATATATGCCATCTGCTGCCCTATTTTTTCATGACAATATGAAGAATATTGGAAGGGGCGTGTGTGCGTTGCTTGTTCTCTGTCCCAAATGAAGACTGAAAAGCATATGCAAAGCTATTTGTGTGTGTGTGTGTGTGTGTGTGTGTGTGTAAGAGTATGCACGTTTGTGTTTGAAGGGAAAGTTAAGATGGCAACTTCTCTGCACAAGTGAAGGATCCTGCTCATCATGCAACTGCCATGACTGTGATTGCTGCTCTTCTGCACAGATAAAAGTGTGGGCAGTCCATAGGGATGAGAGTATATATCTTTTATTACTAGGATTATTCCTTTCAGGTCAAAGTTGAAGCATAAATGCAGAACAGCATGAAAAGTTCATGTTATTTGATGTGCTTTACCTTCTGTTTCTATAAATAACCAAGCAGTTGTCAGAATTGCTAGCATTCAGCTTAGGGGAGAAAGGAGGGAGAGAAAACTCCGAGATGAAATTTTGTTTTGTATAATTAAAAAGATTGTAATTTACACTATGATGTTCGCCTGCACAGCCATCTTCTTTCAGCAAATTTCTTAGTCCTGTGCACATCCTTTCTTTCTTTAAGTGCTGCTTACTCCACCTCTCTGCAAAAACTTTCCAGGGCACTTTACTTAAAAAGAAATATAAAAATTAAAATAGCGAGAAAATGGATCCAAACACTTGTAAAAATACAATAATAAAACAAAAGCACGATCTTAAAATGACATTAAAACAACCAGCAGGACTGAACCCATGTCTTAACACGGGGAAATCACCAATCACTGAAAGGACAACAAAGTCATTACTAGGTAGACCTCTCTGTGGATAACATCCCAAAATTAAAGTATATGACTACAAAGGCCCTCTTGATGCTCACTGATCTGCAACGGCTGTCCTTTCTCTACTGAAGATCTTAAGAAATGTGTAGGCAAAGAATGAGACAGGGAGTTCTTCAAGTACCCTAATTCTAAGCCATTAAGGGATTTAAAGGACAAGACCAGTACTGTGAATTGGGCCTAGGAATATACTTGGGACTCGTGCAAATGGTGTAGCTTAATATGATTATCTCAGTCCAAGTTATTACCCAATGGATTAGTCTGGCTGCTCTTCAAGTACAGTGAAATATCTTGGCCCATCACATCTAGATCCAGACTTTGAATAACATTCGCTGAAGAGCTTAGATTGTGACTCATAGGTGAGCAAACATTTGCCAACAATAAAGTAATTGTGGCTTTCTGAATTTTCTTCTCCAATACAGGAAAAAGAAAGATAGCGTTTGCACCTGTCAAGCCTACAGATGAAGTTGGAAAGGGCCATCATTAATATTTTTATTGGCGGTTTTTCAAGGAGTGGCAGGTATCTGCAAGTGCACTCAGGAGAGCCTTCCATCTAGTTAGCCATCCTCCGAATTGCTGGTAGGCATCCAGCTTTTGTCCTTAAACATTATAATTTAGTGCCTGAAGCAGCACTTTGTCTTTTATTTAGACAGATGCTCTGTGCAGAGGTAATGTCTCCATTTCAACGAGAAAAATTATTAAGATTGCACTCTGCTTTTGTGTTTTATGCATCTCTTCATTTGCTCCCATAATAATGCCACATCTACCAATCTCATTAGCTCTAATAGACCTTTTAGCTCTTGGGTAGGTTATAGGATTCTAAAGGACTGCATAATAATTCATGTCGCTGTAATTTAAGCATGATGTTGTTGTTATGGCAGAGTCTATTTTATAAACTCTCAGACACACACTGAACTTTTCTGGGTGAATGAAGAAACGCCAAACTCTACATTGCAGTTATGTTTATCACTTAAAAGGAGCGGGGGAAAAGGGGAAAGCCTTAGGTAATTACTGATGATGAATGCTAGCTGTTGAGATCCTGAATTCCTAGAAGAACCCCTTTTCTTTAATATCCTCCATAATGGGAGCACTATTGTATCTAATCCCCATGGGGTCTTTTACACAGAGAGTGCTTAAAAGGGGCCTAACCTGTGAAAACACTTAGGTCCATTGACAAGTGCCACATCAATCAATTCAGTCATTACTGTCAAAATACAGACCACATGAGATGTTGGACGAAACCATGATGCTCCATCTATTAAGGCACAGCAAACAGTCACAGGTGTGGACAAGGGACAGAGCAGATGAGTTGTTGGACAAAATCAATTTGCTTCACCTATTAATGCACAGCAGTCACAGATGGAGATGAAAAGTAAACCAGATGAGATGTTGGACAAAATCAAGTTGCTTCATCTATTACCACATTAGCAGGTGTGGATGCAATTCTGTTCACTAAAAGAATACTCCTGACAAGTACTGGATCAAGAGAAGGCATTGCTTTCTAATCTGTATTCTACTTAGTCATCAGAGAGTTAATGAAGGGGGAAGAAATGACTCTTGACTTCATCAGCATAATACTTTGCAATTATTCAGACCTTTTCTTTCAAGGATCTCAAAGCCTCTTTTCCAGCATTAATTAATAAAGCCTTCATTTACATGCCGAAGGGGGGGATGGACACAAACCTACTCAGAATCTCCATTACCTCTTCTTCCATGGAGTTTTTTCTTCCATTTTCCTCAACCATCTAAGACAGACGCCATCTTTCCCAGCGTTCCCGAGCAAAGATAGAGTGGAGAACAAGAGACTGACTAGGAGAGATGTCCAGGAAGTAAATGGTCATTCCATGGCCAGGCCATTCCTTACTTGAACAAAAAGGAAATGAATAGGACAAACTTTTAGCCTTGGGGATATGTGGGTGGGCAGGGAGTGTGAGCATTACAATACTGACAGGGAGAAGTGCCCATGTTATGGAGGTTGGAGACACCAACATCCAAGCTTCTCTGGATTTGAACTTTGAGCTGGTTACTGTACAAAGGTCTAAGGAAAGCCCTAGGCAACTCTCGCTTTCTTAAAAAGAAAGTAGTGAAAAGGAATGGTCACAGCCCCAGTACTGTAACTCTGGGAATAAAGGACCATACTAGTACCCAGAGAGACCATCCTACAATGGTATGTAGAAGACACTAAAATATAGGACTGGCACAGCTGTTGTACATGAGCATTGTTGAGGTTCATAGAAATGAACCATTTTGATGTATACCCTTTTACCGGTAGCCTTGCCCAACAAAACAAAATAAAACAAATGCCTCTCTTTTTATATCTGTCAGGACTGAAATGAGCACTTTTCTTGAATACTTTTACTCCCTGCAAAAATTGCTCCTCTTCAGCAGGTTTTTAGGTGCAAAATGTTCAACCATTCCAAGTGAAGGAAGGAAGCGGTGGTATTTCTGATTGACTTTGCAACACTTAGCCAATTTTTGTGATTGGCTAAGGGACATGGTGATGTCGTTGTGCTAGCTGTCTGTGACAGGACCATGTAGCCAGGAAATATTTTGCTTGCTTGGGGGGGGAAATCACCAAAGAAGCTTCTGAATGGCAGCTAATATAAGCAAATGAGAAGCATTTGTTGGTCTTGGGAGGAGGGACATTTAATATCTTTTGCACAGGAAATGTTGCCTTATAACTTTAAATAACTCCAGTAACGTCTGCTTCAGCAATCACTCACAAGACCAGATATTTTCTCCCCTGATTGCTATATGTGTTCATGAAGTCCAGCATGAAATTATTATCAAGAGTTTCATTTGTCTTCTTCATAGATTCCTATGGGATAGAAATAAAATCTGAATAGAGGGCTAATATAATTAATTATACTATCGTGCTAGCTTTTCACAACTCCTTTGCTCAGTCTTGTGTATAAACATGGGTGATGTAGAAAGAAATATTTGCTAGACCTCTGGCCTTGTTGGTGTGTCAAAATGTTTCAGGATAACAATTGGATTATTAATCATTGGAAAAGACTACACTGAGAAACCCTATAAATGATTAATGGTTCCCGTTTCGATTAAAAGATCAATTTAATTCAGACTGGTAGCCCATAGCCAACATGACAACTGCGAATCAATAACGACACCCATAGATGAAGTAGGTTTTGGAAAAGTTAAACCGAACTAGGGGCAGCTCTATAGAGAACTATTACATCATTGAAGTTTTCTTAAGATACTTCATATGTCAGTGTTATAGGATAAATATGAATCTAATACACATGTGGCAGTCAACATGCATAAGCCGTCAGGTAGCAATTCCTGTCATCTGGCACTACCCTTTTGCCAGCAAATAGTCTTCTTTCTCCTTTATTGCACAGAAACACAGGCCACATTCACACCATAGGTTTAAAACATTATGATACCACTTCAAACAGTCTTCCCCCAAAGAATTCTGGGAGTTGTAGGCTGTACCCCCTGCCCAAAGCTACAATTTGGAGAGTGGTTTAGCAATCAATCCCTTTTCACCAGCATCTCTGGGAAATGTAGTTCTGTGGGAGCAATGCAAGTTTTCTAATAGCTCTCAGCACCCCTAAAAAAACCCCTGCAGCTCCCATAGTTCTTTGGGGGAAGCCATGCCTGTTTAATGTGCTTTGAATGTAGCCTGCATACCTTCCAACATTTCTCTAATGAAAATATTTGAAACATTTAAAAACATTCCTATACAGGGCTGCCTTCAGATGTCTTCTAATGGTTGTATAGTTACTTATTTCCTTGGCTTGGGGGTCGCATAACTCCATACCCTCCAACATTTCTCCATTGAAAATAGGGACATCCTAAGGAAAAGTGGACATTCCAGGATCAAATCAGAAACCAGGGTGGCTTCTGTAAATCTGGGGGTGTTCCTGGAAAACAGAAACACATGGAGGGTCTGTGCTGGTGTATAAATGGTGAGTGCTACAGAAGTTAGATGAAAGATGAAAGAAAGAGTAGGATTAAGGGTGGTCCTCTTTAAAAGCTTCACTCTGCTAAATCACCAACATGACTTTCCAGTTCTTGGCAAAAGAACTGTAAGGCCCGCTCCAGCCACTATGCAGTGAGGTAGCTGCCTCATGCAGATGACCTAGGGTGTTATGAAATAGAAACAAATTCTTTATAAAATATTAGGCTTCTAAATTGTTCAGGGAGTCTATTGTCATGGATGGCTTCGAAAGAGAGGAATGGTGGGAGGAACCAGCTGGGGAACCATGAGGGGAAGGAGGCTTAGAGCCCGGGAACTCGTGGTGGGACAACAATGAGTTGTCAGAGGAGAAGACTGGGAAGAGGAGCTGTCAGAAGCTGAGGAGGTAACAGGGCTTAGTGAGCTGGAAGAGTCTGTGGTAGAGAGAAGTCCAGAATCAGAGGCAGAAGCTGAAGCAAGAGAGAGGCCAAGAGGCAGAGATGAGTAAGGCTGGTGAAGAGTCATTGGGGTCTTCCCCTCCTGCTGCAAAAACTCCCCCCTCCACACTTGTCTCCCAGAACCAGAAGAGGAATGAAAAGGGTGGAGAAGAGATTAGTGACACACATTCTCCGATTGATTGGAAGAGAACCCTGGAAAGGAGGGGACTTAGGCGGCTTGTGGGGAGTTGGGGACCTTAAGTCTCAGCAACTGCTTCATGAGGGCAAGACCTACTGGAGATGGGGTGCTGTACCCATTGGGCCTCACACTCCCGTACAGAGTGTTTTTGCTAATAAAGAGTTAACTCCAAGCTTCACAGTGCAATTTACTGGTAGCTCTCTCCTGACACCTCGTGTTGCAGAAGTTATTCTTCAACACACAAGGGACTGGAAGGGGCTTCATGACTTCAAGTGTAGGGCTAAATGCATGGTCCCACAGCCAATTTGAATTTACATTTCTCTTTTGCATGAACAACATGTGAAGAAAGCTTCATACTGATTAGACATTAATTGACAGATTTAAGATCATCTCTTCAAACGGACTCAGATCATTTTATGCAACTGTGATCCTTCCACAGCTCCTGCAGTACATTCATGATCTCTCTAGCCTCTGAGACTGATCAAAAGCTTTGGGAAGAAACCAAAAGCAATGATGCACAGAGATGGCTCCTTCACCATAAGAAATATAATCCTCATCAAATAACATGACAGAAGAAAGTGGCAAAGGATGAAAAATAAACCATTCCACTTGGTTTCAAAGAGATTAAAAAAGTTAAGCAACTCTGTTCCTCAGCAGCCTGAGCCTGGTAGTAACACACAGGGAGAGCAATAAGGCTGGGAAGCAATTTCGCTATAGGGCAAACTGGCTTGTTCAAGTTGGCAAGGTTATTATAAGATTGTGAGTAGAAGGCACTGGCTTTCAGCAGAACTGCACGTTGACTCTCTCCACCCAATTACACATATGGCTCAGATCCACTTTGCATCTTCCATATGACAAGCACCAGTAGTTCTAAAACATCCATTTACATAAAGTGAGCTAAAGAGAACCTGACTTGTAGACCATGAAGTATCATGACTGCAAACGGTTGCAGTTCAGGATTGATACAGGAGCTTTGTAGAAACCAAGGGTGCCATCTCATGGGGGCCAAGCTATGGTGGGCCCCCCAATAAAGTTTTGGGGGCCATGCCCAAAATCAGGGGTGGAGGACTTTGAGTGTGGAGCCAAGCACAGTGCAACTTCTGTGGCCAGGTCCTCCTCCTGCTGCTGCTGTGGATGCCCCAGATGCTCAACACGTGTGTGATGTCATTCGTGTGCATGCCGCCATCCCCCCAATCTGCAGTGCAAATTGGTGCCTCGGATAGTAACCTGGGTTCCTAGCATATATAGCTGGAGTAGTCAGCACAATGCCCTCCTGATGTTAGCATGGCCAGTGGTTGGGAATGATGGGAGTTGTAGACAAACAGCTGGAGAAGGACACTGCATTAATTATCTTTGTAATATAGATTGCTTCTCCTCTTAGTAGGGTCAGCCAACTTCTCAAGTTCTTGAGTGGCTTGGGAGGAAATGTCCTGGGACAAATTGCAGTGTCAGGTCAAACTTGCTCGTGTCCCTCTAAATGTGACTTCAGGCATGTCATACTGTGCATGAGTTTGCACCTTGGTTTGCTCATTAAAGAAGAAATCATCTAATGGAGACAGTCATGGTGGCTTCACGTCATCAAGAAAGTGTTGAAAAGCAAATGTGCAAGCCCTTTTGTGCTTTCAGAGTATTGATCACACAGAGAACTCCAATATTTCTTTTGCAGGTAATGAGCAGGCATTATCTGTATTCTGAAGGTATATGGTACATGTTCCCAAAGATCCAGCAATGTGTTGGCCAGAAGTGGGAACCTGCAATCCTTCAGATACTGTTGAACTACAATTCCCATCAACACTGACCCATGCTAGTTTGAGCAGATTGAAATCTGACACCTGGAGGACCACAAATTACCCAGGCCTGCTTTAGTGGATCTACTCTTGGTTCCCTTTCTTGTATCTTCACAACATATAGAATAATTTTTAAAATATGGACTAATGGTATCCTTACTATGTTGGGGTTTTTTTTGATAGTATGTCCAAACTAGGAGATGCTGCTGCTAGAAACATGACTCCTGTATAATGTAATTGAAGGCATTCAATACCAAGAATATTATTTGATCTCTTAAGCTGCACACCACACCAATCACTTCAATACGTCATCATCACAAGTTGGGCTGGTGGATCTTTTTAATGAGACAACAGAATTCTATCATTATAGGTCAACTATTTCAGCAAGAGCAAAGCCTAAGGATGGAATCCTATGCATGCTTACTCATCTAGAAGAAAGTTCCATGGATCACAGTATGAATTGCTTCCAAGTAAGGATGTTTACTTAGGATTGTGCTGCATATGAAGTAGCGAAGAAGGCAAGCTTTGTCCCTTTCTGGACAGTGATTGGTCTCTGTTGGATTCAGGCAACCATTGATAACTCTGGTGCATCTGTGCTGATAAGGCATAGTCCCATTTTGGCTGTACCTTTTATTAAACGCTATCTTAAAAAATTGTCATCTTCAGCAAAACTGCAGTGCACTGGCATTTAATCAAGTAGATTAAACAAAATGAACGAATTCTCCATTAAAAGGCATCAGATTAAGAAAACTGTGCTGTTAGATCTGCTTAGTAAAAATGTTCATCTTTCTTTAAAATTATTATGTACTCTTTCAGAGATGACTAAAATCTACAAAACTATATTTGGAAAGCATTAGTGGACATTTAAATGCCACACTGGCACTTGTTTGCTGCTATTTTCTGTCTTTTTATAAACAGTAAGGCACATTTGGCTTAATAAAATGTTAGTAGCCAAGCAGGAATTATTTGAGAGATTCTGAATCATTTCTTTAAAATAATACAATCAACAGCTCCATTTCAGGGAAGCTGGTCCCTTAAGCTATAAATGCATTCTGATTATTTATCTGCAAGGTAATGAAATGGAACAGAAGGAAAGTAGGGGAGGAGGGGAATGATTCTCTGTATATGAATCCTAAGCACCAGGAAATGACTAAATACATCCTGAGAGGAAATAGCATCTGTGAATACAATAAAGTTTGTTAAAGTACCTAAGCACCACAATGGAATGTGGTACCTACCTACGTACCAGTTCCTATGGCAGATGATAACATCTGTAAGGTGAGGTGACTGCCTCAGGCGGCAGGGTCCACAGGGACTAGCTGATCTGGCCTCCAAGGAACGCATTTCCTTCTTCTGCTGTTGTGGGGCATTCCCTAGAGGCTGGATCTGCCTCCTGTCTAACAGCTCCACTTCCTCCATGATGCCACTACAGTGGCCTCTTGGCAAAAAGCGGCCTCTGCTGGTCTCCAGGGAAGAAATGGCAGGGGCTGTACTCTAGGGTCTCCTGGACATTGCAGCTGCCCAGCATGATTCAGAGAATCAGAGTGTACCCCATGATTCAGAGTGGGAATAATGATGTGCTTTTCCACAATTCAACCATCGGGGAAGGTCAATTTGGTTCCCCAAATGTTCCTGATGTAGATCTTCATTCACCCTCTTGTTTTTGATTAAGATCTTTACTTCCTCTCTGGTTCTTGATGTAGATCTTCACTCCTCTCTTCTTCCCTGGCAGGAGGGACACAGTTTTGTGGTTTGCCTCAGGTGCCAAAATGTCTCAGGCTGGTCTTGCAATAAGGCAGTTTTCTCTCCTCTGTTCCGAACTGAGTATAGTTGTGTATACCCATGACTGAAGAGTCTTGTGTAGGTAGTGGTGACTGATGCCCTTTGGGACTGGTAGGGTGGAAGGCAAGGAGACCAACAGTATGCACAGCCAGAGCTAATGGCAGCCAGAGCCAGCTCATTCTAGTTTTGTCCCTATCCTCCATGCTGAGTTGTGTAAGTGCAATACCAAGCCTAAGAAGGAGGGAGGTGACAATCCGTGGACTGCTTGCAAGGAAGAAGGCAGACAGGTAGGGGTTGATTGACGGCAGATGGACATTGAGTGAGAAAGTGCCACCGTCACATGGACCATCCTCCTCTCTCTCTCTCTCTCTCTCTCTCTCTCTCTCTCTCTGTGTGTGTGTGTGTAACCAAAGGGTATCCAAGTACTTTTTAAAGATAATAACCTATAAACTCATTAGTTTTCCCTTAAACTTATTTATGTAAAAGGCCTTTAACCTGTTTTTCTGTGTGCTCTGTCCTCAGAACCTGATTTATGAAACTCTGAAACACATACAAAGATTGCAATCTAGGGGTAGGGAGCCAGCCCACATGGCCAATGGTAAAGGACGATGGAAGCTGTGATTCAGCAGCACCCAGAGGGCCACAGGCTCCCCATCCCAAAGTTAAGACGTAGATTAAAAATGATCATTTTTTACTGCACAGTTCTATAAAATGCGCTGGGGCCCCCAATCTTGGGTGCAACCTGGTGCCTCTGTGGGAGAGTCATGTTGAGGTCACCCAAAGCTTGTGACCAGCCCCCCTTGATATGAGATTATCAGCAACTGGCTATCTTTGAGGAAGTCCAAACATATTTTCTTCACTTAGAGAAGTCCTCAAGACAACATTTTGGGAATTGTTGCCTTAAAGGATCAGTGAACATATCTGAAAATGATATTTTATTTGCATTGGCTTCTAACATAATTATTGAAAACTCTTTCATAAAATGAAAGTCAGAACTGAAATACATGTGCTGCACACCTGACAGAGGAGAGATGACTGCCCATTCCCAGTTCTGCATTGAAATATTTCCAGCAGCTCATTCAGGTGAAAATTAAATCCTCTGTAGTGTTTGCAAGGTACATCTAGAGAGTTCTGTTAAGATCGACTAATTAATTAGTTAATTAGCTCTTTGAAGAAGGTATTACCTCAAAAAGTGCTATAGGCTAAAGTTAGAACAACTTGAGTCTTCATTTTTTTTAGCTTTCATTAAGGCTTTCTAAAGGTATTGTCTGCACCAAGCTAAATCACCAAATTGACTGAGCATTATACCCATGCGATCAGCTCCACAACTAATTGAACATGACCTTTAATGCATAAGCCTTAGAAACTTGGTATTTAGAACCTTAAAGTGCTCCTTCCAGTAGAGCAGCTTCTCCCCTCACACTTTCATTTAGGAAGAAAACCCATAATAACCATGGATATAATATGAGAGAACGCATTTCTCCATATCAACCTGCCAGAAGTCACATCCACACCATACATTTAAAGCATTCTTCACTCACATGGCTTCCCTCAAAGAATGCTGGGAATTGTAGATTGTTAATGGTGCTGGAAACCGTAGCTCTGTGAGGAGTAAATTACAGTTCCTGGGATTCTTTGAGGAAGCAACTCACCAAAATCCCAGTGCCTATTTCCACACTACCTTTTTTGAAAACGCTGAACTCTAGAATGGAAATATTCAACATGGTGCTCTGCAGATGCTGGACTCCAGTCTTCATCATTCCTGACCTTTGGCCTTGCTGGCTAGGCCTGGTGGCAGATGGAATCCAACAACATCTGAAGGGCACCACCTCCTCTAGAAAACATTTATGTTTCATCTACAGTGGTGCCTCGCAAGACGAAATTAATTCGTTCCGCAAGTTTTTTCTTCTTGCGAGTTTTTCGTCTTGCGATGCACGGTTTCCCATAGGAATGCATTGAAAATCAATTAATGCGTTCCTATGGAAACCGCCTTCAGACCAGGTCCGGGGACAGTCTGTCCCCCGACCTCTTCTGAAGGCTGGGGGGGGGGGACAAGGGCTTTTCTTCCCACCCCCAGCATTTTTAAAAACCCCGGGACAGCGGAGGACTTCTCTGCTGTCCGGGGCGATCTTAAAATGCTGGCGGGCGGCATTTTAAAATCTCCCGGGACAGCTGAGGACTTCTCTGCTGTCCGGGGTGATGTAAAAGCCCCTGGGAAGGCAGGCAGGGGGGACAAAGACTTTTGACCCCGCCCGCCTTCAGAAGAGGTCCTGGACCTCTTCTGAAGGCAGGCGGGGGGCGAAAGTCTTTGCTCCCCCCCGCCTGCCTTCAAAAGCCATCCGCGATAGCGGGAAGCGCTTCCCTGCTATCCCGGACTGCTTTTAAAATGCTGGCGGTGGGGAGCAAAGCCTTTCGGCCAACCGCCGGCCTTCCTGGACCTCTTCTGAAGGCCGGAGGGGGGGAAAGGCTTTGCTCCCCACCACCAGCATTTAAAAGAGGTCCCCGGAGATTTCCCTATGGGCTTTCTTCTTGCGAAGCAAGCCCATAGGGAAATTCGTCTTGCGAAGCGCCTCCAAAACAGAAAACCCTTTCGTCTTGCGGGTTTTCCGTCTTGCGAGGCATTCGTCTTGCGGGGTACCACTGTATTAAGATGGCTGCTTTTTAAAAGCATCTATCAATCTTTAGCCTGAATGCTTTTAAAACTCTGTACATAAACTAGCTGAATTCATTTTAGGCTTTAAGAAGTAAATCTTCAGATCTTTAAAAATGTATAATAGGCATAAAGGTACCCCTGCCCGTATGGGCCAGTCTTGACAGACTCTAGGGTTGTGCGCTCATCTCACTCTATAGGCCGGGAGCCAGCGCTGTCCGCAGACACTTCCGGGTCATGTGGCCAGCGTGACAAGCTGCATCTGGCGAGCCAGCGCAGCACATGGAACGCTGTTTACCTTCCCGCTGGTAAGCGGTCCCTATTTATCTACTTGCACCCGGGGGTGCTTTTAAACTGCTAGGTTGGCAGGCGCTGGGACCGAACGACGGGAGCGCACCCCGCCGCGGGGATTCGAACCGCCAACCATGCGATCGGCAAGTCCTAGGTGCAGAGGTTTTACCCACAGCACCACCCGCGTCCTATATAATAGGCATACTTCTTTTTTCCCCAGTAAAAATTCTTTAAAGAGCATCTGATAGGGCTATGACAAAGATTTGAGATTTGAAAGGGAAAGGTTTCTTATAGTGAATGTCACCCACAAAAGCACAGAAGATTGCTAAAGAATGGTAAGCATCTAAAGGTCACCTATAATAATAGATAATAGCTTTATTTATATAGCACATGTCTCCACATGGGGCTGGACGCTGTACATCAAAACAATATAATCAGACTCAATAAAACTGTATTAACATTTAAAAACTTTTTTAAAATAAAAAAGCAAGAACACACTGAAGGGGAAAATACATGGAAGTTACAATCCTGCAGCCCATCAGTTGGCCACTGACAGGTTGTAGAATTTTGCAGAAGGGTTGTTCCACCAGCAGAGAGAAGCACCAAAGATTGCTAAAAGAAGTTTGCACTTGTGGTCCCAGATTGCCCCTGACATTTCATGCTAAAACAGTGGAAATCTCCTCTGGCAGAGTTTCTGTGGCTGTGTAGGGTAGAAAAAGAGGCATATACAATTCCATCTAGCTTGGTATTGTTAACAATCATTGGCAGCATCTTCCAACTCTACTGGGGGATGTTGGGGATTGAACCTGGGATCTTCTGCATGCAAAGCAGATTCTCTACCACTAAGCTATGGGCCTTGGCCAAGATCCAAAGACCTCAAACATGCTCTAAGAGGCCAAACATAAAAATACAAAATGCCAGTCCCGGAGCTGGCAAAGTTCTTTTCACTCTCATTAGTATGCATGGGATGGATTTCTTTTTTAAAAGCCAAATGGGGAAATTAAAAAATGGACCCCCTAATGTTTTTGTCTGGCCAGCATTAGCTGGCAAGGATGAAGAACGGGCAATTTCACCACCATGCAATTTCTCACCACCTTCGCAAGTGGTTCTGATTCAGTGAAATTCTAGTTCCACTTACCTGGGAGTAAACCCCACTGAATTCCGTGGGAGTGATGTATATAGGATTGCATTGTGAGGGAAACTAACAGGTTCTTTGAAAGCCCCTCCAATAGCTGTTCTTCTTCAGAATTAAAGCTGAAAAAACAGAAATGGGCTTCTGGAAAGGTCCACAAAGAGGTTCAGCACACCAAAGGGCTGATAACTGGCCTAGACACTCTGGCAAGCAAGGCAGGTCAAGTGAGGTGCTTTCTTTTCCTTGGATGCATATGTAAGAGATGCAAGGTGGGGAGATCTCATAATTTTGCTTTGAAAAAGTATTCTTAGAAATTTCTAGATGAATGCACTTCCGTACTAAACATAAACAAATCTCTTCACACAGAAAACTACATGTGGATAAAGAGAAGGCTTCAAGGCTAGCCTTCTCCCTGAAGTCTTAGCTTTATTTGTTTTTGTAAATTCCACATTCCATTCCCCCCCTCCACAGTTGCATGGTTCAGATCCAGGTTTATCATCTTCGTCAGAACTGCACCTTAGGCTGCAATGCTATACAGTCAAACCTTGGTTCTCAAACGGCTCCATTTTCGAACGTTTCGGCTCCCGAATGCAAAAAACCTGGAAGTCAATGTTCCGGTTTTCGAACATTCCTCAGAACTTGAATGCTTGATGTGGCTTCCGCTTGAATGCAAGAAGCTCTTGCGACCAATCAGAAGCCGCGACTCGGTTGTTGAACGTTTTGGAAGTCAAACGGTCTTCTGGAACAGATTACGATTGACAACTGAGGTTTGACTTTACTCACTTACCTGGGAGTAAGTTCCTTGGCCCTTAGCTTCTGAGTAGACATGCACATATTTGCACTGCTGGTCTTAAAGCTGGAAAATGAAATAAGAGTGGAAAGGTTCAAATCAGCATTATAGTTTGTGTGGGTGGGTGGGTGGGTGGGAAGAAATTTCATTTGACGGCACTAATGTGTCCGTTACCAACCAAAATAGGATTCACACAGCTATATCCTCAAAGATTGGAAGCAAAAAAACCACAAGCACACACACAACCCAACACACGACGATGTGTGGCTGTGAGAGGAGGAGGGTACAGGAAGAAAATGACACTTCATTTCCCCACTCTGTGCTGCTTGAATAATTGCCTTGTATTTACGGAGAAAGTGTGACAACTTCCTTTAATGTTTGATTTTTAGGACTGGCTTCTATTAGTTTTGTTTTTGGAGAATGCAAGGTGGGGGGGGGGAGGTGGGAAATGAAGGCTATGAAGGGGGAAATGGTGGGAGGAGGAAAGGATTAGCATGGTCTTCATAAACAATAAAAACCTGAATCTTGATGGCTTAAAACTCCAGCTAATCCTAGCAAGTTGTGAGCAGTGCAGGGAGATAATTTGAAATGTAAATGTGACATTCTCCTCCATGGTAAATTAACAAGACATGACTGCAGGCTCTCCTTGTCGCTGCTGTCACATTCAAAGAGTCACTCGCCATCCTCCTCTCATCTAATGCTATGACAATAGACAATCACCAGGAGCCTTCTTCAAATAAATATCAAATCAAGCCTTTTCCTCTATAGAGGAGTGACATATGCACTGAATTATCTTTTATTCATGCTTCTCAGAATCATGTTTCTATAAACACTGCATTACAGGATGATGCAATGGGAACAGCTTGCCTTCCTCCTCCTCCTCCTAGAAAAGGAATGAATTCCGTACCAACGGGGGACAAGTCCCCCCACTGCCCCGCTTGCCTCTCATGGAGCAACACAAGATCCATTTCAGAACACGGAGGCAATGATGCTGCTTTATTAAACCAATTCACATTCTGAACAAAACAGCCATTGATCTCATTCTCTGATTCACCTTGGATTATTACAGATGTAAAGCAAGGAGCCACTTCAGAAGGAAGGAAACACAATGATGCTCGCGCTGTGCTCCTAAACCATGTACAGGAACTTGATTATTCTTTTTTTAGGAGCCTCTTCTCTCCTTAGTACAATTGCTGTTTTCTTTCTTTTTCTTTACCTGAAACATGACATTTGTTCCAGCAAAACAATTGTTTGAATGTTGCTGCAGAGTCTTGCTACAGGAGAAAAGACTTTTGTTTTTCCTCTTTGAAGAAAGGTGATGTACACGAAAGTCCAGATGAAGCCAAGGGGAAAATAGCAACTGCAGAAAGTTCTTCCCAAAATCCTTGTGGGCATTGTTTCTAGGGAAGGAGGGAGCCTTGCTTGTGTTCATTGCTTTTTAAGAGCTGCATAAATGCACTCACAGACTTACGATGTGTGGAGGCAAACACATTTTTTTTTTAAAGGAAAAAGTAACTTATCCAAGGTGTCATAATTTTTGGAGCAAGGGAATGTGTCCCTTGCCCTGATCCAGTGAGTTCCCATGACAGATGGATCACTAACACAGAGAAATCTTAAAATTAATAGAGGCACATTTTTCATGTCAGTTCAGAGTAAGTATATGTCTAATGGTAAAATGTGCTTCCCTGACTATGTACTGACAGCATCCTGTATGCATCTGATGGGCCACTGCCAAAGACAGATTGTTAACACCAAAGATGCTTCAACAAGTTTCATTGTTCCTCCCATCAATGTTTAAAAGACAAGGCGTGGTCCATTCACCAACAAGACTCTCTCACTGGACTTTTGCTTGGGTCCAACATAAATTATTGTCATAAGCCAGAGATTGCCAACACATCACTCATGGGCATCTGTGCACCCAAAGAGTCCTTCCCAAGCACCAACAATGTCCCCTTCCCCAATAAAATCAGGCTTGAAGAAAGCAGCTAGGAATGAACTAAACCTGCAATTTCAGTTTGCCAAGTTTTTCATTTTTCCAGGCATTCCAGGCATTTCCTCAAACTTTAATTCAGTTCTCCGCAGTTCCACAACAAAAGTCATGATGACGATTTGTCAGCGTTCTTTAGTTAATTTCTCATAAGAAACATGTCTCTTTATTTGGCTAATAAGCACATTTTTTCAAAGTAGTTTTCTATAATATAATGTATTTTTATATGATATTTTCATAAATATATGCATTTTTTCAGCAATCTTTACCTCAGTATATGCATTTTTGCACCCATTTCTTGGATGGAGAATGTTATTGCAATATTCTAAGAAAAAATGTGAGTTTTGAAGGTTGGCTGTGTTTCAGTTCATGTATTGTTTTGAAAAGCACAGATTTGGTAGGTTCGCCTGTAAATGTGAACTTTAAATGTGTTTTCTCCCCCATCAGAGGTGCTGACTTGGCACCCAGATTGTGGGTGCCCAGCGGCATGTGCAACATGATGTGACACCATGATGTTGCGTTGTGTCACGTTGTTCATGTGCTGCTCGGCCTCATCAAGGGGCCCTGCTGCAGATCTCAGTGGGTGGGTAGGGTAATATGATGCAAGCGGTCCAGCAAACAGATTTGGTACAAACACTTGAAGGCATTCAAGGTTAAAGCCAGCAGTTTAAAATGGGTCCAGAAATGAACTGGAAGAAGCCAGTGTAATGGGTAAAACAAAGTTGTTCCTAAAACTGACATCCCCACTGTCATCAGGATGCTAATGGCTATGTCCTGAACCAGCTGTACTTTCCAAACCACCTTTAAAAGCAGCCCCACATAGAGTGTATCACAGCAGTGACTTCTGGGTGTGACCAGGGCATGGATGACTGTAGTTATACCAGGCCACAATTGCCGTATCAGCCAAAGTAGATAGAGCACACCACTGCCGGCTACCGACGCCAGGAGTATGTTAAGCAGTGCTGTTCTGACAGAAGTTGACATTGCTCAAAACCTAACACAAAAGAAATGCAGACAGGAACAGTAAATAGCATTTTCCTAGACACAGCTGGAACATGAAAACTAGGGAGAACATAGTCAGGCAGGGTTTTAAAATTTGATAGGTATTTCATCCTTGGTGCTCACTTGATGCATTCCCTGTAGCTGATTTGCTGCTCTGTTTACACACCAGACTTTCAGAGATTACTTTTTCCAAGAGCAAGAGGCAGCTTGCAGTAGGATTGATGCAGGCAGGGGGTGGAGGGAGGAAGAGGAAAATATAATGGCCTGGTAACATGACAAACATTGCTAGGGGAAAATGCCAATTTTAAAGTCAACGGAAGATGAAATTTAATAAATATTGAAGCGTAGTGAGTGTAAGAAGTGTAGAGATATTTTTAGTGCAACAACGGAGTATTTAAATAGTTTGCTACTACAACTGGGGTAGTGGTTTACACCCTACAACTGGGGAAGGGCATAGCTCAGGGGTATTTTGCAGGTGGAAGGTCTCTCCAGAAAGGACTGGGAGTGTTCCCTGTCTGGAACCCTGGGAAGCTGCTGCCAGACAGTGCAGATAATACTGAGTTGGATGTACTAGTGGTCCGACTCAGTATAAGAGAGCTTTTTGTGTTGCTCCTACTGTTATGCACCTAACATCTTCAGTAGAAACTCCAACAGAAGCCTGGCTATGCCAATAGTAATTAATCCTGGTGATAACTTGCCTCTTAATTGGAATAATCAATGGCAGAAAGTGGTATGAGTGAACAGACCAGGCTACAAAAAGTAATGTGTGAGCAGGTAGGCATCCTAGTGACCTATTTCAACGTGCAAAATACATGCAGAGCCCCTTACAGGCATCCTTTTTATTGCACATGGTTGGTGCACATGGTGCTACTACGGTTGTCATACACAGTCCGACTTTCAATCGGTTTTGTGCTTGCAAGCAATTTTTGGGAGGGGGGGGGGTTACACTGCTTCATTTGCAACCAGTGAATCTTCTGTAACTTCCTGCTGAAATACTGCAGCTTTTTATGCCACAAATATTACGGTTTATATTTGTCCAACTTCTGTTTCACTAGAGCACCTCCAGACAGCAGTGACGTGATAGCATTGGAGGCACATCACATAACAAACTAAAGCAGAATGAATCCTTCACTAATGCAGTCTGGTGAGGCCCAGTGTGCCCTTGCTGAATGCTGATGACATAAGCAACTATTTTATATTGACTCAGACGATCTAATTGATTATTGTCTGCCACGACTTTCAGTAGCTTTTGCAGAGTCTTGAGGCAGAGGCCTTTCCCATGATCTCTGCTACCTGAGATCCTTCAGTGATGGAACCTGTAGTTTAGGTTTGAAAAATCATGTGCTCTACATGGGAATATGGCCAGACCCTTACAAGACTGCTGCTTGACTGCCATTTATAAATCATGCCATCTGCTCATGCAACCTGTCTCTGTAAAACAGGCATGGGGAACCTGTGGCCCCTCCAAGCACTGCTGTATTACAGCTACTATCCTCCTTAACCATTGACCATGCTGGTTAGGGCTGACAAGAGTTGGAGTCCATCATCTGGGGAATGTTGTAGTTTTGTTTAGTTGTTTAGTAGTGTCTGACTCTTCGTGACCCCATGGACCAGAGCACGCCAGGCACTCCTGTCTTCGACTGCCTCCCGCAGTTTGGTCAAACTCATGCTGGTAGCTTCGAGGACACTGTCCAACCATTTTGTCCTCTGTCGTCCCCTTCTCCTTGTGCCCTCCATCTTTCCCAACATCAGGGTCTTTTCCAGGGAGTCTTCTCTTCTCATGAGGTGGCCAAAATATTGGAGCCTCAGCTTCACGATCTGTCCTTCCAGTGATAGTTCTGGGGAACTACAGGCTTCCTATTCCTGATGTAGAATGAATACATGAAGGTGGATTGGAAATGTATTCTGGTTTTGGTCTGTCCTCCATATCTTCATCCTCACTTCTGTGTAGAGCATGTCCACATACAAAGGAGAGAGAGAGAGAGAGAGAGAGAGAGAGAGAGAGAGAATTTATAACACAGTTTGCACTCAGAATTTTTCAAAATTGCTGAATAGGTGCCATATTTTTAAATAACGCCTGTGTTAAACATGTGGGGATGAGGACATGTGGTATGACTTCGCTCATATACTGCGTCAGATTATTGGTCTATCTTTCAGACAGGAGTCCCTCCCAGCCCTAGCTGAAGACATCAAGAAATGAAGCTGATCATAAGAAAGAATCAACCCAGAGTGAAAAGTCTGGTACAATCAGAAGGAATGTAACTCATATTTTCCTGTTTCCTAAAGATCCACAACAGTAGTATCACTTGATGCTGAATTTCATAAGAAAACTGCAATATTAAAAAAAAATTAATCCATATAGTTCATATCAACTGTACAGAAATGATGGTGTGTGTGTGTGTGTGTGTGTGTGTGTGTGTGTGTGTGTGTGTTTACATCATGCCCAAATGAACCAGTGTGGTGGAAGTAATGGGTGTGTTATTTGATCAGGGCTAACCGCAAGGTTGCACTAATAGTGAAGTAAGAAATTCATTAGCTACACTCAGGAAGGTTTCAGATGCATCATTTATTCAGCATTTGAAGAGACCATCATGCACATCAAGGCAGACTTTCAGTCAGTTTTATGATTCTATTTTTCCTCGTAGAACATTTATCTCAAATTTATCTCCATGCTATATTTCATGCAGCACACAAATTGATGAACCCATCTCGGAATATCAAGGGTCCATTTTCATCATCCTTTACAGAGCTTTAATATTGATATAATTTCATTCAATCCATCTCCCTTCAAGTTCCCACCACCAGCCCGCCCCCAAAGTATGAAGATTAAATGACAGATTTAGTGACCACTGGGCAAAACAATTGATTTGATTTGACACCCATATGTCAATAAAATGTAATACTATCAATATATCTTGCCTTTGACAGTTGGGAAGAAAGATGTTTAATATTATGGCACATTCTTATGGAGTGATTTAGCACATACAAGATCACTGTGTCTCTGTGAGTTGTCTCAAGAGCAACAAAAGAGAGAGGATAGGCAACCTTTTCTAAACATGTATGTTTACAACAATAGCCTTCAACCTTTCAAGATTCATGATCCATCATTATTCCCAACTTGTAATGAGAGACCCATCCATTTATTTCTGTTTGCCTGTCTACTCCTATTTGTTTTCCTTCTCTATTTTTTTTTTAAAAAAACCACTTAGTGGGGGAGGGAAGTCATTGGTACAACTCAGGGAGTTGGTATACAACCTGAAGTTGAAGATGATTAGCTAAAATGGCATAGGGTTATATCCAATTAAGTCATTGAAATTAATCAGCCTAAATTAGTCATTCTTGTTAATTTCAATAGGTTTACTCAGAGTAGGAATAACATTGAATGCAACCCATAAAGATCATTATTTTATATCCCTAAATAATGCTTTAATATAGCAGTCATATCTATATCTATATCTATATCTATATCTATATCTATATCTATATCTATATCTATATCTATATCTATATCTATATCTATATCTATATCTATATCATCTACCAAGAAGCATATCTCATGGGATTCACTAGGGTTTACTCCCACAGGCACAGTGTTATAGGATTGCAGCCTAATTTAGTGAGTACAATCCAGCACAATCCTAATCATGCCTGCTCAGAAGTGAGTTGTATTGAATCCAATGGGTCTTACTCCTAGGTACAGGGATTAAGACTGCAGCCCAAATTAGGATATTTATCCCCCACATGCATTCGAAGGCACATCCAGCCAGCCAATTCTGTGGGTGCTTGGATTAATAGCCAAGGATTGCTTCTGCATGTGAATTTATCGTGTTAGTTCAGGGCATGTAGTACTGCAGTCTCTATCCATTTCAGTAAAACCAGTGTGGATGTTCCAGTGAAGTAAATGGCTATTCTGCAGCAGTGGTGATTGGTAGATTGCATGACCCACCTGTTACTCTTCCTAACTCCTTTCATGCAAAGTGTGCAATCTTTGGCTGGCTTCTGAATAACTTCAATCAATTAATATTGATTTTTGTACACATTTATAAAGAGATGTAACAGAAATGGGAGTAAAAAAAGGAAAGACTAAAGGTCAGTGACTACGAGTTTAAACCAAGGCAATTAACCAAGTCAAAATCTCTTTTCAGTCAATTAACTGTCTGCCATTTAATTGATTGATCAATGAAGTAGCTGGTTAAGGTAAATCTTAGAATATCCCAAAGCAAATGACATATTGTAGACATACTACAAATATGGCTGCAGGCTTTTAAATTCAGTTCTGTTTTTGTAGTTTTAACTCATTTTTATTCATATTGCACTGGGCCTCGTACAGACTACTGCAATTCAGCACGTATACCAAGAGTTGAAGTTAGTTAGTTAGTTAGTTAGTTAGTCAATACAACAGCTCATTTCCATTGCCCGAATCAAGAGAGGAGTATAGATGGTTTATGAAATTCACATGAATGCATGCAATTATTGTATGCTGGAGTTGACAGGCTAAACTGGGAGAAAGGGTCAAACAGCTGCCCGGCATATACCTGAAGACTACATCCAGGAAAAAAAATCACTCTACGGTTGCCAGATTTGATAGGAAAGGTGAAGTAATGAGGACACAAATTGGTGGGAGGAATGGTACATACTGTAGCTGGCAATGGGGGAAGGGTAATGAGGCTTGAGGAAAAAGCAGCCTCTATCGTTCTGTTAAGGAAATACACTATGGAGCTCAGGGAAGTAGATCTCAACTGGAAGATGTCTGGGAATAATCTGAACATAAAATGACCTCCCATTGACAGGACCAAAGACATATCTAGTCTGTTCCCACAGTGGCCAATCAGATCCCCAGGGGAGAGCTGCAGGCAGGACCTCTCCATCTGCTATTCTCAGCGACTGATATTCATAATTTTTCATCATCATATTCTTATTTGTATCCCGCCCATCTGACTGCATTGCCTCAGCTATTTTGGGCAGCTTCAAAGGCCCAAGGTTCTTCCTGATTCTGACAGGAAGAACACAACCATCACCATGGTTAGTAGCTACTTATCTTCCATGAATTTCTCTTTTAAAACCATCAAAGTTGGTCCTATATGGTACTAATTATGGTAGTTTGGGGGTGTTAAATTGTTGGTAGCCATCTGACAATGCAACACTATGCAACAGTGTTTCTGCTTATCTGGAATCTTCAGCATGCTGACTTCTTGGTTATCTCTTGGGCTGCATCCTCTTGCATACTTGCATAGAGCTAAGTCCTATTAAATTAGTGGGATTTGCTTCCAAGTAAGCAGACATATGATCATGCTGTTAGTTGTGCTTCCTTAGGAGTGCAGAAATCCAGAGGTCATCTAGGGGATATGGAATATATTCAGTTAGGGTTGCCATACGTCCAAATTTTCCCAGATATATCCAGAATACTGCAGTCAGCAGCAGTGTCCAGGCGAAAATGAGGAAAAAACGTCCAGGAAAATCCATACGTATGGTAGGCCATGTCAGCAGTTTGGCCCAAAAGTTTGAAATATGGCAACCCTATTCAGTCCTGCTGCTTAAACGCTTCTGCCTGTTGAGTCCCTACTAAAACAGGCTGATAGATGATTGTGGTATCCTGTGTCTGGTGGTGTCTGGTGAATTTATCGGAAGAAGGTTTAAACTCTTACAATGCAAATAATTGCATTATAAATTCCCATGGGGGAAAAATGTATCCCTGACTCAAGCTGAAGATCAGCTTATGCCTTGAAGCATAGGGACTGGTAGACCTTGTAATTTTATCCTGTCTAGTGTAACTGCAGATGTTTTTCTTACAGAATTCATATGTGTCTAATCCCTCTTTTTCCTGAAACTTGCTAAGCTATTTGCCTCAATAATTCACTTTTCGTTTTCTTGAGGTTCTGATATAGGTGACGATTTGTAATATTCAGAATAGTTTCCAAAGCCCAGCTTCTTGGTTCTTCAAAATTCACAAAGAACTCTGCCTCAAGGATATTAGTCATGGGTTCTTGGAAGTGTTGTGATTATACATAATAAAATGAGGACATTAAGCAGCGTCTGAAGTTTGGCAGTGTGTCTACTGTATAATACAGTGCCTTGTTTACAAGGTAATACAAATGAATAAACATCTATTAACAAAATTAATGATGAACAATTGCCGTAATCTAACTTTGCTTAGAAAACACCTCCTGTAAATGAATTGGGTTAATAGCAGCCTTCTGATTGGGTTTATCTTGTAAACAAGACAATGAACTATGTATACAAATTCACTCTAGGAACACTAAGACTGTAAAACATAAACTGGGAAATGCAAATTGAGGGAAAGTTATGAGGAGCAGATATAATTAAAAGTGTGTCGCTGCAGTTCTGCGCAATGCATCACATGGTGTTTAGAAATCTCTGCAATAAACTCTATAATAGAGGAAGGAGTTTCAGGCTAAGAGAAACTGGAGAGAAGAGCTAATGTTTTGAGCCAGCCTTCCCCAACCTGGTGCCCTTAGACCCAGCCAGCATGGGTGAAAGATGGCTCCAAACACAAGGTTTTTCCTCCTGGCTGTGCCAACTAACCAACTTCTTCTGTCACGGCTGCCCCGTCAATCCTTTCCATATTATATCCCCCAACACACACATCATTGCTATTTTCATGGCTGTAGCCATGTTCAGTCATTCACTCCCCATGCAGTTAGTCTCATGTGAGGGAGAGAATGGGGGTGGGCCCCCGTTGCTGGTTTTGAGCACCGCAGCACTCACCACTCATGTGCTTCCCAGCAACTGCCTTCAACCATGGAGACAAAACATAACCATCATGGCTAGAAGCTATTGATAGCTTTATCCTCCATGAATTCCAAACACATGAAGGGGCCTTTGGGAATGTGAGCGCTAGCCCCACTCCCCTGACCCCATCCTGCACTCCAGCCATGCATCCCAGAGAGTGTTCAGGTTTTTGTTTGGTTTTATGATGCTTTTTGGTTGTTTTATTCTCCGTCCAGTTTATTTTCATGTGCACCCTTGGAAATGCTAATGATTAATCTGTATATAAATTTCTGAAATTATTTAAATAAATGGCTCTACTTTTTATGCTCATATGTCCCTGATTGACACTAAAAGATGTAGGCATACTTAGAAGAGCTGCTCTTTGGATCGATGGTAATCATGCTTTGATTGGCCAGTATGACCTGAATGTGTGCCATAATTAAGGGTTGGGGCATGCCCTAAAACCCCTTCATATGTCTGGTACCCATGAGCACTGAAACCTAAGTAGGGGTTCCACAGAATGCCTGTATCTGTACCATGTGGCAATGAGCAAATACAATCCCATTCTATGGAACCTTTCCTTGTGAGAAATTGAAAATATTATAGTGAAGTAGGAAGAAGAGAAAAAGTACTAGTCTCTTCCTCCCGTTTCTAAGAACGTTTCCTTGATGACATTTATTTCTGTAGCAAATGTTTTTGTGTGTACCTTTTGTCAAGAAAATGGAAAATATATCTTAATGAAGCTGTTTACTATTAAAAGCACTTGGGATTAGTGATAAATCTGCCTTAAGCTTTCAAAGGAAAATCGGGGGTGGGGGGAATGGAAGCTGTACAAAGTCTCCATACACAGTCATCTTAAAAAGCCGGGAATTATATTTGTAAAATCCCATTATTAATATCTTCACAATAATCGTTGCTTTTGTACAAAGAATGTAGCAATGTGTTATCTTCTACAGGACTTGGGGCATGCCTTTGGCAACTGCATGAATGTTGCTTGCCACTCTTTTTATTTATCGCTGGCAGTGTAATATTTAAAGTGGAATATTGTTATGAAGGATTATCCACATAAAATAATACAGCCACGTTACTGCTCCAGATCTGAAGCCTGATTTATCAACGGCTATTACCTATTAGTCTCAAAAATACAACTTACGCTGGAGGCCAAAGAACAACAGGCCTCGAGTGGTTCAAGCACTGCTTATCAGCTTTGCAGAAGCTTCTGTCCACCTGCATTGGAAACAGACTGTTGGATGAGATGGAAATTTGGTCTGAACAAGCACAGTAATTCTTATTAATTAGCAGTAGCAGAGAGATTGCTGGGGCAGTGGTGCTCACCTGACCTCCTGACAGCTGTGTTGTACTGCATATTGGCAAGGAGAAGGAGGAGGAGCCAGGCGGTAGGGAGGTCAGCATAGCGCAAACACAGCAGCAGAGCCAGTTATGCACCACTGCAGGTGCATTTCTTTACTGCACTAACCTCCCCACCACCTTTCCTCTCCCCTTTTTCTTCCCAGTAAGCAGCAATGGCTCAGTGGCTAGGAGGTCAGGTAGGTGCTGCCAGCCCACTATTGGTAATTCATCAGCCCAATAGAATACCTCACAACTCTTACTTCTTCAGAACAATATTAGCATGTATTCTGAATGGACAGATGTCAGTAATAGTTGGGAGACTAAAATGTTAGTTGTACAGTGGTACCTCGGGTTAAGTACTTAATTCGTTCTGGAGGTCCGTACTTAACCTGAAACTGTTCTTAACCTGAATACCCACTTTAGCTAATGGGGCCTCCTGCTGCCGCCGCGCCACCGGAGCACGATTTTTGTTCTCATCCTGAAGCAAAGTTCTTAGCCTGAAGCACTATTTCTGGGTTAGTGGAGTCTGTAACCTGAAGCGTATGTAACCTGAAGCGTATGTAACCCGAGGTACCACTGTATATAAATTCAAATCATAATCATAATGTAGCACCCTGCTTGTGGTTAACGCTTAGCTGGAATGAAATATTCAACGCAGCAATAGAGAAATTAAAATAATAATTTATTTGTCAGACAAATAAATGAGAGGCACAGTGGTATATGGTTACCAAGCTCTGGCCTGGGCTCCTGCCAGTATGGCCAGCACTTATATTCCCTTAATCCAGCCCCCTTTGCTCCTCCTGTGGCTGCCTCTGTCCAATCAGCCAGGTTGAAATTCCTATTGGTTGTTTGCTAGAACCAATCACAAAAGATACACCCATATCCTCCTGTCCTTATATGGAACACAAAGAGCTATATATTGTTACATCTATAAATGACAAATAAGTAGTAATATATCTTACATGTGTCTCAACAAGGAATCTTAATTACCAGCTCACCTCTTGCCCTCCTTGCCCTATTGCCTTCTAAAACAAATGGTTAATCTTAAATTTTTATCTTAAACATATGTCAAGGATCTTGAGTTCACATCAACATTGAAAGATCTCCTTCATTTGAAGGTTTCTAAACAAATGCCTGACAACTATATATCAGGAGTGCTCGATGGCGTCTCCTGTCTGGCAGGGGGGCTAGGCTGGTGGCTGACTTAATTTCAGGATAAATACAACTCTTACAACTATATGAAATAAGAATCTAGCATTTCTTAAATCCTTTGCATAATTACATTTAAGCCAATATATTTAATACATAACATAGGTAGCCTTTTAAAAGGAATAAGGCCTTTGTAAAGTAAAAAAGGAACTCAGTAAAAAACAGCTTCAAAAGAAGCCTCTTCAGTTTACACCCCCCCTTCAGCCAGCTGCTTTTCCCATTAGCTCTTCCCAACATTTATTGCCCTTTAACTCTCTCAGTTTAAGAAAGAAACAGCTTTAGAAAAGACTTCCCAAAAATGCTCTCTTTCTGCCAGCTAGATGCTTCTCCATTGGCCTTTTTAACCTTAGGAAGAAGATCTGGCTCATTTTACTGGGAGGCACATTGGTATTATTTTACTATTTACTCATTCCTAATTATGTTTATCTCTGCCTTTTTTATCTTCTGTAACATGTAGGGTCAGTGTCCTCACTCTCAGCCTGTAATTCCCCCTTTTACGACTTTGAGAATTGTTTTCTGCTATAAATCAAGGGGCCCCTTGTCTAGGAGGAAAACATTGCCAAGGTTCTCTAAGCAGCTGGTTTTCTGCCTGTCATGAAACATTTGAAAATCTTTAAGCTCTCTTTAATATACAAGCCCTGATCAAACATTAATAAAATGCAGGCTTATGATTAGATGCCTCAATAATACATGGTAATACGAGGTACCACTGTATAGAAGGAAGACCTGCAACCAAACATTGCAGTGAGAAGCACTCTTGTACAGGATTCCAACTCATTCAGTGCTCCTTCCACCAAGTTTTGCATATTCCATTGCCTCCAACAGTCAGTTAACATTCCAAAGCCATTGAGCAGGCTCAGTCCTCATTGTGCTGTTATTTAAATAGGTGCATGGGGAGAAGGGTTGTACACCTGCAAAAGTTGGAGTTCCCCCAATCCTTGTGATTCTTTCCTCTTGTATGTGTGTAGTGCTGTTTTGGCTAATGTGGTGTAGCAGTTACAGTATCAGACTAGGACTTGGGAGACCAGGGTTCAAATCTCTAATCAGCCATGAAGCCCACTGGCTGATACTGGGCCTAAGCTATCATAGGGTTGTTGTGAGGAGGGAGAAAAATCGCCAGTGAATAACTAGTGACTGGTGACTGTAATCTAGCTCTGTGTATAAAGACAGTCTCTGCCTAGAATAACCACTGTATTCCATAGCAATGGAAAGGCAACTCTGTACAGTGGTACCTCAGGTTACATACGCTTCAGGTTACATACGCTTCAGTTTACAGACTCCACTAAACCTGAAATAGTACCTCAGGTTAAGAACTTTGCTTCAGGATGAGAACAGAAATCGTGCTCCTGCGGCGTGGCGGCGGCAGGAGGCCCCATTAGCTAAAGTGGTGCTTCAGGTTAAGAACAGTTTCAGGTTAAGAACAGACCTCCGGAACGAATTAAGTACTTAACCTAAGGTACCACTGTACATGTATGAGCTCAGATTGTTGACTGGTGAATCCTTGGAATGTGTACACACATCAGACTAGCATGAATGCATCCATTTTAATAGCCTTCATTACTATGAAATTACTATTTCATTTGTGATATAGGCCTTTCCATCTTTTGTCTTCATTCTTCCTCATTCACAATAGCAAATGATTCAGGAACTAATATGAAGCCTAATGCTGCCAACTGCACCTCACTTTTTCCCTCCTCCTTTGCGGTCAAAGAAACTTGTCTTATGTTTGAACTCTGGTAGAGGTTAGGGAGATGAACCCATTCAGGTAAAAAGTATGATCTAGCAGGATTTCTCTGCTAATGAAGTTTCTTTCATTACGTGTGGCCTGATGATTTACAGAGAGCTCACGATCAACAGGGGTGACATTAAAAGGGGGCAGAAGCATTATCTTTTCCATTAATGGTGGGTAGATGTAGCTTCCAATAAACCCAGGGCAACAAGACAATTTCTTGGGCAGATTTTTACTGCCTGGAGTGGGATATACAAAGAGACAGGCAGCAGATGATTTTTTGAAAAGTGCAATTAAATCAGGATTGAAAATGAGCAGAGTTGATCAAAGAACAAAAGAAAGAATTGCATTAAATTAATCATCCCAGGGCCATGCAATCTAGTTGTAAACCCCTTGCAATAAAAAATTAAATGAAGAGGAAGTTAATGTTTTGAAGAGGTTTAAATTTTCCAGAAGAGAACATTTGAGTTTCAGCAGGTTTGGCCTCTTTCAAGATTTAATGGGGGAGTCAGGCAAGTCTAGTCACAATAGAACCTTATGTGATGAAACAATTCTATTCATCTCCACACACAAAACGTGGGGGTTTTTAATAAAAAAAACTTACGCTGTTCGTTTCATATCAAATTATTTAATTCTGGGCAGAAAAAGAAGACTGATGTACACTTATGGGGAAACAAGCCAATGTAAATAAGTGGAGGAAAAGAAAGCCAATATTGTAATTCATGTAATTTATTCTTATTTCAAAGTAAGGAAAGGCACATTCCTTAGAAGAAGATATGCACTGTATGTACCATATTGGCCTGAATATAAGCCACACCCAAATATAAGCCGCTCTCTTAAAATTTTGCAGGCACTCACACCCGTTCCGCTTTACCGTATGTCTGTTTCAGCAGCGACATCGTAAGGTTGAGAATTTAAGCCACACTTCAACTTTTCACAATTGGAATTGGGGGGGGGGGAGTGTGGCTTATATTCAGACCAATACGGTAAAAGGTGCCAGAATCAATCCCGTACACATCCATGTAGGGCTGGTAAAAACTCCTGTATGAAACCCTAGAGACCTACAGTTACTGACTACTAAGTCAGGGTTGGCAATATTGTGCTAGCTCAGTGTTGGCCAAACTTGGGTTTCCAGCTGTTTGGGGGCTCCAATTCACATCATCATACCTGACCTCTGGTCCTGTTAGCTAGGGATGATGGGAGTTGTAGTCCAAAAGCAGCTGGAGTTATGATAATAGATTGGATCTCAAAGCTGCTGGAAGGTGACTTTCCCATCTCTGTTTTCACCCCCAATAAAATCCCTGCACCTTCCTTGACAATGTTGGTTGTGGCATGGTGGGTGCAAAGCAAAATGAGCAGATTTGGGTGACTTTTGGGGGGGAGGGGAAAGAGCCGTCCTTCCCATGAGCTTTCATTCATTCTCTGTTCTCATGACCCAGTGTAAACAACTGGAGAAGAGGAGAGCCAATATCCATATGCAGGCAATTCATTAATTTATCTGATTTATTCTGATTTCAGATTTGCTCCATCCTGGTAACAATGCAGTCAGATTTATACCAAAGAGCCTAAGCTAATAAAGCATAACATACAACCAGCATTAATATATTCAGTGTTCCATAAGGGGGGAAAATGTGTCGGATGATGTGGGGTTTTTTTCCATATTCGTCACATATGCAGACTGCCACACAACTTGCCATTATCAAATGGATATAGGCTGAATTGTCCTCTAGAGAGTTAAAACTTCCTGCAGAATTTACCATCCCTGACAATCAGACTGTGTGAATAGCAGTAAGCACATCTGCATTTATTCTAATGAAGTGATAAATGCAGGAAGATTTGTGCTGAAGTCCTTAGTTGCTGTTCTGGAAATAAGGGAGGGAACTAAACCTCAACAACAAAAACAACTCCAGAGATGGAAGGAAATTAATTTCAGAAGTAATATAATGCCATTCCAGGCCTGGCTCTCACAACAAACCATCAAGTTAATTTAATTCCACAAACACCATTGCTCCAACAAAATGTTGTTTAAATCAATTCATTCTTTCATTACGCTGCTTAAGAGCACCATGGAGTGATGAGAAATTACTGAGATGACTTTCATGTATCAGAATCCCTTCAGTTTCACTTCAGTTTCCATCCTGACGTGGAATTAATGTGCTGCATTTGCATGCTAAAACACTATATTTAATTGTAAAAGTGATGTCGTTAAATTACCTTCCAATGAGTTTATTGTAAATGGTTCATTAAAGTTGTGAAATTGCTCATTGCACAATTGCGTCCCTGTGCTGCTTTTGATGCATTGCATCTTCCACCAATGGTTGGCACCAAGACAGTGGCAACATGATAGGCTGTTTTTCCCGCCCCTCAGGTATCCCTCTCCAAGCTCACGCCAAACCTTCCTGCTCAGAAAATATGAGTCAGCAGATTTGCTTGCATATTCTGTGAACCACTCTGGGACCTCTGGGTATAGGGCGGTACAGTGGTAAGGGTTAAGTACTTAATTCGTTCCGGAGATCCGTACTTAACCTGAAACTGTTCTTCACCTGAAGCTCCACTTTAGCTAATGGGGCCTCCTGCTGCTGCCACGCTGCCAGAGCACAATTTCTGTTCTCATCCTGAAGCAAAGTTCTTAACCTGAAGCACTATTTCTGGGTTAGCGGAGTCTGTAACCTGAAGTGTATGTAACCTGAAGTGCATGTAACCCAAGGTACCACTGTATATAAATTCAAATCATAATCATAATCATAATACATGACCTAATCAGCATCTGCATGTTTATTTATTTAAGTATTTATACACTATCTTGCCTCTCATCGCTGGAATGCTTAAGAAGACTACCAAAATATGAATTAAAATTCTTGAAATGCAATAAAAAAGAGACCACATATCAAAACAACTCATGAGTTTTTTTCACCAAGCCAAAAGCCCACTGGAACAAGTGTTTTGCAGCACACTGAGTGCAGTCTACTCAGAAATAATTGAATTCAATGGATCTTATTCCTAGATAAGTGTGTATAGGATTGCTGCCGAACAGAGCAATCCACACACACTCTTTACACCAGGCTGAGATTTAGCCTGAATGGACGCATCCTTCCATTCTGCACTTCAAGTCAAGCCAATTACTCCCAAGCCAGTGAACAAGACATTCTGGTGGAATCTAGACACATATAAAAAATATCGTGAAAATGTTTTTTAAAAAAATGTTTTGAAAAATATATTGAGTTTGCCATAGCTCACCATTGCCATCTAGTGCCACATTTGTATAATGCACTTTACAACACACTTAAGCCATTTTATTTGCAGCTGTATAGCTGGGTCCTCTGTATATGCCTGGAGAGAGCGAGGCTGAGCCAGTCCAGGATCCATTCGATCTTGATCTTGTCTTACTACCCTCATGTGATGGCATATGGCTTCTTCTGGGCCCAAACACTGCACCAGCCCTGTGAGTGGCATGTCTGCAGATCTAACAACCTAGGAGGAAAGGTCTTAAACTCTTGCTCAGACATGCAGCTCACTGGGTGACCTTGCGCCAGTTACTCACTCTCAGCCTTACCTTCCTCACAGTGTAGGTGGTGAGGATAAACTGAGTAGGAGGAGAATTATGTAGGCCATTTTGAGTTACCTGGTAAGTGATAAATGTAAGTAATAAATAAATAAATTACTTCTGCAACCTTATGTGATGCTGTTTTGGCACAAATGACTGACTATCAGTAACAGAGGGGAGAAGTGAGATTTGCAACAAAATATTACAATACAGAGTGCTCCTGTTCACTGTTCCAGCCAGCCATGCCTTTCTCTACCATACTCTATTCCATTGTTTCTCACATCTGGTTCAGGGAGCATTCTGTGGCTACCAAACATAGTTCACATTGACTGTTTTGGGGTTCTTTGATGTATCCCCCCCCCCCCCGCAAAGACACTGGTTACAAGCACTCCTTCACAACCCTGAAATTAAGGTAAACACAAAGAAAGTCAACGCTGAATTTTTACTGAAATGTTCTCACCTCTTCCTCTTGGTCCCCATCTGGTTGTTCCTCCTGAGCCACCACCAGCCATTCCCATCCTTCTGGGACAATGCCATGGTTGTGATAATGCTTGGTCTGGCCAGGGCTTTTTTTCAGCCGGAACTCACCAGAATTCAGTTCTGGCAGCTCTCAGATGGGCGCCATTGCCGTTAGTGGTACCTCTGGTTAGGAACTTAATTCGTTCCAGAGGTCCGTTCTTAACCTGAAACTGTTCTTAACCTGAGGTACCACTTTAGCTAATGGGGCTTCCCGCTGCCACCACACAATTTCTGTTCTCAACCTGAGGTAAAGTTCTTAACCCCAAGGTACTACTTCCAGGTTAGCGGAGTCTGTAACCTGAAGCGTTTGTAACCCGAAGTGTTTGTAACCTGAGGTACCACTGTAGAAGGGAGGTTCCGGCACTTCTTTTTCTAGAAAAATAGCATTGGGTCTGGCTGTCTTGCCAGTTATCTTCACTAGTTTCACTGGGTGGGACTTGATCAGTTGCCTTTAGAACGTAAAAGTACCAGTGATGGAAATAAAAGAGAAGGTGTTCAGAGCACCAGGAGACTGAATAGTAAGGAAAGAATTATGACTTGCGGGGAATTAAAAATGATACTCCCATGTCTACACTTAATATTATTATTGGGAAGACATCTAGGTTTGAAATAAGACAAGAGGTGATAATAGAGTTGGTTTTCTGTACGCCAAGCATTCATTTGCAAACTTAGAAGAAGATTAGTGGAAGTGAACAAAGGCTTTGGTCACTTAACCCTTTTGGAATCAACAGAGCAGAGGTTTGTTGAGAGACAGAGTGAAAGAGAACTGGAGGAATAAAGCTGATGTAATGTTTGGAGCCTACCACATTATGCACTATGTGAAAAGTCTGATATTCAAAAGCTATAGCCTTTAATAATAAAAGGAGGAGAGTTAAGGTCATGGAATATCCAAAAAGGTGTTAGGAAAAAGTGAAGATCGTATATTATTAGGGTCTTCAGGCATATGAGGCAACCTCTCTGCATTTCATAATAAAAGTTCTCCAACCAAAAAGAGCATGGGAAAACCACATATATTAAGGGAATGAATGCTAAACTGCATGTATTAGTGAAACAATGTACAAAAATGATTCAGGGAAATTGTTTGCAAAATTCATATGTTAAGCAAAATATTGACTGCAATGTTAGGTGAAATGGACATGAAACTGTGCATGAAAATTCATGGTGAAAGGTGAAAGATTTATACGATCTGAAGAGAAACCAGAGTAAGGCCTTTTGGGAGATGATATATAATGAAATGAAAAAGGTACTTAAATGTACCTTCCCTAAGAAACCAGAGGCCTTTCTCTTGGGCATTGTCGGCCAATTGGTGTTAAAGAAAGATAGAACTTTTTTTATGTATGCTACGACAGCAGCAAGAACACTCATCGCAAAGTATTGGAAGACACAAGATCTACCCACCCTGGAAGAGTGGCAGATGAAGGTGATGGACTATATGACACTGGCTGAGATGACTGGCAGAATCCGTGATCAGGGGAAAGAGACGGCGGAAGAAGATTGGAAGAAATTTAAAATTTATCTTAAGAACTATTATAAAATTGATGAATGCTAAAATGTCGAAGTTTTGAGAAAGAAAGGAGATTACAGCGACATAAGATTAAGTTGAAGAAAAGAATAAGAAAAAAATATTTGATAAAATTATTTAGAATTTGTTGAAATAATTTTGGAAATTGGGATGTAGGAAGGGGAGGTTTGGGGGAGTCCGAGGAGTGAGGGATATGAAAAAAAGGTTATGAAATTATACATGTTTGTATGTCTTTTTATTTGTTTGTATTGTTTAATTTTTTTTTGTAAAATCAATAAAAATTTTTTTTTTAAAAAAAGAAAATTCATGGTGACTTATAAAAAAAATTATCAAACTAATATGGAAATGGGGAGAACTGAACTCAAGACCGAAAAAGCATAAACTCAGAGAAACCAGAATTGACAGATTCATCCATCCCAGTCTAGATGCACCCTTTGCTCACTATAAATGCAATCTTGCCAATAGTTCTGTGCAGTAAAATCCATAGGACACAGTAACACATAACTGTCGGCAGGATTTTTCAGCTAGCCTAGCCAAGGATTGTGTACATGGTTTACTGTCCATATAGTGGATTGTTTCTTACACCAATATGTAATTTCAAGGTTCATTTTTTCATATTAGCATCAAAACCTGACAGATGGATGTCAGCAGGATTGTCAGTAATTGATGATAATGTAGAACAGAGCTGCTGTTTGTATGGATTCATTGATTTGACAGCAGCTCACGAAACCTTTCCCCAGATGTCAACGCAGGAATACATGCCAAGGGCAGCTAGATGGTGGCACCATTTCATATACAGTTTTGGATCTTTTTTGAAGGCTGCAGTCAGCAAATGAGTGGCTGGGCCTTTTGTACATATACCCATGTTGCTACTGCTTACACCTCATGTTACCCTCTCTTTGGCTCTGTGACATTATATTGATCATAATGCCGTGAGATAAGCTCATGGATTTAAGGCTCAGGCATCATCTCAGTTTTTTAGTTCCTTCTCAGAAAGTTTATGACACCAGATAGAGTTCAGCTTCCACACGGGAACTAATTGCCTCAACTGGGATTAAGTAGGAAACTGAACTTGCTATAGCACAAGGAGAATAAAAATGGTCATTTTATTTGTTTATGTTACTTGCTTAATTTTTAATCATTTTATATTTGAAATCTCAAAGTGATTTATTTAAAAAATGGAAATAAGCCTTAAGAGTAATAAACAAGTGAATTAAAAGCCAACACCACAGAACAAGGTAGTAAAACTCAAGAAATTTGACAATTTGCCCATGACTAAAAGTCTTCAACAAGTGTCAAAAACTTAACCAGGAGAGCATTCCACAAAGTGGTTGCTATGACGCTGAAGATCTTGCCCCAAGACACCAGAGCACAGGGACTGAACATGTATGTAGGTGGATATTCAGGTGTGGAACACTCACAAAGTCCTTTTTAAGCATTTTGTAAGCAAATGTTTATTGCAGGGTTTGGGCAAGATCTGAAGGGGGTTGTAAGCATGTTCATTTGTACATACTTACAAGTCTCCCTGCAACTGGGAACTCTGTGTTTTTCAATTCCTGATCATGGGGAGGCTATTAAGCTTGTTTGGGTAAACATCTTTACAAGTTCTTTACAAGTTCTCTTCATGAATACTTGTTGTTGTTGTTGTTGTTGTTGTTGTTGTTGTTGTTGTTGTTGTTATTTCTACCCCAACCATCTGGCTGGGTTTCCCCAGCCACTCTGGGCCGCTTTCAACAAAAGATTAAAAACAGAATAAAACTTCAAACATTAAAAACTTCCCTAAACAGGGCTGCCTTCAAATATCTTCTAAAAGTAGGATAGTTGTTTATTTCCTTGACATCTGATGGGAGGGTGTTCCACAGGGTGGGTGCCACTACCAAGAAGGGCAAGGGCAAGGTTGGGAGGGGGGTCAAAAGGGCAGCCCACCCCCATTCCCCCCAGGCTGCAAGAGACAATATTGTGACTTGCTCTCTGTGATGGACCCAGTGTTATTACATTAAGGCTCCCCTGAAAATCCCATGTGCAACAGTATCTATTGGAATCTTGATGCTGTGAATCCTCCATCTAGCTATTGTTGCACACCACCCCAATCTCTGAGCGGTGCAAGATTCAAAGGGTTCCAGGTGCTTCCCAAGGGCCCAGGTTTCCTTTTGGAAATGAGGCACTGTGGAAACTGTGGTGTCTTTGTGATAAATGGTTTATTTACGCATATATACAACCTGAACCTATGATGGATAATAATAATAATAATAATAATAATAATAATAATAAAAATAAAAATAAAAATAAAAATAATAATAATAATTAATAAATAAATAAATAAATAAATAAATAAATAAATAAATAAATACCCTGTCCATCCGGCTGGGTTTCCCCAGCCACTCTGGGTGGCTCCCAACAGAATATTAAAAACACGATAAAACATCAAACATTTACAACTTCCCTAAACAGGGCTGCCTTCAGATGTCTTCTAAAAGTAGGATAGTTGTTTATTTCCTTGACATCTGATGGGAAAGTGTTCCACAGGGAGGGCACCACTACCAAGAAGGCCCTCTGCCTGCTTTCCTGTAACCTCACTTCTCGCAGTAAGGGAACCACCAGAAGGCCCTCGGAGCTGGACTGCACTTCTAGCTCGCATTACAGCCAGCTCTGAATTCTGAACACTAACTCAATGGCATGTCTGCCTGAGATTAAAGTATAGGTGGTTCCCAGTATGAAATATGAAATAAAAATAAATTAAAAGAAGAAGAAAGGTACAAAACAAAAACAAAAAAGAATTCATAAATATTACATCATAACATAAAGTACACCCTCAAGAAAGTACAGACTGAATTAGATGTTACATTCAAATTTTCTTTTCTTTTCTATTACCTATTTCTTACTAAGTTGTTATTTTAACTTCATAACCAAGTCCTGATTTTTTTTTTTTTAAGATGTATAGGGTGGTCCCCATGAATATGGATAGGATGCTTGCTAATGTACCTATTGGAGAAACAAAATGGACCATGGCAGAAAGACAAACTGTCAAGTTGCAAGATCGGCTAATTTAGCAAGAACATTTAATTCAGAAACACAGGAAAGTTGGGGAGGAGTAAGGAATCAGAATAAGAATGAACAAGTTTAAGGGAGAGATTGGCAAGGTATGATGCTTGCATTTAGTACTTGAAGAGCATCTGGTGCTCACGTTCATATCTGAAAAGCAAAGATGACACTTCCACAGCCTGCACCAAAGGGAGAGATGTGATGTGTCACATGGTAGAGCAGTAATTGCTCGCTTCTCCAAAAGGTATTAAATGCCCAAAATGTCAACTTTTATGCTTGTCCTTGCCTTTTGTTTAACTAAAAGTAATTATGTTTGCATCAGATTAAACAATGGATTTTATTCATTTGCAGCACAGTGGAATTCTTCTCTGTCTCTCCTTCAGTTACCATTTGGTCCTCGTTTCATTATCCAGTGTATATTGTGCCCAAATTGATTTTTGCATGGAGTTTAATTTGATGACGGTTGAAAGTGCTAGGCTGAGAGCTCTGGAAATGAATTTTTTTTCCTAATTAAAAGGTTAGGTAAATTCCAGGCAATAACAATAAATTTGGGGCACTTAAGGACCCTAACACACAACTGCTATAAGAGAGACAACTGAACTGCCTCTATTGAGCGTAGGTGCTAGGCACTGTCATATATACCAGACATTCTCAAACTTTGGCCCAGGAGTCCCATACACTTTAAGGGTCCCCTTTGTGTATCTGTGTCTGTACCTATCCCACACCTTACTTCTCATTTGATGTCAGGGGTAGGGCAGGTGGGTGTGTCTTTGGCCAAATTTGAATCCTTGGTGGGTCATGTTTTCCCCGATGAGGAGGACTTTACTAGGATACAGCTGTAACACTCACAGCTGGGGTAAGACTGCTCTACATTATGACTCCTGCTGTCACGTTTTAGGCCTTCTCCAAGGCTACACAAATTTCTGTTTCTCTGCATCCCCCACAGTCTCTTTCTAGAGATTCTTCTGTTACGTCTTCAGTGCCTTTTTAGAATGCATGGCTACCAATGCCACTGCTTTCTCCTGCTGTGCTACCATGTTTGGATAGAAGAGGAAATGGAGAAAAAGAAACAACAGCAAAATAGACGCTGCAGGTTTCTTGTTTTAATCCAGTTTACTTGCTTTAGCTTCCCAGGAACTGCACATAAACTGTCTGTGGTTCATGAGCCATATGTAGGAAGCTGACATGTTTGGAGTCAGACTGCTGGTCCATTTACTTCAGTATTGTCTAACCACAGATGGATGGTGATTCTCCATGTGTTCAGGCAGGAGTGCCTCCTAGCTCTACTTGGAGATTCTTGGGATTAAACCTGAGACACCTGACCCTTCCCCAAAAGATATACACATGGACCAAAAGATGTGTGGATGCTTGCATGCTCCCACTCTGCCTGCAGTGTAATTTCTGAAGTGGGAACCATTTGATCCATATCAGAACAAAAGGCCCATTCCCCCAGGAAGGAATTCTAACTCAAGAAGACCAAGCTGATCCCCACAGATGATACAAGGCAACTAATACATTATGCCAAATGGAGCCATGACTCAGCATTAAGCACCAAGGTCAAAAGACAAACCAAACAAACACATGACCACAAAAAGTCTGAGGTGTTCAGTGGCGTTCTGTGGCCTCACAATGTATGTGTTTATAACATTTCAATTCAAATTAAATTAGAAGAAGCTGAACATGAATTTTATAAATATTTCTACTGTTTATTGTTAATCTGACACAAGCAAAGGGTTAAATCCAGAGGTTCCAAGATGGACTGGGACTGGGCCCAACCTATAGTCCAGTACTGTCCTGCCCCATTATATCCCTGAATGCAGACACCTGCCCCCATGTGTAGACAGGACCTAAATGTGTGGCTCAGGCATTTTGGCCACACATGATGTAGCTAGACAGTCACTATAGGTAGAGAGGCAGGTATTTTTTAGTCCTGCACCTTGTTCATGACAGTTCTTGTCATTTCTGTCTGTGGTGATTGCTTTCCCATTTTGACTCTTGGCCACTAAGAAGCTGAAAAGCTCATCGCTTATTGCACATAGGCCACTGGTGTTAAATAACTTTCAGCTGCTGTAGATTTTTGCTGGATTAGTAAAAGTAACCTTAAGGCCAAAGGCTCTATATCCCATTACCCTTGTGCTACCCAATCCCTCAGCTATGACTCTTTTAAAGAAAATACATTTTGAAGCAGAAATAGCTCGTACTCAATGGCCTTGTTGGATATGTATCTCCCTGAGCCAGATGACTGCAACTAATATAAATGTTTCTCTGTGTTGCCTTGCTCACCGGCTGACTGAAGGATGTATAAGTTGTCCTGACTCTTCTCTGTGGCTAAGAGCCTTGAATTGTGGTGCACATGTAATTTGGGGAAAAATATGTCTCATGAGTTAAAGATATCCACATCTGAGCTAAGGGTGGCATTCCACTGAGTTTTATGCAGAGTAGACCCATTGAAATTCATGAACATGCCTAAGCTGGGTGTGTTAATTTCAATATGTCTACTCTGTAAAACTTAGTTGAATACCACCCAAGAAGCTGAAATGTATTGTGTAAGACTCTGACCCCATCTGCACTATCCAGTTAAAGCAGTATCGTACCACTTTAAACAACAATGGCTTCCCCCAAATACAGCTGGGAACTCTAGTTTGATAAGGGTGCTGACAGTTCCTAGGAGACCCCCTGTACTCAGATCTACAATTTCCATAGTTCCCTGGTGTCCTGCCAAAGGCAAGGTGGTTCTTTTAAAATGAAATTCAGAAGCAATACAAACTACACAAGTGAGTGAGAAGATTAAAGATTTTATTCTAAAACATCAAAGCAAGGTATACATACCAAGCAAGCACTTCAATCTGCCACTTGGAAGCCCTCAAGAAGCGGTGAAGTGACTCCCCCAGGTAGCCTCAGTTTGCATGGCCCTGTGGCTGATCAGTCCGTGCACGAGCTTCAAATAAACTCCGCCCAAACCATCCGATTTTATAGATAGATACCCACCCACTCCCAGTGCCTCATTTTCTCAAAACAATGTCCACCATCAAAGAAGGTACCCAGCATTATCCTCCACAACTGATTAAGGGAGCTGTGTGGGGGGCTTCACCTCCTCCCAACAGAGGGATTTGTTGTTACACTATTATGAAAACTGTAGCTCTTTGAGGGGAATAGGGGTCTCTTAACAATTCTTAGCATCCTTAACAAACTATACTTCTCTGGGGGAAGCCATACTAAAGTGGTGTGGTATTGCTTTAAATGTGGTGCAAGATGGGGCCACTCTGATTATAAGAAAAACATAAAGGGGGGTGGGATTGCAATTTCATTGTGACAAAAGGGGAACACCAACTGCACCTCCCAATGCTTACCTACTTCAATCTAGACCAACCAGAAATGTGGCTCATACATTGTGCCCTGGGCATGCCAGGGTTTGACCTTGGGACCTCTTGCATGCAAAGCACTGAGCCACAGCACTTGCCCATGAAAAGAAGCCAGTTCACAACCCACCATAAGGAGTTAACAGTCATTAAATTGGAATGCAAAGCTTGTTTTTACTTCGTTGGTTTAATGTTCAAGCAGGACACATGTCTGGGTTTTTATTTCCTTTCATGAAGGTCACCTTCTTGCATTCCCAGAAGGATTCATTAGCAGCTGAACAACTCTGAAAGTCATTTAGCGTGATGGTAAACATATATTGTTTGCCATGGCCAAACATCCATCTCTGTTCATTATACGACTTTTAAACCCAATTCTACCTTATTTGTGATTTCAGCACTTTCTCCAAGTAGGCTTATAACCTCCTTTCCTCTACCTAAGCTTCAACAGCAGGGATAGTGTGCTCAAAAAACCATGGTCACATTTCCTCAAATTTCAGAAGAATAGAATATGGAATTATGTCACTCAGTGGGGTGCTATGGGACTATCTCCAGCCTTGAAGGAATATGAATACCATTTGCTAGCTGAAAACTCAAATAGCAATGGGCCATGGAGACCACAGACATCCATTTTGCTTGTGGCAATTCAGTAAAATTTCAGAAGCCTGACTTGTTTTCGTGAATGGTGAGGAGACCCTCAACACAATGCTATTATAAACATAGGCAGCGCCGATCATGTAAGAGCTGTTTGGATGGGACATCACTGGGGAACCACATGCTCTGAGCAATTTAGAGGGGAAATGAAGTATGAGTATAAATAAAAACAGCCTTTCAGGACAATGAACATTTGCCAGAGGGGTTATGGTTGTGTCCATGTTCATCACATCCTTTTGGTGTGGGGGTTGTGGCAGCAGCCAACAGCCATTTAGTGAACCACTTGATTCCAGGAAACAGGAAATTCTGACATTTGCATGAATTTAACAGAATTATGCATGCAAACGAAGCAAAGGCATTTTTTCTGAAAGATACTAGACTTCATGCAAAGGTAACGCTATCTGAGAGGGTTGCTAATAGAACTGTGGCAGTGAGAACGGGCATGCTCCTTCCTTGTGATTGCTAACAGCCTGGTATTAAACACATTACATGGAAGTGGGTCATCTTAATTTCAGTGGAAGTTGCTTTTTCAGAGATATGCTTGGGAGTAAATTCTTAGTTGGAGTGTATATAATTAGCCGCTCTCAAGGATTGACAGTAACCAACTGAAGGAGAACTCCTGCACCATTAAGAGATCCAGGAATATTGTGGTTGGTGCCTTTTCACTTATGGCACTGCAGCTGAGCCTCTTCTTTTCTTGGACCTTTGCATGCAAAGACCCATTTATTCACACCATTGTAAACAACTGCACAGAAGCCAGTGCAAATGGGTTTGACATTGAGCCAGCCGTGTCAATAACTATAGCTCTTGGGGAAACCTCACCTTCCATAGTAATGGAGATCTATAGCTCAGTTCACTGCTTTCCTTCAACCTGGTGCCTTCTAGATTCCAACTCCCATTTATCAGCCCCAGTCTGTATGGGCAATGGTCATGGATGATGGGTTCTGTAGTTCAGCAACATTTGAAGGACATCAAATTGTGGAAGACTGATCTGTGAAGTCATGTATGCAACAGAACAAATGGCAATCTGGGGAAAACTCTAATTGCTGTTTGCTTCTATTGAGCACTAAAGGGTGCCCCCCCCCCCCGGGGAAAGCAGTGGGACAAGAGGAAGTGTGGCTAATGTTTCTGTTTGTGCAGTGAGACTTCCCTCCCTCTCCTCTCCTTGCACACCCCTTAAATTTCAAAACTTTTCTTCCCTTGCGAAAGAGGTTTCCATTTTATCTTTGACTTAGGGCTCTTTATAATTTATTTAGAACTGAGTGGTGGTGGTTGTTTTTTTGGCAGAGATGCACATAGCTTCTTGTTGCAAAGAGGGTGTTGACATGATGGTATCTGGGCGTGTTTCCTTCTGTGAAACATGTATCCAGTACTCCAGTACTCTGCAGTCTCCTTGATAGCCTGCACTTTCTGGCCTGAAAAAGCCTTGTGGGAGAAGTCATTGTCTTCTCCTGACATGAACCAATGGAAGCTGGCAGCTGATTCCCTGATTGGTGCACTCACTGACATTTTATGGAAGTCACTTTAAACCTAAAAATAAATAAATATTTGCCCACTTTCTTTAGGTGTGTGTGTGTGTGTGTGTGTGTGTGTGTGTGTGTGTCTCAACAACTTCACTTAAATAAGCTACACTTCTATTTGTGAGTTGGTGTTTCTCATTTTTCCCATTAAACATTTATTTGGCACTCTGCAGCCTCCACAGCTCCCCATGCTTCCTGATCTGAAAAAGCCCCATGGGAGAGGTTGCCTCACAACATCTTCTCCTGAGCTTTAATTGAAATATGGGAAGCTGGGGAGGCTGGCTACCAAATACTTGAGATCGGTGCACTCATTGTTTTTGTCTTCAAGGCCTTCCTTTTACCCCTTAAAATATTTCACAATGATTTTTTAAAAAGTAAAAAGTCTTCACTTAAAAGATAATCACAAACAGTTATTGGGCACAACAGCCATCAGGCACACCAAGATCAGCCTCGTCAACTTCCTATTAAAGGCCAGCCGAGATGTCATTGAGTTTCCAGGAAACATGGGTACCCGGATAGGCTGCAAAATGCAGGCCAGCAGAGAGACTTGAAGAACGAAATAAAGGACACTCACAAACATCCCTCGACTGCCTTGGGGAAACCCTGCACCTCATCTGAGAATCTCACCAACATTTTCTCTCCATTTGGATAATTCTCAGATTCAGTTTCTTTCCTAATTAGTTGCTAGACAATGGGTGAAAAAAATGCAAGAGACATTTTTGACACGGCCCTATTGTAGAAGGTCTATTATACAAAAGCCTTGGCTTAACAATGTATCTATCAGATGAGACTGTAAAGGTCACGGAGGGAGGCAGGGGCAAGGAGAGTGCTGGCACGGTCCCCTGCAAAATCTGTGGCATTATTGAGTAGCAACATTAACTACTTGCATCTGATCCTTGAACTGAGCAAGCTGGAACGATTTGTTTTTCCTTTGCCCTCTCCTCCGCTGTCTGATATGTTTGTACTTTCATATGGAATAGCAAAGCAGAGTTTATTGCAGGACTGTGACATAAACACTGTGGCGTGGCATGTACTCGGAGCAAGCCTGCTGTTCTCTGTACAACACATGTTGTACACTACAAACAAGGTGTTTGTCTACTAAATTGGAGTAATGGGCTAAACGAAGATAATTTCTCTTCACTGACAAGAACCCATTACCCACTCATATGAAATATAATTTCTTCAGTGTATAATTGTGGCCTTTGAAAATAGGGATAATTGCAAGACAGATAACTGGGATCAAGATACACATTTAGGAAAGCCATATCTGATTGATGTACTTGACATGTTAGTGATGAAATTGAGCTCTGTTCACTGCAATTTTGGATAATTAACTTGGCTTTTGACTTTAACCATAATGTAGACTTATCAATGTTGCTTCATATTACAGTGGGAGAGAAAAAAAGTTAATTGAGGGAGGTTTGTTAGGGAAATGGTAGTTAGAACATTCACTGGGAGGAGCTGAACACCACTTCTTCTGCCAAGTTCACAAACATTTGCACAAATCAAGGGAAATTATGCTGTTGGGCCATTCTGGGTCTAATTTCTTAATTCAAGCAACTGAAACCATTCTAAAAATCTTAGTTCATAGTTCAGAGTAGGGACAAAATTTAAAGTACTTGAGGGGAAGATTTGATTTTTAGGTTAATTTATAGATGTGCAACAGTGAAGGTTCTGTATTTTGCTGCTTATTCCATGTTTTGACAACCATATTTTAATTTTCACACACACACACACACACACACACACACACACACACATGCTCCACCCCCAACACAGAAATGCATCTGCATTGTATTCAAATGGTTCCAGATTCAAATCCCTGGCATCTCTAGGTAGGACTGGGAAAATCTCCTGTATGAAAACCTGGAGAGTTGCTACCAGTCTGTGTAGACAATACCAAAGTAGATGGCTCAATGGTCTGGTTCAGCACAAGGCAGATTCTGATATTCCTACTGAACAGAATCAGTGGCGTAGCGTGGGGGGTGCAAGGGGTGCCGGCCGCACCGGGCGCAACATCTGGGGGGGCGCACTCGCCACCTCCAGAGTCGCCGAAGAGCCTCGGGGCTCAGCTCCTTTGGGAGGAGGGGTCGGGCTGGGTGACCAGGGGGAGTAGCAGGCGCTAGCAAGGAGGTCCGGAGCCGGAGCCTGGCCAGGATCGGGCGCGGGATGGGGCGCAAGAGGGAGGGGAGAGTCGAGCCTGTCCGCCCCGCGAGGACTGCTGCGAAGAGGCGGGAGGGAGAGGAGGCCCCTTGGGAGGAGCGGGCAGGTGCTGGGGCGGCAGTGCCGGGCGGGGGCCGAGGGGTGGGCGCCCCCCTGCGCGGGCATCGCCTCGCCGCCGCCGCGGGCTTGGCTGGGTGACCGGCCGAGGGGAAGCGCCAAACAAGGCCAGGATCCAGGCCCCCGCTCTCCTTATTTGGCGCCCATTTCCGGCTCCCGGGTGGCCTCCTCCCACCCGCTCTCGCTACCAGTGGAAAGAGAGACGGAGGAGCAGCGGAACCCGCAGCCTTTGCAGGCGCTGCCGGCCGGGAGAGGGGAGCGCGGAGGAGCCCTGCGGGGCCTGGGCCCGGCCAGCCGAGGGATCTTGTGGCGAGGAAGGAGCCCAGTCTGCGCCCTCCTTCCCCACAGAGCTGCAGAGGGAAATCAAGGTTCTCCTGCTAGTTTCTCTTCTTCTCTCCCCCCCCACTGCGTTACAACCGTGCCCCCCCCTCGGTGCACATAGCACGATTGCAATCTCTCTCTCACCCCCCCCCAAGTTAAACTAATGGAGCAAGCCAGCGCCAAAGATTTGTAGAACTGTGAATACCCGGCCCAGGCAGCAGCAAGAAGCTGGCAGCGGCGGCAGGTTAGGGGTTAGGGGCGCAAATTACTTGCCTTGCCCCGGGTTAGGGGGCGCAAATTACTTGCCTTGCCCCGGGTGCTGACAACCCACGCTACGCCGCTGAACAGAATGGTTTTCCTTCAACCCAAAATGCTTTGCTGCCTTCAGCAAAGGAGAAGAGGGCCTCTTTAAACCCACAAAGAGAAGCCAATCAGAACAGCAGCTGAATCTTAATGCGACTGTGTCCTCCTTAATGGGACAGCGTCCTCCACAGCATCCGAGGACAGCAGGCTATCCTAGGGAGCACAGGACAATGTGGGACATGAGTCTGCTTTCCAGTACCTTGCTGCTACATACACACCATGCTTTCTGATTGCTACCTGCTCAGACAGCCTTGGGGGCACTAGTCTATGACATGTGAGCAGCGCAATGAATGCACATGTGCAATATCTGCTGGTGGGTGCATGGCCTGGGCTGCTGCTGCTCTGTGTCTGCTCACTTGGTCAAGAGCCTTTCTCAGCTGTTTTTTTTTATTATTATTATTGTTAAAAACACCAGCCAGCTCCGGCCAGCAACAAGCAAGCATTGTTGATTCTGGTTGCTGGAGAAGTATCAGGGAGGCTCAGAAGGAACAGCTAGGGAAGCCAGCCGCCTCCACTCACATCCCCCAAAGTGAGGAAGCCACCTCATTTCCTTAACAGTAGGGGTGGCCACATCTACCATTAGGGAGACTAGCTCTCAGCTCAGATATAGAACTCTTAAGCAGGGTTGAAACTTGGCAGCTCTCATCTTAAAAACTGCCACAAAGAGGTCTATAAACTTATTACTGTTTCAGTATTGAATTCCCTGTTTAGAAGGATTAACAGTTTGCATCTGCTGAGGAACGAGCTAAGCACTACAGTGGTACCTTGAGTTACAAACACCTCAGGTTACAAACGCTTCAGGTTACAAACTCCGCTAACCTGGAAGAGTTACCTTGAGTTGAGAACAGAATTCATGTGCCAGCGGTGCAGCAGCAGCAAGAGGCCCCATTAGCGAAAGCACGCCTCTAGTTAAGAACAGTTTCAGGTTAAGAACAGACCTCCGGAATGAATTAAGTTTGTAACTAGAGGTACCACTGTATATTGTTATGAGATTCCTAGATTCCTGGGTCCAGTAGGTGTTAGAATTTAATTTAATTTTAGGGTTTTAAAACTGGATGACAACCCATGTGTATTAAGCAGTGTGCTGGACACTTCTAATCCCCTAGAATCAGAAAGTATTAAAAGCTAATTAAACTAGGCTAAGCTTCCTCTGTTGAGGTGATAGCCTGGGTGATGGGCCATTAATGGATCAAAGGAGCTCTGTGCGAGATGGCAAATAGGTGGGACCTCTTTCCCCGCAACAGATAAAACCAGAGTTTAGAGAGTTAAGAGTTAGGTGACCTAGATGCAAAGTAGCAGGCAAAGAACAATATTTGATGTCTGCCTAGATCGAAGGCTGTGCCTATGAGAGAAGCATAGGGTGCTAATGCTGTGAACCCCTCCTTCATAGGCTCAGGTTGTATATAAACCATATGTCATAAGACACGATGGTCTCTGCTGTGCCTCATTTCTAAAAGGAAACCTGAACCCCGGGTAAATGTGCCTGAAATCCCTGGAATCTTGCGCCATTTGGAGATGGGGGTGGTGTGCAGTAATATTGAAAGGTGTCAAGGTGTAAACCAAACCCAACTGTTTGGTTTAAGTAGACAATCATTCAGCTGCTAAGGGATAATTGTAATGAGTGCATTTTAAAATCTCAGTAAACAGCTATATACTGAGTACTACACACTAATGACACCATAAATCCCATATCTGTGACGCTTGATCTAGACCTCAGCTAAAAAACTTGGATGCAGAAGCCAGAAAAGCTTTCGCAGCAGCTGTTCTGCAGATAGTAAGTACAACAGTAGCCTGAAGCTTTACTGTGGAGGAATGGGATTATAAACATTATTTTAAAGGGAAATCTTATTTTTAAAAGACACAACCATGAAGTTGATATCACAACCGCAAAGAAGAGCTAGGACTGAAGGCATTTCCAAATAAGAATGTAAGAAGGCATGCATTACCATTCTACCCCACGTGCACCAAATGCAGTGCTGTTTCTCTTCTGCTGCAGTTTGGCTTCTGAAAACCCCCCAGCAACATTACCTGTCCCACTGTCCACTGTGGCAGAATTTAATGTAATTAATGATGTCGTTAATGACTATTATTTCATCATTCCACACCATTCATTTCTATGCACCATTCACAATGCAAAGGAGGGGGTGGAGTTATCAGTTATGCAGATTGAAAACAGCAATTATAACCAATTGTATTGGTTGGCTTGATTTGCATTCCGGACATGGGACGAATAACTGAACATTGGCAAGTCCCCCTCCTGCTTCCATTTTCGTCAGAATTCCCTGACATCCCTACTTCCAGATGAACTGTTTATGGAGCTATTGTCCCAATTTATTTGCAGAGAAACTAGATGATGTTGGCTATTTAAGGAGAACTCATTCTGATTTGTTTGCAGAGAGTTTAGAGGATGTGGCCTCAAAGTAAATGTTATTCCACACCTTCCAGTGAGTTTCTCCATCATTTTCCTTATTGCAAAAAGTTAGATCTTTGGGAGAAGTGGAGTTTGTTCAACAAGATCTCCGAATCCACTAAAATTGATGGTATATGCCAGTCTGGAAATGACAGTCTGGAAGCTCGCCTCATGAATGGTCTGGGAGTTCCTTGTAGCACTGTCCAAGCCAGGGGGAGGCAGACTTCTGGCTTGTAGAGTCTGCTTTGTTTTTTGAAAAAATATTGAAGCCCACTAACTAGAGCCAAGTATAAAATAACAACAGGATAGTAGTTGGAACGACATAGAATTAAGCTTCAAAGCACATGCTCAGTCAAGGAAATTGTTTTCAGGGTCAGAACTAAGCTCACAGCCTTGATCACTCCAAAATTGCCTCCTGGTATCTCCCCAAGTTTACTTTAGCAGTTATCTCAGCACTTGAAATTAGAAAAGAGGAGGAGGTTGCTGCTATCTTTAAACATCTGGGGCCCAGTAACTACTGCACAGCATCCAGAGATTCTGATCTACTTTCTGCTTACCCCCAACCCAAGCTAACCAAGTGTGAACCCAACAACCCATATGGGTGAGCTGTGCCAGTGGTTGGTACAATGGGGCAACAGTTGTGGGCCGATGTTCTTAAGAGAGCTGCCCATGAACATAAGTGGAGATATCCATGCTTTCTGTGTAGCTGTGGCTGTGCCCCAAGTGTCATGCCTTCTCTCTCACACCCACACCACTGTCAAGCAAAAGGTAGCAGCAAAGAGAGTTCCTGCTCTTTCTAACTCAGTCTTTATTAAATGTGAAGCACTTTGTTTTTGACCCCCCCCCCCCCCCAGTTCATTATCCTGCCAAGGCAAATGTGGCTTGTTATCACCATATTGCAGGTTGGAAGTGGCTGTGCCTGGGAGATAATGGCTTCATGCTGAATACAACTAGTTGAGGGTCAGGCTGAGAGAGTGCTTTACAAGCCCCCTGTTGTGTTTTCCAGTACTGTTATTCCCTATTTCATGTCAGGGGTGGGTGTGCTATGTGAGTATGTATGCTACAACCTTGGAGTATCATTTGCTGCTATACCTTTAATACAGCTCCCTGTGGGGAAGGCTACGCTTTGAGAGAGTAGCTTAAGGCAGTCCTGCAGCCCCTTTGAACACCACAAGTCAAAGGTGGAGCTCATGCTGTCTTGAACTCCCAGCCTCCATACTAAGCACCCCTCAGGATGCAGCAAAAGTTAACTTACTTAAATTGTGCCTTCAAAGCTGCCAAGTCAAATCTAGCACTCATTGGCACACAGAAGCCTCATGCTGCAATGAGTTTCCTGGAGATTGGTTGTTCGTTTTTTAATTTTTGGTACTAGGGTGGCTGCTTAAACACAAATCCTAATCACACTGCAGTAGTGGAATGGGGGAGTTTAACCCTTTCCCCCAAAGAAAACACCCAGCCATTACTCTCATTGGTATGAATGAAGCTTCATTTTCAGTGGATGCAGCAGTTGGGGGTGAGATTTCTGTTGTAACTACAGAAGATGGGGGAGAGGTTTAAACTCTCTCTCTCCCTATCCCAATGTCCAAATATTGCGCAGGCTCCCCTGTGGCTGCTATTTTCATTGTTTTAAAAATGTACAGGTTGATTGTATTCATTCCATTAACATCATATATTGTGTGGGCCTGGGGTCTATGTGCTCCTGAGGGATAGGATAGTCCCATGAGGGATTAAAACATCAATGAATGCCTCAGTTATGGTAGTCCAGCCTTAGGGTAGATCGATGGGAGATCAGAACTGAGGAGAGATTGATTAATTGATTAATTGATTTCTACACTGCTTAATATATAAAAAACACCTCTAAGCAGTCTACAGAAAACTGAAGGAACAACAGACAACAAACTATTACAAAAATACAGTTACATTAATTTCTAATATATAAAAATCAGCATCAATTCATTTCCTTTCTGACACACTCTCCCTCACAGTCCCTGAGTTCTTACCCAGAGTCCAACAACGGTTGGCTCCTAGACACATCAAAAAAGCGTTTCAGTTTAAAGCATTGTAAATTTAAACAGGGAAAACAGGTATAGAAAAATGGGACTCCACGTTACCTTCTGGTGGCATAATGTTATATTGCACATACAACATGTACAAATTGCTTTTTCTTTACCAGTCTAGCTGAGTCCAACCTCACCCACTCACAATGAGCAGAGATCCTGGAAACAATGAACATCACCCTAGTCTCTCACTCTAGAGCTGCTTTTTATGGGCAGGCTCAAAGTAGATAGTACTGCCCGTAGCTGTGTCCCATTCAGCTGCCTTCTCCACACCCAGTTCCAGGTACAGCAGGTTTGTTGAGGTTCCCAGGGGGTCCAGAGAATGGGGAAAGCTCACTCCAATCCGCTCACACCTCTCTCTTCACCTTCTGTGCTCTCTTCCTCCTCCAGAGAGGGCTCTAATGGATGCTAATTTCTGTCTCTTTCAATTTAAAGGTGTCAGTGCTCAAGTTGCCGCCATGCTTGATATATGGCCCTGGAAGGGTTGCTTCTGAGTCTGACAGACATAACGTTTCTTCTTCGGTGAAGGAAAACTGTAATGGGATATACATGATAAAAGTGTTATGCGGGAATTAACATAAATAAATGTAAGCTGAGCAGGACTGATACATGATTAGTGGTGGACATGAATTCTTCATTCTGAACAGGATTTGTTTATTTCCTCACAAATATTCTGCTGTGGGGCAGATAGGTCATGCTGGAATAAGCCCTATTATTGAGAACTTGGGCTTTACTAAAGTATAATACATATGATCTCAACAAGGGTACAACACATTTGATGTCATCATAGAAAAGAGATATAGTTTGGCCCTCAGTGAAATCATGAATGAATGAATGGTGAAATAAATCAAGGGAGCCAGGCCACCTACCTCTCCTTTTCCACCCATTGTTTCGACCATCTCCCCTGCCAAGTTGGAAGAAAAGAATTGGATTAACCGTTCTTTATGGCAGCTGGGTCTGCTCAACAAGCTTTATGATTTATTTTGTATAAACATTTGGAGGGTAATAGATCTTGTGAAATATTGTTCTGCACAGGAAAGCACCTTGTTTTGTTTCATTTAATTGAATATCAATAAATAGCTACTTTTTTTTTAACAGAACATCTTTCACCTGTCGCCCGCCAAGCCTTCATTAAATAACAGCTTTATTTATTTTTCCTCATTGACAGGATAAAGAATTACTTCTCTTGTTGAAATCTTAAATCAGGGATTACAAGACGTATGTGCCATAATGCAATTATTTCTTCAGCTTTTGGAAAGACTTACACCCCAGCCCTTAAATTACACCCCAATGATTTCAGTCCTGGAACTGTTTTCCTTTAAGTAAATATGCTTCAGGTGGCAGCTTTAAGAATGATTGGGCGGTAATATTATATGTAAGTAAACTAAGGGAAGAGCTATCAATGTGAGTAATTATACTCCTTTTTTATATTCTTTTAAAATTTGAAAATGGTCAATATATCCTCACAAAATCTTCATTTTCCTGGCTAAATATGTCCCCCTTTTTCAGACTTGCTGCACATAGTTTTGTCTTCTAGACCTTTTATGATCTTTGATATGCCTGTCTTCTAGAGCATTAGCCAATATTTGCTTTTTAGTCATTTGTCTTTGTATTTCTCCTAGACCTTTTATTGTTCTAATATGCTTCATTGCCCACATTCACTTGAATAGATGTTCTTCCATCTGTGAATGACTAAGAAACACATTTGATGAAGGAGAGGTTGCCTCTGCTGAGGTTCCTAACATAGCCAACAATTTACAGTGCTATCTCAAAAGTGGGACTTACTCACTAGTAAGTGCATTCCCAATTACATTGCTGGGCTGCTATCCTAGGCACACTTATCCTGGAGAGTTAAGTCCTATTGAACACAGTGAGAATTTATTTCTGAATAAACATACATTAGATTGCACTGATAGCTTCTCAAAAAGAAAATATGGAACTGTTGTTCTGTGATGAGATTAAGATAGGGGTGGAGAAATGGGTTTTTTCTAAAGTAAATTTCCCAACTGTATAACTTCCTCATTAGATACCTCACACTAAAAATAGGAAGACTGTTGAACAAACATAAAGCATGGTTCACTCTTTGCTTACACTCTTTATCAGTGGTGGTTTCTCATAAGCAGATCTTCTATACAGCAATGCTTCATTTATGAATCTGTCTTAATTCAATAACTAGCAGGCACAATAAATGGGTACTTTAAGGGTATTTAAGGATGTAACAAAGTGTTACCTGGCTGAAGATGAAGGTGAAGAAGAGGACATATTGGCCAAAGATGTTTTATATGGATTTTGTTTTATATGGCATTTTGTTTCATGTAAGGAAACTGATAGCATTCTACCCTTATATAATAATTGGTATACCTGCTGTCCCTGACATTGCCTGTCATTTATGTCCTTAATTTTAAGCCTCAGAAGTCTAAGCACCCTTGTGGAAAACCTGTGGCAAGGAGATGCCATTGAATTACAATGTCCATAATCCATGACTATTAGCCATGCTTTCTGGGACTGATGGGAACTGGAGTCAAACATCTGGAGATTCACAAGTTCCTCATCCCTGAACTAGGGAAATGTTAGCAGGTGTTTTCAACAATTGCACAAAATTGCAATTTATTGGGGTCCCTGGATCCTCCTCTGAGAACTCAATCAAATTAAAACCAATTCATATTTGTAACATAGATGCACTTTCACCACCCTTAGATATTTTTTATTAACTGTAATTTAATATGCTTCCATTTAATAATAGGCTCATTCATGACATTTGCCGCTGTGTGCATTTTGGGTTTCCAGACAGACTGAAACTGCTTTATGAAGTTGTGGGGTGGGGTGGGGGAATGAAATACACTTTTCCAGCCTCTGAGTAGTTGGAAATGCAGTGTTTAAAAAATTGTGGCAGGGAATATGAAGAAGAGAGAGCAGCTACGGAGGTAAAAGAAAAAGAAATTGTGAAGGACATTAACCTATTATTTATTTAAAACATTTCTATCTTGTTTTTCCAAATAGGTGCAAGATTATGCAGCCCAGCAAACAAAAGAAACTACAGATTAATCAATAACTTCAGAATGATTAAGTTTAGTCAAGTGACTGTTGGAAGAGAAAGGTCTTTCAACCCTTTTGGAAACCTAATGTTAAGTTTTCCAAGATGGTGAGATAGGAATGTGTTGGGATACTGCCAGGGAGACAGAGGCATCAGGCAGCCTCCACGTCATCTCCAGACGATCTCCCAGTCTCCTGTAGAACAGCATCAGTCAATTAGCGACACGAGCCTCAGACACATTCCGAGACTCGTGCATACCCTTTCTGCAGAGTTTCCACAACGGAAGATTCAGCCAGGAGAGCATATTTACAGCTTTATTCAACGTTGATCAGGACAAAGGAAAAACATGACTGCTTGCATCCGTGTCGAGGAAAGACAGCCGGAACAAAAGCTATATACAAAATGGAAACTCCCAGCGAACAGGAAGTAAACAGGCATGTGACACACAACAGCCTGTTCCCTATTTTTAAGGTGGAACGGAAATATCCTAACAGAATGTAGGAAGCTGCCTTAATACCAAATCAGACCATTGGTCCATCTAGCTTAGCATTGTCCACACTGACTGTCAGTGGTTGTCTAGGATTTCAGACACGGATCTCTCCCAGCTCTACCTGATGCTGGGGATTGAACCTGGGCATCTGTATGCCAAGCAGATGCTCTGCCATAGAGCTGTGACCTTCTCCAAGTATTGCCTGATGATAAGTCCACAGTTGTGTGGAGGTTGGGCGGGAAGAGTTATAAAAGAAGGGATGTTTCTTAAGATATGAAGCCATGGAGTGCTTTTACAGTTAATACCAGCATCTTGAATTGGGCCTGGAAGTAAATTGGAATGATAACCAATGTTTGATTATGAATATTCCAACAGGACAGGATATGTTGCTGATTTCTGTACTTCTTAGTGGTTTTCAAGGGCAGAGTGCATTGTATTATTGAAGCCTTGTAGTTACAGACACGTGGATCATCCTAACAAATCCATGATAGGACAAAGCTAGAATAGAATAGAATAGAATAGAATAGAATAGAATAGAATAGAATAGAATAGAATAGAATAGAAAATATATAAGGCAAAGAGAATCATAGAGTTGGATGAAGAAATGGCTGGTTCACATTGGAGAATCAACTTGGTTGAAATTATTTATGCCTGAAGTTGTCCTTGCACATGAAGACTCTGGGGGTCAATGGAACACCTTTCACCTGAAGGAAATTGACTTTAAAGCAAAGGAAACCCACTGGTTCCCCCTTCAAAACGTAAAATGTTACAGTGTGCAGTTCTCTAGTATTAGATTCTAGCAGCGCGACAGATTACAATAATAAAATGACAAAGAAAAATATGCTTTCCACTTTGCAGGCACAAAGAAGGCATCAATCAAATATAATTCTTAGAGAAGGAACAGAAGCTGGGCCTTTTTTAAACATAAAGATTGGCTGAAAATATTTAAAATGCTACACACACACACACACACACACACACACACACATACCCCAATGAAAATAAGCACCAGGGAGGCATTCTAAATACATATTCAATAGAGAGGCACAAAACAGTATGATTCTTTATTAAAGTTGACTTTTTACTTTGCCACACAGATTAACTGAACCTTGAGAAATAATCTTCCATCAAATGAACTTGTAGCATTCTCTAAAAAGAGTACTATTTGAGTAACATATATAAAGATTTTGTAATTCTACAAAATAAGAACTATCTGATTTACAACTTTTGATTACTCAGCTGTGACTGAGGAATTAAGCTAGCTGCAATGTCGGAGAAGGCTCCCTTGTGTCAGGGACATTTCTGATTATTGATTGATTATTTAATTTCTATACCACTTAATATATTAAAAAATATCTCTAAGCAGTGGACAGAAACAAAAGACAGCTTAAAGACAATATTACAAAAATACAGAGTTACATATAAACATATTACATATTACACATTACACTGATACATATTACAATGTTACATATCACACTGATACAAAGTTACAGTCAACATTAGTTCATTTTTCTTCTGACACACCCTCCTTCTCAGCCTCCAGGTTCTCTTCCACGGACCAAACAAACTCTCAGCTCACCTGAAAAAGTGTCACAATGAGAAGAGTTCCTGGAAACAGCAAACATCACCCTAGTCTCTCACTCTAGACTTGCTTTTCAATGACAAGTCCAGGGTGGATGCTACTTCCTCAGGCTGCCCACAGCTGCGCCCATTCAGCTGCACTCTCCAGACCCTGTTCCAGGTACAGCAGAGTTGTTGAATTAATGGAAAGAGATCTCAAACCCAGACTCATATACCATCTTTCCGAGCTTTGCTACTTGGCATTCTTTAACTGAAGATGCTAAGGATTGTGTCCATCCAAAGCACATATCCCAATCTTACAGGCTTATCCACTTCAATTTGTATGGGAGGGACTACAGCTCAGTGGGTAGAGCATGTTTTTCATGCAAGTGACCCCAGATTCCACCCCACATCTCCAAGTCAAAGAATCTGGTAACAGATGATGGGAAACACCCCTGATAGTCAGAGTAGGACATACTGGGCTAAATGGACAAATAGTCTGAACTGGTGAAAAAGCACCTTTTTGTTCCCTCAATTATTTCGTTGTTCTAATTGCAGAAATAGTACTAAGGGTTGAGTACATGTGCAACACTGTTAACAACTTTTTACCTTCTGAAGGAACTCAGTGTGGTCTTATCATGGTAAGGATTTTCAGCCAGTTGCCTCAGTGCACATTGCTAAGATAGCTAAACACTGTGACTTATGCATGCCTCCCATTCTCTTGAGCGCACTCAGCGCATCAGCATCAGCAATGCTGGTGACATCTCCCACTGATTTCAAACAGCTTTAGTTAGATGGGAACAGGTAAACAAGGGTCCTTTTGCATTTATATCAATGCAATATCCTGTTTTCTGAGAAATGCTGGTCCAAAAGTCAGTGAGTGAGTATTGATTTGATGTACACATTCAGTTCATATTTCCTTACAAAGATCTGTGGGTTGGATCCTGACTTTGCCATGCTTTGGGTAGATGCCATGAAATAATTAGGACTTGCATTTCTCATGACTGATTTATGTCCCACTGAATCCAACACAACATGGATTCAACCATCACTATTTTTTGTTACACAGGAACATAGCAAACTGCATTATACTGAGTCATACCAAGGATTCATTTCATTCAGCATTGTCAAACACAAGGTTTCAGGCAGGGGTTTTTCCCAGCCCCACCTAGAGACAGCAGGGGTTAAGTGTGGGATGTCTTGCATACTAGCAGATGCTTTGCCACTGAGCTGAAACTCTTCCTTTCCACATCACCACCTTTCCATTCTACTTTGGGAAGCCAACATCTCTCCTTATAGTTGCTCCTTGAAGATTACTGAAGCAGGCTCCATTTGGATTGAACGTTGCTCCAAACACAGTATTATCATCATTACATGTGTGATATCTGAACAGTCTCATAAAGCCCAGAGCCGCTCCAAGCATATATCTCTTCTTATTGTGGAAAGAGTGCACTGCTATGAGCTCTAATTACAATTCTCATTAGGAAAGAAAGCCATCAGTAGTTCATAAAGTACCACCACGGTTTCCCTCGGCGCCTCAGGCCAAACACAAAGTTTTCTAACTGCCAGCACTGCAGGTTTTCTCAGCCTGGTGCCTTCACTTCCAAGCTGCTTTCCTCCCTCAATCCCAGCTGCCACCCTCAATAACATTGTCTGTAATCAAGTCTCTAACTGTCAGTTCGTATGGTGAATTTTGAGGTGGCAGAGAATTCAGCTAGCTGTACCTTAGTGAGATTGACTCTGAAGAAGTGACAGTGGTGAAGCCTGGTTTTGTCAGCATGCTGTAAGAGACATGACTTGGAGGGAATACGGGCAGAAGAGTGGCACAGTAACAAGGTGAAATTCCAATGTTATGTTTGCTTTACTGCCTATTTCTAGCATCTGTGAATTCCTGAAGAGGCGAGGATGAAGCCACCAAAGGAAAGCAGGGAGGGCCCATATGCATACTGTAGAGGAAGTGGAAAGAGAAAAGTTATCCTCCTTCTCTCTTGAACTTGTGGACATCCAATGAAGCCGAATGTTCAGAACAGAGCAAATAAAGCAGCATAAAGTAGCAGCACATCGCTACTAGCCATAATGGCTATGTTCTGGCTCCACAGCTGGAGGCAATAATGCTTTTGAATGCCGGTTGCTGGAGAACACAGGAGACGGGGGTGCTGTCGTGCTCAGATCCTGTTTGCTGGTTTCCCACAGGCGTGTGTCTGGCCACTGTGAGAGCAACAGGATGCTGGACTAGATGGGGCATTGGCCTGATCCAGCAGGCTGTCTTCATGTTCTTATTGTTAAACTGGTAGAAATTGCTTCCACAAGAGGCCACCAACATAGATGGCTTCATAGCTGTCAACGTTTCCCTTTTTTAAAGGGAAATTCCCTTATTCCGAATAGGATTCCTCGCAAGAATTGGGAAAAGTTGACAGCTATGGATGGTTTTAAAAGAGGAGTAGGCAATTTCATGGAGGATAAGATTATGCTCACTTCTTCTGATTTGTTCAGTTACTGGCATGTATAAAACATTTGTCAAATTTTTACCACTGGAGTAACTAACCTGTAGCCCTCAAATTGCTGTTGGACTACAACTCCCATAATCTCTGACTATTGGCCATGATGAGTAGAGATTATAGGATCTGGAGGGCAACAGATCCCCCCCCCCCCCCGTTACTGTATGAATTGTAGCACAATGCCCATTAGATGCATGTATAGATAGATAGATGATAGATTTTCCAGACCCCAGGGAAAAAAATCAGTAGATTCAGTATATTTTAAATGATTTTAGTCATCTCCCAAAGAATCTTGTTCGTCTTAGGAGTGGGAACATTTTGATTTTTCACCATGTGTAAATGTGTTGAAGGCTGACACAAGTGGAAATTTTGTAACTTGCAAGAAGTTTTTAGACATGTTCTAGTTATCAGTAGGGATTATTAGAACCTTTTAAGGTCAGCTGCTCATTTGTATGCACAGAGTATTGAAGGAGAGAAAAGGAAAAAAACAGCCCTTGCTTACATTGCTAAGGCAACGACAGACTTTGGCCTCAGTATGGCCCAGCATCAAGTGGCACTAATTAACAGCTGCTGTCTGACCTCAAGAGACCAGCTGGGGAATAGTTATTTAGCTCAAGTAAGCATTAGCAAAGCTTACATCACCACCCTTTTCCATTTAGTGCAACTGATAAGGTTCTTATTAAATCTATAAGGAGATATTCCTCAAGAAGTCACTTTAAGCTTAGCAGAACTTCTAATTTTCATCAAGATTCTTTACTAACATATTTAAGGGAAGGGGAAAAAACTATAACCAAAATTTTGACTGTGTTTATAGTAATACTGGGGGCTGCACTCCTACTTGTTTCACTTGTAAACCCCATTTCCTTGCTAATTCACCCCCTCCATTTATACCTTACTAACCCATCTGCTCCCTTTTGTGTTGTTCCTCCATAGCTCAGCCGAGCTTCTGTTGTACCAAGGGACAGAGATTCTTTTAAGATTCAGGACATAATGAATACATAAATGGGGTGAAGCATAAATATTTTATTAAATAGTCCAAAGGAAGTTGCAAAGCTTTGCCATTATCTGAGGTTTCTCCGGTTGCCAGAAACTCCTTCAGCAACAGATGTGACCTCCTGCAGATGGATATGAGGCTTCAGGCAGTTCTAAGCGCTTTCTGGATAGCCTATGCTGAAGTTCAACTAGCAGGAATATTCTTGGGACTTATACAGAGTTGGGGTTACATAAGCCACATCAGGTATGCCCCATCACCTTGCCAGGGAATCCCCAAGCTAATTCTTAGAATATATGCTTGAGCAGCCTGGAGAAAAGTAGCCACCCCCAAGCCATACAATTGCCTAGTGCTCATCTTTGTGGCACTGAATCTTCATTATGAGGCTGGGCCGGTGTTGTTCGTTAAAAAGGGCTGTCATTAAGCAGGGTGAATCAGTTGCTTTAGGTGGCAAATGCTGGGGGAGGCAGCAGGTCACCCTATCCCTGCTAAGCCCCATAAGCTAGCTGTCCCATTACAATGTAAGGATGTTGTCCCATAACCAGTACTGAAGTAAGATTCAGCTGCCAGTCTGTTGGGATTATGCGCGTGGAGTGTGGGGGCATCATCTTTCCCCAAGGCAGCAAAATTTCAGGTCCCAAAGCATACCTGATTAGCAGGCCATGCCATTTCTGCTGATGATACCACAAGCCCTTCAGTTATCCATGCCTCTCACCCCCAGCTGCTATAAATTGCTGCCATTCCTGATTTCTGCTTCGTGGAGACACATCTTGCCTCAGGTTATACCATGCTCACGGGGAGACTGTAAGCCAAACACCATACTTCCTTCCTTCCTCTGATGGTAAGGACTTCACACCTGTACACTCACATTGATGATGACGGTGGTGGTGATTACAATTAAATAAAGTTTGCAAATAACCCATATACTGGCCCCATTTCCAGTTCTTCCTTGGTCTCTAGCAGCTCTGCTGATGTCTGAAAAATCAATAGTACCTTCCCCCACCAAGCCCATCTCTCATAGGGCTGTGACATAATAAACATATAAATAAGCTTGGGAGCTTTTCTTTTCTTTCAGCAGTGAGAACTCATTGGCAAACCTTGAGCTTCCTGCTTTTTAGAAGCCACTATTTCAAGAGTGCATTTTGGGGCTTTAGCAGAGACTGTGAGCCTGGATACTTTGAAATATGTAGCAGTAAATTGATTCTGATCAGAGATACTTTTTATATAAAAAATGATTTTCCAAAGGACAATGACAAAGCAGTCCCTCTTTTTTCTTTTTTTCCCCTTTTTAAATGTGGACTTTAGGTGTATTATTAGGAATTGAAACCTGCAGTCCTGTGAAATCTGGATAACAGGATTTTGAATGCTCTTATAATCGTTCAGTTTTGGGCAGAAACTGGAAGAATTGCCTAATCCTAGATTTATGTGGCGCCTTTTATATAAAAGGATTAAGATACAACTATGAATAGTTTGCAGCCTTCTATATACTTTATGCCATTATTTCATCCACCCCCCCCTTCATCTGTGCTAGGCAAAATAAATTCTTAAGAATGGATTGATGCAAATCTCTTTCATGTTATTACCATCACAATATGGGCCCCTTTCATGGAGATTGCTATGTCCACAATTGGAATGAAGGAATCTGTCAATTTTTGGTCCTCTCGGTGTCTCATTTTCCCCATCTTAAATTCAATTCTCCATGTTTCTGCATTATTATTATTATTATTATTATTATTATTATTATTATTATTAACCCTATAAAATTCACTAGTGTTTCAGTGTGAATGTCCCTAATGGAAAAAAGTGATATGCAGTTTTGACAAATATGTGCACTTTTGCAAGCAATTCCCCCTAATATTTTTGCTGTTTCACTAATAAATCCGTTTATATGCACACTTTACCCTAATATATGAAATTATTGTACACATTGCTTGGCTGGAAAACTACACTGCAAAATTAAGTGCAAATGTTTAAGGATGACTGTGTTTTAGTTCACAGACTATGTCAGAAAGTGAACATTTGGTAAGTGAACATAAAATGTGAACATAATCAAATTTCTCCCACCTCCCTAATCCACAATAAAACATCTTTGAAATGACTATTCCAAAACAATGCATTTCCTTGACACCACACAAACACATCTGGATGGTCCAAGGCCTACTGGCAGAGGAAGAGGAGTGCAGGGAAGGGCACCGCCCGTGGCAGCGTGATCCCCAGGGTGCCATCGCGGCTCCCCCCCCCCGCCCCCAGAGCATGAAGCTCCACCACTGCCAAGGCCCTTACAGATCTTCAAAGCAGGTCTTTGGATTCCAGCTTGCATTCTCCCATTTTGCTACCACCAAGTTTCCCCCAGAGAAGTTCTCACAGAGGAAGATCATCGTAGCTTCTGCAAAGGAAAGCTTTGCTTCATCAGCTATTTTTCAGAGCATCAACAAATGTTGAGATGATCTTATACAGTGGTAAATCTAGTTGCAGACACGATCCATTCCGGGGTGCCGTTTGCACCCCGAAAAGTCTGCAACTAGAGCGGCGCTTCTGCACAAGCATGGAGCGCGGTAGAGCACTTCTGCGCATGCGTGAAATGCACAGAATGCTTCTGCGCATGCACGCAGCAAACCCGGAAGTATACACTTCCGGGTTTGCTGCATTCACAAGCCAAAAAGACACAACATGAACCTAACACAACATGAGGTATGACTGTATTTGTGTGTTTTTTTTGTTTTTTTAATGAACAAACAGTTTCTGAAACAGAGCTTCCTAGCAAATCCAATGGGGGGGTGGTAAATATCTTTTATGCTGACCTTAATGGAAAACATTTAATTAATTAGCTGCCTAACTAACGGCACAATCAAGCCAAAGTTAAGCATCACTAAGTTCTGCAGAGTTTCATGGTAAAGTTAAGTCACTACTGAATTCTTTCCCTCAGTGAATTGCATACCCTTCAGCATTTTGAAGATGGAAATAAGGAGAATTGCTAATGTACTCATATCCTGCTTCTGGGCTTTCCATAGACATCTTGAGACCCATTGCGGGAATAAAATGATGGACTTCATAAGCCTCTGGTTGATCCACTGAGGCTCTTGTTATGTTTTTATGGAGACATAAAAAGGTCAAGGTAAAGATAAAGGACCCCTGGATGGTTAAGTCCAGTCAAAGGCGAATATGGAGTTGCGGCATGCATCTCGCTTTCAGGCCAAGAGAGCTGGCGTTTGTCCATAGACAGCTTTCTGGGTCATGTGGCCATCATGACTAAACCACTTCTGGCGCAACGGAACACCATGATGGAAACCAGAACACACAGAAACGCCTTCCTGCCGCAGCAATACTTATTTATCTACTTGCACCAGCATGTTTTTGAACTGTTAGGTTGGCAGGAGCTGGAACAGAGCAACGGGCGCTCACTCCATTGCAGGGATTCAAACCACCAACACTCCGGTTGGCAAGCCCAAGAGACTAAGCGGTTTAGACCACAGTGCCACCCTTATAGAGACATATCATCCATTGCCCTGTTCTCATACTAGAGATCAGTACTTAAATATCCCTCTTATGCATAAAGCCTCATTGCCTGCAGAGACCTGCAGATATAAGGTGGTATACAAATTTAATAAATAATAATAACAATTCTATATTAATTTGAATCCAGGTGGTATTTGGTATTTACAAAACCAACGAAAGTTTGTTCTCAGCACATGGACACTTCTGCTGAATTCAGTGAGACACTGAGGTATTTAACTTTCCCTGGGTTGCAACGTATCTCATTGAACTGTCCCTTCTCTCTTGTTCCTCTTTGTTGGCTAATACATTCCATACTTGGGCATCATGGAGGACAAGGCTATCCATGGCTGCTAGCCACAATGGCTATGTTCTACCTCCACTGTCAGAGGCATTTTGGCTCTGAATACCAGTCACTGGGAATTGCAGGTGGGAAGAGTGCTGTTCCACTCATGTCCAGCTTGTAGGCTTCCCACAGACAGGTCAGCCACTGTGAGAACAGGATGTTGGACTAGATGCCCCACTGACCTCATCCAGAAGGCTTTTCTTGTGTCCTTAATATTCTTATCCAGATCTCACTTTTCCAGCAGATTTACAAGCAGCTTGATTAATTTTTTTGAAAACGTAAATGCAAGCTCAGTGGGAGGATGTGATTTTAGCAGAGGCAATGGCAACAACTAATTATATATATATAAAGCCTATGCCGTTTTTAAGAAACAATATGTTAAATGTTGCCATAACCTTTTGTTCCCAAAGAAAGGCAATAGATATTAGGCATGCAATGTGATGTAAACTGTGGTGTGTTTTCATGCTGCTACCTATTAAACTGCTCCCATCAATTTTTAAAGAAGGAATTTATCTGAAGCCATTTGTGGAAAACACTATGCCCATGTAAATCTTTGCATTCTGGCAGTCTCCTGTTGGCTTTAATATGTGATAGCAATGGTACGCCAGACCTCAAGGGAAATGGGTGTCTTTCAAAAAAAGAAAAGAAGAGGGAGAAGATCATCACCGCAGCATGGATAGTACTATTTAACAAATTTGGACAGTGGCCAGGTGGGGAGCATCTGGTTCTGTCTTTTATAAAAATGTGGCTGTCTGATATATAAAGATGGAGAAAGAGTTTTCACAGTATTTTACATATATTTATGTGTTTATATTTTTATTTGTTTAAACCATTTCTACACTGCCTTTTTGCCAACATGTTTTTAAGGTGGATATCTCCTCATCTCGCATAGCCAGTTAACATTAACACCATAGTATTTTTAATACCAAGTTATAAAATGTCAAAACCAATAACAACCCCAAAAGTAAGTAAAACAGCAAAGGCCAGGAATACAGCACCATCTAAAACTACTAGTCAACCCAATGCTCTTTGTTACTCCCAAAGAGCAAATCAAATTCAAGGTCAAGTGGGTGTCTTTAGGCAGCAGCGGAGCCTCATGCTCTGGCACCAGGGGGTGGAGAGCAGGCGGGGTAGGGCTGGCGTGCATCCTGGGGGCATGGCGTGCTGCCCATAGGGGCATAGCACCCTGCGGGGTGGGGGGGCAACCACGATGGCACCCCGCCGGGATCACGCTGCCGGGGGCGGTGCGCTCCCCCTGCACACCTCTTCCTCCACCAGTGTCTCTAGGGAACACTCTCTACAACCTTGGTACCACTGCTGAGGAGACTCTCTTTAGATATCACCCACCTCAGCTCTGATGGCAGAGTCACCTGGAACAAGGCCCCTGAGATAGATGCAGCCCTGAAACTTTATAGGACAAAAGCGAGTTGGAAGCCAGTGATGTTCTATAACAACAGGAAAAATAGATTTGCTATGGATCCGTGTTTCAGTCCTGAGAAGTGCAGGCATGAAAAGTGATGTGGGAAATTTCCCACAGGCCCTGGTGGCTCTCCCCTCTAGTCACCTCCACACATCACGTCCGTTCATTTTCTGCCAAGGCTCTTCTACATCCTTTCTCAATCAGCCTTTCCCAGAAGAAGCAAGAATAGAGCTTTTATACTATAGGAACATCTTTCAGAGACATTGATACTTCCTCACTTTCAGAAATCCTCTGCATTAAACCTCTGGTGTCAACACAATGTGCCAATGAACTGCACGATGAAATAAATCATCTTAGGTTTAAAGTGCTCCTGTACCTGCTGTTCTGAGGCAGAAGATGATCCTGCCTGTCTCCTTGAGAGATACATGATAGCCTTGGGGATGAGAGTGGCTCCTACTTGGATTCGGGCTCATTAGTGAAATTGCTAATAAAGATCCAATTAAATGCTATGTCTATCTAGAGAAAGAATGTGGAATACAGAAAGGACTTCGGGAGAGACTTTCAGATATTGGCTTAAGAAGCTGGTCCAAAAAGGAAAAAGGAAAGTTGTATCTGCAGGACTGACAAAGTGTGTTACATGCTGCTTGGGGAAAGATAAAAGCAGAACAGGCAAGCTCACCTCTTGCTCAACTTTATCACAGAGCACTAAAGACTACCTTTGAAACACCTTCACACACTTATGCACTCACAATAGGATAAGGAAACAAATGTAACCTCATTGCATGCCAACGCAACATGATGTACCACCCTCTTAACCCCTAAGACAATTAAAGAAGCACTCAGTCAAATATATTGGGTTCAAATTTGGACACAACATTATTGATTACACATACAACTCCTAGCGACTGAGGCGTCTTTGACCTCCCCAATAAAATATTTGAGGGGGCTGCCCCTCCCAAAGTTGATGAATATTGTCATTCAAATGGTGTGCATGCACTGTGTCATGTGATCAATTATGAGGGGGAGGGCTTACCCCCCCCAAATATTTTGTTCAAGTTGGCACCCTGGATGTAAGTGAGTTTGGCATGGGGGTGACCTATGACATACATCAAATAGGTGCAATCTGACAGGTTTGCTATGCTGAGAAGTACATTTGAATGCCATGCCTGGGCATACAGACAGAAGCTCCACCCCCAAGATACCTTTAATGGAATTCCATGCTGCCTGACTCACTGGTGAGTGTGCAGTTTTTTCCTGATCAAAAACCAGTGTTATCTATCCCTTTGTCTTAAATAGAAAACAAAATCACATCACTTGCTTTAGAATTGTAGAGTTGGAAGGGACCACGAGGGTCATCTAGTCCAACCCCCTGCAATGAGGAATCTTTTGCCCACCATGGGCCTTGAACTCACAACCCTGAGATCAAGAGTCTCCTGCTCTACTGACTGAGCTATCCAAGGTCCTTTTTAAAGATGTTTTGACGTTCAAGTCTCAGAATCACAGAATCAAGCCCAATTCAGAATCATGTCCAACTGTGCCCAAGGCAGCACCTTTTTAAGCAAGACCTTCAAATATCCATGCTCCTATTGAAGAAGGTTGATTCTTGCCCAGGAAAAATATAATTGCTGATTGCTTACAAATCAGCATGGCAAGTTCTGAATCAGCATCTGGCATGTGGCCAGGATGTGATTGTCCTGGCTATATAAGGAGTGGCCAGACCAACAACTTCTCTCTGGTGCTGGTGACTCCTACCAGCTAGTTGCTGCTGGACTATGTGCTGTGCTTGGAGCTACATTTGAACCTGCAACCTGGACCTGGACTTTGCTGCAGGTTTTGCTGTGCAGGCCAGGAAGGTGGCAAGTCTCCCTGCAAGGGCTCTAGCAGAAGACCATGTAAATATCTGTAACTGTGCATGCTCAAGCCTGTCAGTAAATGAAGCCACTGACTGAAGTTTGCTGTCTGACTATTTTTCCTTTTCAACAGTGCAAAGTGAACTTGCTCAGACCTCTCACATTTGGGAACTGTTTTCTGACCATGCCCAAGTGCCCAGCAGCTCCACCCTGGTCCTTCAGAGCATCATACAGCAGAGATGGGGAACCTGTGGCACTCCAGTTGTGGTTGGACTCCATCTCTTACCATCCCTGACATTGACTATACTTGCTGGAGAGCCATAGGTTTCCCATCCATGCTAGAGGCATGATGGGTATCAGTGGAGGCATTTTCAGGTGAATCCTAAGTAAATGAGGGAGCAGAATTGAAAGGAAAACTGCCTGACATCAAGACCTAATACTTTTCCCTTATTATGTTTTATGAGTCTCTGTTTCTTACAAGTCTAACTTCTTGCCACATCACTTAGCACTAATGAATTACATGTAAAGGCAATCAAATCTCTTGCACTGCAAAAAGATGATGTCCACAGAATTTAACTATTCAATGCTGGCATCAGAAGGCATGCCATTCATTTAAGGGCATTGTGCATTTTAGACAAACAGCTGACTTTACCTGGCAGTTAATTTGAAAATTCATCATTTAATTATTAGCTCAAGGGAAAAGTAAATGTACAGCATCAGCACCCCATTTACATGTTTAATCGGATTAATATTTTGCTTTTCAGATTCCAGCAATTAACTTGGCTGGGCATTTCCCCCCAGTAATGAAATGATTAATTGTTTGTATATGGGTGCGTGGGTTCCTACTTTCTTTAAAAAAAAAAAAAAGTTTGAAAATTAATAGTTCCTTGGCAATAGCATTCTGTTCACCATGATGCATGAGCTGTTGTGCCTCCTATTGTCCTAAATAAAATGTACTTCTTAAATTAGTTGTGGTGCATTTTGGGATAATTAGATCTACATCACCTGCAAATGTTCTGTCTCCCTTCAAATATGAAATCAATTAAGCTGTGTAAGATTAAATAGTCAACATTATGTGTGCATAAAGCCAATAAATAAAGGCACCATTCCCACTGTGCTCGGTTGGCTTGATAATTAACACAGAACTTGGAACAAACTGGGCAGAACCTTCACACGTCAGAGTGATTTGTCTTTTTCAGCATAAAAAAATACATATCTGAGTGTATAGGTTGTAAGTTGCTTGGAAAACTCTGTTGTACGTTTCTCCCAGTATGTTTCTGAGCACAATTCAAAGTGTTGGTGCTGACCTTTAAAGCCCTAAACGGCCTCGGTCCTGTATACCTGAAGGAGCGTCTCCACCCCCATCGTTCAGCCCGGACACTGAGATCCAGCGCCGAGGGCCTTCTGGCGGTTCCCTCATTGCGAGAAGTGAGGTTACAGGGAACCAGACAGAGGGCCTTTTCGGTAGTGGCGCCCACCCTGTGGAACACCCTCCCTTCAGATGTGAAGGAAATAAGCAGCTATCCTATCTTTAAAAGACATCTGAAGGCAGCCCTGTTTAGGGAAGTTTTTAATATTTAATGCTGTACTGTTTTTAACACTTGATTGGGAGCCGCCCAGAGTGGCTGGGGATACCATTTTTATTATTGTAGGCTACTTACAGCCCACCTTCCTTCTGTCAAAATACATCCACCGCCTGTAGTAGATAACTTCACAGTAAGCCACTGGTTCCCAGCTCCCCCCACACTGAGACCACTTGACAATTGAAGATGGCCTTGGCAAATGATCCTCTTGTGGAAGACGAGGCTACCAATGTCTGCTAGCTATGACGGCTGTGTTCTCCCTTCACAGTCAGGTACAGTGATGCTTGAGGATGGCAGAGTGCTCTTATGCTCAGGTCCTGGAGAGCCACTGCTAGTAGGCATAGATGCATCAGTGGTTTGATCCAGCATAAGGTAGCTTCTTATGCTCCTGTGTCTTCAACACCCAAGCCATTCATGAGCTCCTGGTTTCTGACTCCTACCAGGGGCATCCTAAAAGCTGGCATTGACACCTCTTCACATTCTTTAATGATCCCTGAAATGGGGGTGGGGGAGAAGCTAGCAGCTATGAATGGCACTATGCTTGGATATTTTTTTAAAAAAAGAACTACATATTCATAGACAGCTTCCCAGAATGAAGCAAAAGGGTTTCCCAGTTCTACCATAGATCACGTTTGTGTGGACATTCACATAAATACACAAACACACAAGTGTGTACCATTCAATTACCATGAATTGTTTATAGGCACGTTGTTGTTGTTTAGTCATTTAGTCGTGTCCGACTCTTCGTGACTCCATGGACCAGAGCACACCAGGCACTCCTGTCTTCCAGTGCCTCCCACAGTTTTGTCAGACTCATGTTTGTAGCTTCGAGAACACTGTCCAACCTGTTATGTACTGAAGTTCTCACCCTGGGCCAGCAGGGGATACTGTAGATAGTTATGCAAATGAAGGATCGAAAAGTGACGTTCAGTGATTGGATAGTTTTAGAACGTTGCAACAGTTACAATTATTCTGTAGCTCTAAATAAGCAGGCTGACTGAGCTCCTCAGTTCAGTTCTGTTCCAGCTTACAAAATAAAGAGCTGCTTTGGAGAAATCGCTATGTTGTCTGCTATGTCAACCCACAACTCAACTCAACCATCTCGTCCTCTGTCGTCCCCTTCTTCTTGTGCCCTCAACAGTGGCGTAGCGTGGATTGTCAGCACCCGGGGCAAGGCAAGTAATTTGTGCCCCCTAACCCGTGGATTTGCGCCCCCTAACCCGTGGATTTGCGCCCCCTAACCCGTGGATTTGCGCCCCCTAACCCTAACCCCCAGATGTTGCGCCCGGTGCGGCCGGCCCCCCCTGCACCCCCCACGCTACGCCACTGGCCCTCAATCTTTCCCAACATCAGGGTCTTTTCCAGGGAGTCTTCTCTTCTCATGAGGTGGCCAAAGTATTGGAGCCTCAGCTTCACGATCTGTCCTTCAGATGTGTCCACAGATCTGTCCACAGATGTGCCTATTGCTGTCAACTACAGAACAATGTCTAAGTACATTGGCGGGTGGCACTGTGGTCTAAACCACTGTGCCGCTTGGGATTGTTGATCCAAAGGTCAGTGGTTCGAATCCCCGTGGCGGAGTGAGCTCCCGTTGCTCTGTCCCAGCTCCTGCCAACCTAGCAGTTCGAAAGCACACCAGAGCAAGTAGATAAATAGGTGGGATGTGGTGGGATGATAAACGGCGTTTCCATACGCTCTGGCTTCCTTCATCATGTTCCATTGTGCCAGAGGCAGTTTAGTCATGCTGGCCACATGACCCAGAAAAACTGTCTGTGGACAAATGCCAGCTCCCTTGGCCTGAAAGTGAGATGAGTGCCACAACCCCATAGTCGCCTTTGACTGGACTTAACTGTCCAGGGGTCCTTTACCTACCTTTTACATTGGAATAGAAAAACCCAACAAAAAGCAATTTTACTGGGAAATGATTAGTTTTCTCATATTGTTCTTCAATAGCCATTGTGGTTCTACTCATTTAATTTTTATTGAGAGAAAGCAGTAAGACAGGGGTGAGTGGGTTTTTTTTCTCTTTTGGGGAACATTTTCTTGGGGACAATCTCTCAGAGGCTTCATGGTGGTGGTAGGCAGAGCTGAGCTGACGATCATTTTCCCCATGGCTACCTGAGATTAGAATTCTCAATCCTATGCAGGTCAAATGAAATAATCCAGAATAAAATGTTACTGAAGAAGGTCAAATGCAAAGTATACATTCAAAGCAATACAATTAACAGGGTAACTAAAATATTTCAAGATAAAACTTGACAAAAGACGTCAACTACAAAATGCACATTTAACGCAACAAGGTTGACCAAAAAGAATCTTAAACATTGGTATTAATAATTGTATTATAAATTGGTATTGTTACCAATTTATTAGAGTGTAATTGAAAACTAATAAACATTATTATCAAAAAGGTATCTTAAACATTTCAAAACAAAACACTACTAAAGGAAGTCAAATATAAAATGCAGATTTAAAATAGCCTAATTAACAAGAAAATAAAATATTATCATAAGCATAGTGGATATCTGCTGCTGTTGCTGCCAGTCTTGCCAATGGTGGTTGATGGCAGGCAGCGGCTGTGGAAGCTCAAGCTCATGTGTAGGTCAGGGAACTAATGAAGGAATGATCGTTTCCCGGTCAGGGAACCAATGAAGGAATGGGTTCCCAAAACCCAAAACTGACTGTGCAGGCAGTTTGAAACCACACCAAAATCCCTATTTTTCCTTAGCTAAAATCCACGAACTTGAGCTCTGAGCTCAATGTATAAACAAAAGCCCGGTTGTATAAACAAGTGCTCAGAGCCCTCTCCTTTATCAGTTGTGGCGGCAACTATGGCCTTCACTGTACCAGTAGTAGAACAGAACAGAGAGAAGACATGTCTGTGCTTTATCTTACGTCCTGGACACACTCTGATGCACAGACCCAATCTGGGAACAGCGCCAAAGTGTGTTTTCGGAAATGGTGACCTCTGGCTCCAAGATAAGAGTAGGAACAGGAATATCCTTTTATGGTCAGGAGTGCAGGAAGGAAGATCCTTTTATGGTATGTAGGCCAATGTGGTTGGGCTTCTAGGGGAGGAGTGAGAGGGTGCCTGGAGGATATATAAACTGCATGAAACCTGTCATTTCTTTGGACTTGCTGTGGACTTGATCACACAAGTGCCTTCTGATATCCGGAGAGCAGAATAAACTCTTTCTTTGAACCAACTCGGTGTCATTTGACTTCCTTCCTCCTGTCCCGGAGCAACGCAGACCCAATCGGTGAACTCCAATAAGGCTACAGTCTGGCCCCCCACAAGGTCTGAGGGACAGTGGACCAGCCCCCTGCTGAAAATTTTGCTGGCCCCTGCTCAAGCCCGATGAGCTGGGTCTGCACTAAGAGAGAGCAAAGATGGCCACCTCCTTGGCCTGACCAGCTGCCCTCTCCCTGCTGGTTTTTATCAGCCAAGAGGGGCAAGGGTCCAGGGCGCAATATTCCTGCAATTCATATTATTTCTCAGACTATCACTTGTCCATAAAATACTCAACATTCTTCATATCTTGAGTGCAAGTCCAGTGTTTTATTCACTGCATCAAATCAGCTGTCTCTCACGGAGCTAATGAAAAGTAGTCTGGATGCTTTGTACAGAAATACAAGGCTGCCAAATTAGTTTTAACTGAAGCTAATGACACTGAACATGACTCCTGAGATTGGTTTGTGTTATGTAAGGTATCCAGAGTTAAGCAGGGATCTTATTTATTTAAGCATTTATAGACCACATTTCTGCCAAGAGGTGGCTTTGCAAATTGTTACACAACACAATTTAAAGCCACAAACAACAATAAAAAGTATTAAAAAATCCACCATCATCAATAAACCAGTCAATAAAAACCGGACAGTACAATTACAAGTGTAGTGCACTCATCATTGGCTATATCGCTGCTTGCAAGGGAGGGCGGAAGGACCCAAACTTTCTGAATGAAAACAAATAGAATTAGATCAGGTTTCAGTTTCTCCATGCTCCCCAATCATGTTTTTATTCTTAAAATAAATTTTACATAACGTCAGTGTAAAATGAACATGACAGTAACATTTCTAACCCAATTCTTAAAGGTAATTAAATGAAACCAAGGGCTGTAAGTAGAATAAATGCACACCTTGGTACTGGACATCAAATTGATGCTAGTAATTTTAGGTAAAGGTGGAAGATGAGCAATGTCGTGTAAAATTTCACAAGCCTGAAGGAGGGCTGAGTAAGCTTCCCTGTGGGCATGTGCGTCAGGGACTGTCGGACATTAACAGCAACCTCGCAGTGAAAACCTGAGATCTATTCTGTGTGCTGCATTCACACAGCAGCTTCTTCCATTTTCCTAACTGTTAATTGCCATATTATATCTGAGCTTTCAGATGACGTAAAGGCCACTTCCGGAACTATACCATAATATAGTGGAAGTTTAGTGCTCATTTTCATGTTATTACCTTCCGGGGGGGGGGGGGATCTGTTTGCTTTATGCAAACAGATGCATATGAGGGATACTTGGGTTCTGATATTCCATGCAAATAACATGGAAATTAGTACTGAAGCCACAATGTGGTCAACTCAGAGCTGTTGGAACATTGAGGCAGCCTCAGCCCTGATCCCCAAAATATAATGGGGGGATGGCTTGGGCCCCTGGAGTTGGCACCCCTATGTCCACCCCACTTCTCCTCTTTTCAAGTCTCTTTCAGAATGCCACAGTTTTCCCGTTAGCCTAGTCATCCAAGCTGAAACACTAAAACTTTTACACACACCACTGTTGGAGGAGAGCCAGCCTTCCCTGTCTCACACAGACTTAGCCCTCTTGATGGCTTCTCTGATGAGTTGGTGATTGGCCATCATCAGCCTTTGTTCTCCTTAAAGGCTTATCTCCTGGCAATGCCCTGGTTCAAAGCACATTTCACCTGCATTTTAACACTGTTAACTCCAAAGTCTGTCAGCCCATCTTAGTTCTCAAAGCACTGCTTGAACCCCAGCGTCCAGGAATACTGGGGGGGGGGGAGTCAGAGCACCCACAAACCCATAACAATATCTTAGTATCCACAATGAGAGGAGACCAAGGTCGATGCAGCTATATAGAAAGAGTAACTAAGATAAAATTAACATTAGAACTTTTAATATTTTTTGGTCATGTATCAAAAAACAACAACCTGATCTATAAAATGTCATGACATTATATTATACATGACTGTAGGTTTGAGAACCCATCATGTGAAATACTGGGGAGTTTTTATTAACCCCTTTAACTGCGAAATACGAAACAAAATGTGTGTGTGTATTTCCCCAAAAGGGTTGATGTCATTTTCCAATTGAGTTATGTCTAAATTAACAAATTACAAAAGGGTAAAAAAAGCGAGTGAACAATGCAATATATATTTTTTTGAATCCAGAGTTGGGCTTTATTTATTCTTTACTGGGAAAGCAAAGCACATTCATCTTCTGATGTAACATATGTGTTTACTTTATTGTAGTGATTTGTTATGCTGGGAGCACTGATGTGACCTTTCTTGGGAAATGATTGCTTGTATATACACTACCCTTTTGTTTTAAAATACCTTAGTAAAACATTAGAAACAGGAGGGGACTATGGGGAACTTCCAAACATGATCAACTAAGTTCAGAAGGGATGCAGGCTTTGCAAAGGGCTTTGCAAGCAAGTTAAAGGGGGCATCTAAGAGTTGGTGGAATAATAGAATTGTAAAGTTGGAAGGGACCCTGAGCACCATCTAGTCCAACCCACTGCAATGCAGGAATATGTAGCTGTCGCATACGGGGATTGAACCTACAACCTTGGTGTCATCAGCACCATGCTCTAACCCACTGAGCTATCACCTCCTAGCACTGTAAAATAGACCTTGGCTGTAAAAGGCTCTCAGAAGACTCATAAAAGGTCTGCCAAACATTACCATGCGGATACAGTGGTAGTGGTGAAATAAGCTTCTTTTGCCACCATCCGCTCCAGTATGCCCTGCAATAGACTTCAGAATGCATCTTGATCAAGTTTATCCCATATCTTCTGTTCTATACCAGCTTTGTTCCTGTTGTTCCATTGCACTTAGCTGTGTGGTATGCAAAGGAGTTAAGCTATGTACAGGGAGGGATGTCAACCAACCATTTCTCCAGGGGTGTAGCTTAGTGGTAGAGAATCTGTTTTGCATGCAGAAGGTCCTAGGTCTGATCCCTGACATCTCTAGGTAGGGCTACAAGATGGCCACTGTCTGAAACCCTGGAGAACTGCTGCCAGTCGGTGGAGCTAGATGGGCCAGTGGTCTGATTCAGTATAAGGCAGCTTCCTATTATTCATTCCCTGTTTCTTTGATTAACTGGGGCTTCAACAGAATTCCCAGACATGGTTTTGGTAGTGATGTGTGGTGGTGGTAGTGATGGGGATACAGACCTGTTGCCTTGGAGTGCTTGAGAACATCCAGCAGAATGGTCAGACCACAGCTGGAATAGCGTGTCCAGTTCTGGTGCCACAATTTAAGAAGGATATTGGCAAGCTGGAATGTGTGCAGAGGAGGGTGATCAAGATGATCAAGGATCTGGAAACCAAGCCTTATGAGGAATGGTTGAAGGAGCTGGGTATGCTTAGCCTAGAAAAGAGGAGACTGAGAAGAGATATGATAGCCATCTTCAAATATCTAAAGGGCTGTCACCTGGAAGATGGAGCAAGCTTGTTTTCTCCTGCTCTGGAGGATAGAACCAATGGATTCAAGTTACAATAAAGGAGATTCCAACCAAAGATCAGGAAGAACTTTCTGACATTAAAAGCTGTTTGACAGTGAAACGGTCTCCCTCGGGAAGTGGTAGACTCTCCTTCCTTGGAAATTTTTAAGCAGAGGTTGAATGGCCATCTGCCATGGATGCTTTAGTTGAGATTTCTGTGGTGCAGGAGGTTGGACTAGATGACACTCGTGGTCACCTCCAACTCTACAATTTTATGATTCTATGATTGTGTGGTGCATAAGCATCCCAGGTTAGACCGTCCTAGGTGGTCACTCATTGCTACAGGAGTCTTTGAAAGCCTAAACCTGACCAGATGATGAAGATGGCCTCATAATTAGTGCCTGCTGCTCTTAAAACTACCGCCTCTGTGTTCCTTTCTGGCCAACATTTTCTACTTCCCTGTCTAGATCTGGACAAAGTGAAGCTCCAGGAGCTACCTGCCCCCAAAGAGTGGCTCTTTGCCTTCTGTATGCAACATGAGAAGGGGCCTTTTCTGTAGTGGCTCCCTTCTGGTGGAAAGCTCTCCCCAGGAAAGCTTGCCTGTCACCTTTGTTACATATCTTTAGATGCCAGGCAAAAACATTCCTCATCTCCTAGGCCTTTGGCTAATTAAACCATGGAATTTTAAACTGGGTGGGGGTAATGTTTTTGTACATACAAACATACGCTCGGGAATGTAATTTTGCGTTTTCCTTTTAAACTGCCCTGTGATCTTTGGATGAAAGGTGGTATAGAAATTTAATTCATTCATTAAGTATCAATAAAAATAATTATTGGATTAAATTATGCCAAAGAAGTAAATATATACACAAGTGTATGGCAAAGAAGTAAATATATACACATGTGTATATATTTGAGCAATTTATACAGACTGTATACATTATTTTTTCTCGGTACATTTTTGTTTTAACAGCCACATGAAGTCCAGAGGGATCATGGCTGACTGACCTTTTCCCTTCGTGAATAATTTCAAAAGTTTGCTGGTGTGAGGCATATTCAGTAGAAGAGCGTGATATGCTGGTTTCCAGCTTCCTTGCCCACATGCTGACTTTCTGGCAACCTCTTGCTGCTTCCATGGACAGATGCTGAGTGACTGAAGCCGACCTTCTTCTGCCCTGCACATCTGCTTGACTGACTTGTCTTGCCCTTGCGTAGTCCTGTCCACCTGCTGACTCTCCAACTTTGCCTACCCACAAAGAGTTTGGCGGTGTTGTCTTCCCGTGACTTCCACCTGTTTAGAATACATCATTCAAATTAATCCCATCTCTCCTGAGCCACCATTTGCAAATATAAAGGTTCATTTCTCTTCTCACCAATTCTTATTACATTCCCTACCTTCAAGAGGCTCGACAATGTGAAATATATTCTTATTAATAGGCTTAGTGGCAGGGATGTAGCAGCTTACTGTTGTTTCATTTCTTGGGGGGGGGGGATGAGGATGACTTAAATTAACTTGAAGTGCCAGTCTGTCTGGTATGCGGAGTAGATAAATGGGAATCATAGCTCCTGGGGGAATGATTCCAAGCTTTGCTGTGTAACTGTAATCCGTGTGCCTTATTCGACACATCTCTGCACAAAAGAAACGGCAGTGCCCACTTTGAAAATGATAGATGTGGCAAAGTCCACCTAATTATGATTACAAACACTTTTGCGGCTGGATCAAATGTGCTGTGGAGACAAGGAGTTACTTAGAATGTCATTCTGTGCACATCTACTCCCAAGGAAGTCCCACTGAGTTAAATCAGACTGACTCCCATGGAGAGAGCCTAGTATCTATAGCAGGGGATAAGAAACCTGCAGCCCTCCAGATGTTGCTGGAGTACAACTCATCTCTCCCATTGGCCTGATCATCAGACATGAGAGCCAGTGTGGTGTAGTGGTTAAGAGCAGTAGACTCGTAATCTGGGGAATCGGGTTCGCATCTCTGCTCCTCTACATGCAGCTGCTGGGTGACATTGGGCCAGTCACACTTCTTTGAAGTCTCTCAGCCCCACTCACCTCACAGAGTGTTTGTTGTGGGGGAGGAAGGGAAAGGAGAATGTTAACCGCTTTGAGACTCCTTTGGGTAGCGATAAAGCGGGATATCAAATCCAAACTCTTCTTCTTTTTCTGAAGGGATCTGGAGTCCCATAACAGCTGGATGGACAGAGATTTCAGACATTTGGTGCATAGGATTGCACCTGCAGCCTAAAACATGTTCAAGTGAAATAGATGAGTTTCAAGTCCACAAGACAGAGGCAATTAAACATGCCTGATTATGTTGGTTGTTAGTTGAAAATATTACCATTTTATTAACTTTTCTCAATTAATTGGTAGGGCTCCACAGAGGGCTTGATGTCATCCTAAACGTCTAACCGCCACTGGAAACATCAGCTCTGAGTCTCACTCTCCACATCCTCCACTGAAATATGTAGAAAAATTACCCATGTCCTGGCATTGAAATATTCTGTATTTTCTAGACTTGGTCACACCTTTACTTCTGGGCGTCATTTTCCTTGTCAAAATCACCCCATCAAATAAAATGAAGCAAGTCTCTAGCTTGATTGTCTTCTGCATTCTCTGCTTTCCTCGATGCTGATCTGTCACAAACCGACTTGAAAGCCTCACTGTCACCTCCTTCACTTCCCAGAGGATTGAAGAACTGTCCATTTCCCTGGCACTCTGGGAGATGATGTCATTGCTGCTGCTCTAAAAAAAATTAGTTCTGGAGCTACACTCCCCTGCATGTCCTTTCTATTACACCTGTGAGTATAACACAGAGAAAAGAAAGATCATATTATGCAAAGGATGAGGGAGCGGCTGCCTGGCAGATGGGCATTCACTAGTGACTTTTGAAACCTCCATTGTCACACTGTTGCATGCAAGGCAATCTAAAGAAGACTCCAAGAAATGAACGAGACACTACTCTGCTGCTAAGGCATATTGAAATGTACAAGGAAATCCAATTTTCTCGCAGTTTTTCTTACCTCATTCAACGTGCTTTTTTAAAAAAGTAAAACTGCACAACCCATAAATACACACAGAGAAAAATATTAATTCTGCTATGAATTATAGGCAGTCAGCCTATTACCAGAAGCGCTGAATGAAAACCTAGTCTCTCTGTATTAAAGTAAATCTTTTTTATTGTTTCCCAGGCACTCCTCAATTAGGGACTCAACACTTCAGTAAATTTCACTTTGCTTCTTTTGTTCCCTAGACTAGATAAATGCAAAGTGCCAACATCTGTAGTCCATAGCAAAAGAAAAGAAATCCACCCTGAGTGACTGCGGTGGATGTCGCACAGAGAGTTTCAAGCATCCTTAAGGTGGCAGCAACAATCAAAAAAGTATCTTCAAGGAGGCTGCCTTAAAACACAGGGAGGTGTTGGGGGGGGGGGACGGAATGGAGAAGAAATTCTTCCCAAGTTCCTTTTTTAATCCTCCATTTTCTGCTCAGCAGAATCATATTCATAGCCAGATTATTCATTATTAAGAGCTTATTTCAGATCAAAACCTGTATGTCAGTAGATTAGGACATGGAGGAAGATTAGCTTCTCACTGTAGGTGGTGGGAATAAGTTTTTTATCTTATCATTAGCATGGACTTTCATGGTTTTTGATCATAATTATTAATTCTGCCAGCAGACTTTTGCATAAGGATTAAAATGCAGATAGGTGTCATTTAAATAACGCAGTCAAACTGAAAGTAAGGTTTAGTGATGGGAAAATCCTCTGTTTCATGACAGCCAATTTCCTTTTTGGAGGGTTTTTTTTTAAATGCCATTTTATTGCTTTCATGGTTTTTTATTACGAAAAAGTATTTTCATAGGTATGTGATGTACTTTTAATAGTGTTTTTTTTTCTTGATCCCCACTCCCCTCGATTTGTGCAATTAGCACTTGAAATTCTTAAGGCTGATAATGTCCAAATACATGAAATGTTGCTGTAGGTTACTGATTGAAAGAATTCATCAAACATAAATACAGGGGAATCATTTTGGGGTGAATTCCAATGAAATGGCTTTCTCTTTTTTACTTCAGTTCTGATCCACTTCTTGACTGTTGTTATTGTTCTCAGTTTTTAAAAAGTGGAAATGGGAAGGTAGGTAGGTAGGTAGATAGGTAGATTGTTACGAGTTTGGGGCAGGGGGTAGGCTGTATGCCGAAATCCTTCTATTTCCTGGATCCAGCAAGTATTGAAGTCTAAGCAAGGATACAAATTGTTGAAATAGCCAGCCAATGTCTCTTCGTGATGTCCCTCTAAATAAAGGTTATTAAGGTAACAAGGGCAGTGGTTCTATACCAGACAGCTCATGGGTTGGTTCCTCTCCCTCAACTTGCTGCCAATTAGTTTGAAAAGATAAACCTCAGAGTTGGGAGTTTTGAATTATATAAACTAGAAGCTGGAGGCAACAGGCTGGAAAGGCAGAGTGTCAGGGCCATGCCTGATTTCTGCTGGAATTGAAGGCTATGGCTATGGGAGAAGCAAGGCTCTCTTGGGGATGTTAATGCTGCGAACCCCTCCATTGTTGGCTCAGCTTGTATATATGTGTAAATAAACCATATATCATAAACACACCAGTCTCCTCTCCACTGCCCCTCATTCCAAAGGTAACAAAAACCCTGGGTAAGTGCCTGGAGCCCCTGGAATGGCACTTTGTTTGGAGACTGGGGTGGTGTGCAAGAAAATAGATATCCAAGAATCTAATCCAACCACAATGAGAACCTCAAAACTGTCAACTTACAGATTTGAAAATAAGGGACCAGCAGCCTCGAAAATAAGGGATCAGCAGCCAAAAGAAGGGATTTTAGTCAACCAGCAGCCAAACGAAGCCTCAAGCAGTGGTTCCCACAGCACAGCAACCCGGCAAAGGGGATGCAGCAAGGAAAACCACCGTCACCTCTCTGCTAGGAAGCGCTGAGCAAAGGCGGGTCCCCAGGCAATGTGGCCGATTTGATCAGCACAAAGCATGCAAGCTCCACCCCCCCAGTCATTCTTAGACTCCTTATTGGGTGAGCAACGCAGCCAAGCAACACAGTTGGAGCCTCCCTCCTCCCTGGCCGGCCGGGAGGGAGGGAAAGGAGCTTCTTCCTTTGAAACCTGGGAAATTTAAGGGACATCATCAATAAGGGACAGCAGCAGAACACAGCGCTGGGATAAGGGAGTTTCCCGCCAAATAAGGGACGGTTGACAGCTATGCCTCAAAAAAGGGAGCCAAATCATTCTGACTGATTCCCCTGCCTGTCTGACACGTTTTAGACACACAGCTTACAAATCGTTCCAACCTTTATCACGAACATGATGACACACACAAAGTCAGCCAAACTCTTTGAGAGTTGAGTTTAACTCCTTCCACACGGAAAAGTGTAGTGTACATTAACATTAGCTCGCTGTTCCACACAATGCATGCCAAAGTCATAGTTTAGCCTCGTTAGTATAGCCTGCAGCAGATTGCATGGTCAGGTGTCATAGCATTGACAGCTGAATCCTTGTCACACTCTTCTCCCACCCATCAAGAACATTCGGCATGACAGGTACTTTCTCCCAAATAACCCATCTTGAAACTTGAAATGGGAATAAAGTTTGTCTTCTCGGTTGCCGGCTCTTGTGAGATGCCATTGGGATCTACATCTAATCACTAGGGATGCTGGGGAAGCAAATCAGAAATGGAAACATGAGTGGAAATGGCTAAGATGCACAAGTTGTTTGAAGGTCAGAATTGGAAATCACGAATTTGAATGGTATTTGCAATCTTTAGTTGTTTTTTAGTCCACAAACTTTATAGAAATAATTATTTTCTACTCTTTCATGTCTCCCTTCCATTGAATGTTATCACATATTTAATTATGTGAATCAATTATATTTCCAAAGCAAATAGTAGATGAACAATGTAGGCTTTAGTGGAAGTTGAACTGCAGCAGAATGGAAACAGTGTAGATTGTGATGAACACAGGACAGGATGGAAATCGGTGGCTCCTTACATGCCTACTAATCACAGAGGTATTTGTTTTCTATGCAGCTGCCAGCCTCTGTATAGACTTGCAAGATCACTTGGAAATCTGGGGAAATTTTAGTTGTGGCACCATAGCCTTAGCCTACAGAATCTCACAAGGTGGTGATCCAAAGATGGGCATTTTCTTCCATTGACCCTACACCGTGGAATGCCTTTCCCTCTGCCATATGTGAAGCATCATTCATCAGTTGCTTCAGACATCTTGTAATAAAATATATTTTTGCCAAAGCTTTCACTGACCCATACAATTGATATTACCGAATTCCCTTATTTGTAATGCAGTTTTACTGGTTTTTATGTTGTGTCTATGTTCTTATGATCCTGTGGTGTTTTTTGGGGGGTGAGGGGCATTGTTGCATTTTTGTACACCACTTAGAGGTTTAAAAAATATTAAGCAGTTTAGAAATGTTTTAAAATAAATACATAAAGTGGAATTCACTGTAGCACTACGGAGATCATTCCATCAGCATAAACATTTTTCTTCCCCAATAGAAGCATCTCCCCTCTCCTCTGCCCGTGTGCTGTTCTGTGGGTTC